>NC_135175.1:34586668-35195418 GCF_041146795.1 Maylandia zebra | reverse complement strand
TGGCTTTAAACGCCTGTACAGACATTATGAGGACTCAATGATGGAAAAATAATGCAGAATAAAAAGCGCCACATTTGTACTTCTACGGCCTGTAACTCTCAATATATTCACGGCATGATTTTAAAACTTTTCATTAAATATACTAAAGTTACTGTATAAAAATATGAGTTAATTTCAGATTTGACTGACCGATGGACAAATTAACTGGACAGACTGGTTCCAAAGATGGCTGCTGACTTTCTTCTAGAAGGACTTAGCTTGGGTTGTCTCGCCAAGCAGCTACAGGCAAACCTGTCGTCTGTTCGTCTCCGCAGTCTCACTTTTTTGTGCTGGTCTTCACCAATGTATACAATATGTGTAGCTCATTTGCATGTAGACATCGAATCATGATGTGGGCAGAACTCGATCAGATGTTTTTCTTCCTCACAGATACATTTGCATCCAGCTCCACTGCTGTAAGATAATAGTTCTTATTAGTACATTATTAGATTTTATATTCATGAAGCACTCGCAAAAAGAGATACAAGGTGTGTTACATAAAAATGCAGCCACTGAAAGCACAGACAGACCCAATAAAATCGATACAAACTATGTTTGTAATTTGAAGAAGTGATGTTCTGCCTCGTTCACCTGCACAGAAACTTTAGAATGGATTTAAACCAGCATCACCAACATAATGAAGCAGACAGTTAATGGAGTAGAGATCAGTGCGGCTTTATCAGTGCGGCTTTTTGAAGTGAAATAAAGTGAAAGTAAAGCAGACGCAGCAACAGTGAGAAGAATATTACCTGAACTTTGAAAAGAGGTCAAATTAGTCTCACATCCAATCAGAAATACATGGAAATAAATAACAAAATCTTTCTGCCGCCCGTGTGCTCGACCAGTGGCTCAGCTGTGCCTTTAACTTTCTGTGTGTGTGTGTGTGTGTGTGTGTGTGTGTGTGTGTGTGTGTGTGAGAGTGAGAGTGCGTGGATGGTTGGCCCAATCCCCAGGCTAATTGCTACGATCCGTTTAACGAGTTAAACGAGGTGAATTTGGGGGGATCAGGTGGTCCAGAAATTGACACGCGCTCCCACACACAGATGGCTCACGCTGTCACCAAGCATAAACACATCCACGGCTGATGCACGGACACACTTATAAACCTTCTCCCTCTTTCACTGTATCCACCTCACACACTTCCTCATCATAATACATGCAGCTGTTTCACGGAGGGTTTTCCCTCTCACAGCAGCAGGGCTTTAGTCCAGTTTGACTGTCCTGCTGGAACCAAGCGGACACCTGTCACATTAGATTAAGTCAACATGGCTCCACATTTCTGGTCTCTGGCCTGAATCGTGTTTTATTTATGCAGGTTAGAAGTTTCGTATGATACTTGTGTTTTGTTTTAGGAACTTTTTTAATTCAAAATAGGAAATTGAGCACCGAGTACAGGATTTCCAGATGTTAGTCTGTGTGTTACAGCTTCTGGTCCAAATCCTGACTGATAGAGAGCAACTCATACCTTGGATCTTCTTTGTTTACTATTCCTGATAATTTATTAAATCTTATCAATCAAAAAATCTATTATAGCCGAATGAATCAATATTAAATTACTCAGCTGCAAACAGCTGACAGAGACAGTTAGTGGGCAGCTGGTGAACCATAGAGTGGAGTATTCACGAGCTAAAGAGCCAGATATTTATTTTAAATGTTGGTAGAGACCAAGAGCAGATATATACTGTTGAGACAAGCGTAGCTGGAAAAGGACGGGGGTGTTACGCTAAACTTCTGGGTGTGCAGTAGGTGTAGGAGGTTGTTTCCTCACTTTTAACGGCGATATTACTGCCCCCAGGTGGCCAAAACTATACTTAAACATAATTAAGGTTGGGCATATTTTGACCTATAAACAGGCTTAAATGAATAAACTGATAAAACAGACTTCTGTCAGCAATCTCCTATCGACTGTTGGAAAGCAGCAAGGTCACTGGTTGACCTGTCAAGGTATGTTGCCATGTTAACCAATCAGCTGCATTGATCTATTGGTGTTTGAGTCAAGGGCACAGCCAATCAAATTCCAGCGACCTGGGCTGGTGAAACTGGGATTGTAACAGCAGAACGCTGATCAGTACTATAAACAACAGCACACACACCGCCACCACCAGCTGGGATCAATGCACACACACACACACACACACACACACACACACACACACACACACACACTGTAACCTAGGTAATTAAAAATTTCAGTTTAAAGTAAAATAATACTTTTAGTCACAGCCCTTAAATAATATAATTGGAGAGTTCACAAACCTGCACAAAGCAGACTGAAAACTTTCTCAAGAAAAAAAATGGACAAATAAATAAATATAAATGACCGAGGATTTATTAATTGGGGGAGAAGTCCTGACAACATGACTGCATGCGCTGCATCATGTCCTCACAACACGAGTAATGCATGCCTGCACACACATGTCAGAGTTCTGCTTCCTGGTGTCAGATATTGACCCACTGGCCCGGTTTCCTCTTACACAACCAGAAACTGGAAAGCTGCCGGATCCAGTTGAGTCGTTACATAAACACAACCAGCTGCGGGACGTCCAGCCTGCGGGGTGTGTGCGCTGCTTGATTCATCAATAGCTGTGAATGAGACGTGTGAATGTTTGATAGATGGGCCGAGGCAGAAATGGACGGCGAGATAATTATTATGAGCTGGACTGGACCAGGATGACCTGAGGACACAGGGCCCATACCCAGGCTGACATCGGAAATATTTTTAACAGGAAGTAGCAGGGCCTCAGCATCGTTGTTTGACATACAGGGATTCTCGTTTAGAGTTTAGGATGCAGGGTAGATTTTAAAACCTTCTGTGATTCTTTTTCACTTCGTTTTTGGGTTCATTCTCGATTCTTTGGTTAGGGTTGGGGTTTGGCGTTAGATCTGTAACTCAACATATGTTAAAAGACAAATTTGTTCCATCTGCGAGAACTTCTCCAACATGTCTTTGGTTGACTATGACGATAACCCTTTGCTATTGGAGAAAATTTGCTCAGATGGTCTCATAAACCATAAAAATACATTTAATACATTTTCCTTCATTTGTCTGAAATTGGGTCACCCTTCTACCCAACAATGTTTTCCAGTTATTTCTGGGTAATCCCACGCTTGACAAGATATGTAATCTCTATGGAGAGTACTCCGGGGTCTCTTCCCAGTTGGATGCACCCCAAAAAACTCCAAGGGGGCGGGCATCCAGGACCGTTATGATCTAAAGCACCTCATCGGGCTCTTTATCAACACAAAGGAGCAGCGAGTTCTCATCTTACATCTGAAGATAAACCCTTTATAACTTTTCCAGCTTCACACTTTGCACACTTTGATCTGGTAGGCTGTTCTGTTAGACAGACCCGTGCTGCCGGTTGTGGTGCTCATGGTGTCATTTATGTTACAAGCATAGCAAGGCCTGCCGAAGTGCCTCTGAGCATGAAACAAACCCACCTGTCTGCTGCTGTGAGGTCTGCTGGCTGAAATCAGACAGATGCAGGAAGCTGCTACCTGAGCCACCTGACCTGTCACCACACACACACACACGCACACACACACACACACACACACACACACACACACACACACACACACACACACACACACACAGACAGAGTTGTGGTTAAAGAGAAGCAATCTGGCTAAGAGCAGCACTCCGGCTTGGTGATCAGTTACTAAGAGCCTCAGGCATTATTCAGCACACACTGAGCAATCAACCTTCTGTGGACACTGTGACGCCACACAGGCTGTGTGTGTGTGCGAGTGTGTAAGTGTGTGTGTTTAATGAGTTAACTAAAGAATAAAGGATGAGAGAATGGAAGCAACTGGGAACATCTGGGTGACAGGGAGGGTTAATGGCTCCTGACAACCTTGAAGATCTTCACACATTCATGGTCTCCAGAGGATAAATTGTAAAAATGGATTAAAACTTATTTATGTCGAAGTACCTGAAATATTAATGAGCTTTCCCTGAGACTCAGCTGGATTTGTGCCATGCTCTGTCTTTGTTAGCTTTAGAGGTCAGTGCAGACAGGAGCGAGGACGCAGATTTAGCCTCTGGGGAGAAACCCTGGTGTTTCGGTGCTTACTGGCGAAGTCAGCAAATATCCATCAGTGCTAACTAATGAAGATCATTTTTGAAAAAAGAAAGCCTGAAAAGTTTTCTCAACGCTCACACCGCACCCACAGTTCAGTTCAGCAAACCGTGACGTCAAAGAGAACATCCTGACGCACGTTTGAATCTTGTCTTACAAACTGAATTTCTAAACTCAGCGTCTCTCCCTCGCTGTCTTTCTCTGTGTCTCCAGCTGTTGAACCTCTTCCTGGCTCTGCTCCTCAGCAGTTTCAGCTCTGACAACCTCTCGGCTCCAGACGACGACGGGGAGATGAACAACCTGCATATCGCTATTCACAGGATCACCCGGGGCCTGGCCTGGTGCCGCAGACAGGTACCCGTCTGTGCGTCACTTTGTAAACTACCACAGAGCTCGTTCTGTCTCACACTGTGTTTTCCTTCATGTTGTCTGTGGTTCAGGTGGTGGATTTTTTTAATGGGAACCTGAAGCGTCGTCGTCAGAAGCGAAAGGAGGCCAAAGCCATGATGAAGCTGAAACGCCTCAGTACCATCCACACGGAGGCCAACGGTGCTGTCATAGGTGACATACCTCAGAGATTCTTTCTGTCGCACACTAACACAGATCGGATGTACTCGTCCTCTCGTGTTACCTTTGTTAGAATTCACAATGACCTCCTCATCTGGCTAATTTCCACCTTTCAGTAACCAGCCTTGGACTGCTGTCATGCAGCTGCGGCTGTTTCTCAGTTTAATGCATGTAAGGCACTGTGACATCTGAGATTTAAGAGTAAAAATATCTGGTATTTATAAGCTGCCGATCCATAAAAGATATAAACACATTAATTTGCCATTTGATGGTTGTGTGCCAAGCATCTTCTTGGGTGAGAGCCACTCAAAGCCGACCAGCTTTGTTTCCAGGAAGTTCCTGCCCTCAGCCAAGAAGCAGTCACACATAAACAGCAATCAGCCGTGTGAAGCAGTTAAACAACAAACATCTTTTCAAAAAGTCTTTGTACATAATTAACAAATGAGATTAAGCTGCTAAATCAATTTCTTTAAATAAGATTTTCATCAAAGGTCACCGTCAACTATTATTGACAGGTGTGTCTCTTAAAATTAAACCAAAAACATGAAACTTCCAGGTCTGATGGCAAAAGTGAATGTTTTTAATGAGCTGAAGAGAAGTTTCCATGAAGTAGTTTAGTTCCCTCCCAAATAAATCAGTCTGTTAGAGGAGCAGCAGAAGTCTGATTGTGCAGAAGTCTCTGAAAAAATGGCCACAGACCCCAGGAAGGACTTTCCTGATGTGGATATGGTCTCAGTCACTACGCTGAAGTCTTATCTGGTAAAATATGATGGGATTTTTAGTAAATTAAGCTTCCATGCATGTGGCATTCATGCAGTTCCATCTTTGAAATGCATTTAAGACTTAACTTGATCTATTTAAAGCAGCGGTCCCCAACCTTGTTTGTGCCATGGACCGGTTTATGCCCGACAATACTTTCACAGACCGGCCTTTAAGGTGTGCCGGATAAATCCGACAAAATAAAACCAGTACCGGTACCAAAAAAATGAAGATTTATTCATAACACACGGAAAAAGACCCAGTGAAACTGAGATAACGATAAAAACGTTAAAAGCCCTGATAACCATGAATTTCACACCCGAGACTCAACTCTCGCGGCCCGGTACTAAACGACCGGTACTGGTTTGTGGCCCGGGGGTTGGGGATGGCTCCGACAGTCTCGGTCGTTGTGTCCTTGGGCAAGTAACTTGGTGGAAGCAGACCCTCTAATATGTAGACATGAAGTTCATTTTATTGAACTTCTTAGAGAGATCTTCTAAGTCTTAGACTGTTACGCGGCCCCGCTGTCTGACCATCTACGGCCTTGAGTTTGGATTTTCTAAACTGTTTAGAAATCAACTTTCATAAAAAATCAAATAAAACAAATCCTGCAGAAAGGTAGGGATAAAAATATTTCCATTAGTTCATCCATCCATCTTTTTCTTCATCCCAGGGCGTCACGTGGAGAAGTACGTGGTGCCGGAGGATGACAGCTACATGACGAATCCCAACCTGACCATCAGCGTCCCCATCGCCCCCGGAGAGTCGGACGTAGAGTTCCCAGAGGAGGAAGAGGATGGGGAGGGAGAGGAGGAGCAGACTGAGGGTTCTGAGGAAGAAGAGGAGGAGGAGAGGGAGGAGGTAGGGAGGAGAACTGACTCTGTGCTGAGCCAACTGAGGTTTTCTGGTTCACACACACACACACACACACACACACACACACACACACACACACACACACACACACACACCTGTGTGTGACGTAAGAAGCTCAGGTGTGAGGATGAGTCAGCTGCTGTTCCCCCCCGAGGTTACCTTCTAACAACTGGCTGTCTGTCGGCTGGTCTGTCTTCAGGTCAGTTCATTAACCCTTACAGGTGCACCGCTGTCTACCACTCAACACTTACAGCTCATCTTAAAAAGCCAGACTTACATACTTAAGTAAATGCACAACAACATATATTTAACTAATATTCTTTTCCATGCATTTCATTGTTTTTTTTATCCGAAGGACGCTGATTCAGCTGAATTTGACCCATCTGTGCTGTAACAAGCTTCAGCTGGTTTTTAACCGGTGCTCGTGGAAATGATGTTGTGTTACTGTAACTGTTTCACTGGTGCCAAGTCTGTAAATTTACAGTTTTCTAATGTCCAGCAGGGGGCGACTTCTGTGCTTAGAAAATGAAGTCTTGCTGTGTAAAAGTTGGTGGTAAAAACACACAAATTCTGACTTCAGTGAACACTCATGTTTATGGTTTAAAGATTTATTCAACACATCACGATATTTATCTTGTATGTCATGGTCCCCGATTATGCTGGGCTTACACTGTGCGATTTTTTCAGTCGCGTTATTCAGCTCCTACTCAAACTGTACGATTTACTCGCAGGGGTTAGAAGTTCATAGGTCACGATGCAGGGTCTCACACTATACGGCCCGATGCTCTGATGCGACCTGAGTGCTCACACTGTGCGTCCATGAAATGAAGGTTATAACAGAAAATCTGTCGCTCGCGCTCTCTCTCTGTCTTTCACTCACACAGACACACCACCACCATCAACTTTGCTAAATTGCTAATGGAAAACATTGATCAGCTGTGATTGAGCAGCATGTAGATCCAACTATTTTCACGGTTGTTGTGGTCGTGATAATTTTGTGAGGCCACATCGAAAAGGCTCGGATGAGCTTTCCAAAGTTCTACAAGTTGTGCCTCCATCGCTTGTGTCCAGATCACACGCTGCACTGCTGTGCTGCGCCGTCTTTTTCGCTGACATTTGTGTTTGCGCGTGCGCAGTGTGGCAAACTGCGGTGACACCCTCACGACCAAGCGATTGATGATCGGGAGCTGGTCGTGAGGTGTCAATCGCTTCTCGTTACCCCACGTATACTACACGATGCACGACGCACGATGAAGGCCAAAATCGGGCCGATCGCCAAAACGATCGCACGACTCAAAAATCGGCTCAAAATGGGCCAAAAATCGCACAGTGTGAGCCCAGCATTAGGGTCAGAAAGGAGCGTAAAGCAGGGAATGATTTACAGTGCGATGTACAAGTTGCGTACGGACAGCGCCCTCTTTTGAGCCATCCCAAGATATTTATCATACTAAAATGATTTTTTTTAAAACATCAAGAGGCAAACAGCAAGAACTGCTCACCTAGCGCACCAAACTGGGACTTCAGGAAACAGTGGTCATCTTTTATTTACAGTTTATGGCTCAGACCCCTCCTACTGGGAAAAATGTGTAACTGCAAATATGACTACAAGTAATATAATAACAACAGTCGCTTAAAACACCTGTGCTGATTAAAGTTAAGTAGACAAAGCCACACACAAAAGTATGAGTTATCCTTTCTTTCTCCTTATGAAGTGAAACATTTGTACTTTGTGCAAAACTTTACCTTTTCCCGTCTTTCAGGTAGAGCGCTGCACAAAAGCCTGGCGTAACATCCTGAGTCACGTGAAACGATTATTAGAAGAAATATTCACAGTTACTTAAAAGTATTCCATTATAAGTTACACAGAAAAAAGCAGAAGCACTGACCAGGCAGCAGATTTATTGGATTATTAAAACTTAAAGTGCTAAAGTGTTTCCAGAGGAAATGTGAATTTACTTGATGAAACACTAATAAAAAGGTTGTAAGCTTTGATCAGTGCTGCTGCCTCCAGTCAATAACGTGCGTAATGATTGATCTGAGCATGTGCAGACCATTTTTACCACGGCTCATGTGCTGCTTTCATGTGTTGTTTTCATCTTCTAATTATCCCGTGCAGGCTCGATGTCACTTTTCAGCTCGACTAATCTGTGCAGCGCGTCTGCGGCGGCTCAGCTGCTGGCAGCACGCTCAGCCCAGCAGCTGCCATCTCATCGTTTCTGCTGAGTAAAGCCGAGCGTCCTCCCAGTACGTTAGCATGCAGTGAAGACTTTACTGCTATTAGTTATAGGCAGTTTAATAAAAACGTGGCTGCAGTCCAAGAGCACTTTGGACGGCACATAAATCCCAGCTGACCTGGAACTCTCTGAGATTCCCAGTGAGGGCTGAAGCTCACGAGTCCCTATTGTTGAGTCACAACAGCTCAGAGCTTCAAATGCTCTAATAATCGAAATAAGTCAGGCAGGTGCGGCGCTGTTGGCTTATTAGGATTATTACTTTGAGCTCAGCTGTCCTTCATCTTTACTCTGATGAACCGTATGCTCAGTACTGCATGTTACTCCTGTTTGTGTAAGTCATTACATTTGACTCTTCACCAGAGATGGGCAGTAACGCGTTACTTGTAACGCCTTACTGTAATCTGATTACTTTTTTCAAGTAACAAGTAAAGTAAGGGATTACTATTGCGAAAACGGTAATTAGATTACCGTTACTTTCCCGTAGGAACGCTGCGTTACTGCGTTACTAAAACCGTGATTTTTTTGCAAGAATGTCTCATGACAGTGACGTAAGCGAGTGCGACGTTCGTGACAACAGCTGTGTGCAGATCAACAGTGGATCACATATCGAGTGCAGAGAGAGTATGAGCGTGCAGCGTTTAAAGCGTGGAAGTACTGACCTTACTTTGAGTTTGATTCCATAAAAAGTGACAAAAACATTAGTGTCCATCGTGTGTGGGAAGAAAAATTCTTTTTACAGCGAAAAAACCCCTAAACTTCCGAGCAAGCACTGAGTAGCTACGACGTAATGGGAAACTCACAGAGAAACTCGCGGATTCTTCCACTGACCGCGGCACACCTGCACCAGGGTAAACCTCCGCCTACCCCACTCCTGCTTTACAGGTGAAAATAGAGCAACAGGACCGCTGAGTCTTTGACTTTATTTATTTTCTGCTGTGTTTTACTTGCATCTATTTGAAAGACTGAGTGTAAACACAAAAAATATTTTATTTTATGTGGTGGAATGTGCAGAAAATAGGTTTAAATGTTAAACTAATTTCTTCCAGTCAGAGAATGTTGCATATAATTTAATGTTTGCTTGATGCATAAAGTTAAAAGATTAAAACTAATAAAACAAGTTTTAAAAAAAAGAGACTTTTCCATTTGATTACATTTTGTATGATGGATTATGCAGAAAAAGTAGAATTGGGCTGAAAGATCTATCGCTTTATCACCTCTTCAGGTTGTAAATCGTGTTTTTAAAAAGTAACTAACTAACTAAGTAATTAATTACTTTTGAAAATAAGTAATCAGTAAAGTAACGGGATTACTTTTTTGGGGAAGTAATCAGTAATTAGTTACTGATTACTTTTTTCAAGTAACTTGACCAACACTGCTCTTCACTGTTAAAGGTCAGGTTTAGGTTTGACTACTTTCAAGACGTTTTCCTAAAAAGCTATTACATCACAGCGTGACTGACGTTTGCACTGGAGCATTAATACGATGCAGGAGCATCAAAAACACAGGAAACTGTGTAAGGAAGCACTTTCTTAAAATCAGTTTCATTTCCACAAACTGTTTATCTGCAACTTCTAGCAAACTTTAGCAAGATTTCTGCTCAATATCTGTAAGAATAACTTAAGATGTTCCACAATCTTTCTATTCGCTGCGTGCACGCACAACTACCTCGAGCTGGGATCGCTTTTTTAGGGTCCTTCCTCCAGGCTGGAAATGATGGTGATAGAAGGACATGGAGGGGGAGGGAGGGGGTGAGAAGGAGAACAGGTGCACAACATGATTAAAGAGGAGAGGTGATGATGAACCGAGTCAGCACAAGTGTGTACACACACGCATAGACGCACACAGGCAAACACACATGACACAAATCTGTCATTTCATGTTAGATACAAAGAGAAGAGCGAGGAAACGACGAAACATCTCCTCTTCCCTCTTCTTCCTCTCCTCCTTCCTCGGTACACATACACACACACTAAGAAATTTTAGTTTTATGAGTTTTGTTCCTAAAGGAGATATTACACTGTTTGAAAAATGTGACACAGAGTCGTACAAAGAACTTACAAACACACACAGACACACACGGTGTCTGCGGCTCAGTCGGACTTTTTGTCCTATGAATAGATGAAGTGAGGCAGGACACACACACACACACACAGAGGCACGCAGAGTCTGAATAACTTGCATCACTACCACAGATGCACACACACGCACACTAATATACACCCTTTTAGCACAAACACATCACACACGCAGCACAGCAGAGTGAGAAAAATGCTGGACCATAATGCACTGCCGGAGGCCTCCAATTCTGTCTGAGGGACCCTCTTACTTTGAGTGTGTGTGTGTGTGTGTGTGTGTGTGTGTGTGTGTGTGTGTGTGTGTGTGTGTGTGTGTGTGTGTGTGTGTGTGTGTGTGTGTGTTTCGTCTCAGTCCATCCATTTCAAAGATAATTTTCATAGAAAGAAAAAGGAAGACTGTGTGTTTGTACCGTCTAGTAGTTCGAGATCTCCACATTAACCATTTACTTTCACATCAAGCGCATGTAATCACAGGCTTTTTAAAAAAGGTTGCTTTATTAAAAATCCATAGCTCAGTTCTCTTCACAACATCGGTCTTTTCAAGCTGCCTCATATTGAAAAATAAAGGCCGTGCAGTATTAGAGAGAGAACCTCAACAATCACACGAACTTTGAGCAGCACTTGGCAACAGGGGGAAGGAAAAAAACCCTTTTGACAGGAAGAAATCTCCAATAGAACCGGCCTCAGGGAGGGGCGGCCATTGGTAGCCATGGCTGTAGCTCAGGGTGTTAACATAACACAAGCATGAAAAACAGGTGAGAGTCACTGACTTGTTTACAAGCCCTGAACACGCCTACAAACAGCCGAGTACCAGATCTCCTCTGCTCTGCTCTAGCTTTACAGGATCTCTGTATCCACTGCGTGGTGCAGTAGACATTTAGCCGCGAGGTGAAACATGCAAATACAGCGAGAGCTGCGGCACATGTACACACAGATACACACTGTGACCTAATGTGAAAGGGCAGCATAAATAGAACAAAGCTCAGGAACATATTTCCCCCTAAATCAGCTGCTGTTGAGCCAGAGAGGGGGATGGGGGTGGTGGTGTAAATACATGTATATGTTTGTGAGGACGGGTCTGGGTGAGGGTCCGATCACCATCTGCTGGAGGTTCAGAGGAGCCGTCCAAGCGTCCGAATCTGGTTTTAGAGCAGAATCATTTGGAGGTTAGCGTCGTCCTCACAGAGATGGATACGCTAACGCTGTTTGAGACGGGAGGCTGGATTGGAGGGCGGGACAACAGAAAGAGAGGGACTCAGAGCATCGCTGCTTTCAGAACTCCTTAGCATCAAGCTTTGTTTCCTGTGTGTGTGTGTGTGCGTGCGTGCGTGTGTGTGTGATGCAAGAGGGCTGTTTTCTCTCTCTGCCACTGCTGTAACATCTCATTCCCTTTATTCCTTTTTCTTAATTCACTTGGACATTCAGCAGAAAAGAGAAGAACAGGCACGCACTGATGCATCGTTCCTCGTCTTCCTCCCGTTACCTGTTACTCTGCTTGTCTCATTTCCCCTCAGATCGCCTGAAATCCTCCCAGCTGAATGCGAGCGTTTGTAAACTGAACGGTGCTGACTTACCGTCAGCGAGCTACGACGTGTTTCCTGACGTGACCAACCCTCTTCCCGAACCCCCTGAAATATTTAACAATTACGAGAGACAGAGAAGGAAACAAACACTCTCCAGCTGTGAGGTTTCCATTGTTCTGAGTTTAACAAGCTCGTTGGTTCGTCCACTCTGGTTGTGGGGAGGGATCACCACCATTATAAAATGACCCTGTTTTTTCCAGCATCTCTGTTTTAGAAAGTTTCTTTTTGGGGTTTAATTTGGGGATGGCCGTAGCTCAGCACTTCCTGTAGCACTGTTGTCTTATAATGAACGCGCATCCACACAGGAAGTCCGTTCACCATGCATCCTCAGCAGACATTCTGGGCCCAGGCAACCCTTAAATGTGTTTGTCACCCTCTCATAAGTCAATCAACGGCATCCTTCGTTCTCATTGGTTGTCACTTCTGTCGCTTGCCTCGAATCTGGGATAACTTGAGAAAATGTGGGTTGCATTGCCAGTCACTAAATGCTTGTGCTCACACTCTGGACAGCTCCTTTCTGAATGCTGGTATTAGCTGGTTTCCTTTTGTTTAGAAGAACTTTGGCTAAGATGACCACATAAGTGAAATCATTTCTCTTTGACATCATAAAGATCTCAGAGTAGAAAAAAAATGTAGTAGCCAGTCATTTAGAGCAGTCTGAGGTCTGAGCTTTTGACTGGCAGGGCTCAGACGTAGACTGAGATTGAACTCATTTGAACTGTAACAAGACTTATTTAGCTGGTTTTTCGTGTTGCCAGAGAAACGCTTTGTTTTTGAAAAAGTATTAAAGACATTTCTTTATTGCAACATTTAGTTTGCAACAGATCCATGAGCCAGTCACAGCAGCAGCTTCCCCCTGCCAGGACAGCTCCTCCTGTGAGGCAGAGCTGAGGCAATGCTGGAAGCACTTTATTAGATTAGATGAGTATTGATCTATTCTGCTTGTTTTTAGCTGCAATTTTTTATTCTTGGATCTACTTGGAGTAACTTTGCATGATTTAGCTTTTTTAACTCATCCTGGACCCAAGTGCAACCCCTCAGCTCATCCCCTGTCTGAAAAATAACATTTTACATCCTTTCCCTTTAAGGCTGCCCCACCTTTGGGCCAACTTCCTTCTGATTGGGTGAAAGTTAGGTCTGACATGTTAGGGATCTAGCAGGCAGCAGCATCTCTCTCTCTCTGTGAAGAAACCTTGGAAAGAGTCAGCGTGACAGCTGATATACATCCACTCGACCGCAGCGATGTGTGACTACAATCAGCACAGGGACGTGGATGCTAACCTGCTAATGTTAGCTGCACTCAGCGGCCAATCTGGCGCCTGAGAGTGTGCACACTTCACAAATACAGTTTATGATGCACAGTCTTTGTACAGGTGGTGTTTAACCTGCCCGTTTAATCTGTGCTCGGCTGTTCTGATATTTTTATGCTTTATAATCGAAGAAGCTGGTGTCCTGCAGCATCCCCAATCACCTGCATGCTCAGAATTTATCTGCAGATGAGCGGAGGCAGCGGCGATGTGACGTTGTTCAGCGTCATCACCGACTGTTAGTGTAACTGTGCTTTAAATAACGAGTCTCAGACAAAGCCACACACACTGGGGGTTTGACCATGAGTAATAGACATGGCTGCTGTGTTTTTGTTAAATACGTAATATTTTGACATCTAAATAATTCATGCCGGTGTTGTTTTTGGCAAGCCTTCTTGCTGGCTCAGCAACATGAATGAACAATGATTTTTTATTATGTCAGACAATGCGTGTTGGCCAGCTCGTGACCTAGTTACGCAGTTAAATAATGCACCAGCAAGAAGGTGTTGGTGAGATCTGAACATTAGTCAGCAGCTGGGGTCAGGTGTAGCTCCACGTCGCTCTCTCTGCGATGTGTAGTTAGGCTTAGATGAACATGAGCTGTCAGCGCCGACCGGACCAGTCTGTGGTTTAGTGTCGGGGTCAAGGGCGGGAATCCAGTGATAAGAAGTCATATTATTCCCCGTTTCACTGCAAAAAGAGAATGAATCTGTTTTACTTAATGCCCAGAATGGAAGTAGCGGTTCTTGATCTCTGTCTTTTACACTGTGTTTCATGTTTCATCAAAGCTGTGGACATCTACAAAACCTGCAGTTCTTCCAGTGTCCACTTGAGGCAGGCTCTAAGAATGAGTCAGTCCTGTCCAACTTTAGACTCTATAAAAACACTGTTCTGTACTTCTGTAACGTGTTCCCCAATGGTTCCAATCCCTGCTCAGCCATGACGTGGCATGTTGGCTCAACTTTGACTTGACTTTTATGATTCACACAATACATTTAAAGGAGAACAACTATCATAACCACGTTGTGTGTTCTGACTGTGATATTTAAGATAAAAGTCAGACAGATATGAACCTCGCTGAGAGCAGTAAAGTTAAGCCGGGGATGGAGACAGTGTGATCGGTGTAGCAGTTGCGTAGCAGTCTGTCACTCAGAGCTCGGGTTGCAGGTGGCTGATATCTGTTTGTTTTGCTTTAACACCGACCTCAATCCACAGCTAACACCTCCATATTAACACTGAGCCTGGGTTTACTTATAGAGATTCACAGACCACGTGACTTTTGTGCATTGCTTTGTGGGTACCCGTGGCAACAAAATCAAAACACTGCATCAAGCGCTAGTATTTCCAGCACCGGTTTTAATCCCTACTTGCATTTTATTTGCCCCAAAAACAGTGATGTACAAAACGACGGAGAACACGGCAGCTCCGTACAAAGACAGACTTGACGAAAAGGCAAAACAAAAAAAAGTACGACGAAAAAATCAAAGGAGTGAAAGGGTCAGACCCATACAAGCATACAGAGTGGAGTAAGGACTTTAGCGTGCTGCCCAGCTTTCATCACGCACATATTTACTATTATATGGTCCTAAGTGTGAGTGCATACACTCACAAAATGTTTAGTAACTTCAGATCCCTGCAACAAGCCCAGGTCCAGTTTACTTTGGTGATTTGGACTATTCCATTTCACAGCTGTTGTTACATTTTTGTCCTTTATCTCCTGTACAGGCCAACGCAATCTAATTGTTGTTTCAGGTTGTAGTGTTACACAACATTTTCAGATCTAATAGAAATAAAATGAGTTTCGTAATTCATTCAGTTATTGTCTTTATTCATAACTGGCATTATTGTTTCATTCTATTATAGAATCTTATAAGAAAGATGCAAAATTGTATTCAATGGTGCTTTATTAGCTGCTTCGGTGAAAAACAAATCAACAATGCAAAAAAACATCCAACAACATTGCAAAACAACTTACTGGAAAACAGTTATTCATCACTTGCTTGCTTCAATACAACACTTGGGCACATATATGCAGGACTTTTCGTGGCTGTTTTGATTTCGCTCTCTCTCTTAACCGATCAAATCTGGCTATGGTAGCAGATTTAAACTCTGTCTGACCCAGGTTGATAGAGGGCGCCAGTCTGGATCACATTCCTGCATTTTGTAGGCTGGTTTTCCTACAAAACACAACAAACATTAGCCCGCAAAGCTATAGTGAACAAAGCAGCATAGCGCAACAAATTCAATTCAAATAAAGACTTATTTGTAACCTACATCAACAATTATGTTATGATAAATTACGTAATAACTACAACAGCAGACTTACCTTTGTGGAAATGCTTGGAGCAGACTAACACGTGAGCTGGAGTGTTCTGAAACGTCATATTTGGTCTGCAATCCAGGCCATCCGTCGGCTCTTTGTTAGTTCGGAAACGTGGCTCGAACAATTTTTCTTCAACGACGTAATCCGATAAAAACCGATCACTTTACCCGTCGGCTTCCTGTGGCTGTCATGCGACCGGCTATTGCAGTTAATAATACAACAGCTTCTTGCCATTCTTTGTGTTTCTTTTTATCGCTGTGTGACTGTTTTCATGTGAAAGCCTGCGTGCGCTAGTATCGCCTGCCACTCGTTCCCACAATCCTTTGCGGTTTTACCCCGGAATGACGTCACATTTTCAATCTCTATAGCACCCTCTCCCTCTGTGGGTCTTTCAGGGTGTGTCTCTGTCTTTACAGTCAAAGTGGCGTCTTTCATGTTCAGCTTTAGCAGAACAGTAGAGATTAGCTGCAGATTGTTCTGGCCCGTTTCTTGATGATTCAGAGTCAAGGTTAAAGTTTGGGACGGGCTGATGTAGGCACTCATGAGTCTTTCATGTTCATTAGTTTGACAGAAACGTGTTTTCTCCTGCTGTGTGGTGAGAAGCTCGCAGTCCACAGACTTCCACTCAGGAGACGAGGGTTTGACTTCCAAGTGGGGTTACCATTTTATGATTTTTAACTATTATTTATTATCACTTTCACTCACTCTTTAGCCGGCCTCGAATATCAATAATTGTATAGAGTCTGTTATGTAACCGAATAAAGGCCAAAATTCTTTATTTTAAATGTGCAGCTGCGACAGCTGATCAGTCGTAGTGAAGCTAACAAAGCCACCGCAGCCATTCATCTCCCTCTTGTTACGTCTCTTCCAGCTGTAATTCCTTGTTTTTCCCCTCTGCTGTCGTCCTCTCTCTCTCCTCTGCTACTCTCTATATCTCTCGGCCCATCTCCCCACTCCCGCCAGCTCAGTTGTATGTAATTTATTTCCAGTACACAAACAGCTCACTGTAAATAGAAGCTGTTAAGCCGCTCCGGCACTCCAGTTTTAATAGACCCTTGGTTTGGTTATGTAATGATTAAATAGCTGACCGAGCCTTTAATGGTGTTATAAATCACTGAATGTGGTTTTTTACTGTCTTGTAAAAGATTGGAATCAGCTGGTCGTCATGCCCATGGTCAACAGCTAAGGTCAAAGGTCACCAAAGTGGCAGTCATTGGCAGTTGACCTTTAGATCCTTTTGCTCCGACTGGATGGGAAAGTTTTAAATAATTTAAGAGTGTTATTAAGACGGCATTGTTCTCGCCAAATAAAAGCTCCTGTGATTTATTGTTTGCTTGTGTTTTCTAAGCTCGGTACTTCAGGTACGCAACGGCTGCAGCCTGGATACCATCACGAAGCTTCATAATCATCTGCTGTAAAGCATTCTGGCTCCTTTTATAACACCTCTCGACCTCCCAACGACTCTAATGTCAAAATTGCTCTTGTTTAAAAGCTTCATAATTCAAATGGTCCAAAACATTTCAAGAATGCAGCGAATCCCTGCAGCATCACTGCAGCCTTTTACACGCTCGTCCTAAACAACTCTAAATGAGCTTTACATGTTTCACTGCGGTTAAAATGTAACCGTGTAGATTTGCATAGATCAGCTGCGTACAGGGACACTGCTGCTTTAAAAACAAATTCACATTAGGATGGTGGCAGAGACACAAACACATCTGAGGATTGACACAAAAGCTGAAACTGTCACTGTTGCTTTGGTTTAGGCATAAAAACTCCGTGTCCACGCTGTCATTTGGGCTAAAACAAAGAATCCAAGAAGCCTGACATGTCTGATTTCTCCGAGCTAAAGACCAACACTGTTGTTGGAAAACTATTGAGTGAGCCGCAGCGCGCTTCTTTATTTAGATCATTTAGAAACAGCTCCACCGTCAGGACGCCTGCGAGGCAAACGCTGGAGTCGGACTTTAGGTTAAAGCTCCAGCTCCGTGTTTTCACTCTGTGACTTTACTACAGCAGCTTTGCACAGTTCACACTGATCTCATACTGGGCTTCGATGCAGCCCCTCAGTTCTTCCCACAAAGAGGGTTTGAACTGCAGGTGGGCGGAGCTTCTGTGCCTGAGACGACCATATTAAGGATGTCCTGTCTTTGTGACATCATATAGAGCAGAAAGCAGAAAAAAGATCGCTTGCTGATTGCTTTTCAGTGCACTGATGTCATTTTTTGAAGCTTTGGCCATGTTTGGTCTGAACATCCACCAGTGAAGCAGGAGACAAATAAGCAACATAAGGAAAAGCACGAGTGGACTGAAGCTGGTTGGCTCTTACAGGCATGAATGTAGAAACAGCTGAGCATGTGTGTGACTTTCCTCTGTTTGTGCCAGCTGTACCCTGTCCTCACAGCTGTTTGAGTGTGTGTGCGCGTGTGTGTGCGCGCCCTTAAATGTCAGCTAGTAAAACTCACTGTGACCCCGACTGCTACCACAGTCTCAAGCTGGTGACCTCTGACCCCGGTATAGTTCAGGATCCCCGCCAGCAGATGTCCAGGTGCTGTCTGCAGAGACAGGTGGTGGGAAATGGACGCGGCGGCCTGGCTTTGATTTCTCCTGTCTGTTATGAAATGGCCGACATCAAAACCTCCCGGATTGGGTGTCGATGAGCTCTCGAGCTGCAGCTCTGCAGAGTTACTTCAGAGAAACACAGAAAGGCATCCTCACCCACAGGACCAGCACCGGACATACGGTTTCATCTAAAGAAGCAAAGATCGGTTTTAACTCCTACGTTTTCAAACTTCTGCTGTTGATGTAAAGACACAGGAACCCAGGCGATCATGTGACATGATCCCCACATTAAATCAGTGTATATTAGCTTCGTTTGGGTCCTGGGACTGCCATGCATTGAAAGAAGGGGAATTATGTTCTAGTTTGCTGTCAGTGACTGGTGGAAATGTCATTTTAATAAAGCTCCAGAAGCTTCTACAGCAGCTGCATGAGCAGCACGAAACATGCAGTGATTCTTCAAAGCTTTCTCTGTAAAAAAGGGTTTTTCCTTCTCACCTTCGTTAAGGCTTGTCTGTATTTTCAGTTGTGTTTACCTCACAATATAAAGCACCTTGAGGCAGCTGTTGCTGTGATCTGGTGTTGTACAAATAAAACTGAAGTGAATTGATTAAATTCAATGCATTGAACATGGTCTGCCTTCTCTGTGAAGCATAAACCGTCCTGCCGTATGTCCACGTTCACCCCGACCGGCCAACGCGCCGTGTGTTTCCTGACCTGCTCGCTCAGCTGTTTTCTGCATGTGTGATGTCATTATTTTGTGCTGCAGAAGATGTTTCTCCACTTGGAGCTGCTCATCTGACTAAATGTAAGAGTCTGCACTTCTGCCTGCATCCATCTCTGCTGCCTTCTCGCTTGTTTCCCTCTCTCCGTCTCTCTCTCAGCCTTGTGTAAATATAAAATCTATCTTATGTCTGCATTTGTTGGATTGAAACAAACAAAAGGGCAGACTGCAGGGAACAAACAATGTTGTGTTGGTCCTCGTTAGTAGTGGACATGCCATTCCTCCTGCCTAGTGAAGACGAACAATGCGACACGCTTGGCTTTGCTGATGAATGAATGAAATGTCTTTCACTCTGGCAGCTACCTGCTGAACAAACAACTAAACACTCCATTGTTGTGGATTTTCAATTTATTGTCTATTCAGAGGGTTTCAGACGCATAGACTGTATATAAAAGATGGATTACGCCTCTGTGACATCACCATCGGTTTCAGATTTCTGCCTTTTGAAGCTTTTGTGTTTGGGCTGCCATCTTGTTGAGTTTAAGATAAGAATTCAGTCGTTTGCTTATTTTGGGCTGCAAAATATTTAATTTTGGCCCATAAACTGTTGAACCCCCAAGTGTTTTCCCTGTCACCATCTTGGTATCTAGAAACCACCAGCAGTGCCGGACCGAGGCAGCAGATGATGAGCAAACCCTGGGTTATCCTAATTCTGATTCTAATAAGGAGCATAAGTTGGAGAACTATTATCACATACCTGAAACAGTTAAATGACTGATTCAGAACGGCTGTGAACACAGGAAGCTCGGCGAGGAGACCGGACACAGAAGTCTGAAGAATCCAGTCGCACAAATGCAGCTTAGAGGAAACTCAAACATTATTTTAAATCACGCACTTTGTTCAAAGACACTTTCAAAAGCTGTTTTCCTTTTGTTTGCAAACAATATTTAACTGACAAGAAAATAACTTTTTATTAATATTTAATTATTATTAGAGTACGCTCCACGTCATTATGAAAATTCATAATAAACATTCTTGAAATGCTTTCTTTATTTTACTCGACAGCCAGTTGTTGATCGGATAAAATACTTCAAAATATTTTGCACTGAATTGTAGTGCATGGCAAACTTTATGATATTCTGGACCTTTGTTTGAGGACGTTTCTCTAACTGGGCCTCCTTAAGTTTAATTGAGTATCCCAGGACTACAGGATTTAAAAAAAGGAAAAACTCCAACGCTGTCAGGAAAGCTAAAAGCTCAAAATCAGAACATAACGCTAACAAATATGAAGAGCTCATACAGAAACACGAAATAATCCAGAACACAGAGAGCAGACTACAACAAAATACAGAAGGACAAATAAGAAGAGAACCATCACAGGAAGCCTTTCTGCAGCCAGAGGAATCGCCCCCTGTTGGCCACTAGGAGAATGCAGCTTTAAGTTATTTCCACGTCAGCTTCACTTTTTGTTGTCATTAAATTAATAAAGTGGACAAAAACAAAAGACAAAGCTGCTATCGATGGTCTTTGTTCACTTGTCTTCTTTAACCCTTTAGAGCCGGTCGGAGCGGGCACGCTCTGTTTTGTGTAACTATTTTTAAATCCCGTAGCACTGCAATCACGTGAGCTAGCGCAATAATTTTTTTGCATATGAAACCGGAGAAGTTGTACTTACATCTGATGCCATCAGTTTGTCCTCGGTCACGGTTTCCTTCCACATATAGCTTTGCAAAAACTGCATAAAAAGCACTTGCAGCAACAAAAACATAATATTCCAGAAACACGCTTTGCCGATCCGATCAGCTGTTTGTAACACTTCCTACATTGGAATAGACGTCAGCGCGAACTATTGCATGTCCACCATGACCTGCCCTAAACCGGAAGTGACATCATTTTCACAGAAATGTCGTTTTTTACCATCAGGGCCTTATGAGCCTATACTGGTGTTTTTAAAAGTTATGTTTGACTTTATGACTTTCTGTGTCGTTTCTGGGATGCTGAGGACTCATATTGCACTGCTGGAAATTGTTTATTTTGATGCATATGCTGCTTTTTTGCAAATTTGCACTATAATATTTATTTTTCGTTTTTCCTGCAGTGTATAAAAATTGGTGCATTTCAAAAATAAAACTATGAAGACACTCAAAATAAATTTCCTGTGGTGGGAAACTATTTTGTGCAACTTTTTTGTATTTACAGTTTTCAGGGATAAGCCTCTTAAATTTCTCTAACTAGAAATATATGTTAAAAAAAACGAAAACGATTTTCAATTTTTTTGTAGTTTATTGCACTTTTTTGCAATTTATGTAATTACTATGCACTTAATGCAGACATATTATTAACATTTAGGCTCCAATGGTTGTATTGATGTATATCAACTTGAAATGCTCCCAGAAATGGCTCTACAGCATGTAAAAATATAATATAAGCTCTGGCGGACTTGGTTCTATGGTAGGTCTTAAAGGGTTAAAAGAACATCATCAGAATCTTTCAAATCAGCAGATGTCAGTGATGAATTACAGAAAGCTTTTTCTACTGAGTGAAGACGTGTTAAATAAACCTGCTGATGCACTCAAAGCACAGACGCTTTTCATTAATTGTAATTTTTGTTTTTTATGTACTTGTTCTCTTACTTGGATTACAGTAATCCAATTACACGTGACTCTAATGTTCGTGAATGTGCTGCCTGCTGCTCCTCTCTGGCTCCACAATAGAAACAGCTTATGACTAGAAATACATTTAAACCGCTCATTATAGACGTCAACCGTCAGGAGGTTTTGGCCCAAGGCTGCTGCGTGTGTGTTATATTATATTATCCACTTTATGTGTGCGTCTCTTCACGTGTATGTGTGTGTGTGTGTGTGTGTGTGTGTGTCTGTCAGAGATTAGCCGTGTATTCACGTCTGTTTAGTTTCACCTTTGCATGCGTGTGTGTGTGGCCAAGGCTGGCATTCGTCACAGTGGCTGCTTTCTGTTCCCAGACTCTGAATGTATTCATGAGTTAGCTGTTGACACAGGTAGTTAGCTCACCTGTCCACACACTCACACACACTCACACACACACACTCACACCCCTGCTGTGTCTTTTGTCCTGACAGTCAACAAAACTTGCCAAATTTCCTTCCTCAGGCCTCAACAGAAAACCTGTTTCCTATCCCTTCATCTCTCTCGTCCCTTTGTAGAGTTAAACTCCCATGATGCTTAGCAAACAGGGACCTTTGAAGTCCGCTGGGATGAGGGGGGACGTGAGAGGTGGGGGTGGGGGGGGATTTCCTAACGTCTAGTTTTGCCCAGATCGAACAGACGGCAGTTTTCCTAGCGGTGGGAGGGAAGGTTTGGAAGGTGGCGTCTCTCTGTTTTCTCAGCCAGGATTCCTGTCAGTTACGTAACATTAAATCTGACTCATTCAGCCTCGACTGTAGCAAAGTGACAATCGCACAAACAAAAAACGCGCAGATACATACAAACAGCTTGAACAGCGCTCATAGTAAAACAAATTCAGATGCGAGCAGGAAGCCTTACTTTACTGGAGATGTGATTTCTTATTGTCAACAGATGAAAATGTCAAGTGTGCGTGTGCGTGTGTGTGTGTGTGTGTGTGTGTGTGTGTGTGTGTGTGTGTGTGTGTGTGTGTGTGTGTGTGTGTTAGAGCTCCATTGTTGCCCAGGGACTATTAAAAACACACTCTGAAATGTGTTCCTTTATTACAGAGAAATGACAACACCGGTTGGAGCTAAAGTGGAGTTATTTAAAAGCCTTAAAGGCAGGGAGGAGGTTTGGGTGGATGGATAGGTGGACATAACAACAGAGAATGAGAATAAGAGGCTGCTGATAGTCAGCACTGGTTTCAAGGACTTTGATTAAAAGTTTGGTGACTTGCGTAAATCATTTACACACTAGAATTTTTCTTTTTTATGAGGTTAAATCTGTTACAGTGTATTTGTTGTGTTATGTTGTGGTTATGGTTGTTGCGTTGGTCACTGTTAGCATTAACTGTGATATCAGCACACCCCTGTAAGTATTTATAGTTAATGATAGATCTGATCCAGCTTCAGGGCTGGAATATGATTAGAAAAGCGATTGATTTTGGCGCATGCCTCAGTTCACAAGCATGACAACACTGAGCCAGCGTGGAAGTACCGTTAACCTTCTTTAATGGCCAACAGGGGGCGACCTGTAGAAGACTCATCTTTCTTTTCCCGTTCCTTCAGTAGGGGAACTCCTACTGGATTGATGGGTTCAGTCACTAGTTTTGAGTCATAATTAATACAACATTAACTCAGTTTTGTTAATTAAAGTCAATCTAAGAGTCAGAAGGAAGAGTAACCAGGATTGTGTGTGGTTTCAAAATCTGTTCCTAACCTCAGTTGTCAAAGTGAAAACACTCAGCTTGACTCTTCATAACAGGTCTGTTCTAACCACTACAGCCATTTTTATACTGTTAATGAGAAAATATTAAATAGCAACTGAAAAACCTCACTTTTTGACCTATCAGTTGGCAGCATGTTCAGACTGATTAGCCTTTAGTGGTTTGGCTTAAACACTCTGAGTCAGAATGATTTTTGTTTTCATAAATACAAAATAGAAAAATAATTTAAAAACAGCTGACGTGTATTGATTGCTCACATTAGTGCTATGATTGGCACTAATGAATACTTTCACTCAGAGTTAAACTGACTGTTAGCATTAGATAACATTAGTTCAGGCAAGACGCAGAGTTAAGCTCAATCCTGTTAGCTGGTACCCTTCTGCATGCATTCAAGTGGTAGCTCCAGTATAGGGCAGGTTACATAATTGTCTTTAACCTTCCAACAGTAGTTGTTGCATCTGCAAGCTGCTTTCCAACCCACCCTCACCTAATCTGTGCAGGCGTTTTCTATTCTTCTTTATTTATTTATTCATTTTAATCGTGAGTAGGTGATATTAACCAGTCTCAGGTCGATGTGGTGAAGGTGACGAGTCCATGACTGGTTGTTTGTTTTTGTTTTATTCAGCCGAAAGACGACATCAGCCTATCAGAGGGCAGCACGGTGGACCTGAGGAAGCCTGGAGAGGAAGAGGATGAGTACTCAGAGATGGCTGAAGAGGCGATGGACCCTGACAACTGTTTCCCAGATAGTAAGCACACACACAGACACACACACAATTAAAGACAAGCGCCCTAATTTAAAGGATGATTTTGATTGGCTGCTGCTGTGCATTTGAGCATGTGTTGTGTCCCTGAGATGGACTGGCAGCATGTCCATGGATGCCTCCCTGTTGGAAAAGTAATACTGCAAAGAATAACTTCCTTAATCTCCCCATCCACAGATTTTTTTTGTCCTTGTCAGCCTTTATTCATTATCTTTAAACTTCAACAACTCCGATGTCAAAAACGACTAAATCTGCTGAAAGAATTCTTGTATTTAATTAACCCTCTGGGGTCTAAATCTTCATAGGTGATGACGCCATCCCGGTCACTGTTAACCCCAGTCATTATGTTCCTTATAGATGTTCAGCATCTATAAGAGTGGGAGTGTTTTTTATCCCTCTGTTGCTTTTGAGGGGTTCTTCTGTTTAGCTCCATCTCATCAAATCACCGCACATTCCAGTAAGCAACCTGTGTGTGCGATAACCACACCGAGACCATGTCTTTGGACAGAATGCCTATATTGTGCTGTGAATGTGGTGGTATCGATACAAGTACCAGTAGTGTTAAAGCTCAATGTCAAACCTGAGAAATCAACAGTTAATCAATAGTTAACCAAATAAAGCAATCAAATGTATCTTTATTTTAATGGAATAGTTCGAAAGCTACATCGTTTGTTACATTTTTACCAGAGTAATTTGTAATTTGTTACAACATTCCCAAAACCACATCCTTACTGCAGCTCCACCATGATGCACATTCACAAGATTGTTTTCCATTGTCTTAGTTTCTAAAACAGTGTACTTTACCGTTTCACTTCATTAAGCGGATTTCTTCAGTTCCTTCTTTTTCCATGTTTTAATCCAGCTTTCATATCAAGTTGTAATTCTACCACCATACTGGTCTTCACCAGTACAATCATTACATTTCTGTATCTCAGGATCTGTTGAAGCTGTGGAGCTGTATCCTTTCAGACTCTCGTGGTTTCACTCGCCATGAGAGCCCGTCCACACCTCCCACTTGCCCCAAAACTTTCAGCAAGAGATTTATGATCCTGTTCTGACTAACCCAGGTGAAAAGCAAACACCTTGTTTCCTTCCTGACTCAGCCGGTTTCCTCCTGGAGCGCAGAGATTTGTCTTAGACCCCGTTCGGCGCAGGCTAGTGTGGCAATGATGCAGAGGCACAGGGGAGCAAGAGAGACTGGGGGAACACTGGAGTTTTATTGGGCTAACATCAGCCAATGAAGGGCAAGCTCATGGAGAGCGGAGGTGAAATATGATGTATTATGTTCTAACGGTAGCTGCAGAACTTCAGGCACATTTATTTCTGTCTGTATGCAGATGACACACAGCTGTTCATTTGCATATTGCCAGATTTCATTTTCTTCACATGCACTTTACACAACGTTGTACCGAGATAAGAAAGATAAGGCGGAGCAGGTCATTATCAGAGCAAAAGAAGAGAGTAGCTGTGATTTATAGGAGCTACAGCGGGACAGATGGTCATCAGTCAAATAACCTGAGGTCAAACATCATCCTTGCCTTTGCTGCTCTCTGAAACAACGCTGCAAACCAACGCACAAAGACGTGCAGTGCCTGACTTTCAAAATAAATGTCCTGGGGTAGTTATAGGAATTGAATACATATTTTCAAAGTAAAAGCTGAGATAATTTAAGCTTTGATGTGGAAAAGCCTCCAAGCTTTTTGCTTTTTGTGATACAGCTACATAGTCCAGTTCTTTTGTTTTGCTGTACACTAAAAGTTTAATGAGTCAGATTATGAGAGTGACACTATTGATGCAGCATTTAAAATGCATTCCACAGATTGTACTGCCATCGGCCTGTACACATAGGATCTGTGGGGGTGTCCTGTGGGGCACTTCAGCATTAGAATTGGATCCTCTGAGATAAGATCTGTTTTATTGATCCCAATAGGGAAACTCATTCCCTGCATTTAATCCATCCTGAGATTTCAGAACTGCAAAGCCTGGGGACCATCTGCAGCTGTAAGCCAGTACTGTAGTCAAGAGCACCGTCACAGGTGAATGAGGCAAGTTTTTGATGGGAGGAGAGACCAGAGCTCCCCAAGGAAACCCATGCAAGCACACATAGAAGGTGCGAACTTTTCACAATAAGTCCCAGGATCCAACCGCTGAGAAGCAACAGTGGCAACCACGTGCTTCAGGGCTTACGTAACCGAACGGCCTCCACGGCACAACCAGTTCCAGAAAGTCTCGTGGATTCTTGATTAGATTGGGGTTTTGAAAGTATGGGGGGCAGCTCGTTGGCTATGATTAATGTCTTTTTTTTTTTTTTTTTCTTTTTTTTTTTTTTCTTTTTTCTAAATGACATCAGAAACAGCAGTATGCGACATTACGTGATGGCAGAGCTTCAGTTCATCCTTTGTCATTTTTTTTTTTTTTTAATAAATAGGACAGGGGGAATGAATGAGAGAAAGAGGGGGAGAGAAAGAAAGAAAACCAAAGGGGAGAAGAGACGGTGAGAAGGGGGGGGAAGAGAGAGAGAAAAAAAAAAAGAACTCCTGGGCTATGATTAATGTCATGTTCCATGAGTCGTTTAGCTGTTGTTGTAAAGTTTGGGTGGCTGCATCCACATGAAAACCACGATGCACAGTTCACTTTAAATTGAATCTGCATGGATCTTTTTTGTGGTTTCAAGTTCCAGTGAAAGCATCTTTTGTATTATGCAGATATGAATGCAACTTAATTTGATTAGAGACGTGTTTAGCTATTTTTCTTTGTTGTGGTAGTACTTATACATTCAATTAAGTGCACTCCCATCTGGTTTAGTTCACGTATTTCCCAAAATGATGGTAGAATCTGGACATGTTCATCTATTGCTGCCCTTTTGGTCACGAGCTTGGTTTAAAGTACAAAGCCTCTGACTTGCTGGGAGTGGAGATGCATCCCTGCAGTCACATAATGGTTCCACTAACCACAAGCCCATCCCGCCACCCACTTGCCCCAATACTTTCACAACGAGATTTATGATCCTGTACGGACTAACCCAGGTGAAAAGCAAACACCTTGTTTCCCTCCTGACTCAGCCGGTTTCCTCCTGGAACGCACAGATTTGTCTTAGACACAGTTCAGCAAAGCCAGCATGCCACAAAAGAGACACATGAGCTGTCGGGGGGATGGTTTGCACATGTTGGTAAAATGACTCAAAATGCATCGATAACTAATTTAATTTCGTCAAGCTTTTCAGTTAAACCTTTATGTCTGTATTTGGCTTTGGGAGGTAATGTGAGGTTACAGTGGGAAGAGGCTCAGAAAGAATCAGGCCAGCCAGCTGGAAAACCCTCTCTGTGGAACACCTGCAGAGAATTCATTAGTGAGACTCCATCGTGTAACATGCAGTGTTTACAAGTGACAAACATCTTGAATGATTCAGAGCAATTAGACAAACTGTAGATTATAACAATGCAAGCCCCATGCTTACAAAAAAAGTATCTACTTTTGTGTCTATTTATCAGTTTGTTAATAGATAATTAAGAATACAAATAAATGCTACTTCATAAATTGGACTGGATTTTGCCAAGAGACTCTTTCCAAGACTATGTTTTCTGTCATGTGTGCCGTTACAGTGTTGGATGCTCTTGTTAAACATGGCCAGGATGGACATAGCCAAGGGGTCAGCATTTTGGCTGCCACAATTTTGACTTGCTACTACCAAAGCTCTGTGTCCAAAGTGTGAAGTTGCCAATACCTGCATTAGTGCTACGTAACAGACTGCTAAAATCCTTGAATTTAACTCACTGAAACTGAAGCACAGGCTTTTTGTACCATCTGCTAGTACAATTACTGCACAGACAAGCCCTTAACCTTGAGCCTGAATTGAATCTGTTATGAAAAACTGGCTGAAATTAGCCACAGAGGCCAAACCGTTCTTCATAGCAGGCTGTAAACATGTTTATGTCTGCTGTACTCTTGGACATTTTGACATGGAAGTCTGTGAGACTACAGTTACTTCCACACTGGCTTTATTCTTCACCCACATCGACTGCCATTTGATAACCTTTAATATGTCTAATATGGTCATTTCAGGCTGTGAAAGCAATACAGAAGCCACACTCACCAGCTCTTCAAACTTTCTATTTAAAGGAGAGCCAATAAGAGTGAAGCGGGCTTAAAGGAGTGTGTTTCAGGCACCATTTTTACCTCCCCCTCCCCTTCAGAGTGAACTGAGAGGCTGTACCAAGGTCTAGTGTACGGTAAACAAGGATTATTATGAACTATGACTTATGCAAAGCCACTCTAGTAGAGTTCAAAAAGCACAATGGTTAGCCTTTAAGATCAACAGAAACAGTTTGACTTTTACACTGTTGGTTACCGAATGAAACAGTGCAATGCACGAATGGCCCACATATTATGATTCCCCACAGGAAGGAAATAGGTTTTACAGCTTAAATACTACCCAGTAAAGACACCCTGCATGCCAGAAGCACTGGACATGAGACTGTACTGCCACACAATTGAGCACTAACCATATAGCACATGGACATGAAAGCCTTCCCAGAGCGTTCTCACTCCCGAGGCGTAACATGTCGACGTTTTGTCACGTCCCGCGGCGTTCCTGAGGAACGCGAAAGGAGACCTTCGGCGTTCTTATGGTACGCGGCGGGTTATGGCTGGAATCCAGTGAATGACACTCCCGCGGTAATAGACGTTCCAGCCCTGTATTCCCGCCCTAAACCTAACCTTATCCCTAGCCCTGACCATAACCTTATTCCTGACCTTAACCAGGTCTTTAATGATGTTAAATAGCGTGTTTCTAAGCGATTTGAAGAAAAAGAGCGAACATGTGTAGATTCAGTCCAGACGGTTCTCATATTTCCTCTTTTTTCCGAGGTCGTCATTTAGGAACGTGGTGGGTAGCCGAAAGCGTAATATGGTGACGATTTGTCACCTAGCGTAAAATGTTACGCTTTGGGAGTGAGAACGGGTTGGCCTTCCATACATAATAAACATAATTCACTGTGACACAATAGAAGAAAGGCTCTTGATATTGGTAATTCTGACCCTGGTATCGCTCGGTACTGGATCATATTTTGCAGAGGCTCACTCTCCATCACTTTCCAGTGTTAAACCAAAGCGGGGCCCGTTCCCAGCGAGCGGTGCTTTGTATGAAAGCGGCTGCCAAACAGCAGATGTTGTATTAGCTTTGATTCATTTAGAAGATTGATGCGTCCATCGCGAATGTCCCAACACGCCACCCGCTTCTTCCTGATTCAGCAGAGTCCTTCACAGCAGGCAGACGTTTGTCACCGGCTGGACTCGGATCAGCCGCTGGAGCAGCGACAGCAGAGAGATGAACACGAACGAAAGTCCTTCTTTATGCTGCAGTCCTGTCACCTGTGTGTCTGTGTTAAATACTGATGAAAAAGGGAAAGAGGAAAATCGAAGAAGGAGAACATGAAACCAATAAGAAGAAGAAACTGAACAGAGAGGAGATGAAGGGAAGAGTGGCTGAAAAACAGAAAGGGAGGAGAAAAAATTCTGTGAGAGAACAAACCTCTTACTGTCGACCCATCTGAGGTTAGCTTTTGTTTAGGTCTAATGCTACAGAGCTCCACACAGACAAAACTGTATTAAAAGGGCTGGAAACTAACTCTAAGTTGGTTGAGTTTGAGACCACGTGTTACTCTGAGTGACCTGGCGGGCCATGCGTTGCCACTGACTCTCCTCTCCAATCGGTTTTAACAAGAAGAGTCATCGAGATATTTTCACCTCCCTGACCCTCGATGGGTCGCCGGCAAGCGGGTGCATGATAAGAAGCTATAGACGAGAGGAGATTAAAAACAAATGAATAAGATGTGAAAGGAAGTGAGAGAAAGTGCAAAACAAAGCGGACCTTGACGGTATGAACCTCACTCTCCGTACCTCTTGGAAAAAAATGTTGTTCTGGCTGATACAGAAGATGTGATGATGAAGATCGGAAGGGTGAAGATGAGGATAAAATGTGCGAGAGAAAAAGAAGAAAGAGCTGCTAATTAGAATGAAAAAAAAAGCTCAAGAGAACAAGTGAGACGAAAGGAAAACAGAAGAGAGAGGAACAGGAAGCGAGGACAGAAAGGCCCAGAAGGAAAGATGATGATGATGATGGTGGTGTTTGACCTGTTGACCTTACTGACATCAACAGATTTTTGGATAGAGAAACAGATTTCGACCTCCGGCGTGCTGCCGCTGTTGCCGCCTGGCTTCCCTCCTGACTCAGCTCACAGTCCCTTTACACACTGGACCAGTACCACCAGTATGCTGACACAGCTATGTGCTGCTGTGTGTGTGTGTGTGTGTGTGTGTGTGTGTGTGTGTGTGTGTGTGTGTGTGTGTGTGTGTGAGGGGAGCAGTGGTTCCGGCGACTCGGCCAGCTGCTGCAGAAGTAGGCCAGGAAAATGACTAACAGCAGCAGGCAGGCACCAGCTGTGTGTGTATATGAATACGAGGAGGAAGCAGTTTACTTTGCTGTGTGTGTGTGTGTGTGTGTGTGTGTGTGTGTGTGTGTGTGTGTGTGTGTGTGTGTGTGTGTGTGTGTGTGTGTGTGGCCATCTGGATGTTCAGGACAAAGGCAGAGTCCCGGGAGTGTTTTAACATCTCCACGCTGCCCCACGTTTAAACCCACGGTCAGGCGGTCCCCACTCGTAACAGCTTTATATGGATTTATTGTAAACAGATCTCCATCCTGATCTTCTCACAACTCATCACACATGGTCAGGGTGTGATTACGCTATTGTAATCACATTACGTTTTTCAGTTACCATTATGTCGTTACTTGCGTTACAGAGGCTGGGCAGATAGAAATGGGAGAGACACATCAAACAAACGTGCTTTTCTTTCTGTGCTGCAGTCAGCTCGTTTCAGTTTGCGTGCTGGCAGGAGGGAAATGCCGGAGCGTTACGCCGATACAGCTTTTGAGGAGCTTATTTATCTTCATTACTTTTATTTTTGTTGCACAAAAGGACGAGAGCGTGATGGTAAAGTGGAAACTGTCCAGGACAGAAACCGCCGCATCGTGCCGCTAACACAACTTCAGCTCTTTGCGAGCATCTGCACACGGACGAGCTAATGCTAAGCTAGCAGAGCGATCTTACACCTGAAACAAAGGTAACAAAGGCAGTGATGGGCAGTCGGGCCCAAAGGTTTGTAACCTGTTCGTGTTTTTATAGTAGAATCACCATGGTGATTGATTGATTGATTGATTGAATCTTTATTTTGAACATGTTGAAAAAGTATAAAAAAAATAGAATTAAAAGAGACAAATGAACAAAGCAAACAAAAGGAAAACGAGCAACCACAAAGTGATGGCTTTGAAGTGTCTTTGTGCTGGTTTTGTTGTTTCCTTTGTGCTTTGTGTTCATACAAAAAAACTAATAGAAAGATTGTATGTGGGTCGTCATTAGGACAAAGTTTTGTGTTGGTGTGTGGGTCTGTAGCTTAAGTGTCATATTGTTAAGTTATATTAGAGCACTAACTAACTAACTTTCAGGCCACTTTAGAGATGATCGGGACTGGAGTGTTAATGCCACAAGTAGCGTAACAAATTACTTTCTTTAGGAACTCAGTGTTTAACGTACTGCATTACTTTAAAAAACAGGAAGAAGTCATGTGAAATATTACCTGATGGACTTGATGTGTTCTGTAGTTTTACTATTAATCCTGGGTTTGAATGTACACATGACAACAGTGAGTAAAGAGTAAAAAGACATATGAGGAAAGATAAATAAGAAGAAGGAAGGTTCAGCCTCTTTGAGAACATTAAAATCGCACAGATTCAAACTTTTCTTGCTAACATGCAAATGCTGGAGCAGTGTTTTTAATCCTCACAGCGCTGCAGTGTCAGCTTTGAAGAATTGTTTCTGTGCGTCTTCATGTCTTTGTATATATTTATATACATGTGGTATATGTGTGTGTTCCTCCATGCTGTGATTACAAAGCACAAAAAGCAGCGTGCCTCCCTGCTGCTCCCGCTAGCTGTCAGGAAGACAGAGTGTGTGTGTCGGCCTGAATGGCGACGCTCCCCTGCCGCTAATTATTCATCAGGCGGGAAGAAAGGTCGGTCGAACGGGGAAAGCTCAGCGAGTAGCGCTAACGAGCCGGAGAACGGCAGCATAAAGAACCTCCTCAGATGAATGAAGGTCATCGGTTCGCTTTCACATTTCCTGCTTTTACCTGATCAAACCAAACAAAGGCCTCTTTATTTCTGCTTTAAAGGGGAAATAATTACCCGAGCATTCAGTGAGGGGAAGACAGCTCCAAAAGATGTACTTGACCCTGTGAGACCTGAGCTCTGAAGCAACACTCACACTTTCTGAGAGGAAGTTCACATGTGTGCAGTTGCAAGTGGGATGAAAGGGTCAGTGTTTATCTGCGGGAGCTGATAAAGGTCGCGTGTTCGCTTTTTTAAAGCACACACTGAAAACAGAATCTCCTCCTTCTGCTCAAGTGTGAATCGACTTACATGATCACCTGACATACATTACATGAGATATATTAAAGATGACTTACATCCTCGAAACAGCTTTGAAAAGGTTAAAGTTGAACATATCACAACAATCTGCCTGAGCGAAACAAACCCAGCAAACTCAAAGTAATCCTATACTTAATGCACTTCATAATAAACATTGTGCGGTCCTGCTTTACAATTTAATGCAATAATGCAAGAAAAGAGGAAAATTTGAGGCCAATTCAGCTCCCAGACTCTTGTAGTACTGTATGACACCGTGCTGTGTGAGTAGTTGCATTGTGCAGTTTAGCATCGTCTTGCTGACATATGCAAGCCCTCACTGAAGGATCTGAGAGGATCTGTTGCCTTTCCAGATGTGCAGCCTGCTAATTCCTTACACTCCCATCCAATCAGAGATTCGGGCTTTTGAACTGAGCGCTGATAACAAGTCGGATGGCCCCTCTCTTCTCTTTAGTTCAGAGGATGTGCCGTCCACCTTTTTGACAGCAGTGTTTCTGGATCGCGTTCCCATGTCCTTTCTTCTCTGCACAATGACGCGTTAACCTGCGTGTGTGGATGGGATGGTGAGCTGTGTTCCCAGACAGGGATTTCTGGAAGCATTCCTGACCCCATCACAGAATCAGGTTTTAAATGTTGTTCTGCCTTTTTGTTTAGTTCAGATTCTGATTTTTTTTATTGACATGAAATTAATATGATGTGATGGCCCATTTTAGCCCATATAGAGTGGTTGCTAGGTAACACAAAGATGTCATAATATCTGATATACATCAAATCCTTCAGGGTCCTGCCCGTTAGGTCACTCGGTTCCTGCTGCTGTGTAGTGTAGTCAGGATGGTGACTTTTAGCACGTTATATCTCTCTCCACCACATTTCTCTCAGTGCGTGTTCTTCATGAGATTGCTCAGTGGTTTTATTTTACTGCATTTACTATCAGTCTCCCTCTGGCTTTATGTTTTGCTTCCATCATTGTCATCAAATTAAAAGTAAAATGTGCAAAGTGAAGTCTTTTGGGGGCTCTTGGTGGAAAAAGAGACCCACATCAGAGCAGGTTTGGTTGCTTTCAGTCGTCTCCAGGTTGCTGCTGTAGTTTCAGTATTTTCCCCGGGCCCAGAGCCGACACACACGAACAGGCTCTGATGTCCTGGCACAAACATTCACTCACTCTTATCTCCACACACACACACACACACACACACACACACACACACACACACACACACACACACACACACACACACACACACACACACAATGTACATATATGTGCTTTACAGGTGTGCACACAGCAGGTCATCATTTAACATGAATGCAGAAAATGTACCAGCTCCACTGAAGATATAAACACAGACATTCACTGATTCAAGTCGGACTCACTCTCTCCCGCTCACACACAAACACACAGACAGACACATCTGTACTAACAGTGAGCGTTAGATTAGCTGCCTCATTAGTCCTCTAAATGCCAGCTCATTGGTTAATGTTTTGATGCCACGCGACACACGATTGAGACAGAATATGCGAGTGTGTTTCTGCCTCGGTGGGCAGCGTGTGATGCCTGCAGAGGCGGCAGCAGCAGCGTTTGCTGCTCCTCTAACTGAAAGGTCTCAGGTATGAGCCGACACAAGGTGGCTGCTGAAGGGCCCCTGAGCAAGGCGCGAACATGCCGCCGCCTCCTCTGTCACACTGTCGCATGGATCTTTTAGCGCTTTGTCTTGATCATTTAAACGCTTCCTCCTAATGTGAGCCGAGATGCTGAGGACAGCATGTACTGAACCTTTCACCCACCAGAGGTAAATCACTGTGGACATCTACTATTAAACAGACCCAAAACTGCAGTTCTTGTTTAAATATTTAGTCATTTTGATCACATTATTCATTTTTTGAACCACTTTCCTCCTCACATCTTCAAATTACAAGGGTTCAGTTTGAAATGTGAAACTTTCCTGCAGCCAACTGAAGCCTTTAGTTGATTTACGTCCATCAGCAGCTTTACTTAATCTGTATCAGAATCAGAATATATTATGAATCCCTGAGAAAGTTATGAGGTATTAAAGCACAAGCTGTACCTAATGAAGTGACCCCGTGAAGGTATATATAATTCATTGACAAAGGGGATAAGTACAGGATCTATTACAAGGAGAAACTAAAGAAAATAAAAGGTTATTAAGTGTATAATTATTGTAAATGCATGGTCATGGGCATCCTCCAGCACCTTCACAGCCTCTGCTCTTTATGTCTTTACTTAGTTGACTTTACTACTCGCCCGACTGTTTATTAACCTTTATTTTATTTTAAATGTGACATTAGTTTTATATATGAAGACGAACGTAGTATGCAGAGCGTAGGGAGCTGAGGCTGATGATGTCAGCTCACTCACTCGCCCATCAGACACCTTTTGGAAGAATATTCACATTTGAACTTTCTAGAATTTCTGCTGATATAGTATAGGTGTGTGTGTGTGTGTGTGTGTGTGTGTGTGTGTGTGTGTGTGTGTGTGTGTGTGTGTGTGTGTGTGTGTGTTGAGATTGTGACATTTATGTGGAGGCAACAAGGATCAAATGCAATCACCTGGCAGGAGATCATTCAGGAGCGTTTTCTCAGTAGCGTTCAATAACGAATCAATGGTGTGCACAGCAGAGATCGAGAGTAACGAAGGAGGCGTCAGGTTGACCAACAGGTGATTTAACGAGACATTCAGTAAGAGTTTATAGCAGCAAATGTGTTTATTAAGACTGCAGTCAGTACAAGCAGAGGGGGTTTCCTAATGCACACACGCGCACAGATAATAACTCTTGCCAAGTGGGCTGATTGAGTGTCGGATTACTGTTCACTTGTTTTCATTGGATTATCCGACTGACATATTGGAGAAAAGCCTATTAGTAGCCATGGAGACAGAAAGCCGGGGTAATCAGAGCTCTAATTACAGGCAGGCGAACGCGGCAATCAGCAGAGTGAAGAGCAGCTTGTGATTTTTTTCATTCTGTTTGTTATAGGAAACAACCATGAAACCAGGAGAAAATGTTTTCACTTACTGTACATAAAGTGACATGTGACTACATATTTATTACGGCTCATCTTGATGGCAGTACTGGGGTGCCTTAAAGTTGAAGGCATTAAGTCTTAACAACTAAAATGAAACAATGATAGAGTTGAGCTGCCTTTCTGTAAAAGCACAGTAAAAGTTTGGTGTTCATCAGGGCTCCACTCTTGGGCCAGTTATTCCTCTTCCATATAAATGGCTTAAATCCAAATATATAGTTCTCTTTATATTTGCAGATTTTCCTTTTTCTTTAAGTCTAAATTTCAGTCATTGAAAAAGAATTCTGGTGCAGTTGAAACAAATAAAAAAAAATTTTTTATCAGAAAAATTCACTGACAGTTCTTAAATCATCAACTGGTGTTAACTGAAAATCGGTTTACTTCATTTTTTTAAACTGTACCCAAACGCTTGCATTGTTTCCTATAATAATACGTTTGAAGGAAACAGAACTACAGAATTTGCCTGAGAATCCCAGGGTTTGCAAACAAGCTGGCATCTTCCAAGCAAGCTACAGATGATTTCAGCAGCTTGCTATCAGCCAAATAGAATGCAAGGAGGTTTTTGGTTGCACTTATAACCCTTCAAAGCCGGTCAGAGCGGGCACGCTCTGTTTTGCAAAACAATTTTTAAAATCCCGGTAGCTCTGCAACCACGTGAGCTAGCGCAATAATTTGTTTTGCATATGAAACCGGAGGAGTTGTACTTACATCTTATGCCATCAGCTTGTCCTCGGTCACGGTTTCCTTCCACATATAGCTTTGCAAACATTGCATAAAAAGCACTTGCAGCAACAAAAACATAATATTCCAGAAACACGCTTTGCCGATCCGATCAGCTGTTTGTAACACTTCCTACGTTGGAATAGACGTCAGTGCGAACTATCACATGTCCGCCATGACCTTCCTGAAACCGGAAGTGATGTCATTTTCACGGAAATGTAGTTTTTTACCATCAGGGCCTCAGGGCCTATACTGGTCTTTTTAAAAGTTATCTTTGACTTTATGCCTTTCTGTGTCGTTTCTGGGATGCTGAGGACTCATATTGCACTGCTGGAAATAGTTTATTTTGATGCATATGCTGCTTTTTTGCAAATTTGCAGTATAATATTTATTTTTCGTTTTTCCTGCACTATATAAAAATTGGTGTATTTCAAAAATAAAACTATGAAGACACTCAAAATAAATTTCCTGTGGTGGGAAACTATTTTGTGCAACTTTTTTGTATTTACAGTTTTGAGGGATAAGCCTCTTAAATTTCTCTAACTACAAATATATGCTAAAAAAACAAAAACAATTTTCAATTTTTTTGTAGTTTATTGCACTTTTTTGCAATTTATGTAATTACTATGCACTTAATGCAGACATATTATTAACATTTGGGCTATAATGGTTGTATTGATGTATAGCAACTTGAAATGCTCCCAAAAATGGCTCTACAGCATGTAAAAATATAATATAAGCTCTGGCGGACTTGGTTCTATGGTAGGTCTTAAAGGGTTAACCAGCAACTGCCAACAATGTCCAGACCACTCACCAACTGGTTGAGGAATAGTTATTTTTCTGTAGGGACTGGGAGTCACCAGGGGGTCACCAAAAAGTCTCTACGACTGTGTGACTGAGGTTTAATTGACATCCGGTGGTTCATAGCAAAACAAACTGTCAGCAACTAATAAATACTCAGAGAAATCAAAAGGGGGGAAAAACATTTTTTCATGTTTTAAGTGCCAGCTTTTTATAGCCCACAAGTGAGAAGTACCCACAGTTCATGTCATACCAAAGGAGTATTTCTTTTCAGCTCTCACCATCACAGCATTCAAACATTACCAACTCACCAGCACTTGGTTATCAAAACCGTGAGATGCCCTACCCCTAATTCTTAAATGTTAAAATAATCCCGCTTAAACCTACGGAAGCAGTTTCAAATGGAGGAAACACGAACTCTGTCCATTCATCCATCATGCAAGTGGGAAAAGGCCTGCATGAAATAACATTTGTTAACAGATGCTGGGGTCTTGTCTGATTTTAGCAGGAATGAATATAAAACACAAGCATCAAATTCACATGGCTGAGAAATTGCCATTAGTAGAAAAAACTATAGTTGTGTAGCTACTCCTGGAAAAATATGGATGGGGAAGTTGTTGCACAACAGATCATAGAGTTGAGTCATGACCTACCCCTCTCTGTGTGATGTCACCGCTGAGCCATCACTCTCCACTGACCACATGCACTTGATCAAGTTGTCAAGCTCATTCCCCCATCTCCACTGTCAGTTACTAAGCCATCATCATGTCTTGCCAAAGGGAACGTCAGCATCCCTAACTCAAGCAATCATTGTCTTGAAGTTCCCGGTCCTGATTGTGAGTCAACATCAGGTTGCAATCTGCTGTTCTAGTAGCCCAAACTGGCTGAACCCGGACATGCTAGCAGCAAGTGTTTAATGGGCGATAAAGCAGGAATAACGGGAATCTGATCCTCGCTTCATCAGCACTTACTCATAGGATGATGCACGGCAGTAAGTAACTGGCTGAGTGATAATATCACTGCATTTCAACGCAGCTCAGCAGTACTCAGTGTACAAAGTGACGACACGCACTGATAAAAAAAGAGAAGCACAAAGCTGTAGTGTGTTTTTCATTTTAGGATCTTTTTCATCAGAGTTTAAATGACAGACGCAGATCAGAAAGTTATACAGGAAAAACAAAATAACTAGGATCTGTAACTAAGCACCAGATTTTATCTAAACTTTACATTTACAATGTAGCTGCCATCACCAGTGTGTGAATGTGTGTGTGAATGGGTGGATGACTGGATATGTAAAGCGCTTTGGGGTCCTTAGGGACTAGTAAAGCACTATATAAATACAGGCCATTTACCATTTAATTTATTTATTTACCATTTTATCTTGTTCACTTGAAAACTTGAAAAACTAAATTAATTTGACAAAATTCATCTTATTGGCTCAGGTTTCTTTTTTGTACCACTTCACTATCATTTTAATCACCCACATGAAATCTATATCATTTCATATAAAAATACCAAATATTGAATTCAGTCAAATAATGTATTTTCCATAATTTCCTTGTACATATGCAATGACAATAAGGTGCTTAGACAGCTTAGTAACTGAATCTTTGGCCACGTTTAATATGAACATCGCATCTCAGTGGAACAGGAGAAATATGACAGGAAATATGAAGAAAGACACAAAAGGTCATTTTAAAGAAACATGAAAGAAACTGGAAAGTGGATTGAAAGAGTTAAATACAGTTTGGAGCAGAAAATAAATCTGCAGCAATCTGCTACCATCTTCACTGCATCACGCACACACGCACACACACACACACATGCACACACACACGCACACACACACACATGCACACACACACGCACACACACACACATGCACACACACACACGCACACACACACACACATGCACACACACACACACACACACATGCACACACGCACGATCATTGGGTTGTTGTGGGAAAGCGGAAGCTTAACATCTGCCGAGGAGTCGGGGCTTATGCAAGAGAACACACACACAGCACTTTAGGCTCCGGGTCATCTGCATACTACAAAGCAGGCGTGTTGTGGTCCTGAGTTTCTGTTGTAGCGATGACACCAGCGTGCCCCGAAGCAAGGCACAACTGTGAGTTCAAACTCACACAAGCTCAGTTTGTTAAACTTCGTGCGATCAAGGAAAGAGTCGACGGGAGGAAAACCTCTCATCTTGCTCCTTTGTTATACCTCATTATTATGATAAGGGCTTCAAAGTATCTGACGGTTAAGGTGTAATGAAATGAATGTGCAGTCATTTTTCTGTCTCTTTGTGCGCTTCTCTCTCGCCCACAGTGTGCGTGGCCAGGTTTCAGTGCTGCGACATCGACACCACCGTAGGTCTCGGACAGATGTGGTGGAGGACGAGGAAGACCTGTTACCAGATTGTAGAGCACAGCTGGTTCGAGACCTTCATCATCTTCATGATCCTCCTCAGCTCCGGAGCGCTGGTCAGACACACACACACACACACACACACACACACACACACACACACACACACACACAGTCTCCTTTAGCTTCATTCTAACTGTAATAAAGATAATTTTTTGCTAACTATTGTTTTATTTATTGCGGTTGTATTTTTAACTTTATGTTTTTGTATCTTAATGTACTTTCATTTATACAATAAATGAGCTCTATTTACATTTATATATTTACTCAGTAAAGTAACTGAACTAAAGAAATCCTCTTGCTTCAGTTGACTGCAACTGTCTAATGAAGGCAGCATCACTGAATTAGTTCAATGAATACCACTTTACTTCACTGTACTTTAGTTTATATCACTTACTGTGTTTATTTGTGTTTATATACACAGCATTACTAATATATTCTACTGTCAGACCCATTTTAGTTCATCAGCCCCATTTAATCTCAAATGAGCCAGACCAGTAAAACCATTAAGCATTCATAAAAACGTCTTTGTTTCTTTGTCTCCTGAGTCTTTGTGCTGAAAAATAAACCGTATGAAAACATTCACTTTTTATCTGGATGAAGTCAAACTCCGGCCTTACACAGATTTACATTTAATGAACCGTCTAATTACAGAACAGATGATCAACACATTTTGAGTTCGCTTTCAAAAATTGAGACAAACAGCAGCAACATAAATCCGTTCTTTGTTCTGGATTAGCAGTGATTTACACAATTATCTTCATATATACATAAAACACATTTCACTGATCATCAGCACAGCTGTTTGTAATAATATAATGTAAACATATAATGTATGCAGTTGATGTTGGAGATCCAGGACTACATAGCTGGAGTGAGCCGCTAAAATCTGAGACTAAAAATTGTTGAAGTGAATCAAATCAAAGCTCTCTCCACCCCCGTTCAGGCTTTTGAGGACATCTACATCGAGCAGAGGAGGGTGATCAAAGTGGTGCTAGAGTACGCCGACAAGATCTTCACCTACATTTTCATCCTGGAGATGTTGCTCAAGTGGCTCGCCTACGGCTTCAAAAAGTACTTCACCAACTACTGGTGCTGGCTGGACTTCCTCATCGTTGATGTAAGTTATTGATTTATTTATTTATCAGATTATCAGCCAGTCACTCACTTTAGCTTTTATGTTGGTGACACAAAAAGGCTACAAATTTTGACTAGGGATGGGTACCGGTGTCTGGCATAAACGGTAGTAACCAGACTGAAAAGCAGTGCACATTTCGGTGCTTTATTTCGGTGCTTTTTTTTCTGAGATGTCATACACTTTGGATTCTAGCCAATCATTTTACCTTTCCAAGAATAGGAGACGGGTCCAGGTACATACGTTCTTTTAGAGCAGAGCTACGGATCAAAAATGTCCAAGGCGAAGCGGTCAAAAGTCTGGCTGTACTTCACAGCAAAATATGCAAACTCAGCAGCAACAAGTGCTTTAAGCTGATACTGTGATACTGTCAAAGGAGGTAACACCTCGAATCCGATGAAACACCTGGTGACGTATAGCATTTTGTTAAAAGCCGAGAAATGCGCCGTATTTGATAGCTTGCTGCGAGACTTCACACCGAGCACATCTACTGTGGGTGTGGTGCCTGTTATCAGACCCGGAGTTAGCAACATCCCAACATCCGAAGAGGAGAGTCCTGGCCCCTAGCCCTGCCAGTGTAGCAGAAATGATGAGGATGATGATGCAGCAGCAGCCGTTCTTCTCTGCGTGAGTAGCTTAATGTTGTTCGTGTGTAATTTACGTTGAGTAGGCTAACCACGTTATTACATTAATGCAGGTAAGGTGAACTAGCAAACATCATCATAGCTACATGCGGCTGTCTTCTTGTTTGATGGCAGATACTCCCTTCACCCTGGCCAAAAAGGCTAAAATGACCAAAGAAAAAGTGGAAAACAGTTAAACATGAGAGGTTTTTGGACAAAGTTTGTGTTTTTTCCATTGTTTAAGCACTGCTTCCAGCCAAGAGTGATGCCATATATGCCCCATAGCTGCAGAAAAGGCTAACATTGTTATCTTTTTACAAAAAACAGCTAAACGTGAGAGTTTTTTGGACAAATTGTGTGTTCTCCATTATTTAAGCACCGGCACCGTTTCAAAAGTACCGGTTTGGCACCGGTATCGGATAAAACCTAAACGATACCCATCCCTAATTTTGACAGACAGCAAACTGTGATGAAGAAAAAATAAGTATAATAAGTATTTTGTACAGACAAAAGTAATCTGAGTATTTTATTGACTGCATGTATCCATTGTGTTGTCATAGATGGTATTTTGTCCCTGTTAGTCTACAACTTGGGAAACACTATGAATGCTGTGATGCAAAAGTAAGAGTGTGATCAAAAAGTTCCAGAGACTGACCTCTAAAAATCGGGCCCCTGATTTAAAGTCCCAGCAAACATTTTGAAATTCAATAACCATCAGGACGTGTTCTCTCTACGTCTCGTCATGGTTGGAAGAAAGCTCCAGAATAAATGTTGTTGCGATGTCGGAGATAAAAACTCACTGTCAGTTTGAGGTGTTTATTTAATGTTTAATGTTTCCTGGACGTCAATCTGTCTGTAGTTCAGTTTCTGCAGATGTTCCAGGGACTTAACATCAGGGTTTCAAACATCTTTCCTGGGTTTGACTGTTCAAGATCATCGTCTTGTGAACCTCAGGATGACTTTCAGTACAACATCTATTTTTAGATCTCTCATTCTGTCCCGTTGTACCTCTATGATGCATTCCAACAGTCTGACTCCTCTCCTTTGGACAAATTCTGTTGCACAGGTTTGGTTGTAGCCGAAATCTCAGCTCTCATCACTACGAGCTTCCTTACACAATTCAGGTCAGTTTCTATGCAGGTTTTCACAGTAAAATCACAGAGTGCACAGTAGCGAGCTTGGATTATACTCTGTTGTGGACACGTACAGCTGGAGACTCGATGGCCGAGTGATCATTCCTCAGTAATACTTCTTTTAGGTTCGGTGCCTGGGCACATTTGTAGTTGGTGCGCGTTTTTTTGCATGGGCACAAAAATCAGGCAGGTATGTTTCACGTCCGCTCAGACTCTCGCATTCAAACTCGTCAATGGACAGTGAGTGAGTCACGTCACAGGGACCCAAGCGAACCACAAATGTGGAAACTATAATGTCAGAGATGTCCTGGAAGAGATCTAAAAATAGCAGCGGTGCTGGGAGCTTCTTGGGCATTCCTGAGAGGATGACTTTGAAGAGGAGATTGCCAAATTTAAATCAGGGAAGGGTTTCGCTTGTGATGGACCTGCTGTCTGAACTCTTTAATCACACTTCATATCTATTTTTTACCCTTGCTGTGTAAATTCTCCATGTTAAACATGGTCTATGTTAAATGTGCAGTTTATGTATAAGAAGAGAATGATTCAGTATTTCTCACTGTCAGCAGTGTCACAGTTGTTGTCTTAGTGCAGCAACTTCCCACTATAAATAAAAGAGTGAGAGACACTGAGCGACAAAGAGAGGCACAGAGAGAGAGAGCGAGAAAGAAGTTCAAACAGCCTCCGGACAAATAATCAGCCGTGGCTTTTGAACCTATACACACACACACACACACTCAGAGATGTGTATGTTTAGACGCTCACACTTTCTTCCAGTGTTCTGGGCAAGTGGCACACAAAGTTTATGATGCACACCATACATATGCATGCACTGAGTCGGAAATCGACCCACTCCCCCGTCTCTCTCACTCCGGGTGTTTTCCGCCTAGCCGTCTTCATAAATGACACTGACGTTTTTATCTGACTGTAGAGGCCTGAAGGGGAACGAGAGGTAGAAATCTTGAGTCACCGAACTAACCAAGCAAAGATGAGACAAGAAACAGAGTTTTATTAACACAATCGGAAATGGAGAAAGAGAGAGACATGCTTAAAGCTTCAGGATTTCATTTTTGAGCACTAGAGGGCAGAAAAGCATCAGAAGATGATATAAAGTAATCAAAAGAAAGTTTTAGCTTCTTTAGATTTTTTTATTTGCAAATTACTTAGTTATCTCTGCTGTGTTGCTTTATCATTATTTTGAAAGAAACTGTTTGAATAAAAAGTTTTCTCTTTCTAAGAAGCTTTTATTTTGAAATGTAAGAAGTAAGTGTAGCTATTTATTGGCTCATAGCTTAACACAGAAATTAAGAATTGTGAACTTAAACTGAAATTAATTAGGGAAAAATAGTAAGAAAAAACAAAAAATAACAGAGTAAGAATTTAAGAAATGCTAAAATGTCTGTTACTTTTTCACGGGAACCTTTTCTGCTAAGTTCCTGCTCTGCATTTCGAATATCTTCTTGGATTCTCTGAAGTAGCTTTGCTGCGACCTCATTACTTATTAAATTATAAATGACAGAAAAGCAGAGGACGTCCCCTTTATTTCGATCATGTTTTTGTTCTTTGCACAGTCTGAAGCTACTTTGTATTTATGTGTAGAAATGTTGTTGTTTACTGTGTAACCGAACCCTGTAGATCTCAGTGTTGGGTCTGATGGCTCAGTACATCTCAGTGGACCACATCACCACCATGCGTGTGCTGAGGACATTAAGAGCTCTCCGTCCTCTCCGGGCTGTGTCCCGCTTCGCTGGTATCAGGGTAAGAATGAGCTGCGTTCACCTGCAGCTCGACCGACCTGAGACCTGCTGCTCGGTGCTGGAAATCATATGTGTCGTGGCTTTAAATGTTTCTGGGTTTGATTGGGAGGTGATGCCATCCTGGCTTTAATCAGAGGTGATATCTCAGACTGTTGTGGATACAGGTAGTATGTTTAACACCTAACCATCCCTTTTACAGCTAAACATAAACCCTGAAGCTGTTTAAAGCAGTCGTTCAGTGATCTGCACATCCATCTCTATAAGCACTCAGTGGCTTATCAAAGTGTCACAAAACAGTCTGCTTTATTGTCTTGTTTTAAAAGCCATGGATCACTCAGGACTCACTCGACCAATCAATAAACACATTTATTCTTTCTCATTTCTCCGGTTCTTTGTGCTGGCTTCCTAGAAGAGTCTGTAAAATAACCATTTCCTTGTCTGCTTGCAGCTTCACCTGAGAAAGGTTTCAACAATGATAAAAAAAATTGTAGCAGTGAGTCCTTCATCATGAACTCAGTGATCACAAACCATCACCCTTCCTTTTTCAGGCATCATCATTCAACTGCAGCTTCGTCTCCTGGATCAGAACTTTCTCTCACTTTCCCTTCATTAGAATAGAAGTTAACTGTCCTGCTTCTCTTTTCTTTCCCTTCCTCCTTCTTCTGTCTCTATATTCCTGTCCCTATCTTTTTCTGTCCTCTCTCTCTCTCTCCTCCAGGTCTCATTGGTCAGTTTGGTAGCCAACACATTGGGTTATTCAGACTTAGCAGCCATCAAATCCCTGCGGACGCTGCGGGCCCTGCGGCCCCTCAGAGCCCTCTCCAGATTTGAAGGCATGAGGGTAAGAGTCAGTATTATCAAAGCAAACACATCTGGGCATCAATGTCGAGAGTCCAGCTGAATGTCAAAGGATTTAGTGCACTTATGCTTTAATTTATCACTAAAAACGGGAAAAAGTAAAAGATCTTGGGTAAAAAAAGAGCTTCTCCTCTACATATATTTTCTTTGCAGTTACATAGTTCACATTAAATATACAAAAAAAAGTGTGTTAAATTTATAATGATCAACAAATTAGCAATTTTTCAATAACATAGGCATTGGCATTTAAAATAGACGATAAATACAAATTTCAAAATAAAAGAGATATAAGAGAATATATATATATATATGTGTGTGTGTGTATGTGTGTGTGTGTGTGTGTGTGTGTGTGTTTGTGTGTGTGTATACATATATATATATATATATATGTGTGTGTGTGTGTGTATACATGAAGGTATTTGTTGTAGATTTTCTGCCGTGCTTGGGATTATTGTCCACTTTCATCTCATCTGTCCATTGGAAATCCAGAAGTCTTGTGGTTTGTTCAGGTGGAGTTCAGTGTTTTTCTGATGTGCTGTAATGGACTTTAACATTTAACATGCTTACTGAGGTCTGTAGAGTTGAAGATGTAGAAGCAGAAGGTGAAGCTCTTGGGGGTTTTGCAGTTTCTTTAAGATAAGATGAAATAACCTTTATTAATCCCACACATGGGAAATTTATTTTGTTACAACAGAAAGTGGACAGTGCAGCATTGCACGGTCTGACCTTGGGTTGATTTTCAAGTAAAGTGGCTTTATTGTCATTTCAACCTTGTGCGGTGGTACAGTACACAGTGAAACGAGACAGTGTTCCTCCGGGACCATGGTGCTACATATAACAGACAATCAACGCTGGACTACATAAAGTGCGAGTGTCCAAAAATTGCAATTATTTGCCGAAAAATTCCCATCTGGGAGGATTGTGGCATTGTGTTAACTCATACACACTTTTATGGAGGAGCTCACACTGATGATCATCAATTAATCAAGTGTATTTCATCAGCAGCATGTGGCTTCTTTTAAGTCCTATGGAGGTAGTAAGGATGTACTTTTACATGACTGTGTACTGCTTTCTGATTGGTGAGAAAAACGGATCAACAATGGAAAACGCATCAGGGATTCATACCGCTGCATATTATTGATCTACAAATCAGAAGAAAAAAAGAAGGGCAACTTAGTTAACAGTTTGTGCAGGCTGCCCGATGGCTCAAAATTTAGATTTATTAATATATGATTCAAATAGAAAAAAGTAACTGATCTATCAATAAGTTAAATTACAGTAAAAGCAATAGTAAAAATCTATAATTTATTGTATAAACTGTTTTTACAGTTTAGTACTTCTCCATAAACAGATCACAGTTAATGCTTCTGAATTAATAAATTAAACTTAAACATTTAAATTTACAAAAAGAATGTGTAATACAGTAGCTTTCTAAAAATATTTTTTCACGGAAGATATTTACATCATTCGCCTGTAATTCACACATAACAGCAAATTACTGTAAAGTAAATGTATTATTACAGCAGTTTTTATTAGTGTAACACAGCTAATCTGTTCTCTGGAAAATTCTAGAATTACTGACTGAACTGAATTATTTAGATATAAAGGAAGATAAATCAACTAACTGAAGTGAGGACATGTTTGTGCCCAGGTGTGTTTGTAATGAACATCCCCTCAGTGTTTTCTCACCGTGTGTCATCCTATCATTTCTTATCTGTCACTTCATATTAAACTTTACTCTCTGCTTCCTGCTCTCTGACGGGTTCATCTTCTTTTGAATTTAGTTCTTTCTTTCTTTTTGCTGTGTTGTTTTATTGCCTCCTGTGAATTTGATGTGTATTTTTTCTGATTTCTCTTTCATGTTAACTTATGTCCATCAGCCTTTGTGAGCAGGAGACAAATATCAAGTTACTGTTTGTGTTTCTGTCACCAGTATTACTGTGAATAGCACAGAGTCGGTGTCCTGCAAACACAGTCTCCTGAAATGAGGACGAATGTTCCTGACAGCACACTCCTTTCACTTACATTCAAATATTAGCCGTAGCTGTGGGTAAATATTTGGAAACCACGCCCCTGTCCTGCAAAAAGACTAACGTCAGACTTTAATGACAAATTTAGAAAACACAAAACTATATTTGGTTCATAGAAAATCATTCTCACAATTTTGATTTCAATTCTTTTGTGTAGAAATATATTTCAAAACATGAAAAACAAACATAAAACTTACAAAACTAAGTAAATGGGCAATGTGAATGGTGGGAATTTATGAGGAAAGCTTTTATGTATCAAAGCTCTCACAAGAGAATATGTGGCCTTATAATGTTTAAAAACATGGAATTAATTTTGGGGTTAACATAACAATTATTTAACACATAACATAATTGTTTTTTTATTAAACCTAAAGAATACTTGAACTCTTCGGTTCATCAAACAGCAGCTTGGGGTTTGCAGGAGACAGACTCGCTCTCTGGAAGACTAAACAGATGATTTTCTGTGTTAAATTTAAAAATGCTCAGCACTCAGCATCACATTGCTTACTCAGCAAGGCATTCTGGGTATAAAAAAAACACAAGACGTAAATGTGCTTTGTGAGTGCAGATGAGGACGACCAAACACACAAGCTGACTCACCGCCGTCTATAGATCTGCAACAATAGGAAGCAGGACGGTGGATTTCTCAGAAAAATAAAAATCACATAATGAAGGAGAACCGAGTGATTAATGGCACTGCATTTATTTCACATGGGAGCAGAATTTTCTACTTCTTGCATGTCAGGACTCATCAAGTAATTGGCGAAAACAGTCATGTGAGTTCACACTGCCTTTCCTTTTTTATAAAAGGCTGATAAAATAAATCAAATCATGACGTACAGGATTCAACCTAAACAAGTCACACGAGCTGCATGGCTGGTTTCAAACCAGTGGACACTGTAAGGTCAAAGGCAGAATTTAGCGGGTGAATCTAATCAGCATCATCAACTTAAATATAAATTAATGTCTGCTAGATTTGATGTAACCTAGTAACAACCCTAGATATAAGCAGCCCGATACTGCATCACTGTAATCTTTGTCAGAACACTGCAAACTAACCACTTTAACCTGCACTGAACTGCATAGTATCTGTATGCAACCCTTAAATAAAACAAACTTCAAGTACCTTCAAGTCGGGTTTGCGTCACATAAACCTCTGTGAACATTATGTATAGATCCACTGTCCGATTTTAAAACTCCAAAATGAATTAGGACGTTCAATGCCACACTTAAATGTAACTTAAAGAAGTTGGGATTTTAAGGTTGTAAAGAAATGCTAGCAAATAATTCCAGAGTGTAAATCAACATAAACATGTCGGATGAATCTACTCAAGAAATTCACATTTTTAAGTGTTGAAAAATGTCAGTTTCTTGAAAAAAAAAATGAAGACATACAATTAAAAACACAAATGATTAACTAGTAAAATAATGTCACATTAATTAAATACTGTATGTATTTAGAAACTGTGTTCTCTCCCATATGTGTTGGATGCTGCATTAGGCCTCAGTTTCACAGGCTGGCGATCTGCTGTCAGCATCAGGTTGCTTGTGAAAAATGAGTATTCTCAGACTGGTTGGGGAATGGTTGCTGGAAGTTGCTGGCTGTTACTGTATGAAATCGGTTGCACAATCATGAAAAATGCCAGCTTTACTGCAAAGGGATAATCATTTGCCTTCAAAGGTGAACGGTTTCATTTTGTGGTACATCTGTTAGTTTCAGCGAGTCAGGATCTTCCACATAGAAGACCAAGAAAAGCACTGTATACCTCTTTCTGACCAATTCCACTTAGCAACAGCAAGCAACAACTCACCAACTGGTCACGAAATATACTTTAATAAAGCAACCGATGGTTACCGTAGTGATTTACAACTCTGCAGCCTTTTCTCGACCCAACGTCGAATTTAAACTGTCACTTTTTTCCTCTGTCACATCCGACTGAAAGACAATAAAGAAGATGGACGTAGCCTCCGAGTCCACAAAGTGAAGCAAATAAACACTTTCCTGATGAGTTTATTAGGGGTGCAACAATACTTGTATCGGTATTGAACCGTTCGATACAGTGCTTTCGGTTCGGTACGCATATGTATTGAACAATACAAAATTTTTTATTTATTTTAGCAACTTTTCTTCTGACGATGCTGGCTGTGCTGAGAGCTCAGTGGATCTGCGTTCGACTACTCCGCCTAGGCTGGACTGTCGAGTGCAGATCCACTGAGCACAGCGCAAGCTAGCAAGACAGAAGTTAAGCTCTCCTTGCAACATGGCAAATTGAACCTCCCCCACCCTCATTCAGATCTGGCGTTTGGAACTATCTTGGTTTTCATGTGACGTATGACCCTGAAGGTAAGCGAGTCATGGACAAAAGTAAAACAGTATGTCGGATGTGCCACGCAATGCTCAATTGGTGGGAACTAGTGCGTTAGCGCAGTTAGCTCGTTAACGTGTTGACGCCGTCCAGCGGTAACTCGTTAAGGGAGTTTTGCCGCGTTATGGCGTTAACGTCATTTTAACGAGATTAACGCTGACAGCACTAGTGGGAACACAACGAATATGACTGCACATTTACTCCGACATCATCCTAGTGCAAAGACAAGTGGAAGCAGACAAAAACAACAAGCACGCATGCTACTAACTTTACCCGAGTCATTTAGACAGCCGTTAGCACAGGATTCTCCTTATGGGGACCTGATATGTTTAATATGCTGCTGAGAATATAACCCAGAAGAAGCGTATAGTATAGCTTTTATTTTGGAAAGAGACATTTCTCTGTAATAAACTCTCTTTTCCAAAGATGACTGATTTCTCCATCAGATAGATTTTTTTATTATTATTATTTTCTTGTTTCAGCAACATTAAATTTAAAAACTGTATTTTTGAGCTAAAATATATATTTATAATTTTAATAAATGACAAATTAAAAAGGCATGAACATTTTTTTGTATCAAAAAAATATTGAACCATGACACCAAAGTATCGAATCGAACCATGAATTTTGTGTATCGTTGCACCCCTAGAGTTTATAGGCTTGGTCGCTCATCTGTAGTCATATTGGGGGGAAATGAAGTCGGTTTTGTACATTTTGGTCCATGAAAAGTGTCACAAAGGAGGATTATACACTTTCACAGTCAGATACACCAATCACTTGTCACCAGTTTTAAAATGCCAGTGCTCATCTTGAGGGTTCAAAACAGGACTTGATGAACCAATGGGTGACTCACAGTTTACATGTCCATCTTTTATACTGTCTATCATCCAACTGCATGGCGTGCTGTGTTGTTAAAATTAATGTGTTGGTCAGGTGGTCATTCATTGTTGGCAACACTGATGTTGTCTGGTCTAACTCTGGTCTCTGATCAGTTTCTGGGTTCATCCATCTGTTTGAGCATGTTGATTTTGGTTTGCTCCGCCACCACCTGATCAGCAACACACTGAAACCTTAACATTTACTGTAACTAGAGACCACATGTAAATGGTTTGTCTGTACGTATGAATGCTGGTTTCCGTGCAGGTGGTGGTCAACGCTCTGATCGGCGCGATTCCCTCCATCATGAACGTGCTGCTGGTCTGTCTCATCTTCTGGCTCATCTTCAGCATCATGGGCGTCAACCTTTTTGCCGGGAAGTTTGGCCGCTGCGTCAACAGCACGGGCCAAGTCTACGACGCTTCTGCAATCACCAATAAGTCGCAGTGCGAGACCCACAACGACACCTCGACGCACTACTGGAGCAAAGTCAAGGTCAACTTTGACAACGTGGGTGCCGGGTACCTGGCCCTGCTACAAGTGGTAAGATACTTTATGTTTACTTATTGGAATCAGAGACTTTTATGATCTCCACTTTTTTTGTTTTTGGCTTTTCAAATTTGTACTTAGATTTCTTTGGTTTCCATGAAAGATTTATTTTCAGTTTTTACTGGTCAAACGTGTGCCAAGGTTCTCTCTTTTACTAAGGTATAAAAATACAGATGTACACACAGATCCTGGTTAGTTAAATAAAAGAAAGCTTCTAGTAGCGGCTCTTTGGCCAACATTTTCACGTTTGCATTAATTTAATAAGGTAGCCAGATAATTATGATGCACGGTGAATATGCACAGACTTATCATGCATAATGAGGCCAGAATGGAAGTTTCCCACATTTCCCACCGCTGCCTGTGCTTCTGTGCTCTGTAGAGAGAAAAAGTTGGAGCACTTTTTTTAAAAGCCATTTTCACAGTTGGCAAAGAGAGATGCCAGCTTGGGGTTTTGCTGCACAGTGAGTCATGATTCATTATGTGACCTTTCACAAAGGTCACTTTTAAGTTGTTATTAGACACCTAAAAGCACCCCCAGTGCTTTATTTATGGCGTGGGTCGCAGCTTTCCTTGCCTACTTTGTGTTTTCAAAAAATGCATTCAGACCCAGAGACCTGGAGAGAGTGACACGACAGGAAATGTGTAGGATGTTTTCAGACTCGCCACGCCAGCCGCGGTTCTTTTACTCTTTTTATATGTCCTGTTTGAAGACGCGTTCCCTGGGAAGTTCTACCCCCTACAGATCTCAGTGCAGCTGTGCAAAACAATCACTAGCACACACACACTGAAACAGGATCACGAGGCAGAGCCGCAGATGAAAACGAAGAACAAAATTCTGTCATTGCGGCGCCTGTGTGAAGCTTTGAGGGAAACAAAGAGGTTCGAGTGAAGAAATCGAGGCACAAAGTGAAAAATCCTCTCCTTCAAAACAAATTAAAGCTGAGAGTCTCCTCCACATGCCGTAGGAGGATTGACTTTTCCGCTTCTCCCGTCCCTCTCTCTCTCTCTTGATCTCGTCTTTTCGTTTCATCAATTTGTCGCCTTAATTTTCCTCCCACACCTGTTCTTCATTGCTCTTGCTTTTGTCTTTTCCACTTGTCCACTCTGCCTGCCTCTCTTTGTCCTGTTAACGTTGCTGTCGTTCCACAGCCTTCTGTCTTCTCTGTCATTTATGAGAGCAGTTTTAAACCTCACATTGCCTACAGTAAGTGGCAGGTACACAAACTGCAATTTGAATAAGTAACACATAAGCTGTGAATAACTGGGAGGTACTGATGGGAAAAATAATTGAAAATCTGTTGGGAGGTTATTATTAAAAAAATAATACCTCTCACGGTCAGTCACAGCCGTTAATCTTCATCTGTGTTTCCGGACATGAATTTATTTAGAGTCACATATTTTTGATTAGTTATTTCCAACGAACAGGTTTTGTTGTTGGCAGCGTTTTCATGCATGCACCTCACTCTGTCTGTAAACATGATCAGTGGAAAACCATTGAATGAATTCTTTTTTGTAAACATATATTTATTGAATTTTGGTTTCATAAACATCAAACACTTTAAACATATGGCAGTAAGAAAGCAATAAAAACACAAGACACTCAAAAAACAAAAACAAATTAAAAAAATTATACTTAAAAAATTAAATATATATATATATATATATATAAAATAAAATACAATAAAAACAGTAGAGGTTACTTTATATATTCCCAAATTTAGTTACATATTTTCATTACCCCGCTCTCCCTCCAGTTCCTCAACTTCCCCAGTCTTTAATAGCTCCAGAACAACACGTCCTCACTCCCGAGGCGTAATATATTACGCTAGGTGACAAATCGTCAACATGTTACGCTTCTGGGCAACCAACAATACATGGGCTGCAATACATGGCTGAACCGTGTTTTACCGCGAGAGCGTCATTTGACTGTATTTCACCCATAACCTGGCATGTACCATAACAACGCCGAAGGTCGCCTTTCGCATTCCTCAGGAACGCTGCGGGACGTGACAAATCATCAGGTTGTTACGCCTCGGGAGTGAGAACGGGCTGTCCAGAAACATCTTCCAAATGTATGAAAAATTCTAGTGATCTTTTCCTAACCACATAGGTCAGCTTCTCAAGAACTAAACTTGATTTTACATTATTTAACTATTGGTCAAAAGAGGGACCAGTTGAATGAATTCTGATAAAACTGTGGGGGGATGTAGAGTGGACTCTTAACAATGAATTCAAATTTGGCTGACATCAACCGAGGTCAAAGTAAAAATATTTTTATAGAGCTATTTCACTATATTTCTTACTGCCATTGTTTGTGACACCACGTAGGGCTGTGCGATATGACCAAAATCTCATATCCCGATATAAGAATTATATCGTCCGATAACGATATAAATCACAAAAACGTAACATTTTCTGTAAATTCTGTGAATCTCGGGCAGCTCGACTTGCGGGAAGTGTTTCCAGCTGGGCGCCATGTAGCTGGAGTCGAGTGTTTTAACTGATGCATGAAACGATACATTTTTAGACATAAGTTGTAACGGACGCCGTTTTCTTTGTGAGTATTTATTACACAGCCTGCTGCGGGGAAAGCCTGTTCTAACGTTTGAGTCTAAGATTTATTTTTTAGCACCTGACGGCTCTTTTTTTACTTCTCATCCGTAAATAATCTGCTCTTTCACGTGATTCAGTTTATTTTGAAAAGTCTCAACAGGATCTTGAGCTTTATTGTGAAAGGTTTATGTGGCACATAAATGAGCGGACACGCGATGGTGTTACCGTCGTTGTTGCTAACGTCAACACATAAAAACAGGTGCTTATCCGTCCGTAGTGTGGTTATATTAAATATAAGAGAAAGAGAGAACTTTAAGAAATGAATACAGCCACTACAGTGACATCAGAACCATGAAAACATGTTGCCGTAAACAGTTTATTTTGCGACACCACGAAACAAACGATAGCGTAAAATGAAACGATGTTTTTATATCGTCATCCGATATAATCGTTATATCGAACAGCCCTAACACCACGTATCATTATATGTGAAGATCAAATCACACATCAGACACATACAATGTTCCAATCAATTCTTTAAAATGTATTTACCACTAAACATTTAAACAACTGTTGCAAATTCATTGTTTAGACACAATAAATATTTTCCACTTTTATAAGGCAAAAAAGGTCCATATCTGGAGGCTGCAGAGATTTGTGGTGGAGCAAATCATTTGGCCCACATGTCAGAGACGCACGTTTAAGTCAAATACAGCACAGATTTGATTTGATGAAATAAATATGTCTCCTAGTTCAGTTTAAGCATGAAAACCACTGGGTTAACTGTCTGCGGCTGCGTGTCACTTGCTTGTTTTCATAATTAGATAAAAATGACGTTCTGTTGCTGTTACTCCAGCTTTTCAACAACACTGTAAGATTTACTGCACATGTAACTAAAAGTCCAACGCAGGTACATAATGAGATATGAAATGAAAAGCCTTTATACTTATTATATTCAGGATACAAAGAGACTGGCAGTGGCATGCCTGCCTGGAGCATTAGAGTTAGAACGACAAACTTCACATGATGATATAAAAGAATTTACGATGAGTTTCTTGCTCTTCATCCTTTCGCTCTCTTTTCCTTTTCTGCTTTTCCATTTCTTTCTTTGCCTGTCCCTCCTTCCTGTCTCTCCATCTTCTGTTATTCAACACAACACGGACAGGGCAAAATACTGCAACTACAACTCCATTTCCCCTCCGTCCTTTATATCTCTCCATCACCTTCCTTGCAAACCTTCATTTTCTTCTCTCTCTCTCTCTGTCTTTACTTCACTCACTCCTTTTTCCTTCGTTCTCGCTCTCTGACGCCCACCACGGGAGTCCTGAGAGCCTCCAATCAATCAGCGTCTGAGAGGCTTTTATTTTTAGAGCGACTTCAGCCAAGTGGGAGAGAAATGCAGAGATGGAGGGAGGAAAAGTGCACGTAGAATTAGAAATATTAAACTTAAACAGCAGTGAAAGAGAAGGCGAAGATGGAGATAAAAGGACGGAGAGGTTGGAGTCGAGGGAAATGTGGTGGATTTCACAGAGGAGGAGGCGAAAGGACCATAAAAAAAGTTGTGGAACGGCGTGCTGCTGCTTTCACCGTCAGCCTCCCAGAACTTAAGAGTTGCCAGAGTACGGTCGCCTTGGCAACCAGTTGCTCAGCACATCTCTGTTTTTGGCTGGTCGGCGCGGCAACAGTTGGTGGGGGCAAACCTTCTATTAGCATCTGGAAATATCTCCACACTGCAAAAAGTGATGCAGACACTTTACTGAGATTCTGAATCCAGTGTGTTCTCTCAGTTAATCATCAATAAATAATATTATACGATATGTATGATTTTTAATGGTCTCCTGTTAAAATTCAAGTTAGCACAGCTGAAAAGTGTCACTTCACGCCATCACCTTCCCCAAAATAATGGGTTGGCACCGCTTCCTCGTGATGTCAGTGAAGGTGCTGCTTCTCATCAAAGTCACTGTGGAGATAACCCAACAGCACTCAGCACGAAGCTCTCCATTTACCGCTCAATCTATGTTGCTTCCTCACCTACAGTCACGAGCTCTGGGTGGTGACCAAAAGAGAGAGGTTACAGATACCAGGGCCAAAAAGGACTCTCCTTCTACCTGTGGCTGGGCACTCCCTTAGACACAGGGTGAGGAGCTCAGCCATTTGAGTAGCCCCTGCTCCTCCACATCTAACGGATCCAGTTGAGGTGGTCTGGGCACCCGACTAGGATCAAAGACGGAGTGACCAAAAGATAATTTAAGATGACTGTGTTACGCAGCTGGCTGTCAGTGGTGGGATTTACTTCTGACCGGGCGTTGTTTATGACGGAGCAGCTCAGTTATGGAGACTCAGCACTGCGCTTCAAAAACCACACAAAATAATGTTCAGCAGCCACCTGTAAATGTCATCGCTGACTTTTTAACATCCTTTTACAGCGTGAACCCTTCTCACTGACAGCCCATAATAACAACAGGTGGTAACCCGCGGTGACAAGCTGATTTCAGGTCTAAATGTGACAGACAGCAGGTGCCCACTCAGACCAAAGTATCCTGTTTCCCTTCTTTCTTCTCTGTTCCCTCCATCTCACATCCTCTCTCGGCGAGGACGGAAGTCCCTAAATGGACCTGTTGATCCTTCATTGAGAAAAACGCAGCAGCAGTACTGCTCTCTGCTAATTTTCTGATAAAGCAGGAGGTTTGCTTCAAGACCCTTTTTGTTCAGTTATTCTCTTGAGTGGAGGAAATGTGCACAACGTCGCCTTGGTGACGTGGGAACGGAGAAACTCGCTTGACATCCCCAGAAACAGAAAGAACAGGAGCTGTGATTTTTTTTCTCTCTTTTCTATTGATAAGCATCTGAAAAGTAGAGAAGAGATTTTATTTAAAGCTGCAGTCTGTGCAGCTAATGGCTGCTTAAAGTAGGCGGTCCGTTTAGCACATTAGCATTGAGTGTAGCCTCATGTAGCCTCATGTAGCCTCATGTAGCCTCATGTAGCCTGCAGGTGTTGCGAATTGTGATTTTACTAAACTGAAAACATGAAGTCAGTGCAAACGGCTCAACCTGAAATCCCAAATCAAAAATGCAGCCTTCTACAGCTGAAGAGACCAAACACCCCCGACACCCCCTTCCCTGATTTTGCACATGCACTAACATCTGCCGCAGATTCCCACCACCCATTCCTTTTGGATCATAAAGCGAGGACAATCACTGGATGTCTTCCCTTCATGTCAGGTTCATGTAAAGCACAGGTGTCAAACTCCAGGCCCCGAGAGCCGGTGTCCTGCAGGTTTTGATCCAAGACAGCTGATTTAAACGGCTAAATGACCTCCTCAACATGTCTTGAAGTTCTCCAGAGGCCTGGTAATGAACTAATCATTTGATTCAGGTGTGCTGACCCAGGATGAGATCTAAAACCTGCAGGACACCGGCCCTCGAGGCCTGGAGTTCCGCACCCCTGATGTAAACGAACATGTTTCAGTCCTGAGTGTTCAGCTAAGTTATTCTTGCCTCTCCCAGAGAGTCATCTCGGACTTTTAAGTCTCGACATCTTAAAGTCTTTCACATGCAAACATACATACATCGGGTCAGTGGGTATCAGCCTTCTGTCCTCAAAAAACTGAATAAAATTTGTACTTCGATCACAAGTTTGCATGAACATGAACTGAATAATTGTCTCTTATGGAGTGGGAAAGTTGTACATCTCCCTACACTAAAGAAATCAGTGGTTCTGTCTCGCTACAGTTGGTAAGGTTAAAGTGACAACAGTTAACTCATTTCTGTGATTTTGTTTGGTTTCAAGGCAACGTTCAAAGGCTGGATGGATATCATGTACGCAGCGGTGGACTCGAGAGCTGTGAGTAACGACAACATTTTGAATGTGCACGTGATTCTGAATCTTTTCACGTTCTGAATAGAGTAAGATTCAAAGTGAGTTCAGCATCACTTTTAGCACCTCCTCTGGACATTAGAGGAACTGCAGGTTTCGCCACTTCAGCGTCATCTTTAATTTTCTTCTGTGGATGTTGGCGCTCGATTAGGACTGGAAACAAAAAAGGGTCAAATTAAAGTTCAATGAAAAAGAAATCTAAACAGATTGATATGATGTCGTGTTAATAACTGATAATGTCTTTAAAATGTCAGATGTGAACAGGATTAAAGGTGGAACAAACATTGAATACAGTCAAACTGAAACTCAGAAACAGATCCGTGTGTTCCCTGAACAGGTGGAGGAGCAGCCTATCAAGGAGATCAATCTATACATGTACCTGTACTTTGTCATCTTCATCATCTTCGGCTCCTTCTTCACCCTCAACCTGTTCATCGGTGTCATCATCGACAACTTCAACCAGCAGAAGAGAAAGATAAGTACCACGGCTGACACCAGCGTCACACATGGCACAGGAAACGCACGTTTACTTTCTACAGCTTCGCATTTTAAATCAAAGCAAAAGCGTCTGAATATATATTAACAGGTTTGCAGGTTCTTTGTAAGAACATTAGATGGCAACCTTAAGTCTTATAAAATAACATAGATGTTGCTTGGTTTGTTTACTTAGGAGGACAGGACATCTTCATGACCGAGGAGCAGAAGAAGTATTACAACGCCATGAAGAAACTCGGCTCCAAAAAACCTCAGAAGCCCATTCCCAGACCGATGGTACCGACACACAGCACGTCCACCTTAAAAACAGATTCAGTTCTACATGATACGTCCAGAAATGGTTTCATTGGTATTGTTTCTATTCAAACAGATTTTGAACACTCAGTTTTAATTAACAGTTTATTAAGTATGTTAAAGTTAACTTTGTAAGGACAGAAGCGTTTTTTATTATCAAGTCGAAGCTGAATGGAGGAAACTACCTTTAAATATGTATGTAATCATTCCAATGATGATCTAAAATTAATTTTGACCACTTTTGCTTTTTTTCAATTAATATTTGGCTGCAAACACAATAGTTAGGTTAGTTATTAGATTTCACTTTTCCTCTGTACACCACCACAGTGGATTCTTTCAGCTTTAATTTGAGGGGTTTCACAAAAGTGTTGCTTTAACTGATTAGGAATTACAGACATTTTCACACACAGTGTGAATTAACTGGATAATTGACTGGCCAGCAGTCCTGTGGCCAGTGAAGTATCAAAGCGTTAAGTTTGTATTTTATAGCTTTTCACTTTAAATTTAAATATCAGGCCGTGAAAGATGTCGATGGAAGTGATGCCATCGTTAGGCTGGAAAGACAAAGCAAGACGAGTCAAACTTTTAAGAGTGGCTCAACAAACAGTCTTAAAAATGATGACTGCACTGACCAGCTCAACAGTACCAAAATGCCCTAAAGGACAAGAGAAGTGGATGATCACAGAATTCTTTCCTTAGTTAAGAAAAACAATTTGACAACATCTAACTGAATCACGAAAACTCTAAAGAACGTACGAGAGCCATAATCAAAGTCTTCAATTTAAAAAAAAAAAAACATAATAAAAGATGCAAACCACTGGTTACACTCAGCAAGGTCTGATTAGGCTTCGACAGAAAACATCTGAAAGAGACAAGAAAGAAAGAAAAAAAAAACCTAAAGACCGAAGATGAATTTGTCCCAGAATGATGGGAAGAGAAAAAACGGCAGTTTCTCAGGATAAGAGAAATTGAGGAGAAATCAGAAATGGGATCTTCTTAAATGGCAAAGTCAGTCTCCTGATCTCAACTCGAGACAATGTTTGCCCAGTTAAGACCCACAAAGACCCACAGCTTCTGGTGATGGTCACAGTTTCTAGACTTCAGGCTGTCATTAAATGCAAAGGAGTTTCATCCAAGTATTAAAAAAATGAAATCTGAACTTGGATCACATCATAGTGATCCAAGTTCAGATTTTCATTTTTTTAAGAGTTTTTTTTAAGCAAAATTAGAAAAATTGTGCCACTGTGCAAACAACATATGAACCCAACTGTTCAATAGATTAGAGATTACGTCCTGTGAACATCTGAAATGTGCAGGAAGCGTTGTTGGGAAAGTGTATGAGAGATGTAGCTGTAGTAAGACATGTATGTCATCTTCAGTTTATCGACTGGCCTTCAGAGGAATATTTGACTTACCAGCATATCAGAAAACAGAGCAGCCTCTCACTGAAGAATCTGTTTACTTAAAAAGATCTGGACCATTAATATGAGTGTACTTCACAGTGACGCACAACATGCCCTTTATACCTGATAAGAGATGTTATGATATACACCTATAGTATACCTCTGTATGTACCTCAAAATTCACCTGAAGATCAGCTTCTACTGCTCCAAGAATTTAGACGAGCCTTTCTAGGAAACTGATAGTTTATGAGCCTTTTTTTTTTTCAGTTAACTGCTACGTTAGTGGGTGCATAATAAATGTAGCCACAACCACACTTTCCATTTCAAGTAATCAGTACCAAACTATGCAGTAATTATGTTTGTATTATACATCTAACCTCTTACATTTCTAGGAAAAGAAAGAGTTTTTGTGGAAATTGAACAACATGAAATCAAGTGTTTTTGTCAAGGTTTTCTTTTTAATCACTAATCATTAGCTAAACTGTGGCCGGGGCTCAACAGCAGTTGATGTTGAGTTTAAAAAGCAATCTAAAAACTTCTATTTTGTAAACTTCTAATTAATTTAAACTAAGATTCAAGTTTTAAAACATTTTCTTCTGATATTTATAAAATTCATATAGTGGAGTTTCTTGTAACTTGCCTGAGAAGCATAAAGATAAAAATATAAAACTATGCAGTGAGCTAATATATCTAATGTCTGCCTGACAGTTATCTGTCAGCAGGATGGCCATCCGGGCAGTCTTGATGTTTATCCTGCACAAAGGTCATCATTGCTCACATTACAGCAGAACTGCATGAATCTTGCTGCTGTGTCACGCTCCAGCTGTTTACTAACATCAAAGTAAAGAAGGCGACGGATGACAAATTCTCCACGTTCTCACGCCCCAACCATGCACACGTACAGAGATTCCTTCAGTCCTTTACTTTTGTAGAAATGTAAGTGTAGAAAGGTGTTAGACTCCTTATTGGTGCATGTAAACACAATAAGAACAATAAGTCAAGTTTAGGATTTGTTTCAAAAACATACATGATACACATAAGCACAAATATGGGCGTCCCCCTGAGTATATGTCTGAGCTGGTACACTTTTAAATCGCAGGCTGTTTTATTTACATCAGCTGAGCAGCAGCTGTCAGCAGTCCCAAGAACCACGCTCTGAGACACTTGAACTCTCCCCCTCCAGATCGGGTCATCGACCCTCTCCAACAGTCTTCAGATCTAAAAACGCACCTCATCTGAAGGTCTTTTTCAGTCCAGGTTCAGCTTACAGGAGCGTCTCAGCATCATTAATCAGCCTGCAGGTTCCATGTCCTCTCAAAGTCCATTATTCTTCTTAAAACTGAATAATTAAATGGTCGCTTTCCTGTTATAGCAGCAAGAAAAGCATCTAATAACAGAATAATACGATAACTTATTAAAGCAGAATAACTCTCAGAATACAATAGACAGAATAGAATCCCCAAAGTAGAATTACTCAATTAGAAATGAGATTCTCGAGAATTTGTTAGAGTTAAATGTCTCTATAAGGGAGAGAACAAAGTAGCTGGTAAAGAATAAGAAAATCAAATGGAAATAAAATATTAACTTAACAAGTACAACAAACAAACGTGGCAGTATAAAATGAAAATAAGATGTGCTTTTTGCTGTTACGTTTAGCATCATTTGCAGTAAATTACCTGCGACAAACCTTCGGACCTCATGTTCACCTCACTGGCACACACTCTCTCTGACTGAGTCACCATGCCAGGCTGGTTGTCTTGTTGAGAGGATGGCGATTAATTGCAAACCTTCGCCGAGCTCTTTGAGAGGGATCCCAGTCAGGTTGCCTCTCTCTTCTGCAACCTCTCAGAACTCTAAACTTTTGGGCAACCAAAAAGTGAATACAATCACTCTCCAGCTACCAGTTTTTCCTGCTTTAGTGTGACTGAAGGCTAAGGTGTCCCTTGCATGAACGTCTGTCACAACCCTGTGCAGCATATTAAAGAAGCTCGGCGCATGAAAGTGTCAGATTAAAATTGAAGTCTCAAATTAGAGAACAGATTATTCTCGTCTGGACAGAAAGTTGTTGAATTAAGTGGCAAAAAATTCTGCATCTGCCTTTGTGGCAGCGAAGCCTGTAAATGTCTGCTGTACAGCACTTTGATTGGCGTCTTTAATGACTGGCTTATAAACAACCTGACGTGGCTTAGCAAAGACAGAAACACTAAATGGGGGTTTATCGGCTAACCGAACATTCTTGCTTCTTAGAACGCTCTGCAGGGCTTCTTCTTCGACCTGGTTGGGAAGCAAGCGTTCGACATCATCATCATGGTGCTGATCCTCTTCAACATGATCACCATGATGGTGGAGACGGACGAGCAGCCGCCTCAGATGGAGAAGATCCTGAACAACATCAACCTGGCCTTCATCATCTTCTTCACTGCCGAGTGCCTGATCAAGATCATGGCGCTGCGTTGCTACTTCTTCACCGTTGGCTGGAACATCTTCGACTTCGTGGTGGTCATTCTCTCCATCGTGGGTGAGTTCGGCTTCAAAAAGATTTTGAGCCAGATTTACTAAACGGGGTAAAAAGCAGATGGTCCCCAAATCCATAAACAGTGCTCACAGGTGCGGTTAGTTTCACACAAAATCTGCAGTGTTAAGCACAGGCACATTCAGTTCATTTTAATAACAGAAAGAAAAAAAGAGCAGTGTCTTGTGAGTGCAGAGTATTTCAAACACAGACATAAATCAAAGTATAAACCAAAGCTTCCTAGAAAGTTGTACATTGTGTTGATCTATTGAAAAATAATAATTGCAGTTCCAATAATGGCCTCTTGAGGCAGGCTTTATTTTATGAAAATGCTCAGATTCACAGCGTTAAAAAGTAAGTTAACAGCATGGTAAAAAAAACTTTTATTACGTGTTTAGATATCGGTAAGGTTTAAAGATAAGGATCTCCAACTGGAGCAAAATAAAGACAACTTTATTTTAAATGCGGTGCAGCAGAAGGACTGATGTGCAAAGTTTCCTCTAAAATAAAGTGACTAAAATCTGTCACATTTTTGACGAATCAACTTCTAAGAGTTTTTTTCTAAGAAATTTTGAATTAAGGAGACATTTCACTTACCTCTGACATTACCGGTACTCAACAAAGAGCTGCTCATTCATCGTAGCTAACTTTAAGGAAATAGTTTCTAGGAAACTAAAATGTTTTCTTAAGGTTTTTTTTTAAAACTGCTGGTGATTAAACTACAATACTGAAACTGTGAGGCAGTATTTCAAAGTTCTTCTTTTGTTCTAAACTTAGTTTAAAATCATTTTGACCAAAATACAAGCTGAAAGGAAAGATTAAACAAATCATCTTGCTTTCCTTCATTATCAGACATGACATGTGTCAAACTTATATACTGCTGTTTCACATAACTTACAGCTGACATAAGGCTTTGTGTGTGTGTGGAGCTCATGATACCCCGCATGTGTACACATGTGGGTCAGCCATCAGCTGTGGCAGCAGAAAACAATGGGACGTCTGCCTGACAGTTATCTGTCACCAAAGTGACCATGTGGTTGGCCTTTATGTTTAACCTGCACCAAGGTCTTGTGCGGTCATGTTACAATTACACACACACACACACACACATACACACAATAACACACATGACAGGCAGTCTGCAGGGACAGCACAGAGTATCCCAAGCAGTTAATTCAGCTATCAGTGTTCATACGTCGCGTGCGCTGCTGCTCCTGTTCGCCTGACAAGATTGGGTGTATGTGTGTAATTAAGTGTGTGTCTGTGTGTGTGTTAGTGTGCACGCTGAGGCGAGGCTGCATGGGGGAGGTGAAGGTAACAGCAGCAATCGGAGCTGCCACAGGGCGGTCCCTGAAGACAAATCAAACATGATTGCGTCTGTTCTGCGTCTGTGTGTGTGAGAGAGAGATGTTAGGATGGAGGGCATAAGCTGAGTTGATGTACGATGTGATGGTGATTCCCTCTCGACTCCCTCCACTCCTTCCTTCCATCACCTATAACTTACACAGGGAGGTGAATGAAAGAAAACAGTATTTGTGTGTGTGTGTGTGTGTGTGTGTGTGTGTGTGTGTGTGTGTGTGTGTGTGTGTGTGTGTGTGTGTGTGTGTGTGTGTGTGTGTGTGTGTTTCCCTCTCCGATAACAAGGAAAAGACGGATGAATTACAGCGTTTGACTTGCTGTTAGTGGGAAAAGACGCCTCAGCTCTCCAGATCCAATTAGTCAAGTTGTAATCACAGCAGACCTGCCACATAAACACTGAGAGAGCCAAACTGAGAGCTTTTAGATGATGTAACTCACAGGAATGCCAACACATTAAAGAAAATTCAATAGTCTGGAGGTAATCAATTCTTAGTTTGGTACATCAGAAAACAGTTCCTTTTCAAGTATCACTGCTTTTTATTAATTGTTATATTTAAGCCAAAATTATCTAAATTAGGCACTGCAGGTAGAACCAGTGACTAATAGCTAAGACCATGTGATAGATGGAATGACCACTTTTAAAATTATAGTGTATAAACGATGGGCATGCCCATCTAATGTCAAAGACTGGATGATGATCACTCCACTTTATGGACATCTCTTTAGAGCCAGAAGTGACCATATTAGGCCCCAGTCATGTATGGTAAAGGACTAGCCAATGACTCCATGGTACCACTGGTCACTAAGGAAAAATATGTGTTCCCCAACAAGCTGGCCAGTAGTTGCAGGAAATGTCTCACCAAGTGACATTGGTCACAAACATATATATGATATTTATTCAGCATTAGTTGCTGGTTGGTTGGTAAGTAATAGGACTGGGCGATATGACCCAAAATTCATATCTCGATATTTTTTAGCTTGATGGCGATATACGATATATATCTCAATTTTTTTTTAAGCTATAAGGTAAGAACAAAAAGAGAGCTCTTAGTCAAAGCTGTGTCCCAGATGTCACACAGGCACTTTTATTAACATACAGCGTAGATGTACATGAAGAAATTACTCAAAAATAAATTATCAGCCTCCATGAGGCTCCAGACTACAGTAGCCGTAATGCTCCAACAATCCATCAAGCGTAGCTTACCAAAGTCATACTAAAACATTTTTTGACAGATTGCTGAGCGCCGTGTACCATATAAAACCGGTTCACGGTCAGTAAGCACAACCAGAATTCATACATAAGGCGTGCTGTCGATTTGTGAGAAAATGAAAGGATTTTAGGCCATGCAGCCCCTGTGGGCTAGCTTGTTAGCACGGTTAGCTTGTTAGCACGGTTAGCTCATTAGCACAGTTAGCTCGCTAACACGTTGACGCCATCCAGCCCCACGCACAAGGCGATCCACGGTAACTCGTTAACGGAGATTTGCCGTGTCCATCTTGTCATTGCCTGCAGGTGAAGCTATGGGGGAGTTGTGTTCAGTGAAGGACAGGCGAGGCCGAGTAACGTTGCATAGACAAAAGTGGACGAAAGAGAGGCAAACTTGCGGCTCCACAAGTATAATTATAACGTAACATAGACTATATCGATATAAACAATATTGTCACATCTTATATCTCGAATAAAAATATATCCATTTTTTTTTTTAACTCAATATATCGCCCAGTCCTAGTAAGTAACTGCTGACAAGTTGGAGCCTGGAGCAACCAAAGCAATAAGAAACAGGTTTTTGGTGCTACAACCTTCTTGTGGTAGATAACACGCTGCAGTATCCAGCAACCACTCACCAACTCATTGGGGAACAGTCTATAGGCCTGTGTGACTGAGGCTTCAGGATGACGTACTACGCTGTCAGCTAACACTGGCAAGCTTAGTTAGCACCCTGTGTCCAGAAACTGTATTGGTGCATCCCACAGATACCAGAAGGGTGCGTGTTCAACATAGTCAGACTTTCTTTACATTAGCTGGCTTGACTGAAGTCAGACATAAGCGGTGTCATGATTGTTGTAATCAAATTGAACCCAAGATTTCTACTTCAGGATCTGAGCACATTCACATAAAAAGGGGGGATCAAACATGTCGTTTCACTCTTACTCCCAACAAAAACTGGTAACCTTTTCCAACCAGAGACATTATCAGAGAAACAAGTGATAGAAGTGGATAATGAATAAAAACAAAACACAATTCTTTGTTTCACAGACCTAAAACAAGAAACAAATCAAATTAGAAGCTCACCCAGGAGTTGCAAATGTTTCTATAAATGCATATAAGTGGTGTGACTTACATCTTTGTTGCTTTTTGTTTTCAGGGATCGTGCTTGCTGATATCATTGAAAAGTACTTTGTGTCACCCACACTGTTCAGAGTGATCCGACTGGCTCGTATTGGACGAATTCTGCGCCTCATCAGAGGCGCTAAAGGAATCCGGACGTTACTGTTTGCCCTCATGATGTCCCTTCCTGCTCTCTTTAACATTGGACTTCTCCTGTTCCTTGTCATGTTCATCTACGCCATCTTTGGTATGGCCAACTTTGCCTACGTGAAACGGCAGGGGGGGATCGATGACATGTTCAACTTTGAGACGTTTGGGAACAGCATGATCTGCTTGTTTCAGATCACCACCTCTGCAGGATGGGACAGCCTTCTCAATCCCATTCTCAACAACTCCCCTGAGGAGTGCGATGCCAACATCCCCCACACTGGCACCACCGTCAGGGGGAACTGTGGGAACCCATCAGTGGGCATCACCTTCTTTGTCACCTACATTATCATCTCCTTTCTGATTGTGGTAAACATGTATATCGCCATCATCCTGGAGAACTTCAGTGTTGCCACTGAGGAAAGCACTGAACCCCTCAGCGAAGACGACTTCGAGATGTTCTACGAGGTCTGGGAGAAGTTCGACCCGGAGGCCACGCAGTTTATCGAGTACTCCAAGCTGTCCGACTTTGCTGACTCGCTGCTAGAGCCGCTGCGCATCGCCAAGCCTAACAAGATCAAACTGATCTCCATGGACCTGCCCATGGTCAGTGGAGACAAAATCCACTGCCTGGACATCCTGTTTGCCTTTACCAAGCGTGTCCTGGGCGAGTCAGGAGAGATGGATGCCCTCAAGCAGCAGATGGAGGAGAAGTTCATGATGGCGAACCCGTCCAAGATCTCTTATGAACCCATAACTACAACTTTGAGGCGCAAGCAGGAAGAAGTCTCCGCCACCATCATCCAGAGGTGTTACCGCAGACACCTTGTGAGGCGACAGCTGAAGGCCGCCTCCTACATGTACCGCCAGATCACCACACCTCGGCATGCGGGAGGTGAAGGTGAACAAGGAGGTGAAGTAGTGTTTGGGGAGGATGCGCCTGAGAAAGAAGGGCTGATTGCTACCATGATGAGAGAAAACTACGGCTCAAGCATGTTAGGGATCGAGCGCTCAGAGACGATTTCCTCCACCTCATCTCCACCTTCATATGACAGCGTAACACGGGCCACATCCGAGATCTTTCAACTCGCTGTCAAGACAGAAACTGTTGCCGACACTGCGGGCAGCGAACAAAGTGAACAATCACAGTCAGAAATCACCCATGACAGACAGCAGGAAATGACGCCATAGCAGGAACAGAAAAGCAAAAAAATAATTAACAAATGAGGATTTTCTCATTTGAGGTTGGCCTGTTTATTCTTTTGTTTACTGGATGTACCATAGCTGAGAACGCTGAAGCGGCAGCAGAAAGAAGCTATGAAGAACTATGAGGAGCCTGCAACATGGAAGAATTACTACCTTTAATGTCATTTCCTGTTCCCTGGAGAAAGTGTTTTGGGAGTTTCCTGAAAGGAAGCAAAGCAACTGCAAAACAGAGAGGGTAACCCTGTCTGTCAGGTCAACTCTGCCTTTGTTGGAGTAATAGACAGTAAAGGAAAACCTACTCTTGGGTCAACCAGAACCGGGAGTTTAGAACAATGACCTTTCACCAAAGCTACAGGTGGTCAGAGGGGGCAGAGCAACTATATCACAAATGTATCCATCATTTTTTGGCCTGGGGAGTTTGTGCCTTCCCACAGTTGATCAATATTCTCAGAGTATGTTTTCTTGTAAGAGTGACGGCGGTGTTTCTCAACACGTTAAGGGTCGGTGGCGTTCTGACTGACACTCGAGAGAGGAGGGAAAATAATGACAACGTGATTTCAAAACAATGTTTTCGTAGTAAAAGTACGTTGTTGATGTTACCAGTCTTTTAATAGCGGTACAATTATTACTATTTTTTATATTTTTTAGAGTAAGTTGAAGAAAACCAGTTAGCGGTCTCTCTTTTGACTTCGGAGTGGCACTAGCTATGAAAAAGTGGCTGAACTACTATGTTGTAATAGATGAGAGGAGAAGGTGCGGTCAGGAAAAAAAAATCTCAACAACCTGAATCTTCATCTGTTTTTGTTGGCAGTTTTGCACTTTTTGAGTTTGCACCTGCTCTCGCTTTACCGCACCTGGGCGAAGGCACAGTGTAGAAGAGCCTGGGATTTCATTATTTTTCTTCTCAAAACTTTTTGCGATAACACCAAAAAAATGACACAAGTGCACAATGAGATTTTCTACACGGTCCCAAACTCTTCTAACACGCATCTTTGCCCAGTGGTGGACGCCCTCATACTCGGCAGTTTGTTGGCTTGTGGGTGATTTGTCTAAAAGTCATGTTAGATATTCCGGCTTCACTTCCCTATAACATGAAGCAGAAGAGTCCTATTTCACTGTCACCACACTGAGTGGGGAGAAAAATGAAGCTTACTGGCTTTCATTGATTAAGGATGCATGATTTAGGAATAAGTTTTATGGAATGCTTTGAAAAACACCTGCCTGGGTGGAAGGAAAATAAGAGGCTTGTCAACTGTAGTGTTATTCTCCTATGCCAAAAATAGTCAAGACTGCAGGTGAATTTACTCTTTTTTTTATTATTCAGTTTAGTAAAAGCATCAGACTGCTGGTTTAACACCAGCCTAGCACAAATTCAAAATAGGTTTAAGCATGCAGCAAACCACTAGTCTTTGCTTTTTAACAACTGAACAAAGACATGTAATAAAAATAATGATGATGGTAATAATAATAATAGTCGTAGATTTTATATAGCTTTTTCCTAACAATGTTACAAAGCGCTTCATAGAAAGAATCAAAAAGCAAAATAAAAACATCTGAACAAAGAGGTTAAAAAAACATACAAAAATGACCACAGGTCAGAAGTAAAAGATCAATTCAAAAGGAAGCAAGACAGCAATAACAAGCGCAGAACACTGAGATTCATGCAGGACACCTGTTAGCCTATTTTAATGCCATAAATGCCTCCTTTCATTTTTTTTCTTTTCCTAAGAGCATTTGATGTCTCTGTACAAACTGAACATTGTCAACTTTTATGACAAATCACCCGCTGTCATTCAGCATCTGTCTGGTCTGAGTTCGGCTCGGCACAAACCGGCTTTAAGGTCCTGGTGGTGTCAGCCAGCTCTGACTACAGAGCGACAATCAGCTCAGCACATCTGCATCAGGATTTCTCCCCATTTGGTTTCATGAAAAGCTTAAAAGGCCACGCTGACTCTCGTGTTTGACCATCACCAGTGTCCTGGAACAACCTTATCTTGAAAACTCAACAGCAATATGACAACATTGAAGAAACCAGAGACTGCACAAAAGGCAATGAAACTCTGTTACTTTGCCAAAGTTTTAGTATTTTGTTCCTGACTAGCTGTCAGTGTGACAGAAGTATGAATACTCTTGGTACTGTCAATGAATAATGCAAGAGGTCACACGCCTCCCTGCGGAGATACATTTCATGTAAATGAGGCTCAGTAATTCACACACATTTTGCTTCCCATTAACCAAATTTTATCGGAATTTGGTTGCAATTCAGTCAGAGATCCAGAAGGGGGCGCTAGCAAGACTGTCTTTAGTGAAAAAGGGTGAATGGAGCTAAACAGCTAAGTTAATGACTTCCACCTGCTTCTATTCAAAAACATCTATATTACTTTTCATAAATCCAGCATCAACAGCATGTCTGAGATTAATCAAAACAACACTTATGTTCGGTTTTTCTCACAGTTAAGCCGGTTTTGCACATTAAACACTAGCATGCTGCTAATGGGTGCTGATTACTTAAGCAATTGGGATGGAACGTCCTCCCGCCATGGCAGCAGAAACCCCGTCAGAAGTTCCTATGTGGTGAAGTTGTGAATCTCTGATAATCACAGAAAGAGATTCTACTACAATAGAAACCTGTAAAAAAAAAAAAAATCGAACTCCACTCATTGTCTTGAGCCCTTCTACCGAAAAAAAACGTGCAAACTTTGGGAAGAAAATTTTTTCCTCGAAAATTTAAAATTTTTGTTTTACTGCCCAGTTCACTCTGGATGAGCTCAACACCGCCCCCTATGGAGCTAGAAGACCACAGAGCTCTCTGTGGTGCTGGACGTTCAGCTGCCAAAATATATGAACTATTTACAGCTTCAGATTAATCCATAAACCATAAATAACATCTTTCATTTTTTTATCCCAGTTGTTCAATGATTATACATTTCGGGTTTATCCAGGACACTGAAAGCTTTTCTGCTTCATTCTTTCTCCAAATGAAGCATTTCATTTCAGTGTGAGGAGATAAATTGGTGAATTCTGACTCCTACGCGGAGAATTTATAGCTTTAGTTTTTACTGAAAATATCAAACAATTCAAAATGAACCTTCTGTGGTGAAATAGGTGTGCCCATTTTTCTAGGTGCAGATTTTATATTCAGCACATTGAAGACTTTGCTGATGTCATTTTTTTCCCCCAATGATTGAAAAATCGACTCTTCAAAACCAAAACACTGCTTCATTTATTTATTTATTTATTTATTCATCTACTTTTTGGGAAGATTTTCAGGTCAATTGCTTTATTTTTATTTATCTTTTTTATGATAATTATTTTTGCATTTTGGCTGGAGGAGGAGAGGAGGTCGAGCGAGACGGCTCTTTATCTATTTTGCACAGAGAAACAAAAAAAAAAACCTAACAAAACAAACACAAACCGCGTCAAGCAATAACGGTTTGCAGATACCTTTTAACTGACTTCTTGAGTAACGCTTGACTTCACAGATGCTTTTTCTCACTGTATGTGTCTGTGGATTAAAGGGAAAAATCCCACACTAACACTTTGAGCATTTGGTGGAATCTGATTAGCCGGATGCAGCACTGATGGCGTTACTGTGGACTTACAGACACACGGGTCCATACAGTGGCACGAAGCCGACGTGAAGCAGCGTTACCGCTTGTTTTTATTAAGACGAAGTGTCAAAGTGTGCGTGTACAGCATTTGTTCAGTCTGCTTCAATATTTCAAACAACCTCTCTCTCTGTCTCTGTCGTTGTGGTCACCCGAGGGATCTTTACTAAACGCTTTCCTAGACTAATTTTAAAAAGGAAAAAAAGTAGAAAAAATTTTTACTGGCACCGTCTGGACTCTATTTCTACTAGATTCTATTGAGAATAGATAACGATATAAACTAGGTAAATACTAATTCACTGCTGAACTGTGCTGCGAGGCGTATTTAATAATAATAATAATATTTCAGGTTGCAGTTGTGCTGAAGGGCTGTTTTCAGTAGCAATAGACCCAGAGTGTGCCTGCTACACATGAACCCCATCACTCCAAGCCATGCTTTACCATTGGTTGATTGATAATATGCTTGACTGATTGATGAGCCAGTTGATTTTTCTGATTTCTTGACTGGTTTCATGTTTGGTTGGTTGATGAATTGATTCTTATGGTTTTTGATCATTAACACAGTCTCCACAGTCCCCTCCCCTCCATCACTGCTGTGACTCTTCCTCATAACAGCACAGAGAGCTAACAGGCTGACGTCACTTTTAACTGTCAAAAAGGTCCAGATTCACTAATGTCTGCAGGGAAAAGCGTGCAGTGTTGTCAGCAGAGCACATGCTGGCATGTAATTCCATACTGAGATGTTAAAATGGAGACAGCTGAATAAGAAAACATCCAGCTGTTTAATTCCCATAAACTGCATATAAAAGATGAACATGAAATCCCTTACTGGCTTGCCAAGTCTCATTTTTCAAGTTTCAAGCAGGAAGGCTTGTCCATCTTAAGTTTTTGAAATGTCTTGAGGCAGGCAAGCAGGATTAGGCCCTCACTAACCTGTATGCTGATCTGACTGTTTCACTCTAATAGGGCCACAGTTTTCTAAATGAACACCATGTTTTGTTCAATAAGCGAGTGAGAGAAATAAATTCATCAGGAAACTTTTAAGCAGTTTAAGTTGCCGCACCCTGTGATTGCTTTGGTTGCTCATACTTTGCATGAAATACGTCCACTAACACTTGCCAACTACTCACAAGCAGTAATGAAACCAAGACTGTGGGAACTTGTGGCCATCTTGGTAAATGGCCTGTATTTGTATAGCGCTTTACTAGTCCCTAAGGACCTCAAAGTGCTTTACACAATCAGTCATCCACCCATCCACACACACATTGGTGATGGCAGCTACATTGTAGCCACAGCCACCCTGGGGCGCACTGACAGAGGCGAGGCTGCCGGACACTGGCGCCACCGGGCCTTCCGACCACCACCAGTAGGCAATGGGTGAAGTGTCTTGCCCAAGCACACAACAACCGAGACTGTCCAAGCTGGGGCTCGAACCGGCAACCTTCCGATTACAAGGCAAACTCCCAACTCTTGAGCCACGATCGCCCTGCAATCTTCTAGCAACCAAAGCAATTGCAGTAAAGTTTTTAGTCCAACAGCGTATACCTCTTTGAAATTGAGTTCACCTGGAGATGTTGGGTGAACTCTGTGCAAAAGAATGCAAATTTTCCTGTAGCAACCTGGCTGGTCTCCAAGCCTGACGTCTTAGGTCGCTGACAGCAAAAATCTGGTTTTCTAACAGGACTATCAATTATAAAATGAAGATCATGTTTTAATCTGTAAGACTTGAAACTAGCGGCTGTGATCATAAAGGATAAGTAAACCGTTTACTGAGCTTATAGATCAAATTTCCAGTAGACCTGTACACTCACTACCAAATTTGGAACAAAGACAGCTTCACTAGAACTTTAAAAGAGGACGGTGATTTTCTTAGAGCTGGCTTGAACACTTTCAGAGGACCAGAAAGAAAAACGGACTTTCTTCAGAGTGTTTCCAGGTCAGTAAAGATATGAGCAAAAGAACAGTCATCAAATTAAAGGCTCAGTTATTGGCATTAGTCTACTTAGATTTCAAACAGAGATCTGCTCATGAAGTCTTGAATCCCGTTTTCAAAGATTGTTTAAATCCTTCCAAAATTACCTAAAGCTATCAACACAATGCATGTAAAACATCAATACTGTGCTCGAGAGATATCAGACGAAGTTGAGCTGTCTTTGTAGTGAGACAGTGCAGCCTTTATTTAACCAGGTGAGTCACTCAAAGCATATTCGTATTTACAAGGACAGCCAGGGAATGGCAAAGCCTCAAGAGTTTACAAGAAACATACTCTAGTTGTTGCCCCTGATCATGGACGTTTCAGTTCAAGTTTACAAAGGTAATTAGAAATAGTTCATTTAGGATTTAGGATTCATCAGTAAAACAGGAGGCCCAGCTTTGAGACAAATCCGTTTTTATGCTTTGAGAAGCTTCTTGAAAGCTCAAACCTCCGGGGTTTGCTACTGGAGGCATCCTGTTAACAGCGTTGTAGTTTGTGCCAGTCTACAGCTCCAGGGTGATATTACTTGGTGGGTACTGCTTGGCAACCTCATCCTGACATATCCAGCTCTCTCAAACTGATATTCAGTATTTGCTGCAGTGGAAAAAAGAAAACTGCACAAGCTTTTGTCAGAGTGTTGCTTCAGTGAATCTGGACCTCAGACTTTGGTTTGCACTGAGCACAAAAACACATTCAAACACTTACTGCAATCACTGGGACAGTTGGCTGCTCAGAAGTTTGTTCACCTGAAACAAACAATGAAGCAATTACAGCAGCAAAACAAAGAGCAGCTTTGTCCCTGAACAGTCTGTACAAGGGAAAGTAACAAAGCCTTCTAAATAACCTCCAAAATGTTTGAGCACTCAGAATGAAAAACAGAACAAAAATCTGTCTGCTTTATGATTTTTCCTGCTCTGATATGATAAACTGTTCAAAGTCTGAGCAAATTAAACACCATCTTTGCTCCAAGCTGTGGGTCAGACCATGTGGTGCTACTGAGGGGTTTGGAAGAGTCCATTTTATGAAGGGAGGGGGGTGTTTAAAACACAAACTGAGAATCTCTGCTCCTTTTTGCCTTCTTCCCCTGTTTGAAAACCAAAAGCTGCTTCATCATCCTCGAAACAAAACGACAAACACCCACACGGAGGAAATGCACAGAAAACCAGAGGTTTCATTGTTCTCTATTATTGCTATTCTTACTATTAACTGTGTGATAAATGCAATACAACAGTTGTGTAAACAGGCAGTGAGTGATGTTGTATCTTATTTACAGTATGAGGATAATAAAAATGATGCTTTTGGGGTTTTTTTATTATTATTATTTTTCCCGCCGTCATGGGTTTGGTTTTTCCAGGCATCTTCTCACTGCTTAAACCACAGTCGTCCCATTTACACCGTCACTGGTTTCACAGCGGGTGGCGAACTGGTTTGCAGATTTCCAGTGTCATATCAGTCCCAAAGAAACCTCATATCTTGAGAAAGTTGCCTTTTTCTTAGGAAAGGGGGGGAGTTTGAATATTTCCCTTTCTGACACCTCTCGAATCCTCTTTTATTCCACACGAGAAAAACAGGAACATTTCTCTTATTGCCACCTTTGGGATAAAATGAGGCCACAAATAGTAGAAGTTGGAAAATATGCTTCACTAAGTTGACGATAAGAGGTTTCATGATACAAGTAGTTTTAGTGCTTTCGCTGGAAAACATTAAACTTTATAGCTGGAGGGTTAAAACCTTGTAACTCCTGAAATTTAAGGCTTGAATATATACGGAAATTAAGAAATAGCAACGTAATGAGCACAACTTTTAAAGTCCAAATTGGAACAGTGTCCATCACAGTTGTGTCATTTTCTAAAAACACAAAACCCCAAAACATAATAAGTTACAACGTTTTCCTCTGACTTCAGTGGTACTCGCCGGTGAAACCTCGGTGTAAAGGAGGCGAAAGCCGTGCCTCAGTGACCCCACCCTGGTGTTTTAGAGACAATAATATTTACAATTATAATTATAATATGAATATATATAAATATATATATACTTTTTAGTACTTTGAGTTGAAATACTTTTTAGTATTTTGCAAATACATGTCTCTGTATATAAAAGAAAAGCCTCCTGTAATAAACAAGAAAAAATTTAATACTGAATCTGTTGTGGTGGTTTTGTTTTGTGTGCTGTGTGAAAAATGGATATATGTGTGATCCAGGTCCACCACCAGGGGACTAGTAACCCATCTATAGGTAGGTGTACGATTTGGCAGCAAAGGGTCAGCCTACTTCCTGGTGGGTAGGCCACGCCCTCTAATGGCCACGAGCTGTGAGTAACGACGGAAACGGTGAGTTTATGGATGCCAGCAGAGTAAATGAGCTTCCTCTGGTGCTTGCTGGTGTCTGGACACAGCCTTAATGATAGGATGAGGAGCTTGTATATTCAGGAGGTGCTCAGAGTAGAGCTGCCGCTCCTCCACCCCACACAGAGCTGGTGGAGGGGGTTCAGCATCTAACCAAGGTGCCTCCTGGACGCTTCCTAGGTGAGGTGTTTTTGGCAAGCCATACTGGAAGGAGACCCCAGGGTAGACCAAGGACACGCTGGAGAGATCAGGAAATCACATGATAGGGTGGGGCTAGGTTTCACAATGAGCTCACTCGAAACCCTGGCTGATTGTGACCCACGCCTGTTTTCACACCTCGGCTCATGTGATTAGGTAGAGAATCTTCAGGGGGTCCTTTTGTCCCTCTTTGGGGGGAAACTCCCACGGGGTTTAAATCTGGGACTCTCCACCATTTGACCTTAGAACTGAAGAAGCTTCTCGGATGAGAGGTGAAACGTCTTCAAGCAACCCAAAGAAGTCCAGACGCTTTTCTTTGCAAGCTCCTTAGACTACGAGGACCTGGATGACTGAGAATCTTCACAGACCTTGGACCTGGAACTACTAAATCTTTAACAACAGCTGCTTTCACTAAAACACAGAAAGCAGAGAAGACTTCAGAGCTGACTCAGTCTATACACAGACTATCAGCACGATAAAAATAAGAAGAAAAGAACAGCTTAAACTGGTAGAATACATATTACTGCAGAAGCAGGAAGACACAATGAAAGCCTGTGTTTCGGTCTTATCCTTAAACTAACCAATATAATGTCTTTAGAGTACCTTATATTACTACCAAACACACCTGTCACAGCTGTCGAAGTCTCTGTAGTTGTGGGGTCCTGCAGAAGTTACCACATTTAATGTCAGACACATTAACAGTGTTCATTAAGTATTGGAAGTACTTGCATTACGTGTGCACTGTGGTCACGCCAGCATTGAATCCATCCAAGTTACATGTTTATTAAAATAATCAAATTACAGCATTTATGTTAGACTACTTTTAATTAACTGCTTCAGCCCACTTACAATGAAAAGAAATCTTGTTCATGACCTGTAGCATGTTAACACTGTTGGAAGGAAAAATAACTCCAATTTTGAAAACACAACTTTCTTTTTTTTTTTATAAAGCTCTGACTTGTATTATGAGTCTGTGGTCTGGGACAGAGTCTGTAACAGTATATAAAGACCAATGTTGGGCAATTAATTACATAGTTACTTCTTCAAAAAAGTTACTGAGTTATGCAAACTAAGTGTTTTGCAGCTGTTTACCTAAAAATGCAGCCAAGGTGTTTTTTTAAATAAACATTTCAAACTATTTACAGAACAATCAGCTGTTCTGCATCAAATCTGATGCCACGCAAATTATTTGTGTCACTCCAAAAATAATTTCTGTCCACTATGAGATGAAGGAGAACAACAGCCTGATACCTGCAGGCCTGACAGCAGCAGATGTGTCACTGCTGTAACACCTGTAACACTCAGCAGTCGCCTCATTGTTCTGACACACACAACAACACTATTGACTACACAACACACTAACTACACACTAACTACACACTAACTACACACTAACTACACACTAACTACACAAGATTTGCGCTAAACGTAGCAAATCTCTCACATCTCAAACACGTCGTCACTCCTAAAACTTCCCCCTCCCTAAACATTTAAATGCCATGTTGCCATGTCATTTTTTGATTGGTCCACATGGTACATTTTTTGCGCATTTGCGCACACGCACACGCACAGCTTAGAGGGAACATTGGTGGGGACTGAGTTGCTTTTGGAGCTAGCCCTGAAGAGGACACCAGGGAGCTTCATGTTTCAGCCCTGGAGGCTGATGCTGAGTGGAGGAGGCATTACCAACTTCAGTTCACTATGTAATGAGCTAAAGTCAGTAGAGACAGAGTAAGGTATACAGAAGGCCACACAGCCTCTCAACATCAAGGTTTTAATTGTTGGTAATGTTACTCTGTCTTCATTTTCCTAAAATAACGTCACCTCCACATTGTTTGTGAGCAGATGAGTGGAGCATCCCGGCTTCATTTCCAGGTTGGACAGACGGGTGGGCGGAGGTGCAGGTTTATGGCGTCGGGTAGCTCTCCGTCCTCACAGCGGACTGTTTTTGCACACTACTGTGTGCATCCGTCTCCCTGCGCTTCCTCCCTCCATGTCGGCTTTGGCGCCAGTTCGCCTCTGTACGTCATGCCTGCTTACGCTGCCCACTTTTGTCATGAAGCTGAACTCGTGATCTAATGCTGTGTGTGTGTGTCAGAGCAGATTGAGGATGACACTTGAAGCTGCTGTTGGAAACCCGTCTGCTGTGTTACCCTCTGCCTCTTTGTGGCCCTCCTGTTTCACCTCCCTCGCGATGACCCTGCTTCAACAGTGTTATGAGGTATTGTTTCATTCAGGAGCCTTAGACCACCGCACAAAGGTGGATTAATCTGCAGGGGAAAACAGTTCCCAGGAGAGTGCCTACTTCCAAGTGTTTTAGGAAATTACAAAAAAACACAGATGTTTTGCACCAAAGGGCAGGGAGCTGGGAGTTATAGACACAAGTAATGAGACATGCATTCACAACTGATTTAGGTCTTTTCATGTCCTTTTTAAGCTGAGTTTTAGCGAGATTTCCTCTCTTTGTCAACAGTGGTGCTTTCATCTCTGTCTGGTTTGATTTGAAGCTTTGTTTTTATAAGATATGACAGTTTCTGGCATTCTGCGGGCTAAGGGCTCCGGCTAACAGTTACACATCCTGGGTCCTCTCTGGATCCAAGGACACACTGGAGAGATTACGTCTCTCAGCTGGCTCGGGAATGCCTCGATATGCCCCGGGGCAGCTGAGAACGCTGGCCCAGCAACCACACGAACCCCAATGTGCAGCAGAGGATGAATGCATGGATCATGTTTAAGCTACTAACATGTATCTGCATGTAAATCCTCTGATGTGGGCACAATTTTCATTTTGGAACAATTTTTCAACCAAAACCAGACACAAAGCGATCAGGTGTCAGTTATTCAAGGTCAGAGTATTTGCTGGGTTTAGCCGTCATGCTGTGAGCGGTTTGACTGAGGAGCCGGCGCACTCGTGAACAAAGCTTCTCTGTCTTTTTGAAAGGCTGAAACTTCTGTTTAAAGCCCACCAGCAGCTTTTCCACTCACTGAGTTGTTGTTTGATGACATAGATGACTGCGTTTAAATTGTTTGCTTCATCTGGTCTAAAACACGAAGACGTTCTGATTTCAGTGAAATGAACCTGCAGGAACGTCCTCGCGTGTCAGAGGCTGGAAACTGCTGTTGGTTAAATAGCTTAAACAGTTCTCATTTACCTTCTGTCAACTAATAGACTTGCTTCAGCTCCGCCAATGCCCTCAAGCACACGTGAATACAGACTGAACTCAGTGAACTGCCTTGTTGTTGCCCTTGAGCAAGGCACTGAACTGAGAGAGAGAAATAAAAAGCGTGTGTGCTGACTTGTTTACGTAGTTACATAACCTCATCTCTAGCCCTGAAACGCAGAGAGGGTGCCAGAGTTCCTCAGCATATGTTAAAAGGAGCTTCCCCATCTGTCTGCCTGCCAAAAAGCTCCAATCTTAAAGGAACAGTTCGCTTTAAACGTCGTACGTTTCTGACCACCTTTAAGAATAGTTCTTCTCAATAAAGCCCTCCTTATGTTGTTTATATTTGTTGTTAAATCATCAGCAGCTACTTCTCATTTCATAATATGAACCCACTACCCAGTTAATGTATGGCATCTGAATACTCACCAGAACAGCACCCTCTACCAGCTGTGAGTAAAACAGCTATTTGATGCCTGAGATCCTCAATCCGGCTTTAAGTTAGTGAGGAGGGACCATCCCGGGGCTCCGGTTCATTCTTACTATCTTTTCAATTCATGACGTGATGTCCAAACACAGTTTTCCAACGATGTAATTACTGGAAAAGTAACTCCAACAACATATGTAATAGAACAGAATAGCCCTGGGTGCTCCACATCAACTGTGTGGAATGAAATATAAATAGTAGAAAGCAGGAGTAATAACAAAGAGGAGAAATATGCACAAAATAAGAGAAAGGCGCAGATTAGAGGACAGGTTAAAAATATTAACCTGAGGCACCGACCGGAGGGCAATAGGTCAAACATGTGATGGGCCTGGCTTACCTGAGGCAGAAGGATCTGGCGATGGCCTCCAGGGGTGGCAGAGGGCAGCCAGTGATTTTTTGGGTGGTGTTAATTACGGTCTGTGCAGCCTTCCTGTGGCCCCTGCCTACCAAACACCGGGCAGCAGGAGATGACGCGCTCCACTGAGGAGCGACAGAGGGCCAGCAGCAGCTTCTGCTCCAGGTTATTCTTCTTTAGGACACAGAGGCGCTCCCTCACTAGGGCGATGGTGTTGTGGGTCCAGGCGAGATTAGTGGAGATCAGGAAGACAATAAAAAGGCATAAAAAACACAAAGATGAACGTTAGTTGGGATCTCCGTGCCGCTGCACCCAAATCTACCTCTGGAGGGTGTGTGACAGCAGGAATACAGGAATAAATGGGGTTTTTTTTAGCTGATTCTTTTCTGTATATTAACTTTGGTATATTTAATGAAACCACACAAAGGTTACCTTCAAACTATAGTACTTTTTCCAACAGCTCCTGTTTCTCAGGTGGATTTATAACTCTTCTTCTATATGAAGAGTTTGAAGCCTTAAAACAAAGTCAAACATGAGCGATTTGATTTGGATCAAAAAATAAAGGAAAACAAACTAACAAAAATAAGACTGTGTGAATGATTACTGTTTACAGTGAACTACTCATCCCATAATGCACTGCAAATCCCAGATTCCATATCCAGTGACTTCCAGACGTTATCCTGTTTATTATCACAGCCTTGCACGATATTAGCTTGAACGTGTTTGTGTTTGTGTGTTTCTCCATGGTAACAGCCAATCAACCAATCAGAGAGGTTTCAGTTGTGATTTTTGGATCGTGTGTAGTGTCGCTTCTTCAGTGACACTGCAAAAAACAGACTTGTTGTTAAAATGAGGTCGATGTCGTCGTGTGATGGTTTGCACGTTCACCTAAGGAGCAAAAACTATCAGCTTTGATTCTGGGAGCAGGAAGAGGCACTAATCCCTGTGGCATCAAGAAGGACGCCCAGCACAACAATCTGCCACATCAAACATGTGGGATGAGTCTTTGTCAATCATTTTTTACCTTATAATGTGGTGGTTTCTACAGGAGCATCACAGCTCATACTGGCTCGTACTCAAACCTCCAGAGATCATGAATGACATTTTGACTTCCAGAGTCTCTGTGTTGAGCTTGTATATTGTGGCGGAGGTGTGGTCCCTGGCTCAGCTGCAGGGAAGGGGTGGTGCCAGGCAGGTGAGTGGACAGGTGGTGGTGATGGCACAAACAAGCTCTGTACTGCTTTTAGTGACGCGACCAGTAAGGAGGGAAGGTTCTTCCATCAGACAGTTTGCACAACGCTGAGAGAGAGAGAGCGGTCAGAAGTGTGTGCCAACCCAAAAGGGACATTGCTGTGGGTCGATAATAAAGCGTGTGTGTGTGTGTGTGTGTGTGTGTGTGTGTGTGTGTGTATACAGGCCCTCGAAGTGGGTTCAGACTGCTTCTTTGTACACGTTGTTTCTCCACGAGTGCAGGACACTATTCATAAAAAATTCAAACTTGATTTTTGTTCACAGCGATTTCTGAGATATGTCATACTTTCTATGGCTGATTCTCTTCAGAAGGAATCGTGGCTGCAGGTAGCACGCAGATTAAAAGGAGATCTTCCCTTTGTGGCACATTGAAGTTTTACCCAGAAAGCATGTTTTAAAGTTTTCCTCTGTGCATTTTCAAAAACAGAAACATTCCAGGTATCATGTTCGTTTCTGTCCGTCCACATCATAAGCGTTACGTTGGTGCTCTTTTCCAAAGGTTTTTCTTTCTAAAAATGTTCAAATTACAGAAAACTTAAAATATTAACATGTAATGAAACTGGTTACCGAGCGATGAGCACACCTTACACTGCGCAAGGTCAGTCTCTCCTGTGGGATTGTGGGTGTTTTCCTTCCCTGTGGTGCATACTGAGGGCGCCCAGAAGAACTGAAGGCCAAAGATGAGCAGAAGATGCTTTGATGACAAAAAGCTGCTTTAACTGCAGGGACGTGTTTCCATTTTGTCCCCGTAATGTAAATCGATGTATGAATGAAGACGTGGTTTAAGACGGAAGTCTCTGGAAAGTTTTACTGTAAGTCAAAGATGTCAGCCGAATGTTTGCTCCTGCATCAATATGAGTGTGTTCATTAGGGAATCGCAAATTTAGTGTATCAGTAATTATTCATCACTAAGTGAATAATAGCAGATATGGGTTTTATAGTTTACTGCAACCAATCGATGCAAACGACATTATAACAGATTCATTTAGAGGAGCACTTTGCCATCTTTCAGCCTGATAGAAACGCAGGGGTTTCATTCCCCTCTGCTGATTTTCATAATCTACAAAAACTGAATCTTTTTTTAAACTGAAAATTATTTTCTTTTTGTCATTAAAAATGAACAATAATGGAGAAAATAATTAGCCAATTCCAGCAGACCTTCAGTGGTGAAGAACTGTCGGCTTCTCGTCTTTTCTCACATCTAAATGTGACATCAAACTGAAAGATGTGCAAATGTCTGAGAAGCGATTTCTCCGTCTAATGGATGTCCCAGTAATGACATCTAAACTAAATAAGTGCCTGGAGGTGTTTTAAAGATGGCATAAGCCTGTTGTGCAAGTTCTCAAAGTGAAAAAAAGGATTTGGGGTCATGAGAGTAATAACGACATGTTTTTCTTCTTTTCTTGTCTGTTAGTGTAATAAATGTGGTGAATATAGGGATTGAACCAGCTAAGATAATTCTTCCTGCATTTTCCCGCACAGCAACATCCTTGCTGTTGGTCCAGCCAGAACATGTGCATGGGCAAAGCTTAACTAAGGTGAACTCTGAATCTGCACTTGAACATCGCACCAAAACACACCTAAATTTGTGTCGTCGGTGGACTTGAAAATGGCACATTTCAGTTTTGATGCTGTAAAACAAAGACAGGGAGCTGTAAGAAGCTGCTGAGCTCCACAGAGCAGCTCACGGGTCTCCATATTTAACACTAGAAGCATCATCTTTGACATTAGCGTCACTTTTAAACTCTATTAACGGAAAATCATATTTAGTTTTTTTTTTCTACAGCCATTTTCTCTTCTTCATCGTTGTTCACTGTGACTTTGCCTCTCTGCACTTGTTAGGATCAAAGCGCGACACCAGGCAAACACACTGCGTTATGAATACACACACACGCGCACACTCAGTATATGCAGGACAGTTGCCGATGCAGCATGAAGGAGCCAATCCTGTGATGTCATACGCTTCTTAGTCGTAAAACACACAGAGAGTGTGCGGCGCCGTATACTCTGTGGAAGGAAACGTCCTTTAACCCTCCAACTGTCATCTTGCCCTCCCCCCCCACTCCCCTCCTCTGTCCTTCACATCTTTTGTAATAAGTGTTGGGGGTCCCACGGGAGACATGCAGTGTGTGTCCTCCATTGGCATGGCAGCGAGGTGTTGATGAGGTCCCGCGATGGCAGACGGGGGGAAGAGTGTGTTCCCCGACCTCAGTCTCCTGAGGGGTATCTCTCTCTCTCTCTCACACACACACACACACACACACACACACACACACACACACACACACACACACACACACACACACACACACACACTCACTCTCTCTCTCTATTTAAAGCTGAACTCATTGATTTATCATTCAGCTGTAATTTGGTTTTATTTTTGAAGCTTTATTTGTACCTCATGTTGAAGAGCCAACAATTCGTGCAGATTGTCTAAATAATAACCACATTTTTTTTGTTACAATGTCAGAACAAACATCAGCACATGCCAGAGCTCTTGCTACATGACAGGATTATGGTGCAACCTTCCACAAGGCAGGAAATCTAAAGTGTCCCCGGAGACCGTGGGAGTGTCCTGTGTGGACCTCGATGCTGTGCACTTGGTTTGTTTTTGTTGTTTTACTTGCTTTTTAGGATTAGCAAAGGATTCTGCTTTGTTCTGTCTCACAGTGAAAAGTGTCAGGTTGGGTGTGACATCTCCTTCACACTGATATCAAAGCCTGGATCATGACAGTCAACCACAAAAGCACACATTTAGGGTAACAGAGACATGCGTGAACTTCACTATTATTTGATGCATCAGGACTGAGAACAGCACAAAATTCAAATAAACATGATGAAGAAAGCATCTGCATTCAGCAGGTGCTGTAAAGACAGCTGTAATATATCTCTGAGAAGCACAACTGGGGCAAAAATACAGTACAATGAACAACAGCAGTGATCGACCAAGCTACAGCAAGCCTGTGAAAAACCTGGTGGGAAAAACACACAGAGACAGAAAGCTCTGAGAACAGCATGATTCCCAGAGGGACTGAAAGGTAACAAGTATGTTTCCTTCTTAGAAAAATGGTTACCATTGATACCAGATCAGCTGGATCCCTGGATACCCCCGGAGATCAGAGAGTGCACCACATGCCTGGAAGGAAACCTCAAGAGGATCTTGTCACTGAATCCCTCAGCTACAAGAACACCGTCCAGGTGTTTGTTGCTATGTGGAAAACAAGGAAGGTTGTAAACAGCAACTCATGAACCATTTGTGTCTTTGACGGGAGCTCAAATGTGGCTACAACCAGACTGTCTAATACAGTCGGTCCCACATTTATTTAAAAAAAAAGTCTTCTGCTGCTGCCGCCCAAAGTTTAATGAGAAATCAAACTGAGCTTTCCTTCTTTATTTGTGTTTTCTCTTTGCTGAGGTCGATTCTCCACTGCCAGCTTTCCTCCTGCAGTGCAGCAGTGCCACTGCAAATATTTAAGAATGAGTGAAATATGATTCGTGTACAATGAAAGATATATCAGGACATCGTCAGCATAGAAGTAGATGACAATATTATGTTTTCTTAAATATAGACGAAAGCGGATCTATACAGAATTGAGCCACAAGTTAAGCTAACAGTGTTAGAAGAATGGTTACCAATGCTGGCAGATAAATGACCTGTTAGGTAAGATTTCATCCAGTTAAGGCAGAACCACAAACACCCGTACATTTCTCAAATTGAATTCAAGGGAATGATGTCTGATTTAAATGAGTTGGCTTTAAATTATCAAGGACACCAAGGCTGAAAGTGAAACAGGCTCAAAGTGCAACACTGAAGGTAGATAAAGTGGGTGGATCATTATTGAATAATGTCAAATTTACACAGTGCAGCCTGCCTACATTTCTCCTCGAGAAGTTAATTTCATTAAAAATACTTTGGTTATTTAAGCTCAAAATTGCTTTATGAAGCAGAGGCAAACCCGGCTTTATGAAGCGCATCAGTAAAGCAACATTTGGGGAAATTCACCTGTGCAGCACTGAAGCCCAGATATGGCTAGTCTGGCTACAGCAGATACTGTGGCTCTGTGCAAACATTTCTCCTGTAAAGATCATTAAAACAAACGATGTTTTGGGACCTTTTCAGGTCTTTGGAGACCTGATGGTGCCAAACATGCTCATCTCAGAATCATAGCAGCTTCCCATTTGCTACATCCAATTTGTTTTGATGATTTTTATATTTCACAACTCTGAACACCTTTTACCATCCAAAGACCCCGTTGAATCAGAAGATCAATCCCTGTCACGTGTTTCACGGTCCAGGTGTAAAACAATGAGGGGCAGAGCTGTCACTATCAGATCAGCTTCGTCATCACAACAAGACAGAGCTGATGTGTGCTGCCCAGTCAGAGACAGACGGCCTACTTCCCCCTCTCCAAAGAAAAGCAAACCATAGAGGACAGAAGAGAAAGGAAAAGATGAAAAGAAAGAAAGAACGAAAGAGAGAAAGAGTTGAATGTCAAGCCCACACTAATTGTTTCTATTTTAAAGAACTGAGCTGCTTTCAGACTGATTTAAGGAAGTTGGTGCAAAAGTGACCTAAAAACAAAGCAAGGAGCCAGCTGACGCTCACTGATAACACGCACAGACAGAGAGAGAGAGATCGTACACACAGACGCACACTCACACACTTACAGACACACAGACACAACGATAACATTCACACACATATCGTGATGTAATTAAATGTAAATTCTGATTGTCTTTTGCATCAGTCGACCCGTCCTGATCTTCAGAAAATTATCAGCTTCAATAAACACGCAGATAATAAAGGAAAGGGAAAGAAAGGAAGGAGGAGAAAGGAAAAAAGCTGAAGAAAAGGAGAGAGACGAGGAGGCAGAACAGTGAAAGGCAAAAAGGAAAAAGAAAAAAAGGTGCTTTTGTTTGCAAAAAGCTGCAGCTGTATCGGCCTTTCTGCAGATTTACACTGCCTCCTGCAGGAGGACAAAGACACTGCAGGACTGACACCAACAAAAAGTGGAATAATAAAGAAATATTTTATAAATGAAATTAAAATAAGAACATCTGAACCACTTACACTCAGTGTAGACTAGAGTATATGTTGAAACGCAGCTGACCCTTAAACTTCTAAAAAAAAAATGTTACCAAGAGGACTAAAACACAAAGAGTGAATCTGACTTCAAGTTTTCAAACATGCAGAGATCCTGTGGCAAATGAGAGGGACTGTTTATTCATGCTAAGCCCGAAGGTTCCCTCTGCTTATATGTAAAACACAGCTTTCTTATATTATATTATATTATAAAATTATTTGTTATTATAAATAAATATTATATAATATTATAAAAAAATATTAGAACCTGAATTTTTCTGAAGTGTAAACATAAAACCATAAAAGAAAGGTGGAGATAAAGGAGACCGCTCTGCTGCCCATAAAGCTTACTTTAGGTTCCTCTTCAGTCACTTTCTCTTCTGGAGTTTGTTAAAAGAAACAACAGAGGAGGAGAGTTAATAAATGAGCTTGATATTCCTTCCATGGGGCCACACTGCCACTTGCTGGACGGTAGAGGAACTGCAAGAGGAGAGGACACTACAAAACTGCCTGACTGAATGCATTGCTGATCACTGCTTCACATTAAGAAATCATTTTAAGAACCTGATATTTGAAAAACAATAATTTGGTGTCATCTAACCTTTTTATGAAAACACAGTACAGTAATATGGATGGATTTATGGCTCAATTTAATCTAAGCTGATGGTCCACTCACAGGTCGGCACCTCTCATCAGTCTGTCCCCAGTCCTGCTCAATACATGTTGTTTAGATGCGCGTGAGAAAAAAAAACTGAGCTTTTATCAGCTTCAGAGGGCGATCGTGGCTCAAGAGTTGGGCGTTCGCCTTGTAATCGGAAGGTTGCCGGTTCGAGCCCCGGCTTGGACAGTCTCGGTCGTTGTGTCCTTGGGCAAGACACTTCACCCGTTGCCTACTGGTGGTGGTCAGAGGGCCCGGTGGCGCCAGTGTCCGGCAGCCTTGCCTCTGTCAGTGCGCCCCAGGGTGGCTGTGGCTACAATGTAGCTGCCATCACCAGTGTGTGAATGTGTGTGTGAATGGGTGGATGACTGGATATGTAAAGCGCTTTGGGGTCCTTAGGGACTAGTAAAGCGCTATATAAATACAGGCCATTTACCATTTCTTTGTCTCTAGTAATGATTGAGGGAAACCAAACACAAAATACATCCAGCTTTTATTAGTTTTTATAGAGCTGATCTAACGTCACGCCAGAACTGGCTAATAAGGATTTTAACTTGGCAACCGGGACATCTCTGTCTGTAGAAGAGGTACAATAAATAGCAAAGTGTTCATTGCCTCCAGGACTGATCAATAAAAATATATTCGATATTTTTGGCAGACACACTGCAGTGAAGGAAGCCAGAGGAGAATCTTTAATGTAAATCAGTACTACACCACCTGTCATAGCGGTCCACAGTTAGGGCCAAAATCTGAGATCGGTTCAGTCCAAGATAGAAATGTCTGGGCAGCATTCATGCTCCGTTATGTGCAGGTAGTCTAGTTTTGTGATGCTTTGTTTTTCAAATCATTCAGTGTGTGAGCTTAGTCTGGTTCTTGGAGAGATGTCACTGTTTCTGTTATCTGTGATCAGTGTGACCAAATCAGGCTCTAATCCTGATGTCATCAGAAGACAGACATATCTGTGAAGGACTGAGGTTTATTGCCTTCAACATTTCTGAGCCTTGACAGTTTGGGTCCATCTGCTGAAAAAGAAAATGAAGTTTGTCTATGTCTATGAAACTGAATCAGAGAGAACAACATCAATACAGCCATGGATCCTCTCTGACATCACAGCAGGCTTTACTGACAAGAAGACCAAGGATAGCGTGTCTGTTTGCAAACAGTTATACAAATGCATGAAAGAGTCCAGTGAATCAAATCGGAGGATCATTTATTGTAGCAGAGAAAAGGCCACAAAGGATCTCCGGTGTCAGGGTTTAGAAATCCAGAGCTTAATGATGCAGAAACTGAAGGGAAACAGCGAGGGGAAGAAGTTGTTTTTGCAGGATTCACAGGAAAACATGAGAGCTGAGTCTCGTGAGTAGACACACTGATTAAACTGATTAAACACTGATCATAACAGAGAAGCTCGGCAGCAAACTGTGATCCATGCTGTGAATCCACCGAGCATTTTCTGACGCTGGAGGAAGCAAACTTATTCAAAATCGACGTTCAATATGGAGTCGTATTTCAGTTCCTCCACACCAGCAGGTGGCGGTAAACCACCTATTGATATTTGTCAACGCCAGAAAACAGGAGGAACGAGCGGCCCGGCTTCATCCAGCAGGAGTTTTCTCTCGTTTTGTGGCTCATCTAAAGGTAAGCACCGACCTAAATTTAGCCTGAGCTCAGTTAATCCCGAGTTTAGCTCCTGAAGAGGTCTTCTGCTGCTCTCCTCGGTGCTGCCGCTGTTCTGCATTATCTGCTGATGGTCAGACTGACGTGTGGGAGGTGCCCACAAAGCAGAACAATACAAATAATAATTAAAGAAAACACCGAATATTTCGTCTTTAAAATGCATTTCTTTGCTTTTCGTTTTTAACGCCACACAACAGTCCGCCGTCGCGCTGTTTTTCTCAGAAAAGTCTCTTTCGAGCCGCAAAGCTACAGCCCGATGTAGGTGTCCGCGCAGATGCCTGTTTAGAAATTAGCCAGTGTCCATAAACTGGTCGGTTCTTCCCAGTATTCTTGTTCTTCCCACACACGCGTTTATCATTTGACGATGGTCAGCTCCGCACCTAAAGAGACAGAACCCGGGGCCTGCTATCTGCACAGACCAGCTGGAGGTTTAAGAGGAGCTTGGTTACACTACTGTAGTGCCAAAAAGCGATTTCCAATGTTTCTGTGTGTTTTTATGTGCAATATCTTTACCTATGTTGTTAAATAGACTTCAGTGAACAGGGTTTACAAAGGGGTTCTATATAAATTTTTAAAATGACCTGTTTTTCAAGTATCTTTATAACTCTTTGTTGTTGTACTTGCATATCATTTATGAGGGATACATTTAGCATATGTTTCACATATGTCACATAACACACATAAGTAGTTATTGATAGCAGTTTAAATACAAGCAATCAGTTTTTGGCAAATACCGGAAATCAGGGTTTGGCAGACGATCATTTTTTGGCACAACGCAGCAACCGAGCACAAGCGGCAGGAGAGACGAGACAAAATAGAATACGTAACAGTGGTACAGAAACACACTTCTGTGCCCTTTTCCCCTCTGTAACCGTGGTGGAATACAATCGTTTTAAAAACCGAGGCACACCTGTGCTCAGGCTGAAGGTGGAGGGTGTTGGTTCCCCAGCCCTGCACTTTGGGGTCTGTTAGTCAGAAAGTGAAGCATCCAGTTGCTGGTCAGTATAGAGTTGATTGATGGTCAGCTTAGAGGAGAAGGTGGTATTCTAATGAGCTGTAATGAACAAATAGCATTCAGACATAAATGCTTCTTCCTATTTGAGTCCAGTGATGATGAGGGTGGGGTCAAAATGGAGTAACTTTGTGACAAAGTTGGACAGCTTTTGTTCTAAAGGTTTGGAGAGAGTCTGTGTGTGTGTCTGCATTCACTTTGTTCCTCTAACAGAAAATCAATGTGCAGATGTTGATTCCTGCAGTGACTGTTGTTCTTCATCCTGTAGAAACCATCCTGCAGCTGCTGGAACAAATCACTCCTTTTAATGTTTTCTATTTAGAAGATAATTTTTATTTTCTCTGCTTCTTTTTGTCAGGGATCAAAATGATGTCCTAATCCTTAAAGTTCTGTTTTTGTGTCCCAGCAGGAGAAGAGTCTGACGGAGAAGCCGAGGAACATTTTTAGCCGTTAGGACTGAACTCAGTCGCTACAGAGGAAACAATGAGCTCGACACAAAACGTGAGAAAAATATCTCAGTATATCACAGTACTGTGCGCAAGTCTACAGCCTCATTTCTTCATATTTTGCTTCCAAGCACCCAGACATTCTTGTAGTTTTATTGTGATCTTGAGCATTTTGTGCAATATCTGAAAGCCATGTCCTTAAAACGTAAATTAAAACATAACAGAAAAGTGGTCCAATGCAGACTCCAGTAAGGAAAGCTAGGCGGTCACAAGTCTGCTACAACTATGCATTGTCATTTGAGATAAAGTTCAGCTGGAGGATGATTGAAGAACATTAGAATAGTTCCCAGTTAGATCAGAGCAATATTTTTCCCTGAAATTCTCATCCCTGAAATTCTAATCCCTTATTACTAGGGACAGTCCAGTAGAGTCATTTCTTAGTCGACTAAACAAGGAAAAAATATTAGACTGACTAATCTAAAACTAAGAAACATTTAGATATTAAGTTAAATTTAAAAAAGTTTAAAGTCAAAAACTAATGACAAGCCATCGATCACATTCTTCAACAATAAATCCAGCAGTTTAACTGTGCCGCACCTCGCATCATTCATTATGACTATTACACATTATACTCCAGACAGACAACGACATACCGATGTTAGATATGATGTGAAAACACATTACTGCCAAAGATGTTCACGTATCACTAAAACACGACAAACTAATATCCGAAAAATGAATAAACTGAGACTGAAAAGTACAGCGCATTGTGCCACACGTTATGAATGATGGACCTGGTTTCAAAGTTTATGATGACCACTTTGATAAAAATTAAAATCTAAAATAACAAAACGATTAATACTCCTCCAGCTTATCGATTCAAACATGGAACCATTCCCAGGTTGGCCAGTAGGTGGCCTCCTCCCAGATGTGCCCAGCTGGAACACCTTTCAATGTGGAGGAGTCACGGCTCTACTCTGAACTGCTCCTGGATCACTGAACTCACACCCACCTTTTGGATAAAACTCATTTCTGCCGCTTGTATCTGTGATCTCATTCTGATAGTGTTAAAAAAAGGATGAGACTTAGATTAAACAGATTAGATTAAGTAGGGCTGCTCAATTAATCGAATTTTAATCTCGATTACGATCTGGGCTTACGAACTGAGCCGATTATTAGCCCCTCCCTCGTGCTTTACTGTCGCGCTGCTCCGTGTGGCAAATCGAGCGCACCTCTCTGCATTTCGAACACGTGTCACAACAATTAAGAGCAGCGGTCTCCAACCTTTTTTGCGCCACGGACCGGTTTATGCCCGACAATATTTTCATGGACCGGCCTTTAAGGTGTCGCGGATAAATACAACAAAATAAAACTAGTACTGGTACCGAAAAAAGAAGATTTATTCATAACACACATGAACAGACCCAGGAAAACAGAGTTAACGATAAAAACGATAACAAAATAACGCTGAAAACCGATAAAAACCCTGAAAACCATACATTTCACACCTGAGCCTCAACTCTCGCGGCCCGGTACCAAACGACTCACAGACCGGTACCGGTCCGAGGCCCGGGGGTGGGGGGCCGCTGATTAAGAGGACCCGAGGGAAGCTCGGAAAGCTAAGCAGAAGTTATTTGGAGAGGAGAGTGACTGCCGATGGTTGAAAAGAGAGGTAAAAAAAACTTCAGTGGTGTGGAAACATTATGGGTAGGTGGAGTCAGACGTGGATCAAGTAGACACAGTGTGTAAACTTTGCTACGGTGTCGTAGCTGCACCACAGAGCAACACTGCAAAGTTCACTAAACATAGATGTTTACATTTTTCATTGATTTCTTATATTGCAAACATTTGCAGTGTTATCAGTATTTGCACTATTTTATATTATGTTCTGACAATCTTTAAAGTCATTATTCAACACATTGTTATTGTTAAATAAATATCGTCAAATAATCGAGATCTCAATTTCAGTGAAAATAATCGTGATTATCATTTTTGCCATAATCGAGCAGCCCTAAGATTAAGTGACTAATAAGTCTGGTACCGAGTGGTGACGGCAGTCGGTACTCATTGCCCATATTGTAATTAGCATTGCTGCCAAATGCACATTCTTGTTTCAGCATCAGGTGTACAAGGATCTATTATTAGAAACAGTCAGAAGGTTATCTTAGGTTGAATCAGTGACCTTTAACTGGCCGTCAGCATGAAAGGTTGTCTGTTTGTATGTGTTAGCCCTGCAGTAGATTAGTGGCGTTTCCACAATATAACCCTTAATTCTCCACCACAACCCTGTTGTTGATAATTGGCGGATGGATGGATGTTCCATAATTGCGTTTCACTCATTACCTCATTTTGAATCTCTGTCACTGCAGGACCAACATGGAGCAGGAAGTCAGCGCTCTCAGGAGGCCGACAAACCTCACAGAAGAAAGGGAGAGAGAAAATACAGCTGTGATGAGTGTGGGAAGTCTTTCATACACATGAGTAGCCTAAAAAGACACCTTGTCTTCCACAGTGACATTAAACCATACAGCTGTGATCAGTGTGGGAAGAGTTTCAACCAGAAAAGCAGCTTGAGCATGCATAAATTCATCCACAGCATTAAACCATACAGGTGCGACGTGTGTGGAAGGTCTTATACTCGATCTGGACATTTAAAAAGTCATCAAGTCATCCACAGTGGAGTGAAACCATTCAAGTGTGACTTGTGTGGAAAGTCTTATACTCAAGCTGGACATTTAAAAAATCACAAAGTCATCCACAGTGGAGTGAAACCATTCAGGTGTGACTTGTGTGGAAAGTCTTTCACTGAGATGAAGAGCCTAAAACGACACGAAGTCTTCCACACCGGAGCTAAACCATTCAGCTGTGATCAGTGTGGGAAGTGTTTCACCCGCAAAGAAGGCTTGGAAAATCACAAGCTCATCCACAGCGGACTTAAACCATACAGCTGTGATCAGTGTGGCAGAGCTTTTACTTGCAGGAAAAATTTATGGATTCATCAAATTACCCACTCTGGAATAAAGCTATACAGCTGTGACGTTTGTGGAAAAACGTTTAGTCATCTGGGGAGCCGAAATAAACATCTGCGCATTCACACCGGGCAGGATGTGTGCTGCTGTGATCTGTGTGGCAAACGCTTTGTTACATACAGCAACTTACAAATCCACAAACTTACCCACACTGAGGAGAGACCTTATAAATGTGAGCTGTGTGATAAGGCTTACAAAGCTCCAAATTCCCTGAAAGTGCACCAGAAGAGTCACACCAGAAAGAGACTGTACAAGTGCAGTTACTGTGACGTAAGTTGTTGGGTTTTTTTAATCTTGTTGTTTTAGGCTGGTTGTTTGGACGACCGCTCAGTAAACTGTATTATGTAATGCATGTAAATGCAGCACTGGGCAATTCGGACATTGTTGTTTTCACAGTCATTATAGAAATCAATGGTCGCTCATTCGTAGTGCTAAAGTTGATATTGCAGTATTTAAGGTTGTGTTGGTTTCAGTATTATTATTTCTGCTCAGGTGTATATACAATACACATTATTTAAGTATCATGAAATAAAGTTTAGGCCACAGTGTTATTTTAGATAAAGCGCTGCTGATAGGATTGTATGATTGTATGATTTGCAGTGTAATATCAGAACTGTTAAAGTATTTGGACTAATATGTTAGTGTTAGTGTAATATTGTAGTTGTATTAGATTGATATTCATCAGTATTGTTGGATTATTAGTATTATACTATTGTATTACTATTGTAGTAACTGATTGGACTTCAAGTATTTTGGTGGTAGTAAGTAAGTAAAAACTTTATTTATATAGCACCTTTCAAGATAAAAATCACAAAGTGCTTCACAGAAGCTAAAACCTAAAAATAAAAATCAACTAAAAGCAAGTTTAAAAAGATGCGTTTTTAGCTGTTTTTTAAAAGCGACCACAGAGTCCACAGATCTCAGGCTCAAAGGGAGAGAGTTCCACAATCTGGGGGCCACAGTTCCAAAAGCTTTGTCGCCTTTTGTTTTCAGCCTCGTGTGCTGGACAGCAAGCAAGCCCTGGTCACATGACCTCAGGGACCTGCTGGGAATGTATGGATGCAAAAGTTCACTTATATATGTTGGTGCTTGTCCATGCAGGGCCCTGAAAGTCAAGGTCAAAACCTTAAACTGGATCCTGAATTTAACGGGGAGCCAGTGCAGCTGAATCAGCAGGGGTGTGACATGGGAAAACTTGGAGGACTTGGTCAGAAGCTTTGCAGCAGCGTTCTGAACAACTTGCAGACGATCCAAAGAGGCTTTACATAAACAAGTAAACAAAGAATTACAGTAGTCCAGACGAGATGAAACAAATGCATGAATGACAATTTCTAATTCGGAGCGCGATACAATGGGACTCAGCTTAGCAATGTTTCTCAAATGATAAAAACAGGAGCGAACCAAAGATTTTACATGGGCATCCAAAGTCAGAGCTGAGTCAATACTAACACCAAGGCTCCTGATAGACGGTTTTGCAAATGTAGCAAGTGGACCCAAGTTTTCCATAACACTAGGTACAAAAGTTTTAGGAGCACAAACAAGAACTTCAGTCTTCTCCTCATTTAGTTGAAGAAAGTTTCCAGCCATCCAACATCTAATGGAGTCTATGCACTTGTGCAAAATCTGTAGCTTGGAAACATCATGGGGCTTAAAGGAGATATATACCTGAATATCATCTGCATAGCAGTGATACGAAATGTCCTTAAAAGTGCTCAATAAGTGTTGAAGAGGAAGTAAATACAGTAAGAACAATAAAGGCCCCAAAACTGAACCTTGTGGCACACCATAGGCAAGAAAAGTAGAAGAGGAACTGTTTTTAGAGGTAGCCACAGAAAAGGATCGTTCATGCAAATAGGATTCAAACCAGTCCAAAGCAGCCCCTGATATACCCACCCAGTCTCTCAGCCTATCTAGCAGAATATGATGGTCCACAGTATCAAAGGCGGAGGTCAGGTCCAACATCAACAGAACGGAGCATTCTCCTGCATCACATCTCATTAAAATGTCGTTGGAGACTCTAAGAAGTGTAGTTTCAGTAGAGTGAGCTCTACGAAAGCCAGATTCGAATTTATCCAGAATGCTGTATTCATCTAGAACAGCTATAAGCTGCTTAGCCACAACCTTTTCTAAAATCTTAGAAATGAACGGTAATTTTGAAATCGGTCTGTAGCTACTGAGAAGAGAAGCATCAAGCTTAGGTTTTTTTAACAGTGGGTGAATAACAGCATTCTTACAATAAACAGGGACCTGACCAGAAACCAGTGAGGTATTAATAATTGTGAGCACACAGGGACCAATAGACTGAAAGACATTTTTAAACAAAGATCCAGGTAAAATATCAAGAGAGCAGGAGGATGCTTTCATTGAATTAACCAACTTGACCAGCTCAGGTAAGGACACAGGTAAAAATCTTTCTAAAATTACAGGCCTAGCTTGAGTTGGAGCAGACAAGAGAGACACAGAAGGAGAGATACTGTTCCTAGTATTGAAGCACTGGCGTGGCAGGACTGTAAATTACATTAGTACTGTGTTGCAGTGATATTTGGTGGTAGTACGGTACAGTGGTACTGTAGTAGTGTTGTGGTATTATTGTAATATTATGTGCAGGTACTACAGGGAGTGCAGAATTATTAGGCAAGTTGTATTTTTGAGGAATAATGTTATTATTGAACAACAACCATGTTCTCAATGAACCCAAAAAACTCATTAATATCAAAGCTGAATGTTTTTGGAAGTAGTTTTTAGTTTGTTTTTAGTTTTAGCTATTTTAGGGGGATATCTGTGTGTGCAGGTGACTATTACTGTGCATAATTATTAGGCAACTTAACAAAAAACAAATATATACCCATTTCAATAATTTATTTTTACCAGTGAAACCAATATAACATCTCCACATTCACAAATATACATTTCTGACATTCAAAAACAAAACAAAAACAAATCAGCGACCAATATAGCCACCTTTCTTTGCAAGGACACTCAAAAGCCTGCCATCCATGGATTCTGTCAGTGTTTTGATCTGTTCACCATCAACATTGCGTGCAGCAGCAACCACACCCTCCCAGACACTGTTCAGAGAGGTGTACTGTTTTCCCTCCTTGTACATCTCACATTTGATGATGGACCACAGGTTCTCAATGGGGTTCAGATCAGGTGAACAAGGAGGCCATGTCATTAGTTTTTCTTCTTTTATACCCTTTCTTGCCAGCCACGCTGTGGAGTACTTGGACGCGTGTGATGGAGCATTGTCCTGCATGAAAATCATGTTTTTCTTGAAGGATGCAGACTTCTTCCTGTACCACTGCTTGAAGAAGGTGTCTTCCAGAAACTGGCAGTAGGACTGGGAGTTGAGCTTGACTCCATCCTCAACCCGAAAAGGCCCCACAAGCTCATCTTTGATGATACCAGCCCAAACCAGTACTCCACCTCCACCTTGCTGGCGTCTGAGTGGGACTGGAGCTCTCTGCCCTTTACCAATCCAGCCACGGGCCCATCCATCTGGCCCATCAAGACTCACTCTCATTTCATCAGTCCATAAAACCTTAGAAAAACCAGTCTTGAGATATTTCTTGGCCCAGTCTTGACGTTTCAGCTTGTGTGTCTTGTTCAGTGGTGGTCGTCTTTCAGCCTTTCTTACCTTGGCCATGTCTCTGAGTATTGCACACCTTGTGCTTTTGGGCACTCCAGTGATGTTGCAGCTCTGAAATATGGCCAAACTGGTGGCAAGTGGCATCTTGGCAGCTGCACGCTTGACTTTTCTCAGTTCATGGGCAGTTATTTTGCTCCTTGGTTTTTCCACACGCTTCTTGCGACCCTGTTGACTATTTTGAATGAAACGCTTGATTGTTCGATGATCACGCTTCAGAAGCTTTGCAATTTTGAGACTGCTGCATCCCTCTGCAAGATATCTCACTATTTTTGACTTTTCTGAGCCTGTCAAGTCCTTCTTTTGACCCATTTTGCCAAAGGAAAGGAAGTTGCCTAATAATTATGCACACCTGATATAGGGTGTTGATGTCATTAGACCACACCCCTTCTCATTACAGAGTTGCACATCACCTAATATGCTTAATTGGTAGTAGGCTTTCGAGCCTATACAGCTTGGAGTTAGACAACATGCATGAAGAGGATGATGTGGACAAAATACTCATTTGCCTAATAATTCTGCACTCCCTATATAGTATTAAATTAGTGTTGTTACAGTGTTGTGGGACAGAGATGCTTTTCATTTTAGGCGACGTTCAGGATACAAATGTTGAGGGATTCCCTGACTTACACTGTCTTTGTGTCTTTGTTTAGAGGCAGAGCGACACAGATGGATCCAGTTCTCAGCCCTGTTGTCACTGTGGTGCTGTGAAACCGTTTTGTTGTGACCTTTGTGGAAAAGCTTACAAGAAGAAAAAAGGCCTGATATGGCATCAGCGTAGACACACTGGACAAAGACTGAACTACTGCAAACAGTGTGGGAAAGGCTTCCCCACTCCAAGTGCATTAAAGCAACACGAACTCTTCCACAATGGTGTGAGAGAGCACGTTTGTGACCAGTGTGGGTCATCCTTCATCACTACAGGTGACCTTAAAGTGCATAAACGCGTCCACACAGGAGAGAAACCATACAAATGCAGCCACTGTAACAAAAGCTTCTCACACTCAAGTAATCGTAACATTCACGAACGTGCACATGAGGAAGACAACTACATGGTTTATCAGCATGATCTTGCAGAACTGAAATCACTGGATCACAATGACTCTGAAGAGACAGAAAGATCCTCTTCTGGTTTCAGGGTTGGACTTAAAAACCTTGAGATCAGGCTCCACAGAGTTCAGATGGAGTCTCCTGTAAAGAGTGTCAGCTGATGTCACACTTGGATCTGATGAGCTAGCTCTGAACCCTGAATCTTAAATTAAATTTCAGCTGAAAACGGCATATCCAGAAGAACAGAATATACTCAATGATTGAGCATGCATCCAGACACTACTGTCTGTACTTTATTCTATTTCTGTTGCTTGTGGGTCTCAGTGAAGATGTCCACGAATGCCTCATGTTCACCAAACTAACTAATACTAAAACTAAGGATATTTCCTCTGTATTGTTATTGTTATTAAGTGCTCTATGGCAGAGAAGAGGGCTCCACTGAGGGCGGTGAAGGCTTCCCAGAGCGTCGTTGGCAGCAGCGTCCCCGCCACAGCAGACACGCACACCGACTGTTCTTCCTACACTGTAAACATGCTTCTTCTTATACTGTAAATACTCTATGTGGAAGTTGAGTGCAGAGCTCACTCGATGTAAATGCATGTGCTGGAATGACAATAAACACCTTAAACCCATGAATGTGCCTCTGTCTGCTCTGACACTCTTCAGTAAGCAGTGTTTTGCACGAGTGGAACGTTTGATTCCAGCTGGAGACACGAATCCTTTCACGCAGAACAACTTTAGTGTTACACTAATATTTTTTTTCTAAAGATCAATGCTCATAAAAAAACTATATTTAAATAATCAAATTAAGTTTAACCTCCTAAGACCCGAACTCTTCAATGGCATGCATTTTTGATTTCTCTTTAATATTGGGGCTGATTGGAACCCGATGAATGTAAAAACAAAGAATCACCAGATTGACTTTTTTTTTTTACCTGATTTTTGTTTCTAAGAAAAATCAGAGCCACATATGAGGATATTCATTAAAATTTTTTGATAAAAACAGTGGCAGTATGTCCTCGTAAGTGGATATCAGGCCCTTGTAGAGCAAAATTTAGTATTTTGACCCAAAATTTGATGTCCACATATGTGGACAGGAGGGCCTAGGTAGGAGGTTAATGTTCACTGTATTTCGGTTTAGTTCTGTTCCTGCATTGCAGAATGAGCAGCTTCTCACAAACATTTAATCTCACTTCATAGCTGTTCTGTTCAAATGACAGCCTCATTAATGAGGTGACAGCTCACCCGGTGGTTCTCCACTCTTATATGACCTGTACAGTGGACTTTCGGAGAACCCAGTCTGTCCCGTGCACATCAGCCACGATGCAGGACAGGAGAGAGGATCAACAGTGCTGATCTACCTGTACAGGTACAAGGTCAGGAAATATCTCTGCAGAGTTCTCACATCCCGGATATAAACTGCTTAAACTTGGGTGTTTTTTGCACGCAGAAGAGCATAGCAACAGGATCTAATTCAAACTTGATTTTCTACCTGGGATGTACGCTTTGTAGTCCATCTTCAGAACTTTGTAGTTTTCACACAGCAGCTTAACATTATTAATCGGTCTGACTCTCTGAGCACTGACTTTTCATTTCCTAACTCCTGTGTTATTGCAGGGTTTACCTTACAATATAAAGCGCCACTTTGACATCTTTGCTTCTTCCCAGGTGATTAACTGCGATTTTCTACCATGAACCACGTGGGTCTCTGCTCCCTGATCTGTTTCCTGTGTTTGGAAAGAGTTGCAGCTTCATCGCGGAGTTTCTCTCGGTTTGTGGGCTCATCTAAAGGTAAGCACCGAGCTAACTTTACTGTGAGTTCAGTTCATGTTGAGTTTAGCTCCTGAATGAGGTCTTCTGCTGCTCTCCTCGGTGTCTGTTCACAGTTTATTGTGAACACGTTGAGAGAAGAGTGAGAGAGTGTTTGGAGAAAAACACCAACTAACCATTAGCTCAGCATGCTGGGAGAAGTTGGAGCAGAAAAGTCTTTATCAGGGTTACAATAAGCTTCCAGCTGCTGTGGATGAACAAATGAATCTATAAATGTTTTGTAATGTGAGTTTATTGTATCCTTGAATCAACAATACAGTCAGTTTGAGATGCTGTTTACAGGCATGTGGGTTTCACGTGAGGAGAACAAAGGCAAACTTTATATAACACCGCTCCACATCTGTCTCTGCTTAAACAGCTGCAGCCAGTTTCCTTCATCATATTGAGCAGCCAGACAACATGAAAATATACTCCTAATGAGCACTCTGGTTGTTCATGTGAAAAGCCGATTCTGAATTCACAGTTGTGATCAGAAGTTCACATCCACTCATCATGAGCACGAGTTTCATGGTAGTTTTGGGCTCTGACTTCTTTAACTGTTCTTTTTGTAGAATGGACTGTACAGCAGATATCTTTAATGAACAAACAAGAATCCATGTATTTTGTATTTCCTCTAGTTGACACAGATTCAAAAGTATGCGTATGGCCTCAGATATACACATATATCTAGTATTTGATTTAATGTCTGTTAGCAAGTTGCACTTCGACCAGATGTTTTTGGTAGCCATCACTAACTCTTGGCTGGATATTTGACTACTGTGGGAAATTTCCTGGTGACACGTTTTCAACAATTACATTATAAAATGAAGTAGGATCTCTTCCTCTCTTTTTATAGTCTGGTAACCATTCCTCTGATCACATGTCTGAGTCAAGTCAACAGTCCTCACCTGTTTGTGCAAAAGAAGAGTGAGATGCCTCACCTTTCTTTGAGCGTGCTCAGTGGTTGACTTTATTAAGCACCGATAATCAAACGGCAGATATTGCTGAGTGGGATGGGAAAGTTTGGCTATGTTGTACACCCTTGTGGTCATTTAAAACATTAACACAGACATTCTTTGTTTTTTTGAATGAAAATTCATCTTTTTAATGCTTATTTATTTATTTGTCAAATTTAATGTCAGAGCTTCTAATAAGCTGCAAGAATGCTGTGTGAGTGGAGAACAGCCAGGTGTCCCCGTCTGATAAACCTCCATCAGTGCCACTGAAAACAGTCACTTTGACTGTAAACATGTTTCCATTTCTCACTTCACTCTTTTGGCATTTAAGTTTTTTATTGATTTTGCAACATATACTTAAACCTGTATAAGAGGGAGAAAACCCCCCCAAAAAACAGAAAAAAACACCCACAAGAAAACTGCTGTTGTACACCTCTGCCCTTACAAGTCTAAAAGAAAGAAAAGAGTAACTAACAATGGGTTCCAAGAGAAGAAACACAGAAATGGGCAAATAAAATTGACCGTTAGGTAACATTTGGACCGGTGGTCACAGTTAATAGTCCTTCAAATTACAATAATACGGTCAAAATCCTGTTTGCTTCAAATAGCTCCAAAAGTAGTCCCAATGTTCATCTTTGACTTCTGTGTCATTTTTAAGTTTATTCAGCATGGACTCATAGGAAGCAGTCTCAGTTCAGGACATACTGCAGTCTTCCAGTGCCTAAGGATAATCCTCGATGCAGTTACCAGTCCAACCATAACAACCGTAAAAATATTATTGAGAGTTCTTGGAATATGAGAACGGTCTCCTAACAAGCACAATTCAGGAGTCAAGGGCACTTCTGATCCTGAACAACCTTCTAAGAGTGTGATGACTTCCTTCCAAAAAGGAGCTATAAAGGAACATTCCCAAAAACAATGTAGGAAAGTCCCCGCCTCAATTGTACATTTCCAACAGAGATAGTCAGGCATAAGCTTCATACGATGTAATCTTGTTGGAGTATGATAATATCTATGCAGAATTTAATAATGTATGCATTTGCTCGTCGCCTCCTTAACATAAAGCCTATTTCCCGCCAAAATGCCCATCCATTTTTCGTTTGGAATTGGTGCATTTAAATCTTTCTGCCACAAAGTTTTAATGTTCGAACATTCCCCACTTCTATTATCGTTTACCAGCCTATAAAAACACGTTGCTGTGTGGTGCTCCTGAGGCATATTTATAAAATTTAGAACAAGATTTTCATGTCCCCTTCTGAACTTCGATGTCACACAATGTCTAATTTGCAAATATCTCCAGAAATTTTCCTTCCCTTCCAATTTGTATGTTTGAACAAGGTCTCTATAGGACATAAATTTTCCATCTTTAGATAAGTCGCTAATAACAATTATGCCATGAGACTGCCACAATTTCCAAAACACGTTTTTTTCCTATATGAATAGCTGGATTGTTCTAAAGAGATGAGTAAAACTGCACATGAGGTGATATTTTAAGAATTTATGTATATTGAGCCAAACCTGGCTAGAATGAAACAAAATTGGGTTCAGTGAAGTGCAGCTTTGAGACAACATACCTTTTGGATCAAAAGGAGTATAAATCTCAGACTCTATACTTAGCCATTCCTGTCCAGCTTGATTTATTCCCCAGTAAATAACCAATTTTGCCATCTCGAATGAGACTGAATATAATCTTGGATCGGGTAAACTTAAACCACCCTTCTCCCTTCTCTCATATAATTTAAGCATATAATTTACTTAGCTTGATTCTTGCCCTTTTCCCATCCCACAGACACTGCTTAATTAAGTTCAATTCAATTCAATTTTATTTATATAGTGCCAAATCACAACAAAAGCCGCCTCAAGGTGCTTTATATTGTACAGTAGATCGCACAATAATAGATACAGAGAAAACCCAACAATCATATGACCCCCTATGAGCAAGCACTTTGGCGACAGTGGGAAGGAAAAACTCCCTTTTAACAGGAAGAAACCTCCGGCAGAACCAGGCTCAGGGAGGGGCGGGGCCATCTGCTGCAACCGGTTGGGGTGAGAGAAGGAAGACAGGATAAAGACATGCTGTGGAAGAGAGACAGAGATTAATAACAGATATGATTCAATGCAGAGAGGTCTATTAATACATAGTGAGTGAGAAAGGTGACTGGAAAGGAAAAACTCAATGCATCATGGGTAGGGATGGGTACCGGTGTCCGGTGCCATGATGGCACCGGTTCTGACATAAACGGTAGTAACCAGACCGAAAAGCAGTGCACATTTCGGTGCTTTTTTTTTCCTGAGCTGTGATACACTTTACGTTTCCGAGGATTGTAGGCGGGGCCAGGTACGTACGTTCTTTTATGCAGAGCTACAGATTAAAAATGTCCAAGGCGAAGCGGTCAAAAGTCTGGCTGTACTTCATAGCAAAATATGCAAACTCAGCAGCAACAAGTGCTTTAAGCTGATACTGTGATACTGTCAAAGGAGGTAACACCTCAAATCCGATGAAACACCTGGCGACGCATAGCGTTTTTTTTAAAAGCCCAGAAATGCGCCGTATTTGATAGCTTGCTGCGAGACCTCATACCGAGCACATCTACTGCGGGTGGGTTGCCTGTTATGCAACATCCCCCAAAAACACGAAGAGGAGAGTCCTGGCCCCTAGCCCTGCCAGTGTAGCAGAAATGATGATGGATGATAGTGGCAGCAGCCGTTCTTCTCTGCGTGAGTAGCTAATTTACGTTGAGTAGGCTAACCACGTTATTACATTAATGCATGTAAGGTGAACTAGCAAACATCATCATAGCTACATGCGGCTGTCTTCTTGTTTGATGGCAGATACTCCCTTCACCCTGGCTAAAAAGGCTAAAATGACCAAAGAAAAAGTGGAAAACAGTTAAACATGAGAGGTTTTTGGACAAAGTTTGTGTTTTTTCCATTGTTTAAGCACTGCTTCCAGCCAAGAGTGATACCATATATGCCCCATAGCTGCAGAAAAGGCTAACATTGTTATATTTTTACAAAAAACAGCTGAACATGAGAGGTTTTTGGACCAATTTTGTGTTCTCCATTCTTTAAGCACCGGTTTGAGCACCGGCACCGTTTCAAAAGTACCGATTTGGCACCGGTATCGGATAAAACCTAAACGATACCCATCCCTAATCATGGGAATCCCCGGCAGCCTACGTCTATTGCAGCATAACTAAGGGAGGATTCAGGGTCACCTGGTCCAGCCCTAACTATATGCTTTAGCAAAAAGGAAAGTTTGAAGCCTAATCTTGAAAGTAGAGATAGTGTCTGTCTCCTGAATCCAAACTGGAAGCTGGTTCCACAGAAGAGGGGCCTGAAAACTGAAGGCTCTGCCTCCCATTCTACTTTTAAATACTCTAGGAACAACAAGTAGGCCTGCAGAGCGAGAGCGAAGTGCTCTAATAGGGTGATATGGTAAGATGGGGCCTGATTATTTAAGACCTTGTATGTGAGGAGCAGGATTTTGAATTCTGGATTTAACAGGACGCTAATGAAGGGAAGCCAATACAGAAGAACCTTCAAAGACACAAATACAGAAGAAATCTGCTCTCTCTTTCTAGTCCCTGTCAGGACTCTTGCTGCAGCATTTTGGATTAGCTGAAGGCTTTTCAGGGAGTTTTTTGGACATCCTGATAATAATGAATTACAGTAGTCCAGCCTGGAAGTAATAAATGCATGAACTAGTTTTTCAGCGTCACTCTGAGACAGGATATTTCTAACTTTAGAGATATTGCACAAATGGAAGAACGCAGTCTTACATATTTGTTTAATATGTGCGTTGAAGGACATGTCTTGGTCAAAAATGACTCCAAGGTTCCTCACAGCGTTACTGGAGGCCAAGGTAATGCCATCCAGAGTAAGAATCCGGTTAGATGCCATATTTCTAAGCTTTTCAGGGCCGAGTACAATAACCTCAGTTTGATCTGAATTAGGAAGCAGAAAGTTAGCGGCCATCCAGGTCTTTATGTCTTTAGGACATTCCTGCAGTTTAACTAATTGGTGTGTGTTATCTGGCTTCATGGACAGATAGAGCTGGGTGTCATCTGCATAGCAGTGTAAATGTATGCTATGTACCTGTAATACCTACAGCATGTTCTAATCGCTCTAATAGGATATTATGGTCGACAGTATCGAACGCTGCACTGAGGTCTAGCAGGACAAGCACAGAGATGAGTCCACTGCCAGAGGCCATAAGAAGATCATTTGTAACCTTCACTAAAGCTGTTTCTGTGCTGTGCTGAGCTCTGAAACCTGACTGAAACTCTTCAAATAAGCCTCTGCAGATGATCTGTTAGCTGTTTGACAACTACTCTTTCAAGGATTTTTGATATGAAAGGAAGGTTGGAGATTGGCCTATAATTAGCTAAGAGTGCTAAATACACTAAAATACAGGAAGCTCTCCTTATTCAAAGTTTATGTTTAAGGCCAAAGTTGTGGTCCCCAAGTCAAACTGGAACCAGCTAACCACTCCAGCTATGATGCAAATAAATGCCAGTTCACCAGTCAGCTGCTACAGACTGAACAACTGTCATAACAATTTGCATATTAATGATCATGAAACTGTTTCCACAGCTTACTGTCAGGTCCTGGTGCCAATTAGAGTCATTACACAACTGCCTTTTTAAGGCTTGGGAAACCTGCAGCCATCCTAGACTGAAGAGGACATGACGGATGAGTGATAAAACGCGCCTCCTACTGAAAACGCTGCGTCTAGATGAACAGAATCAACTTTTTGGTGCAACAGTTTATTTCCAGAGTGGACTACATTTGGACTACAAACTGGGATTCCTGCTGCAGTTCTTGTTGGCGTGCGTACGTTCATGACGGTTACGTTTATCTGACCGGGAAAACCTTTTGTTACAGTGTCGGCACTTGTATGGTTTCTCTCCTGTGTGGACACGTTTATGCACTTTAAGCTGATCTGCAGTGGTGAAGGATGACCCACACTGGTCACAGAGGTGCTCTTTAACCCCACTGTGGATGAGTTCATGACGTTTTAGTTTATCTGGTGTGGGGAAGCCTTTCCCGCATTCTTCGCAATAATGCAATTTGTGTCCAGTATGTCGCCGATGGTGCATCATTAGGTTTGTTTGCCAGTTGAAAGTTTTTCCACACAGGTCACAACGAAACGGTTTCCCACCACCACAGTGATGACAGGGTTGAGAACTGGATCCATCTGTGCTGCTCTGCTTCTAAACAAAGACACAAAGACAGCGTAAGTCAGGGAATTCCTTCAACATTTTAATCCTGAACCAGGCTTGAAATAAAGAGCATCTTTGCCAACATCAAATTACATTTTATTATATCTGAAAAAAGTTAACCCATCAAAGTACCAGATACCTTTTATACCTTTACTTTAAAAAAAATGAAGTCATGCAAAACTGTACCCTCAAACAATCCCTGAAAGTGCATGGGGTGAGTCTATTTTTTTTTATTTAATCCCTTTTTTAAGTTTTAATAATAGAAGATAATCACATGAAACCAAATCTGTTTTAATCCCACATGCGGTTTCTCAGCACGTTGCACAGTCTGACCTTACTGGCAACAGTTCTTTCTCTAAAATCAGAACACACACCTGAATGCTCCAGATCAGCAAACTGTGAAACTCTGCTTTTATAGAGGTCCTCATCAGGAGTTAAAATATGTTCAGTTAATTAAATATGATTGGTAGTTGAATGCAAAACACTATCATTTGACTTCAGTTTTTATGAGCTGTTTACTGTTTTTTAGATGATGTCACACAGACAGCCAAGACATCACATGATCTGTGTGCATGGTTCTGATGTGAAACTGCATTTGTGCTACTTCACTGAGTGGCGTAAGAATAACCTGGATGAGTTTTTAAAAGACAGTGGGTCCTTTAAAAAAATGGCAGGTAATTTCAAAGGTAACATTTACAGTAACCAAAGAAAAATTATTTTGTGGGGTCATTTTACTGTGACATGGAGAACAATGTAAGAAAGAGGACATGAGAGGAAGAAGAGATTATTTTCTAAGATAAACACAGCTCAAATATAAAACACAGAGATATGCTGTGATGTTGTTGGTATGTTTCACAGATACAACTAAATAAATAATAATAAAGACTTGTTTAAGGCTGGTAGTAACAAAATGTATGAAGACAGAATGTAAATGTGGTTCTTTGCCAAGACGCCTGTTATGTCTAGACGACACTGGTGAGTTAGGTGCCTTTCTGATGATTCAGTAATCTGGAGGTCAGTGTAATGTAGCTTAAATAGTAATAATAAAATGATAATGATGATAATAATAAAATAAATCCAGTAAAAATGGTCAGGGTACAGTGACCAGACTGAAACAGAGTGTAAAAGCAGCCAGTGTCCAAAGGAAAACTACAGACCTTCGGAAAGCTGGCGAGCTATTGCTCGAGACAAAAAAAACCCCAAAACAAAACAACCTACAAGAAAGTTTTCTTTGAAGCAAACTATAAAGAAATTAAGGGGAGACATGAGACTTCTGCAGTGTAGTATAAACTTTGGCATTACAAAAGTATAACAAACTCAAGTTAAAAGTCATAACTGAAATTGAACTAATTGCTCACATGCACTTTCATGAGGAGTGTTGATCCAAAAAGGCTAAAATTACAAGAAAAACATTATAATACATACCTCACAGTAACTGCACTTGTAGAGTTTCTGTCTGGTGTGAATCTGTTGGTGGACTTTTACAGAACTCTGTGCTTTAAAAGTCTTTTCACACAGGTCACATTTATAAGGTCTCTCCTCGGTGTGGGTAAACCTGTGGATTTGTAATTGTTTGTATCTTACAAACAGTTTGCCGCACTGTTCACAGCAATAAACATCCTGTCCGGTGTGAATACGCTGGTGTTTATTTCGATTTTCTATGTGGCTGAAAGTTTTTTCACAGATGTCACAGCTGTAAGCCTTAATACCAGAGTGGGAAACCTGATGTTTCCTTAAGCTACTACTTTGAGTAAAAGCTCTGCTACACTGATCACAGCTGTAAGGTTTAACTCCTCTGTGGATGAGCTTATGCCTTACCAAGCCTTCTTTCCTGGTGAAACCCTTTCCACATTCATCACAGCTGTACGCTTTAACTCCACTGTGAATGACCTGGTGTGCTTTTAAGTTTCCAGGCTGGGTAAAAGAATTCCCACACAAGTCACATCTGAACGGTCTCTCTCCCGTGTGGATGACTTCATGTCTTTCTAGAAAATACTTCCGAGTAAAAGTCATCCCACACTCATCACAGCTGTATGTTTTCTCTCCCTTTCTTCTGTGAGGTGTGTTGGTCTCCTGAGATCGCTGACTTCTCGCTCCATGTTGGTCCTGCAGTGACAGAGATACAAACATTGAGTGAAATCCAGTCAAACATAAACTTTAAACTTCGTCCATTAATACTAGTTTTAAACATGAGATTGGAGCATGGCAGTCACCAAACACCTTGTAGGATGCATTTTTAAAATAACCCATATTTTAATAGTTTACATTTATTTAATGTTTATTGTCTGTGAAGGTTCTCAGTCATCCAGGTCATCCTAGTCTAAGGAGCTTGGAAGGAAAACGTCTGGACTTCTTTAGTTTGCCTGAAGATGTTTCACCGGTCATCAGAGAAGCTTCTTCAGTTCTAGGGTCAACTGGTGGAGAGTCTCAGATTTAAACCCAGTGGGAGTATCCCCCTAAAGAGGGACAAAAGGACCCCCTGATGATCCTCCACCTAATCACATGAGCCAAGATGTGAAAACGGGTGTGGGTCACAATCAGCCAGGGTTTCGAGTGAGCTCATTGTGACTCCTAGCCCCACCCTGTCATGTGATTTCCTGACACCCTAAACCAGTTCTTTGCCCACTTTGACCAACAGAACAGGGACACCATCACCCTTCCTGCTGTTTCAGAGAGGGACGACACCCCTATCCAGCTGGAGCAGCATCAGGTCAGAGCCACACTGCACAGAGTCAACGCAAGGAAAGCAGATGGTCCAGACCGTGTAGCAGGTAGAGTGCTTAAAGCATGTGCAGACCAACAAGCAGAGGTTTTCACCACCATCTTCCACCTCTCACTGCTACAGTCTGTAATACCACCCTGCTTTAAGTCAGCCACCATCTCTTCCAGTGGACGAGACCAAGACCAAGGAGATGGAAATCGACTTCAGATGAAGAAAGCGAGCTGAGCACTCTACCCTCTACATCAGGGGTGACGAACTCCAGGCCTCGAGGGCCGGTGTCCTGCAGGTTTTAGATCTTGCCCTGGGTCAACACACCTGAATCAAATGATTAGTTAATTACCAGGCTTCTGTAGAACTGCAAGACATGTTGGGAGGTAATTTAGCCATTTAAAATCAGCTGTGTTGAATCAAGGACACATGTAAAATCTGCAGGACACCGGCCCTCGAGGCCTGGAGTTCAACACCTGTGCTCTACATTGATGGAGAGGAGGTAGAAAGGTTAGAAAGCTTTAAGTTTCTTAGAGTTCACATCTTAACATACGTTACCTGGTCCACAAACATTTCCCACCAGGTACAAAGCACAGCAAATGCTGTACTTCCTCAGTAAGCTGTGTCAAGCCCAAATACCCGAAATACTGCTAAGTAAGTTCTACCGCTGCACCATCGAGAGCCTTCTGACTTACTGCTGTAAACTCTGGTCCAGCTGCTGTACTATGGAGGACAAGGGGAACTTGCAGCAGGTGGTGTGGGCGGCAGAGCGGGCAGTTGGCATTTCATTAACTCCCCTCAGAGACATTTATACAGGCAGACTTCAGCAGAAAGGCAGAATCATCATCATGGACCCCTCATACCCTGGACATAGAGCAGGGTGATGTGACCAAAAATATTTATCATGATATACATTTGAAAATGAGCGATTATGATATAATTGACAATATAATTGACACTAGACAAAATACTTTACAACTATACAACATTATTAGTGTGAAATAAAACCCATCAATGTATTTTCACTCAAACAAGCAGCTGTTTTTTATGTGAATTAAAGTTATATAAAAATTTTTGAACAGCCGGTTCCGCTCTCTTAATTCTCTGATAAGTCAGGGCCAAGCCAGCTCCGATCAGCAAGAACCCTGTTATCATGGTTCTGAATCTTCAGCATCCTCGATCGACAGTCCCGCCAGGCACACGATCCTCCATGTCTGCCACCCGTCCATCGTGTATCCGGCAGGGAAAGTCCCTCCAGGACACTCGGGCTCTCCCGAGCCCAGACTTCTCATTGAGAAAAGGGTGTCAATAGCATTCAGAGATTGATCAAATCCATAATTCTCTTTTAGGTTTTAGAAACAGACTGTGAGTGTTCCAGGGAAAATAATACAAAAAACATGAGACTACACAAGGACATAAGAGCTAAGCAGGGAAGATAAGGGAGAGGAGAGGAGAGGAGAGGAGAAAAAGTGCATCCGCCTCCTCCGAGAGTCAAAGACTCAGTCTTTATGGTGTCATCCACATATCTGAACCAATGGCTTGGTGGTGTTCCAGGGTAGGATAGCAAAGCCCTCTTTTCCACTTCTTCCATGTACAAATTGGCCACAATGGGTGAAACTGGGGAACCCATGGCACACCCATGTTTCTGCCTGTAGAACTGACCCTTGTATGTGAAGTAGGTGGAATGAAGACACAGTTCCAAAAGCAAACACTTGGTCGATGCTGAGAGTGGTCCTGTTGCTGAGGTTGGGGTTATCCTGTAATCTCTTACGGACTACCTCCAACGCTTCCGTGACTGGGATGCAAGTGGGATGCACCTGGGTGAAAATCAAATCTCAGGACGTACTACATTTCACGGATCACATTAACTCGGTGGACCGACACATCAAATTAACTAGGGAGGATATGAAAAGTGGCAGGTTAGCCTTCTTAGACTGTGAGATTTCCATCAGTAATGGGGGACATCTAAAAGCTGACGTGTACCGTAAACCTACACATACGGATCAGTGGATGATGACTCTCATCATCCACTGGAGCACAAACTGGGTGTCATCAGGACGCTACAACACAAAGCGAACACCATCCCCACAGACACAGCAGCCAGGGAGGCAGAAGAACGGCACATCAAGAAGGCCTTGAGTAAATGTGGTTATCCCAGCTGGACTTTTGTCAAAGCAGGAAAGGCACCTAAAGAAAGCTCCAGCTGATCCAGGAGAGAAGGACAACCGCTGCCTAAGCGAAAACCTGTAGTGATCCCATATGTGTCAGGAGTATTGGAGCAGTTGAGACACAATTTTTCTAAACATCAGGTCTCTGTGGCTTTTAAACCCCAAAACGCTGCGCCAAAAACTGGTCCACCCCAAGGATCGGGTCCCCCGACACAAACAGAGTAACATAGTGTATGCCAAAGGCGTAGATTTGGCATGGACAGAAGGGACACGTCCCCACCAATATCCAGCGATTATTGACTTGTACCCACCAATAATTTGATCTCTTCCAGAAAAGAAAAAGAAAACCGATAGAAAAAACCCCAAAAAAAAAAAAAAACAATCTGTCAACGTCTTCTTCACCCAGCGGTGCAGAAAGAGTTAAATTACGTTCTCTACTGGAGTCCTACCTCATGTGACAAATATGGCCAATGTGATTGGCTGTGCCTTTCGGGGAGCTCTGTTTAGTTTTAGCAGCGGTAAGCCTGCGCTGCGAGGACCTGCAAGGAGGAGAGGAGGATGGCAGCAAAAAGGAAGAAGCTGGATATAAGAAAGTATTTTTCAAAGAAACCTGTAAATCACTTAAAGTCAAGTTCACTCATAAAATGTGTCCGTCATAATAACGTTACAGGCTATGCTAGGACATACATGCCAACCCTCCTGATTGTTCTGGGTGAATCCCGAATTTCAGTGCCCCTCCCGAAAATCTCCCGGAGCCAACAAAATTGAAAAACCATATCCCAGATTGCCTCAGCCAGTTTCCAACAATGGCTACTACTACTGCAGCTACTTAGTTTTAATATTACTCTTATTACCCTTTCTGGGTCGCAAAATAAAGTTTTAACATATTTTCAGGCGAGAGTGTAGCTGTGTAAACTTTAAGTATCTGAGTAGGGGAGAACAGCAAATTCCCGGCACATTGTTTTCAAACCCCCGTGGTCTTTCGCTACTCAGGTTAAACATGATATATAAGTCACTTAAATAACTCAAACATGTTATTGTTTGGCATTTTTCAGTGTTTTATTTGTTCGTGAGTAAATCGGTTTGGCTGAGATTAAAATTATTAAATAAATAATAATAAATAAATGTTTATTTATATAGCACCTTTCAAGACAGAATCACAAAGTGCTGCACATAAGATTACAAGTCATAAAAAGATTTAAAAAGAGAAAATAAAACAGGCAAAAAATTAACCAAAAGCAGTTTTAAAAAGGTGAGTTTTGAGTTGTTTTTTAAAAACAGCTACTGAGTCCACAGTTCTTAATGTTTGGGGGAGAGAGTTCCACAGTCTGGGGGCCACAGTGGCACTATCACCCTTAGTCCTCCTCTTAGTATTTTTTAAAGCAAGTAAGCCCTGATCAGATGACCTCAAAGACCTGCTAGGTCTTTTATTAGATTAGATTAGATTAAATAAAGCTTTATTAATCCCTCGGGAGGGTTCCTCCGGGGTTTTCTCACAGCTGAATAAACATCAAATAGAAAACTGATTAAAAAGAAGTGTGAGATGGTCGAAAAAAAACGTCCGGTTATATTTTAGATAGCAAGGAGCAGACAGCTGAGTTTCACTCCACCGAGAAAGCTCGTGACGTAATTCTGAAGGCTAGATCGTCACAGTCGCTCATTTCCGGTCTACCCGGCTTTCAGAGGACCACGAAGGCCGGGTCCTCAGGTGGACGCAACCTCTGAATTTGGACACCCTCGCTGTTTCCGGCCGGACAATAATGACGGTGACATTTAACTTATTTTATTCGATGAATAAACATTGTAAAATTCAAGTTTTTTGTACATATATATATATATATATGTATGTGTATGGTAATTTTAAATGGTTTAAAAGCATGTAGAATAGCATATGTAGGCAAGTATATTTCTCTTTTTTTATCAAGAAGCAAAGACAAAAAGGAAAAAACAAGAAACATGGTAGGGTTGGGAGGTTGAATCATCCGTCCCCACCAATGCTAAAACCAAATCTACACCCTTGGTGTGCGCTGTTAAGTGCCAGGAGGATTGACAGGATTTATACATCAGGGAAACCAAACAACCTCTGGCGAAACGGATGGCACAACACAACACAAAGGGCGATCGTGGCTCAAAGAGTTGGGTGTTCGTCTCGTAACTGGAAGGTTGCCGGTTCAAGCCCCGGCTCAGACAGTGTCAGTCGTTGTGTCCTTGGGCAAGACACTTCACCTACCACCTACTGGTGATGGCCAGAGGGGCCGATGGCGCGATATGAAGAGATGCCAAACTGTGTTTCATTCTTCTGGTAAAAGTGGCAGCTCGGGCTGCCACAAACGATTATTTTGATAGTCGACTAATCAGATCATGCATCCATTGTACATACAACTTATTGCACCAGTAGCATCTGCTCTTATATAACTATCATTAGCTTACAGCTTTAAGTGTTTAAGGTCTGTGCTAACTAAAAATAAAGACAAGATGATAGTTTATTGAATTTTAATGAAATTTACAGATTGTTTCGGTGAAGTTTAATAAACTCCTTGCTATCTAAAATATAACAGTACACTGAAGTAAATTCTCGAGCATCTCACACTTCTGATAATCAGCTGTCTGCTTGAGGTTTATTCAGCCGTGTAAAAACTATACAGTAACCTTTGTTGGCAATAACAGAGGTCAAACGTTTACTATAGGTCTTTACCAGGTTTGCACACACAGTAGCTGGTATTTTGGCCCATTCCTCCATGCAGATCTTCTCGAGAGCAGTGATGTTTTGGGGCTGTCGCCGAGCAACACGGACTTTCAACTCCCGCCACAGATTTTCTATGGGGTTGAGGTCTGGAGACTGGCTAGGCCACTCTCAATCAGTCGTCCTGTCCCCCTGGCAGAAAAACAGCCCCATAGCATGATGTTTCCACCCCCATGCTTCACAGTAGGTATGGTGTTCTTGGGATGCAACTCAGTATTCGTCTTCCTCCAAACACGACGAGTTGAGTTTATACCAAAAAGTTCTACTTTGGTTTCATCTGACCACATGACATTCTCCCAATCCTCTGCTGTATCATCCATGTGCTCTCTGGCAAACTTCAGACGGGCCTGGACATGCACTGGCTTCAGCAGCGGAACACGTCTGGCACTGCGGGATTTGATTCCCTGCCGTTGTAGTGTGTTACTGATGGTGACCTTTGTTACTTTGGTCCCAGCTCTCTGCAGGTCATTCACCAGGTCCCCCCGTGTGGTTCTGGGATCTTTGCTCACCGTTCTCATGATCATTTTGACCCCACGGGATGAGATCTTGAGTGGAGCCCCAGATCGAGGGAGATTATCAGTGGTCTTGTATGTCTTCCATTTTCTGATGATTGCTCCCACAGTTGATTTTTTCACACCAAGCTGCTTGCCTATTGTAGATTCACTCTTCCCAGTCTGGTGCAGGTCTACAATACTTTTCCTGGTGTCCTTCGAAAGCTCTTTGGTCTTGGCCATGGCGGAGTTTGGAGTCTGACTGTTTGAGGCTGTGGACAGGTGTCTTTTATACAGATGATGAGTTCAAACAGGTGCCATTCATACAGGTAACGAGTGGGGGACAGAAAAGCTTCTTACAGAAGACGTTACAGGTCTGTGAGAGCCAGAGATTTTCCTTGTTTGAGGTGACCAAATACTTATTTTCCACCCTAATTTACGAATAAATTCTTTACAAATCCTACCATGTGGATTCATGGATTTTTTTTTCACATTCTGTCTCTCACAGTTGAAGTGTACCTCTGGTGCAAATTACTGACCTCTGTCATCATTTTAAGTGGGGGAACTTGCACAATTGGTGGCTGACTAAATACTTTTTTGCCCCACTGTAACTTTAATCTCAGCCAAACTGATTTACTCAGGAACAAATAAAATACTGAAAAAAGCCAAATAATAATATTTTTAAGTTATCTAAGTGACTTATGTATGTTTAACCTGAGTAGCGAAAGTCTCTGAAAACGTCGGAGCGCTTTTGAAAATATGTGGTGTCCTGATAAACTGAGCAGATATTTGAGGTTTACACAGCTACATTCTCGCCTGAAAACATGTTAAACGTTTATTTTGTGACTCAGAAAGAATAATAAGAGTAATACTAAAACTAACTAGCTGCCGCCATTGTTGGAAACTGAGCTGGGCCGCGCTATGAATTCTGGGACACAGCTTCTTCTTTGGGGTTTAACGGCAGCTGGCATCCTTGTACATGCAGTGCTGCCATCTTCTGTTTCAGTTCGTTATTACACTCTTAAACCCTACTACTTATTCCTGCGTCTTTTGTGATCTTACAAAGCTTCAAATGACGCGTCGACTATTAAATCAGTCGTCGACGATTTTGATAGTCGACATAATCGTGACTAGTCGACTAATCGTGGCAGCCCTAATGGCAGCAAAGACTTATCTTATTTTATCTTTAGAACAGAAGATAAGACAGAGAAGAACAAAGACGGCTGTAGAAGAAAGCTGTCCCGTTCGTTGGAAAAATTATTTATTGTACTTAAAAAAATGTGGTTTCGATATGAATTTTGTTTCAGTATGCAGATATGCATATGCAAATGTGATACTTTCATTTTTTACAATCTTGTCTTCAGTGATTTCTTAGTGTGAATGTAGATTCTGAAGGAGCACAGGACAAAAATAGGCTAAAGCTGCTGCTGACTGCTTTCTTTATTAACCCAGCAGCTGATGAAGTGGACACAGTTACAGTAACTGCAATATTTTCCTCACCATCACTGTTGAGCTCATCATTTCCTCTGTAGTGGCTGAGCTGAATCCAAATGGCTGAAAATGTTCCTCTGCTGCTCCATCAGACTCTTCTCCTCCTGCTGATCAGCTGGGACACAAAACAGATCTTTGTTAGACTCCAATGAAAGCTCAGAGTGTCCCACATGTTCATCAGACAACACAGAGTGGAATTCGTGTGACACCTGAGAGTTGTGATATCAGGTAACTTCAGGAGAAACTTGACAGGTGCCCAGTACTGTGAAATATTTCATTTTTCATCAGACAATTTTGAGTGAATCATGTTCAAGACACCATCACAGACCGATAGACACGTTTTTGAATGAATCAGACACCAAACCAGTCTAAAGCCTTGGACAGGGAGTCCTTTCACAGCCAGCACCAGCATCCAGATTCAAAGCACGCTCAGCTGCAACGATGAGAAACAGGAGCAGAGTAAGAGTGACCTTCATTGAGCTGACGTGACTGAACAGAGCCTCCCTCTCTCAGGCTTACTCCCAGTACGCTCAGTGAGAGAGACATTAAACACAAAGCAGAACCTATAAAGATGTTGGTTTATCATTTATTATTTCACTAATAAATACAATTATCTTTTGTCACAGCGGTTTCCTATCCCAGCTATGATGGGGCGAGAGACGTGGTACACCCTGGACAGCTCCCCAGCCTGTCGCAGGGCTAACACAGAGACAGACAGCCATTTCCACTCACACTGACGCCCTTTTAGCTGTGAACTCCTTTGCAAACATAATTGGACATGCACAATAATGCACAGCTATGATAGAATGATTTGCTAAACCTGCTGTCCATTCTGCTGCCATTATGCATTAAAGAGCAGCTGCATGACATTCACAGGTGATATACGATATGCCTCAAGTGACTCCAATGGTGCCCAAAGCAGCAGCATCGCTTCTTCCTGTAATCACCATGAAAATCTTTGGTCGGAAAAACCAGGAGGGGGTGTTAATCAAAGCTCCTGATCAAAAACTGGAATGTGAAGGAAAGTGATCTTTGCAGCTGCTCCATGAAAAGCTGCAGATGTTACTTGAAAACATGCAGATGAACTTTTAATTTAGTCTCTTTTGGCAAAAATGGGATTTCCAGGATTTGCCAAAAACGACTGCAGGAACTTAAACTGTTATAAATCTGTCACCAATATGTCAAACAGACCTGTTGTGACTAAGCCAGACAGAAAATTCCTATTAAAAGAAGAAGCAACCAGTCAGTGTTGTGCATCCTTTATGTATCTGTAAGAAGTCTCGCTGACATGAAAAATCTCGGATAATCTGAAGAGGAGGGCAGCAAAAATACAGCATCACAGCTCTATAAACATGCTTCAATGACCAAAAGGACTGGATTGATTACAATGTAGGTGTAATAACACAGAGCCTTAAAAGCACTTGCAAACCAGGTGATTTCTTTATTTTATATAGAAGCCCTGTTCATTAAAGTCTACTTACAGATAGAAGTAAAGATATTAGACATAAAAACTCACAGAAACACCTGAAAGCATTGTCGCATATGATCAGCGGCTAACAGAGGGAGGATGAGCTGACTTGTAGCAAACACTCGGTCTGTAGAAAGTAGCGGAACATAGAAAACAACAGACGAGCCTGCTCTCGTTGGAAGCAGAGGCGGATTCTCTCTCTCTCTGCTGGTATGAGTCAGTGTCTCTTACCCATCAGCCTCAGTGAACGGATCTTCTATGTTAGTCTGTACAACAAACAACAAACGCAACAATGACCGTGTACACGCCCGTGTGTGCCCGCCTGTCACAAACAGCAGCGGTAGCATCAAAGTCAGGCCCAGCCCGTTTGGTGCACCAAACAGCTGCAGCATGCTGAGCTAATGGTTAGCTGGTGTTCTTCTCCAAACACTCTCTCACTCTTCTCTCAACGTGTTCACAATAAACTGTGAACAGACACCGAGGAGAGCAGCAGAAGACCTCATTCAGGAGCTAAACTCAACATGAACTGAACTCACAGCAACGTTAGCTCGGTGCTTACCTTTAGATGAGAGAAACTCGGTTTGTGATCCAGCTGCAGCTCTTCTCCGCCTCTTCCTGTTCCTCTTTACATGCAGTTTACAAACAATGAATAGGTGCATTATCGCCACCAACTGGTGTGGAGAAACTAATGTGATTGAAGTTTGATCTATGTGAGGTTTTTACTCATTTTCAGATTTCTGACCTTTTCTGTTTTAAACTGTTCTCTTTAATCCGGTGCGTCATGTGAGAGTCTCCTCTCTTCCAATTTATCCTGCATTGTTTTGAATCCTGAAAAAAACCTCCCTGCAGGCAGGGATTGCTCAGTAGGTAGAGTGGTGGCCCCACGATCGGATAATCGCGGGTTCAATTCCCCTGAACAGCTACCCTGAGGTACCCCTGAGCAAGGTACCATCCCTACACACTGCCCCCCGGGTGCCCAATGGCTGCCCACTGCTTCACCGAGTGAATGGGTTAAAATGCAGAGAGGGATCAATAAAGTAAACTTTCTTTAAACCATCTTCCCCCCCTCGCTGTTGACCTGTTTAAGCCGTCTCTTCCAGAGTTAATGAGCCAGTATCCAGGAGAACATCATGTTCTATCTCTGTTTAAATGTCTGTTCTGTATTCTGAATGAGATCCCTTCTCCTTACAGACAATAACTATCACTGAGCTTTTTCTCTGCCCTAAGCTACAATAAATGACTCTGATTTCATTGACTCTTTGATGGATTTGTATAAATATGAACATTAGTGCTGATCGATGTCTGCCTGCCCATCTTCTCCACAATCACCTCTACCTAAATATTTAAACATTACATTTAGCACTTGCTTGTCTTAATTTCTTACTTACTGAGTATACGTTCTGTGTATGGCCCATTTTATGCTCTCATTAAACCAGTGAGATATATATATATATATATATATATATATATATATATATATATATATATATACACACACACACACACACCAGTACCCACCTTATTACCGACATTAAAGTACAGTAGTATAGGCCTATTTAACACCATATACAGTTCAGACAAGACAATTGTATTTCTTATATGAATGTTATTTATTTTAACTGTCATAAACAAGATGTGACAAGTGATCATAATAACAACTGAACTGCAGTAAAACATTCACAGAAGGTGGGACATCCAATGTTTAAGTGATGACGTATGAACCCTGCTTCCAAAACTACTCTGCTTCTGTGGTTTATCATGTTTTAATGCTTTGTATCTTGTTCTATTTAATCTGAACAAGCCCCTAAAACAGTCTGTGATCACCGTCTGCCTCTCTTGTTTTTTATACCGCTAATCATTTTCAAGCTCACTTTTTAAAACCTTACCATTAACTACAGCCCAGCCCATTGAGCAGTATATTAATGACTAACCTTGTATTGTGGGTGGATTATCTCGGTTGTTCTCCTGACTGAAGTTTGGTTCGTTTACAACAACAACAAAACTAGCTTTCATCCTCCAGCTTCACTGTGCATATATTAGACTTGTAGTCAAGACCGCCTAAACCAAGACCAAGACAATACCAAGACCAGAGGGTATCGACACCAAGACAAAGTCGGGATGAGATCAAGACTGAGACAAAAAAGTGTTTAAACTGCAGCCAGATGCTGCTTCGTTTACGCATGTCAGGCATATTTATGTGTTTTTGCGATGCACTCGCACAGCCCTCCTCACCTCTGTCTACTGTCTCACTCACTGAGTGGACAGACGCACGCACCACTTGACTGTCGCATCTCTCACCCTCTGTTTTTCACATAATGATGTTATCCTAGCGAAAGGAAATTAAGTGAGGAGCCGGCTCTCGCTCAATGGGAGTCGACTCTTCTAATTCACTATAAAGCACTCTCTAAGCACGGCTCTTAGAGCCGTTTTGTGCTTGACACATTATCCAACGTTACGTTGTGTGTCATGGATACTGTTGACTCCAAATCTCCTGACCACTATGCTGATCGGAGACGGCAAGACCGAGACAGTGAGAACAAGACAAGGTAACTGGAGTTTGAACTTGTGATCTGCACACACTTTAATGGTGTATAATATGATACTATGGTTAATATAATATGCCTGGCCATGGAGCACTGAGCCTGCTGTGTGTGTCTGTCTCTGGCACTTCATCCATTATTGTGGGGGGGGAAAAAACAGTGTTGAAACCAAGACTGAAAGTGAGATTTATTAAAATAGATATTTGCATATTGACCAACACAACAGCGAGTTTTCACACAGCATTGATACCAAAAAGGGAAAATATCGCCTCTTTTATCTCCATGTGGATACAATCTTTGTCTGTTGTAATGGTGGGGAGTTTTCTTCTCACAGTCACTAGGCATAACAAAGACAGACAAAGTGCCTAATGACCATGAAAACATCTGACAGTTATCTGCATTGGGGTTTTTTGTTGTTGTTGTTTTTTCCATCTCCACACACACTAGATGATGTTAGAAGCTAAATCAGATGAAACACAGATTTCCCACCACATTCAAATAAAAAGAGGTGTTTCCCATATCATTTGGACATCATTCCTTTGGACAACATGGATCTAGTGGGAATCACTTACTACTACTAATAATAATAATAATGGATTGCATTTATATAGAGCTTTTCGGGGCCCTCAAAGCTCTTTACAATTCCACTATTCATTCACACACACTGGTGGAAGCAGCTGCAGTTGTAGCCACAGCTGCCCTGGGGGAAGACTGACAGAAGTGAGGTTGCCATATCACCAGTAGGCGGCAGGTGAAGTGTCTTGCCCAAGGACACAACGACCAAGCCTGTCCGAGCCGGGGCTCGAACCGACAACCTTCCGGTTACAAACGAACTGCCAACTCTTTGAGCCACCATCGCCCCATAAATAAAAGAGATCACTAAACTCACATAGACACAAAACAGGCCTAAATACACACTTGAATATACTCATAACACTGCTGAGTGCACTCTTGGTGATGCGGTGTACCTGTAACCAGCTCTGAAAACTTTTACTTAAAAAGCCAAAGTTGGTCTGTGTGTTCACTTCTGTCTCACAGCCTACGAAAGAGGATTTGAAATTATCAGATTTACATCCTCCTTACAAATAGAGACATCGATTATGGTCCATTAGATTAAACCAAAGAACTAAAGAATAAACATCATTTAAGAAAACTCCAGAAGACTGGGCTATGGCTGGTCTCACTGAAGAACAACAACAGATTCAACTGCAGACTTTAACTTCTAACGGTTCTTTGCTGCTTTACCCCAATTTTCTCAAGATGCTTTTCCATCTGCTTTTTAAACAAGTTTTGTAATATCAGTTGGATATAAAAGACAGTTAATAAATATATATTAATAATACAACTACTACTACTAAACACTACTGTGTCCTAAAGAGGAAAATATTTTTTTTTAAAAAAACTAAAAAATTTAAACATTTTTAGAGCATCGAAATTCATTTCAGAAAAAATCTTGATCTACATATCTATACTTGCAGCAGTTAAATTTAACATTTGGGATTATTCACTGTAGGCCCAGAAATCAGAGCTAGCTCATCAGATCCAAGGGTGACATCAGCTGACACTCTTTACAGGTGACTCCACCTGAACTCTGTGGAGCCTGATCTCAAGTTTTTTAAGTCTGACCCTGAAACCAGGAGAGGATCTTTCTGTCTCTGCAGATTCATTGTGATCTGGGGATTTCAGTTCTGCATGCTCACACTGATGTTTGCAAAGAGCAGATAATGAAGTGAATGTTTTTGCACATTGGTAACAGTGAAACGATTTATTTACAGCGTGGGATCGTTTGTGTTCAGAGTATAAACTGACATTCCTGAAGTTCTTGTCACACTGGTCACAGCTGAAGTTCCCTCTAATGTGTGTACGTTCATGAAGGTTACGACTATTTGAATGTGAGAAGCTTTTGTCACAGTGTCTGCACTTGTATGGTTTCTCTCCTGTGTGGATTCGTATATGCCCTTTAAGCTGACCTGCACTAGTAAAGGATGACCCACATTGGTCACAGAGGTGGTCTTTAACCCCACTGTGAATGAGTTCATGTTTTTTTAATGTACTTGGTGTGGGGAAGCCTTTCCCACATTCTTTGCAGTAGTTCATTTTGTCTCCAGTGTGTCTACGTTGATGTCTTGTTAGGCACTCTTGATGATTGAAAGTTTTTCCACAAAGTTCACAGCGAAACATTTTCCCACCACCACAGTGACGACAAGGTTGAGAACTGGATCCATCTGTGTCGCTCTGCTTCAAAACAAAGACACAGAGACAGTGTAAGTCAGTCCTTCAACATTTTTCTCCTGAACATCGCCTGATATAAGGAGCATCTCTGCCAAAGTCCAATTACATTTTACTGTTTACCTTGCAACATTCAGCTTACTGGGCTACAATTACAATAAGAGTATTGTGACTAGAAAAGCAGTTATTTAGTTGTTTTTTTTATGATCATGAAAGACAAAAATAATAACTGAAGTCTGATGAACCTCTCAGCATTACCTTTCCATCCATTAGAATTACTAACATGCTAACACAATTTAATGAGCAAAGTTGTTCCAAACAGGCAGACTAAAATAAAAACACAAAATAAGAAAATATAAATACATACCTCACAGTAACTGCACTTGTAGCGTTTCTCTCTGGTGTGAATCTGTTGGTGGACTCTCAAGTAACGTGGAGCTTTAAAGGTTTTATCACACAGGTCACATTTATAAAGTCTCTCCTCAGTGTGGCTAAACATGTGGTATTTTAAGTGTGTGGCTGTTTTAAAAGTTTTGCCACACTGATCACAGCAGTAAACATCATGTCCAGTGTGAATGCGCAGGTGTCTATTTAGGTAACTTTTAAAACTAAAGGTTTTACCACAAATGTCACAGCTATATGCCTTAATCCCAGAGTGGATAATTTGATGCTTCTTTAACTTGCTACGATAAGAAAAAGCCTTGTCACACTGATAACAGCTGTATGCTTTAACTCCACTGTGGATGACCTGGTGCCTTTTTAAGTGTCTAGGCTCAAAAAAAGACTTTCCACACAAGTCACAATTGTACGATTTAACTCCAATGTGGATGAACTGATGGGTTTTTAATTGTCCACGCTGAATAAAAGACTTTCCACACAAGTCACAACGGTACGGTTTAACTTGAGTGTGGGAAAGATGGTGTCTTTTTAAGCTTCCAGGCTCGCTAAAACACTTTCCACACAATTGACAGCTGTACGCTTTAACTCCACTGTGGATGAGTTGGTGTGTTTTTAAGTGTCCAGACTGATTAAAGGACTTTCCACACTGATCACAGCTGTATGGTTTAACTCCACTATGGATGAGTTGGTGTCTCTTTAATTGTCCAGGCTCAGTAAAAGACTTTTCACACTGATCACATCTGTATGGTTTAACTCCATTATGGATAAATTGGTGTCTCTTTAATTGTGCGGGACGGGTAAAAGACTTGTCACACTGATCACAGCTGTATGGTTTAACCCCACTGTGGGTAAGTTTGTGTGTTTTTAAGTGTCCAGGCTGGGTAAAATCCTTCCCACACTGATCACAGGTGTACAGTTTAACTCCAATGTGGATGAGTTGGTGGTTTTTTAAGCTTCGCGGCCGAGTGAAAGACTTTCCACAGAAGTCACAGCTGTAAGGTTTAATTGCACTGTGCATGAGCTGATGTCTTTTTAAGTGTCCAGCCGAGGTAAAAGACTTTCCACACAACCCACAGTTGTACAGTTTAACTCCACTGTGGATGAGTTGGTGTCTCTTCAGGTGTTCAGCCCGAGTAAAAGATTTTCCACACAAGTCACAGCTGTAAGGTTTAATTCCACTGTGGATGAGTTGGTGTCTTTTTAGGTGTTCAGCCTGGGTAAAATCCTTCCCACACTCATCACAGCTGTATTTTTTCTCTCCCTTTCTTCTGTGAGGTTTGTCGGCCTCCTGAGAGCGCTGACTTCTCGCTCCATGTTGGTCCTGCAGTGACAGAGATACAAACAGAGGCAGTGAGTGAAATGCAGTCGTGGAACAAACTGAAACTGACTCCATTAGTGGAATCAAAGAAAACAAAAGCACTGTGGGAAGGTGTGTTACCACCACCTTCTGGTGACAGTATCACATTACAATGCTGTGCTACAATGAGAGTTGGAATGCAAATGACATTATTGAAGAAATATTGATCATGGGAAAAAATCTTTTACTTCATAAAAATTGTGAGTGTAACTGAATATATTTTTTTTTTCAATGTGTGCTGATAAAATATGATCTTTGTATTTTCTTGTAACTTCTGTGTGTGATATATTTGTCCAAGAGGGAGATTGGACGAATATATTATTTATTTATTTCCCATGAGTAAGTTTGATAATAATGATGGAGCTAATAGAAGCAGTAAACATAAAAAAAAAAAAAAAAAAAAATAGCACTGTTTTCAAAGCACACTTTTTCATCTGCGAGCAAATGAACCATCCCCAGAGTGCACCCAAATGCTTTTTGATGGAGCTGCAAAAGCTGGTGATAGCCTAGCATACTCAGCCGGATGGTGAACATCTACATGCTTGTGCAAGTTAATCATGTTTGAGTATGTAGAGAGTTGAAAATAGCTTTCTAGTAAAATCTGGTATCAGAAATAAACTGGGGAAAACAGCCCCAACCCCCCCCAAAGGGTTTCTGTTGTGATTGTATTTTTGTGCCAGTCATTTAAAATGCTATCCTACATCCAGCCGCTAGAGGGCGCATTACGCGCAGTGGTATCGAGTAGCGTTTTGGGGCACAGAGAGAGAATAAACCTTCCTGTTGTGAAACTGACATCAGCTCATCATGTGTGTCCCTTTTTCTATTCTTTATCACAGGTTAGTAAATGCATTTAAATGAATGTGTACTGCAGACCTTACAAACAGAGGATGTTGTTTATGTGGGTAATGAGCGCAACTTGCTAAAGAAATGGATTCGTTCTGAGTTGTGTCTGAATTGTGGGTTAAGGCTGGAGGCTAAGTGATGCTAATGCTAGCGGACTTGGCTAATGTGGGATACTGAGGCTGTACCCAAATTCAGGGTCTGCAGCCTTAAAGTACGCAGCCTCAACGATCCTCAAGGGCCGCGTACTCAAAGACCGCTAAGGCCGGAAGTGCGAGGCTTGTGAAATGGGACGGTCTAGCCTCCGTTGCGCTAATACTGTTGTTTGTCAATAAAGTTAAAAAAAAAAAAGAAGCCTCTGTTGCACTGCCCAGGTTGCCTAGCAACCATGATACTAACCACTGGAAACGTGTCATACAGCTTTGTTTGACAGAAATGAAGGAGAAAATCTTTTGTTTATTTGTTTCTTTCTACATGAGCTTTGATCATTCTCTGTAAGATTAAGCTCAGCTACTGAACGGCGTATATTTTAAAGTAAAGGCTTTAAAACCAAGTTAGTACAAACGTCACTAATGTCACATAACTTTGCCGACATGTGGCCAACAGTAATGTTTAATGTTCTTTGTTATCAAAAATTTGCACATAAATAAGTGACATAATATTCAGTACTTAAAGTTCACTCTTCGGCCGCCCCTCATCCGCCGTTTTTTTCTGCAAATTTATCCACACCCATCGCCGCGCTATGCATTCTGGGATATGTTGGGCCACGAAGTCTACACTGCCACAGCCTTAAAATTCAGGGAAATGAAGGACGCATTTCGAGCAGCCTTTGAATTGGGACAGCCTTCGGCGCGCCGCTGTGACGTAATTGGCCTTGAAGTCCGTACTTTAAGGCTGCAGACCCTGAATTGGGAGACAGCCTGAGTGTGTGTGGGGAAGCTAATCTGACCTGTGAGAGACTTCTGGACTGTGAACTCTTAATGTATTATGCACTCTGATAAATGGGTTTATACTATGTTTTACTCTTCTGGTTGATGTTGTGGTTACAAGAACAAGTTTGTGGTTTAATACAAAGACATTTATAGAGTGTTATAAGGAAACTGTTTGATCAATGCTGACTGCACAGTAGTAGTGAACGCTGTTAAAGGAGCACTGCACTCTATATAGTTGTAGGTCGTATAAGAACAGTAAATATGTTTGTTTTATGTCAAAGACATTATTTTCTTGTAAAGAGTAAAATAGCTATATTTAAAACAACAGAAGTTACATTGTCAGTACAGTGGAATTTCACATGAATAATTTAGTGCTGAACAAGAATTAAAATGTTTAAAAATGAGTTAATTTTATGATGTTTGTAAATGTAGTTAAAAATGAAGTACAGAGTACACTATTGTGTTTTGTTTATCTTTGTGAAATAAGTGTGGTTATTGTGATACATTGTGGATCTGACATATCAACATTTTGTTTATGTTTTGTCAAAGTTGTATTGAGAGATTTATACAGTCTCGAGCTCAGGGAGCTGTGGCCATGTATGGTAAACTGGACTGAAGCATAAGGCCATTTCTTTGCAGTTAGTGTGGTGATACCTGAAGCTGTTCTAAGCTGTTGTGAAGAATAAACCTTCCTGTTGTGAAACTGACATCAGCTCAAAGTGTGTCCCTTTTTCTATTCTTTATCACAGCACCACACGTTGTTGAACAGGAAACCAGTTGCCCCTCTGGTCATCATCTTAGGGAGGCAACAAGTACTTTGCTCAAACTATACATCTGCACAAGCAGCACACCACCTTGGTCACATTCTGTATGTATGGAGGCACCCGGGATGGAAAAGATAAAGCTGCTTTTAACAACCAGCTGTGCACAGTTTCAATAACAGTAACCGAGATATTTTTCTCACCTCCTGTGTTGAAGTCATCGTTTCCTCTGTAGTGGCTGAGCTGAATCCAAATGGCTGAAACTGTTCCTCTGCTGCTCCACCAGACTCTTCTCCTCCTGTTACTCAGCTGGGACACAAAAGTATAGATATGTATTTTATCCCTGACAAGAAGAAGCAGAGCAAATAAACATTACTACACTCAGTGACAACAATACCTATGAAGCTTCAAGGTGAAACCCCAGAAGCAGCTACAAAAAGACAGTTATCAGTTGCCTAAAAGAAATTGAAAGGGGAAAAGCCACTAACTGCCCTGCATACAACCACCTTTACCCAGGGGATGCTACACCCTGTATATATGGACTTCCACAGATACACAAAGAGGGAGTCTCACTCAGACTCGCTGAAGGGCAAAGTTCAAATTAATGTTGTTTATACATCGCCAAATCGCAACAAAATGATTATATTAGATCAAATATGACAAAATGTGGATTTTACAGTAGCAACAATATTGTATCTCTACAGTTTAAATATTTAATAAGCTTTCTGCCAACACAGAAAATTTACTGTAACAACCAAATTTCCCCTTGTGGGACAATTAAAGGATTATTCCATTCTATTCTATTCTATATTTTTCTATTATTATTTTATTATGGATTAATTTTGTTTAATCAGCTACCATCTCTCCTATGGACTTTTTAATGTCTACAGTCCCAGATCAACACAGCCCTGTTCTCCATGACTATCAGCAGCAGGAGCAGCAGCAACACCCCAACAGCAACATTGTTCCCATCAGGTAAAACGTGGGCTACGTTAGCTTTTTATTGTCCCCACCTGATGACAGTGATATAGTATGATGTTACTCCAAATTAGATTCTTGATGAATGTGTGTTGTTGTTATTCAGCCTGGTTCTATGTGCCCCTTTTTAAACTCTGATCCATGTACGGCTCTGGTTAAAATGAAGTAAGGATGGCAGTCAAAACAGTGAAGCTTAGCTGAGCTAAACTGTGATGTCATCAAGTCGTTCAAATGATATAATGATTGTTATCCGGTTCTCAAGGAGGTCCGGAATCCTCAGTCAACTTGCGAAGTGCGGACTTGCGTACTTGAGTGTTCAGAAACGATCTAGACAGTAACACAGATGTGTAGCATCGCCAACTAGCGAGCAACAAGCCTCTTACACAGTGCGTATGCTAACAGCTAGCCTAGCCAACGACTTAACAACAGAAGCTACAGAGTGATGTTGTATAAAACTCCAAGATGTTATAGTGCGTGCCTTTTAATTGTGCCGACGTGGTATTTACCTTAGTTTAACGAGTCGTTAGGCGCAGTAAACACATCAGCAAATAATGCGCTATCAAGTAGTGATGTGACGTTCTGTATCGAGGCTTCAAAGCTTGTGTCGAGTAATTGAGGGAGCGTTTCCGCGATGCGCGGCTTGCTTCATTTATGGGAGGAGCTGAAAATGATGACGTCCGAAGCCTCGCTGCCCGGCTGTACCACGTGACTGGTTCATGAAGTAGTTCGAACTTTGCCGCGAGATATGACAGCGATATAAACCCCTCAGACTTCAATCAAAATGTGGGTGTTTGATGGAGAGTTGCGGTTAGTGAGAGTTTGGAGACAGTTTGGAGGTTTATGAGAGTGAGGAGAGAAAGTCAGGAGAGAATGGAGCCAGCTAAGAAGAGGAGGATGTCCTCCCCTGTGTGGGAACATTTTGATCTTATTCCTCCCAACAAGGTATGTAAATTTCTACAGAAGATGTATTTTCATAATACTGATGGTGCAATACAATTTATGTTAAGCTGTCTTGACTTTTGTACAAGGTGAAGTGTTTGCTATGTGCCAGGGAGCTGGGATATAACAACAACACCTCATCCATGCTTAGGCACTACAGAGCTTTGCCTGAGAATAAGGGGGACACCGATTGTGGAGCAAGACCAGGTGAGCCATCAAATGCAATGATAATATAGCATGCAGTAATGTTACTAAATGATATAACAATATTATACAACTGTTATAAGTTACGTGTGTGATATTTATATTTGTGCTTTATCTTTATTGTCTTTCCTCAGAGAACAATCTCAAATAGATGAAGACCTGGTCAGCATGGTGATTGAGGACTCCCAGCCATTTAGCATTGTGGAGGACAAAGGATTCAAAAGATTTGTTAAATCATTCAATCCTAGCTATGTTCTCCCCACTAAAGGTTATAAAAGCAGTGAAAATTTAGTTTTTACTGAATAAAATATGAACAGGCAGGACTGAGGCCTCAGTGTGTAGCTGTCCATACCTCAACGTTACAAAAGCACAACTACTGTCCACACCCCAACCACACCTCACCTCACAGTAAATGATCGTTTCCATTTTAAGCATTTCCAAATAATCATTTTCCATACTGCCAGTATAAATATACACAGTATACTGCATCACTACAATATAGATGTTTTACACACTCCTTTTGTTGTTGACATTTACAGGCTGTGTGCAAAAGGCCACACTCTTCAAATTCATGCCAGCTATTATTTTTACGTCCAATTGGATGAAAAGCTTCAGTGCTTCATGAAGCTTCATCTGCCCATCACTACTATCAAGGGCACACACACAAGAGCATCTGCAGCCACTGAGGAGCGACCTCCACATAAACAGAAACACGTGACCTCCACAGTAACCGGAAACACGTAACTCATGCTGCTAATAAATACATTTGGTTCTAAGTGGGGGGGTTTTAACACTCTGGGTTTGTTAAAAAAAAAAATCACCATTCCTTCAGATTGTTTGTGGCTAAAAGTGTCCATGTGTTGTTTTTGTTTCTTTGCTACTTTTTCTGCATAAAGGTTTTTTCATAAATATAAACTAGTCATTACTTACATTACTTACATTTTTAATCATTCAAACACCTTTTTCTAGTACAATGCACTTGTTTGAAGACAACCTAAAAACTCACCATTTCATATATCAGCAGTGCTACTGGAAAACAGTGGTCCCTCACGCGGTTCATCTTTCACTGATTTTTTTTCCTTTGGGTCGGTTTCCCTGGGGCTTTTCCCCTGTTGTGGTCTGTGTCTTATATTGAAAGAACTATTTACGCGTTACCATAGCGACCAGAGAGCATCAAGAAGCTGAGAGGAGGTTGTTACTCTCAATGTTGTTGGCACATTTCAGGAGGACGCTGCTAATAAAGTTACACAATTACACAGCCGAATTTGCGTTTATTATTATATTTACAAAATACCACAGTTTTCGTCTTTGTCTGTATCATTTTATTCTGTTGTATTTATCTGCAACACCTTAAAGGCCGGTCCGTAAAAATATTGTCTAACTGGTCCGTGGTGCAAAAAAGGTTGGGGACCGCTGCTGTACAGTACAGAATGCTTTTAGCTTGTCGAATTTATATAAATCTGCTGACAAAACGTTTTGCACGGTTTCATTTTATCATGGAATTATGTTTCTATGATGGGTTGAACTTTAGGAGTGTTTAAACAAAAGAGAAAAGTGTGAAAATGTTACAGTTAAATTTTTTACTTTAAGCATGGACATGGAAACAAGTGAACAACATTTTATAATAAGCTTAATTGGAATTCTGTACACTGAAAAAAAAGCAACAACACATAAAAACACAAACAAACAGCCAGTGACTTCATCTGTCCATTAAATGTCAAACATCACATTGACCCGTAGTCCCTGCTCGTCAGCACATTTAAAAAGAGCTCCATGTCCTCTGCAAACTGAAAAACAAAGAGGAAGAAGTCCCTCTACACAAAAACACTGCAGATGACAGGCCAGGAAAACACCTATTGATCTGTTTGAATGCCTCCTCATCATGTGAGCCTTGAAGTTTTTTTAAAAAAAAAAGACTATTTTCATGGACTTTCCACAAGCCACAGTTTCATTCAGCACAGAGGGAGGAGCACATGAATGTTCTACCGAAGATTCAGAAAATGGTTTTGATGCTGGAGACAAGACATCGAGAGGGAGATGGGGCTCCACGGAGAGTTCAGTGGGGAGCAGTCCTGAATGCTGACATGACAATAATTGCCTTGCCATATCCCCACGCTGTATGACTGTCATGTTACAGACAGGGCAGTGAAAGTGCACCGGCATATCATTTTGTCTGTAAGAGAGAGAAAAACAACATGTAATTTAAATGTAGTTGTATAGAATGCAATCAGTTTATCTAACAATCAGATTGTACATATTAACAAAAACATCCAAGCCATCCTCAATAATGAAAGCAAAATGGTGTGGATCACAAGAGCTGTCAGGAAATGTGGTGAACAGGAAAAAAACATTTAATGAAAACACACTTTTTCTCTCACTGATGAATGAACTGAACTGTACAATGTGAAAAGCAACTTTAAAGTCAACAAAGAGACTGCAGAAGTGCTGAAAAGAAGTGCATATTTATAACTTTAACTATGAGGTATATTTAATACCAACATACCTTTGAAAGGCAAAGCATTTTTAACAGAATGGAATAGAGAATATTAGTATTTATAAATATGTAAACCCCTTTGTGACGACCTTTACAATGTTGATGCAGATGGAATGAGAGACATGAATAAAGTGCAATATGCAGTAAATGGAACAACGTGCATTGATGTTACAAATAGTGAAAAGCAGTGAAGTGAATTTGTTCATAACAAGCAAAAATCAAATACGTTTGAAACTGACCACTAAATGCTAACCAGAGGTGTCAAAAGTGCACATTCCTTACTAAAGTTTAGATAGGGTTGGAGCTATTTGTTCTTTATTATTATTATTATTATTTTGAAATTAGTTAAAGTTTGTTGTTAGTTTACTTAAATTTTGGGGTTTATTTACAAGTTTATTTGTCAGTTAAAATTTTGTTTCAATGTTTTGTTTGTTTGGTGTTACCTTGTTAAATTAGTCAGTAAAAGCTGTAGGGCCATTTTGTTTCTATAAATAAAGAGACTGGTATAGGACCAGCATGCACTGGGGTGGGCCTATTGGTTTTTTACCAGAGCAGGAGAAGCAGCAGGAAGTAACAAAAAATGGATCTTGTTATTGCTTGCCAAACTGGATAAATAAACCATAAAAACGCAACTTTCAAGTTTGGACAATGGACTTCTTTTGCCTGCGTACGAAATATTATCTCAGTGCAGCAGTGGCTTGTGAACTTTTAATTGTGGGATGTTTGGTTGGTCAAACAAAAGGAATTGCCACTACAACCTCGGGGGTATGACCGTTGTTGTAACGCTAACAAAGTGCCAACGTAATCAGTGTAAGCAAACTAGATGATTCCTAGAATTATATAATTATTAACGGTGAATTTATACATGGAAGACTCTGTACCAACCTTTACGATCCACTTGCAAGGTTAAGGATCCATGCAGAAACGAGACAAGAACGTATTTCTGCCTACTATGGAGGTCACGTGTTTCCGGTTACTGTGGAGGTCCCAATATGGTGCTCCCCAGTTGCTGCAGCCAGACCCTTCTCTGAGAAGGAGCAAATCCAGTCACTACTGTTGCTACCCGATTCATACTGGAAACCCGATCGGTACCCCGCATGCGCAAATCTTACGTCACTTCCTCTCTTTGCCAGCATTGCGACATTCTATGGTCGTGTCCAAATTCATGGGCTGCATCCTCCTGAGGACCCGGCCTTCGCGGCCTACGTGGGCCGGGTCCTCAGAAGGTCGGGTAGGCCGGAAGTAAACGGCCGTGAAATTGGACGGTCTAGCCTTCTAATTAGCGTCACCGCTGTCTCGGTGGAGTTTAATAAACTCAGCCGTCTGCTCCTTGCTATCTAAAATATTACAGGACACTGGAGGAAACTCTCGACCGTCTCACACTTCTGTTTAATCAGTTTTCTGTTTGACGTTTAGTCAGCTGTGTAAAAACCAAGGAGGAACCCACCCGGGGGATTAATAAAGTTTTATTTTATCTAATCTAATCTAATAACTTTAATCTCAGCAAAACCGATTTACTCACGAACAAACAAAACACTGAAAAAAGCCCAACAATAACATTTTTAGGTTGTCTAAGTGACTTATATATTACGTTTAACCCGAGCAGCGAAACTCCGCGGTGATCTGAAAATGATGTGCCGGGAGTTGTGCCGTTCTCGGCTGCATCAGTAACCCTCGAGCTCCCGGCGAGCTATCGAGCTGGTGGGTAACAGACGTCTCTGAAAACGTCGAAGCACTTTTGCAAATATGCGATATCTTGACAAACCGAGCTGATATTTGATGTTTACAAAACTACTTTCTCGCCTGAAAATATGTTAAAAGTTTATTTTCTGACCCAGAAAGATTAGTAGGAGTAATTTTAAAACTTAGTAGCGGCCGCCATTGTTGGAAACTGGAGTTTGGCTGGGCCGCGCTATGAATTCTGGGATATGGTAGGCCACGAAGGACACACCCGACCCATCCTTCAAATTTGGGGAAAAGGAGGACGCATTTGTCGGCTGCATTCGAAGGAGTCTACGAATTTGGACAGCCTTCGGCGCGTCGCTGTGATGTAATCGGTCTACAAATGCGGCCTCAGGAGGATGCAGCCCATGAATTTGGACATGACCAATATATTTGAATTACACGGTTAGTGCCCAGTTAGCTCCTTGCATCTCTCAACAGCTCTGCCTCCTTTTCGACTACCGGGACATTTAAACAATGGATAATCCGTATCTGCAACAAATTTTTGCTTTTCTCCTCAACAGAGAGCGTCCCCCGATTGAACAACAGCACCGTAAAATAAGAAGAATGGCGCCTAATTACAGAGTTAATAATACAGACTTTGTAATATGTCACGTGAAGATTCATCAGCCAGATGAAGTGTTTACTGACAATTGACAGTGATAGCGGACATCACCATCACTATTCCAATCAATCCTCCACACACTCGACTCTCACTAAATCAAATTTAACACACGTTTGTAATCACGCTAATTCAGTTTACAATAGGGTTCATTCGCTCAGTCAGCAGGTGGCAGTATCCTCGTACACTGGGGAGTAAACTGCCATTAAACCAACAGAAGAAGAAGAAAACCCCTGCACATGCGTGGTACAGATCGGGTAGACCCGATTTGTACGGTCCGACAGTGAGGATCGGGGAGTCCTGATCCGTAACTATCTTTTTATCTTTCGTTTTGTCTACATTGTATTGAAATGTTTCATTATTGGAAACATTTTAAGAGATACTTATTATTCTTAACATCTTTTTTTTTTTTTCCTGCCTGTCCCGTTTGGCTCTTTTGCATCAGAATTGTTGTCTAAAGGCAAAGAAAGATGCCCAACGGATTTACTTTACCAAATTGACCATCCCAGCCTTGCCGTAATGGTCCATTTGATTCACCTTTTATTGTTTATTTTATTTTCACTTACTGAATACGGGACAGACTTGACTGGGGGAAAGAAGGGGAGAAAGAAAGAGGGAAAGAGAAACAGCTGAGAAGAGGGACGGGGGAGAAGGGCAAAAAACATAAACCAACAGAACAGGCAGAAAAAAAATAAAAAGAAAAAAAATGCATATATCAATCACCTGGATCACCTGCTGAGAAAGAAAAAAGAAAACAAGCAGAAGAGAACAAGAGTAATAGAATAAACAACATCACAATGATATATGGGAATATGACAGTAAATACTAAATATTAAACATTATTGTGCAGCACGTAAGATCGACAGAACACAGTGTGCTTTGAGGTAGGAGCCAAGAAGGGTGTAGTTTGTGTGTGTGATCACCCGTGTGTACACCTGTGAGCATGGACGCGCTTGTTTTTTTAAAAGGTTCCTTCATGTAATGATCTGCTAGAGGGTGTGGGGGGGCCACAGCCCCGTCCTCCAGGGCATGAAGCAGGTATGGAGGAGATCAAAACTCCAGACATCCAGAGGCCCCCAGAACACAAGAGACCAAGGAAGACCAACAGAGGGGCAGCCGCGCCACTGTCCCAGAAAGAGCTGAGGAGAGTCCCAGATGAGGGCTCACTCAGCAGCCGCGGAGCAGAAGCCAGGGGGGGGTTGCAGTGATGTGCCCGTGAGCTCCGCCGGCAGCCAGCCGTGCCTGAGTGACCGAGCCCCAGGCCGAGAGGCCGGGGGCACCCCACCTCCGAAGTGGCCCGAGCGAGCCCCAGGCTCCAGGCCCCGATAAGCGGCCGCCAAGGAGTGAGCCGGTGTGTACCTGGATGCCCATCCCCAGACACAAAGAACCACCAACGCACCGATGTCTGAGGGAGTCCGCCACTGGCAGGGGAAGTGGTGGTAGGGGGAGACAGGCCTCCAAACCTTGGAGGGCCTGAGATGTCCCCAGAGAGGTGGCGTCTGACACCCAACCTGACATATAGACACAGACATACAGGCACACACAGATACAAACATCCATTCCCACCCTCATGCTCTCATATGCACTTACTCCACACTCAACCAACGTGGAGACAGACATAAAGAGACGCTGTACACACGATCACACTCCCCAAGCGTACTCTACGAACCGGGTCTAGGTACCCTTGCCCCTGGAGGGGGGAACTGCACCCAGACCCAGGTGGTGTTACCCTTTTCCCTGCGGTGGGGGGAGGCAGACCGCCCCGACTCCGCAGCAGCAGGGAAGCCCCACACTCCAGACCGCAGTCGGACGGCCAACTCCTCCTCCTAGCCCCCCCGCTCCAGCAGGTCGCAGAGAACGGGGGTGAGAGAAGACTCCAAACCTCCCTCCACCCGCTCATTGTAGTGTTGATGCATGTGTGTTCTAAGGTGCATTTAAAACCCAGGAGGGCATGGAGCTACCTGCCAGAGAGCAGCAGGTAAGCGCATGGTCCCTCCTGCTAGCCCTCAATGTCTGTGTATTTAAAATTGAGAGGTGGGCAACAACGCCAGGGGTGAGGTGTACACCCTGATGGTAATTTGGATTCCGTGTATCGTGCCCACCCCCAAGATCCTATATGTATGTGTAATGAGAGTGTGAGTAATGTGAATGTCTAAGTTGTGGGATAAAATTGAGGCAGAGGCAGCCAGAAGGGGACGGGGGGGGGGGGGGGGGGGGGGGGGGGGAGGGTAGCCTCCTCTGCACCCTGGTGACATACCCCTACTCCAAGGTCCTGCATGTGTGGGTGGTTGTGGTGGAGCGGGAAGAGGGAGGCAGCTGGAGATGGGGAGGGAAGGAAGGGAGGGGCAAGTGACCCCTCCCTGGGGCCAGCTCCCCCGCTGACCCCAGTAGGCACCCCCATGCTCCGCGGCCCGCCAGGGAAAGGGGGCCCAGGCCCATCCAGACCGGGACCCAGTGCAGCAGCGCCTCCCGGCCCCACAGAGCCCGGGACAGTCCACCCAACCCCACCACAGAGAAAACTGCACCCACCCCACCATCCACTCATCTTCCAGACTACATAAGACAATAAACGCCCAGGCTGAGATCTTCCTCAACCTCTCCTGTATCTCCCCCTCCTGCAGAGAGAGTTCCTGAAGAGAGGAAAGCTCCTGCAAGATGTGACAATCTCCCCAACCAGTTGAAGAGCCCCCCAGGTGGCTCGACGCACCGGCGGCACCCTGCGCCAGGACTGGGCCCCCATACACCCACCCGCCCACAACCCCGACAACACACCAACCAGGACCCAAGCCCCCGAGGCCCAGCCCAGAGACGGAGCGCCCCCAGAACCTCACGCCCATCCCGGACCCACCGAGGGCCAGCCAGGCTACCAGGTCAGTAACCCACGTCCGTCAGCACAGACCCTCCCCAAGCCCCACTACACGCAGCCGCGAGGAAACAGTCACCTGAGAGCCAACAGAGCCCCTAACCGGACATGACCGCTACCCCGGGTTGAGCCCCCCACGGAAGATGCCTCCGGGGAACCCCCCGACACCCTAAGCCTGTCCCTACCCCCACACCAATCACAACAGTGAAGGCGGGACCAAACTATGACCCCCCACCCCCACTAGGTGATGGAGCTGATCAAAGGAGCCCAGAGCAATTGATCTGATGTGGTGGCAGAGGCTGTATCAAGACTAATGTAATCTAATAGATAATTTCTATATTGGTTAGAATTAAGATTGTTTTTATTTTTCCAGTTCATGAGGACTGTTTTCTTGGCTATGCATAGGGCAGTGAAAACCATATGGACTATATTCTTTTCTGAAGTGACATTATCTAAGCTGCCCAACAAACACACTAAGGGGGAAGTTGGAATGTTACATTTCAGACACTTCGATAAGTCTTCACATATCTCGCGCCAAAACTTCTGAACTGGTGGACAGAACCAAAGAGCGTGGATATAATTGTCCGGTGAATTGGTTTGGCAGTCTTCTTAGTATTCTTAACATCTTAACAGATACTCTGACCCGCAACTATCGTAAAACGCTTCGACTGGACGTAGACACCTTTCGCGCATGCGGAGTACCGATCGGGTTTCCGGTACGGATCGGGTAGTGACAGTGACAACTACTGTACAGACTGTCTTCAACAACCACTAGGTGCATTATCGCCACCAACAGGTGGTGGTTAAAGTTTGAGCTCTCTGGGGTTTTGAATCGGTTTCAGATATCTGAGCTTTTGTGCTTCTTTCTTTAATCCAGTGTCTTCATGTGAGTGTCTCCTCTCCTCCAGTTTCTCCTGCATTGCTTTGAATCCTGAAAAACCATCTTCCTCCCCTTGCTGTTGACCTGCTTAAGCCTTCTCGCAAAATTATTCAATTTCCACCAAAATGAGCTGGTATCTAGGACAACATCTTCATTCACTTTCATAGCCTATACCTGTGACAGCTGCAGACTCCACCACCCCACAGCTCTGAACTGGATACATGCACATACATAGATAACTGGAGTTTGGGTTCAGATTTGTTGTCTCAGGATGATCCAGACTTGAGGTCCACACAGCTCTCTGAGGACTTGGTAGAAAACTGTGGCAGCATTCGTGTGATTGTTTGCTCCCTTAGCTCACGGTAAGAAGAAGACAGCTTCAACCGTCTGTGTGTTGACAAACTGGAACACACCTTCACCGCTTTTTCTTGCTAGTAACGGTGTTGTAATGGCAGAAAAAGCAATTAGTTAAGTTACTAGTCACTGAAAACAAGTACTGGTGTTAGTACCACTGTTTATTTTAATGCCATTATTCCCATCACTGCTCATGACCATAAATACATGTTGCAATTTTGGAGTCTATTAAAGCTGTAAGAGGGCAAGAGATAGGGTACACCCTGGTCAGATCCCCAGACTGAAAAGAAGAGGATCTTCAGGCCTGGAAATGGCTTGAGAAGGAAAATTTGTTTTTGCTTTTTGAAATAAAAATGTCTTTAGCTGCTTTTTGAAGGTCTTCAGATACTGTAGAAATAGAGGAAGGGCATTCCACAGTCTCTGTGCAACAGATTGGAAAGATTGGTCCCTTCGAGTTCTGACACAAGTGTGGGGGACCACTAAAAGGTTTTGATTCCATGACCTCAGGTTATGAGAAGAGTTGTGTATACAAATCAAATCAGCAATAAAGGAAAGGGCTCTAAAGTTTAAAACTAGAATTTTAAAATGAAGCCAGTGTAGTGACTTTAAAACGGGAGTTATATGGGCTCCAATTGTCTCATTGCAGAGTTTTGCACAACCCGAAGATGAGCCAGCCCTTTCCTGTTGAGACAACTAAACAGACTATTGCAATAGTTGAGTCTTGTAGACAAAAGCATGGATATCATCTCAAGTTCACTCATTGACACCATTAATCTAGGTTTTGAGATGTTCCTTAAATGAACAAAGCGGGTTCTTACCGTCTTATTTAAATTTCGCTTCAAAGTAAAAGCTTAATCAAAAACAACACCCAATATCAGCCTGTTGTCTCGTCCCACAGAAGATTAAAATAATGACCTAGGAATTGAATTTGAAAATAAATCAAATGTATTTTTAACATTACTTATTGTCCGAATAAAGATGAAATAAATAAGAATATTAAGTAATACAGATTAAAGTTCCAGTAGTATTTAAACAAAAAAAAGTTTGAAAACAGGAAATTAAAAATGGTCTCTGGCGTACGTTTAAATAAAGATTCAAATTAAATCAAAAATATTTTATTTTCCAGTCCAAAGCAAGTTCCCAACGTTTACAGATGATTCAGTTCATAAATTCACAATTGCATGTCGCCCTGGAGCTGGTCTCATCTTTAGGATGATGTTCCTAGCTGCTGATAACCATGCTAAAGCTCTGTCACGACTACAGCCATGTGAGACGTGCATGAGGCTCTTTACAGGATCATATATACAACTGTGCTTAATTACAGTAAAACTGAACAAAACAGAATTGTTGTATATCATGAGGTCTTTATGTCAATTACACAGTTTAACTGATTACATACCGTATTTTCATGACCATAAGGCGCACTTAAAAGTCTTAGATTTTCTTCAAAAAGTACAGCGCGCCCTATAGCGCAGTGCGCCCTGTGTGTTGTAATGAGGAGGTAGTAGAGAACACCATGAGAACGCTAAAGGGTGAAGTGTGGCCGAGTTGGAGGAAAGACTCGAGCGGTGGATCATCGAGCAAAGAACGAGCAGGAGAAGCGTTTCGACGGTCACCATTCGGCTAAAAGCAGTTTCACTTTCACTTTTTATGAAACGGTGCCATTTTTCCATCAGGACCGGGACTACGGTAGCGCAGCAACTTCCAGCGGATTGTAAGGAAAAGCTGGCCATCTTCCGCTCCTACTGCAGCAAACACATCGGCGACAAAAACATCCAGCCCAGCCACATCACTAACATGGACGAGGTCCCGCTCACTTTTGACATCCCGGTGAGTCACACTGTGGAGAAGAAGGGGACCAGCACGGTAGCGATACGCACAACGGGGTATGAAAAGTCTTCTTTTACTGTTGTGCTTGGCTGCCATGCTAATGGACAGAAACTGCCGCCTATGGTGATTTTTAAGCAAAAGACTTTGCCTAAAGAGAAGTTTCCAGCAGGAATCATCATTAAGGCAAATGAAAAGGGCTGGATGGATGAGGAAATGATGAAAGACTGGCTGAGGGAGGTGTATGTAAGGAGACCAGGTGGTTTTTTCCACGCATCACCATCGCTCTTAATCTGTGACTCTATGCGTGCCCATCTCACAGCCGATGTGAAAAAACTAGTGAAACAAATGAACTGTGAGCTTGCTGTCATTCTGGGAGGCCTGACAAAGGAACTCCAGCCGCTGGGCATCGGTGTGAACCGCCCATTCAAAGTAAGGCTGCGAGCGGCCTGGGAGCGATGGATGACCGATGGAGACCACAGTTTCACCAAGAGTGGAAGGCAGCGCCGGGCGAGTTACGCCACAATTTGCCAATGGATTGTAGATGCTTGGGCTAACATGTCTGCTGGCACTGTTGTTCGAGCTTTCGCAAAAGCCGGCATCATTTCCGAGGAGCCGCACGGCACGGAAAGTGACTCTGACAGTGAAGAAAGTGAACTTGGCATGTTTGATGGAGATTTAGCGCAGCTGTTCAATTCAGACACAGAGGATGAGGACTTCGATGGGTTTGATTGATGATAAAAATGTGAGTACCAAACTCAGGTTTGCTCCCGCTTTATTTTTAAATACGCATACGGTACTTGTATGCGCCCTATGATCCAGTGCGCCTTATGTGTGTGTTAAATACAGTAATGGCACACATAACTGAGACTGTGCCTTTTAGTACAGTGCGTCTTATGGTCGTGAAAATACGGTATATAGTTAAATACTTATGTGGTCCAACACGCAAATTTGGGGGATGGGGGGTGGACAAACAAACTAAGAGACGATGTCGCTTCTCTTGTTTTATAGTTTGCTGTCGCATTTCACTCATTGGCTAACAAGACTGAAAAGCTATTCGCTTAGCAAGCATGATCCTGGGGTGTTTCTGACAGGGAAGCTCACATAAACATTACCAGGTACCAACGTGATGCATTAATTTAACTTGACATCACAAGTCCAGGGCGCTGGTGTTGTGCCAAAGTTATGGTCTGCCAAAAACAGATGTCCAGTATTTGCCAAAAAGAGATGTTTATGTAAGTACATGTTTTTTGCACACTGGTAACAGTGAAACAGTTTATTTGCAGCGTGGGATCGTTTGTATTTGGAATATGAACGGAGATTCCTGAGGATTTTGTCACACTGGACACAGATGTAGCTCTTGGTGTTACGATGAGCTGAATGTGAGAAGCTTCTGTCACAGTGTCTACAGTTGTATGGTTTCTCTCCTGTGTGGATTTGTTCATGTCTCTTAAGCTGGCTGATAGTGGTGAAGGATGACCCACATTGGTCACACACGTGCTTTTTAACCCCACTGTTACAGAGTTCGTGTTTTTTGTAATTCACTCAGTGTGGGAAAGCCTCTCTCACACTCTTTGCAGTAGTTCATTTTATCTCCAGTGTGTCTACGCTGATGTATTTTCAGGCTTTCTGGTAATTGAAAGTTTTTCCACAAAGGTCACAGTGAAACTCTTTCCCACCACCACAGTGACGACAGGTTTGAGAATTGGATCCATCTGTGTCGCTCTGCTTCTAAACAAAGACACAAACACAGTAAGTCAGGGAATTCCTTCAACATTTTTATCCTGAACATCGCCTGAAACAAAGAGCATCTCCCAATTTAATGTATTTGATGTAGAGGAACAGCAACAAGCACTGGTACTGTATAAGTTTTCTACAGTACCAGTTTTTCCTTCCCACTGTCACCAAAGTGCTTGCTCATAGGGGGTCATATGATTGTTGGGATTTTCTCTGTATCTATTATTGTAGAATCTACTGTACAATATAAAACACCTTGAGGCGACTGTTGTTGTGATTTGGCGTTATATAAATAAGATTGAATTGAATCTTGAAAATTCATGACTATGTCATAAATTGCAGGGACAAGGTTAAAAACTTGGGCGTGTGGTTCGACATGGCGCTCTCCTTCGAGTCTCATGTAAAAGAGACAACAAAGACCGCCTTTTTTCATTTGAGGAACATAGCTAAAATCAGACAAGTTTTATCAAACTACACTGCAGAGGTTCTTCTCCACGCATTTGTGTCTTCGCGTATCGATTATGGTAACGCTCTCCTTTCTGGGCTACCAAAGAAAGGTTTTAGAGGTTTACAGATGGTGCAAAATGCAGCTGCTCACATTTGAACTAAAACTGGAACATTTGAGCACAATACCCCTGCATTGAAATCACTTCATTGGCTACCTTGTGAGGTTCGACAGATTTTAAGGTCCTGCTGCTCACCTACAAGGCTTTAAATGGTTTGGCACCTTCATACCTCTCTGATCTTTTGAACCCTTATGTTCCATCCCATGCTCTCCGATCCCAGGATTCTGGTCATTCAAAAGTTCCTAGAGCCAGAAAAATAACTATTGGGGGAGCGTGCTTTTTCCTTTTCCTGCCCCGTTTTTGTGGAACAACCTCCCTCAAGATATTAGTGGAGCCTCTGTGGAGGTTTTTACAGCTAAGTTGAAGACCCACTAGTTCACCCTATCCTACACATCTTAATTATTGTTTTTAACTTTTATTGCTATGCATCACTTTCATTTATTTCTTTATTTTTAAATAGCTGTACAGAACTTTGTCTGAAAGCGCTTCATAAATAAAGTTCTTCTTCTTATGTTTTTGTTTCTTTGTTTTCTGTTTACTTTTTTATTTTGATTAGAGAAAAGGTGAGCCTAGGTCCTATTAACCTATAACAACTGTGATACTTGCTTCTACTAATAACACTCAGCTTACTGGACGAAAATAACACATTTTTTCAATCAGTTCATCCAATATAACTCCATAAGTTTACTGATCTGACGTGTTCCAAACACTCAGTCTAATATAAGAAGATAATAATATAAATACATACCTCACAGTAACTGCACTTGTAGAGTTACTTTCTGGTGTGGATCTTTTGGTGTCTTCTCAGGGACTTTGGAGATTTGAAAGTCTTATCACACAGGTCACATTTATAAGGTCTCTCCTCATTGTGGGTAAACATGTGTTGCTGTAACTGTACATCTCTTGTAAATAGTTTTCCACACTGATCACAGAAATAAACATTATGTCCAGTGTGACTGCGTAAGTGTAGATTTCGTGACTCTATACGGCGGAATGTTTTTCCACAAAAATCACATGGGTACGCTTTGCTTCCAGAGTGGGTAACTTGATGACGCTGTAAGTATGTACTGTGAGCAAAAGCTTTACCACACTGATCACAGCTGTACGCTTTAACTCCAATGTGGACGAGTTGGTGTCTTTTTAAGCCTCCAGGCTGGGTAAAAGATTTTCCACACAACTCACAGCTGTACGGTTTAATTCCACTGTGGATGAGTTGGTGTGTTTTCAGGTGTTGAGCCTGGATAAAAGATTTTCCACACAAGTCACAGCTGTACGCTGTAATTCCACTGTGGATGAGTTGGTGTGTTTTTAAGGTTTTAGCCCAGGTAAAAGATTTTCCACACAAGTCACAGCTGTACGGTTTAATTCCACTGTGGATGAGTTGGTGTGTTTTTAAGCTTCCAGGCTGGGTAAAAAATTTTCCACACAATTCACAGTTGTAGGGTTTAACTGCACTGTGGATAAGTTGGTGTGCTTTCAGGTATTGAGCCCGGGAAAAAGATTTTCCACACAAGTCACAGGGGTACGCTTTAATTCCTCTGTGGAGGAGTTGGTGTGTTTTCAGGTGTTGAGGCCGGGTAAAAGATTTTCCACACAAATCACAGTTGTAGGGTTTAACTCCACTGTGGATAAGTTGGTGTGCTTTCAGGTATGGAGCCCGGGAAAAAGATTTTCCACACAAGTCACAGCTGTACGCTTTAATTCCACTGTGGATGAGTTGGTGTGTTTTCAGGTGTTGAGCTCGGGTAAAATTCTTCCCACACTCGTCACAGCTGTATTTTTTCTCTCCCTTTCTTCTGTGAGGTTTGTCGGCCTCCTGAGAGGGCTGACTTCTCGCTCCATGTTGGTCCTGCAGTGACAGAGATACAAACAGAGGCAGTGAGTGAAATGCAGTCGTGGAACAAACTGAAACTGCCTCCATTAGTGGAATCAAAGAGGTCAAGAAACACGTTGTAGGTGTGTTACCACCACCTTCTGGTGATAGTTTCCCACTACAATGATGTGCTACAATAAGACTTGTCAAAGGGGAAAATCTTTTATGTCATAAAAATATTGTGAGTTCAACTGATGATGATGTTGTTTCAATGTGTGCTGATAAAATATGATCTTTGTATTTTCTTGTAACTTCTGTGGTTTTTGTTTGTGAATGTAGCTTCTGTATGTATGGAGGAGCCCAGGATGGAAAAGATAAAGCTGCTGTTAACAACCAGCTGTGCACACAGTTTCAATAACAGTGTAACTGAGATACTTTTCTCACCTCCTGTGTTGAAGTCATTGTTTCCTCTCTAGTGGCTGAGCTGAGTCCAAATGGCTGAAACTGTTCCTCTGCTGCTCCACCAGACTCTTCTCCTCCTGTTACTCAGCTGGGACACAAAAGTATAGATATGTATTTTATCCCTGGCAAGAAGAAGCAGAGCAAATAAACATTACGACACTCATCAGTAACAATACCTATGAAGGAGGGGTGGAGCAGGACCGGAATACAGTATTCGGAAAGGCACACAAAAAAAACAAACAAAAAAACAAAACAATTAATTTCTTTACGAATATTTATTTCGAACAAATACTTAAAAAATATTTATATTTGGGAACAAGGGAAAACTTTATATGAAACAGCTGAGTTTCCTTGAGAGACTGCAGAACAGTACTGGATGAGTGAGTGACGTGTGAAAGAGGTGACTGACACAGGCTGCTCCACACAGCGACAGAGACGGCTCGGCTGAGCGAAAAAAAACACTGAACTGCATCACTATTTTTGTTCAATAGATTTTTTGGACCTTAACTGTGTTCTGGAGGTAGTTTATAGGTTTCGCGAAGATCGGGAGATTATTTCATTACGCTGCACTATTGACATCTGCATTCGGGTGCTCTTATGCTCACTCTGTTTACGTAGCTCTGTTAGCTTGGTAATTTAGACAACAGGCTGTTGACAGAGTAACGATAAAGTTCGGCAAAAAGGTTAAAACAATGATTGTGTCGAATGTATGCACTTGTGCGAGCTATATAGTACATTTAGGCTACTTAGGTATTTCAACCTATGCTAAGGTTAACCTTAGTTGTTGGTTTAACCATGGTTGAGGCAATGGCTGTTATGTTATTTTCTTTTCAGTGACGTTACATGTTCATTGCTGGATTTATGGAAAGAAAAAAATCAACTAATACTGCCTATCCATAGTTGCTATAATGGATACAATTAAAGAATACTTACACTATAACATTAATTACAAGCGTAACACAAAAAATTGATTTTTATGCCCAGCTTGAATTTTACTCAAATACAAATACTTTTCCCCCCTCAATAAATACAAATACAGATACTGGCTGCTTTGCACATCTCTACTATGAAGCTTCAAGGTGAAATCCCAGGAGCAACTACAAAAAGAAAGTCATCAGCTGCCTACAAGAACTTGAAAGGGAAAAGGCCACTGAGTAGGGCTGGGCGATATGGCCTAAAATTCATAAGGTGATATAATTTGAAGCATGTGCGGTAACGATATATATCGTGATATATTCTTTTCTTCTGTATAACGTATTTTCCACACTAAAAATCCTTTAATTTTCTCAAAAATCGAGAGTGTGCCTTATGTATGAATTCTGGTTGTGCTTACTGACCTCGAACCGATTTCTGCGTGCAGAAATCTGTTAAAAAAATGTTTTAGTACGGTGGTTCCCGACAAGATGGCAGTCTGAAAAGAGTTGCTCTGCAACTTGCACACTGAAAATAGATACAGTAATAGCATGCACCGTCTTTTTTGGAACATTGTGTATTGGCACATGTATGTGAAATGCCCTTAAATAACTAGCCTTTGTGAACTAATGCGGAAACGGCAAACCAGAAGGGCGCAGCGTGCTAAAGACCCTCCGACTGAACAACAAGCTAAAACTACTAAGAAAATGGATGCCTACGTCAGCAGGCCTCAGGAAGACCCAGCCGCTGCGACGTGTGTAGCCTCGGGAGGAGAATTAACACTAAACGAGTTGGTTGCGGAGTTAAGAATCATTCGGACATCGACAAATAATATTGAAAAGGACACGAAACAGATAAAAACGACTGTTCAGGAGATCGAAGGTAAAATCAATGCGTTGAGTGCCCGCATGGAAGAAGTGGAAAGTCGGGTTGCAACTCTTGAGGAGGCAACCCATGCGTCAGAGCAACAATTACCCACTATTCAAGAAGAAATTAAGAACTTACGGAACCATATTGAAGATCTGGACAACAGAGGACGGCGCTGTAATATCAGGATAATTGGTATACCTGAGTTAATAGAAGGAGAGGATATGATCAAGTTCTTACAGCGGGAGATCCCCATAATGTTGGATTTAACTTTGGAGCCCCGTACGCTAGATATACAGCGAGCGCATCGTGTTCCTATGGGTCCACCGAAACGGAGTAGGAGAGAGGGAGAACGACCGCGGCCTGTTATGGTTAACTTACTCCGTTATCGGGATAAGGAAGACATCCTTCGGGCGGCCAGAGAGAAAGGCCAGATTCTATGGCGTGGGGCGAAGATAATGTTTTTTCCGGATTACTCCCGACGAACCATGGACCGGCGCATGTCTTTCAAACAAATTAAGTTGGAGTTGAGAGAAAAAGGAGTGGAATACTCGCTGCTTTTCCCCGCTACTCTAGAAATAAAACGCAATGGAGCAAGGCACAGATTTTCTTCACCGGAGGAGGCTGCAAAATTTATTAAGAATATGTTCCCTTAAGATAAGTGACACTTTCTGCCTTTTTTTTGTTTTGTTTTGTGATCGGGGATGGTGAAGTACTTTACCATATGTAAGTGCGTTTAACGTGTTGTTAGATGGGTTTGGTGCAGGGATTTTCTTTTTTTTTTTTCCCTTTTACTCGATTAATTTAAATATCCCTATAAACTACTAGTTATGTGCTGGGTTGCTAGCCGGGCACCGGTGACCACCAACCCTGGGTTTTCCAGTGTTAGCAAGAATTAGTCTTGCCTTTTGTTTTTTCCTTTTTTCTGGCTGGAGTTTTGCTGGAGCTGTTTTCAGTTTGTTTCTATTTATTTTGAGTCCTTGTATTTATAAATTGGTTTATCTTCACATAAAACCACCCTCTATAATGGATATATTTATGAATTGGAGTATTATATGGAATTCCACATTGTAACATGGATAGACAGACAGATTTCAAAATAGCCAGCTGGAATGTTAAGGGGTTGAATAACGGGATTAAGAGGAAGAAAATATTAACATATTTAAAGTTATCAAGAGTTGATATAGCCTTTATTCAAGAAACACACATGTGTAAGTCAGAAACTTTAAAACTTAAATGTTCCTGGGTAGGTAAAGTCTTTTCCAGTCCTGGAACTGGTAAAAGCAGGGGAGTGTCGGTTCTGATTCATAAAGCAGTTAGCTTTACTGAAACAAAAGTAATACCAGATAAGGAAGGTAGATTTATATTGGTTTATGGACAATTACTGGACACACCAATAATTTTATGTTTTTATGTAATATCTATGCACCTAATGCGGACATACCCGCCTTTTTTCATAACCTGTCACAGTATCTTTTGGAATTAGAAGGTGCACAAATAGTGGTAGGAGGAGATTTTAATCAAATACTGGATCAAGACCTAGATAGATCACTTCCTAGGAGAGGCACAGAGAGTAAATCTGTAGTTGCCATAAGGCAGATGACCTCAGATTTGGGTCTGAATGATATTTGGCGGACAATGCATCCAGAAGGCAGGGAATATTCATTTTACTCTCCGCCTCACTACTTTCTGGGCAGGGATAGCTCAGTAGGTAGAGTGGTTGCCCCATGATCGGAAGGTCGGGGGTTCGATTCCCCTTAACAGCTACCCTGAGGTACCCCTGAGCAAGGTACCGTCCCTACACACTGCTCCCCGGGCGCCCAATGGCTGCCCACTGCTTCACTGAGTGAATGGGTTAAATGCAGAGAGCAATTTCCCCACGGGGCTCAATAAAGTACAATAATGTACACACTTTCTTCTTCTTTCTTCTTCTTATTTCTGAAGCCTTAGTGAATAATTCTATAGATTCAAGTATTGGTAATATAGTAATTTCGGACCATGCGCCAATTTTTCTATGTCTTGGAAATATTTTACAGATTCCTCCAAGCCGCAGATGGCGTTTAAATGTGTCCTTAATTAAAGACTCTGGTTTTATTAAATTGATAAGAGATGAAATACAATTTTACAAACAGACAAATAATCGAGAGGACACTACATTGGCTACTTGGTGGGATGCTATGAAGGCATACTTAAGGGGGAGAATAATTTCTTACGCTTCCTTTAAAAAGAAGGCAGCTAACAAGAATATCATTACGTTAGAAGCCAAATTAAAGGCACTTGAGGCAGTACATTCCCATACAAAAGACAGAGTTACGTTGAATAAAATCGTTAAAGTTAAATATGAGTTGAATGTACTGTACAACAGAAAGGCAGAATACGCTTTATTTCGCATTAATCAAGCATATTGGGAAATGGGAGAAAAGCCGAGTCGTTTATTAGTATACCGTCTTAAACAGAAAGACAGTATGAACCATATCCCAGGCATACGACAATCAGATGGGGTTATTTCAACTTCTATTAGACATATAAATGATGGATTCAGGGCCTTTTACAATAATCTTTATTCTACACAAGGTAGTTTAGATGAACAGAAATTCGAAGCATTTTTTACTGATTTAAACCTGCCACAGCTTTCTACTACTGACCAGCTGATTATAGATGCTCCAATTACAGTGGAGGAGATTACCCATGCAATTAACAGTATGCCACTTAATAAAGCTCCAGGATTAGATGGGTTACCATTGGATTTCTATAGAGCATTTGAAGATATGTTAAGTCCCCTGTTGCTCGATGTTTATAATGAGGCGTTCAAAGTAGGCTCATTACCTCAGTCAATGCACTCTGGACTTATAACATTTATTCTTAAAACTGGGAAAGACCCTTTAGACCCAAGTAGTTACCGCCCTATATCTTTGCTGAATTCTGACCAAAAAATCTTGGCAAAGGTCTTAGCGGCCCGATTAAAAGCAGTAATGGCAAAAATAATTCATGCAGACCAATCTGGTTTTGTTCCAAACCGCTATGGTTCAGATAATATTAGACGGTTGGTTTATTTGCAAAATTATGTATATGATTCAGTATATCCAACAGTGGCCCTATCGCTGGATGCTGCAAAAGCTTTTGATTGTGTTGAGTGGGATTATCTGTTTAAGACATTAGAAAAGTTCGGTTTTGGTGATAATTTTATTAGGTGGATAAAGATATTATAAGATTCGCCTTCAGCGCGAGTATTGACGAATGGGCTCATATCAGACCTATTCCTTTTACAGAGATCCACAAGACAGGGTTGTCCCCTTAGCCCCGGTCTCTTTGTAATTGCTATAGAGCCTCTGGCACAAAAACTGAGAAATAATGTAAATATATTTGGAATTTCGATGGGTAATAGTCAACATAAGCTTCTATTATATGCAGATGATATGTTGTTACTTATGACCCAGCCTGGGAAGTCAATTCAAGCCCTATTAGAACGTATAGAAAGCTTTACGCTGCTTTCAGGGTATCGTGTCAACTGGGATAAATCAGAGGCAATGCCTATGTCAGGACACTGCCCCCATACTTTATTTAAACAGTGGGAGTTTCGGTGGTCCGTGAATGGTTTGAGGTATTTGGGGATACAAATTACCTCGGATTACACTAAGATGGTTCAAGCAAATATGGAGCCAATGATTGAAAGAATAAAAATGGAATTTGGTAGATGGTCCAGAGTGCGTCTCACAATATGGGGTAAAATTAGTTGTATTAAGATGATGACTGCACCCATGATCTTTTATATTTTATCTAATATTCCATTACACATTCCAGATAAGTATTTCAAAGATCTAGACTTTTTGATCCGGCAGTTTCTTTGGGGTAGTTCACCACATCGTTTAAGTATTAGGAAACTTCAAGCGAGTGTAAAACAAGGAGGTTTTTCATTGCCTAATTTCCAATGGTATTATTGGGTGATGAACGTGAAACAACTTAGAGCTTGGTTACCTACTGCACCAGTTAAACCCATCTGGTCCCATATAGAGACGGAAGTTAATGGCGGTATTTCTCCTTGGAGGGAGCTGTTTGATACCAGTCATAAAACTACCCATCCTATAATTGCAAACGCGAAGACATTGTGGTGTAAATTACATAGGGCAGGTCGCTGGGACTTTATTAAATCACCTTCGGCAACCTTATGGGGGAATAAAAGAATTTTAATTGGAGGGACATCGGTTGACTGGCTACAGTGGCGTAAAGCAGGCATCCTTAATGTATCAGATTTATTTGACTGTGGGACTAAATGTTTTTTAAGCTTTGATAAAATTGTGGAGTTATATAAGTTGAAGCGTAATCAATTCTGGAGATATGTCCAAATACATAGTTCATTATCGAAGTGGCTGGGAACCCCCTTGAGTTGTCCTGTGGGCAGCCCTGTGGAAGTCCTGCTCTCAAGATCACCCTTGGGTAAAGGCATTACCTCTAAGATTTATCACTTATTGCAAGAACGGTCAGCTGACCCTCTCCTTAAAGTTAAGGGCTACTGGGCCCAGGACATGGCATTGGACATATCTTCAGTTGAATGGGATTCATGTTTTCAAAGTGTTAATACTATGTATAAAGAAACAGGCAGTAGATTTATTCAACTTAAGATAATCCATAGGTGGCATCGAACACCGCAACAATTGTATAAATGGAACCTGGCCTCTACGGACGAATGTTGGAGATGTGATGGTCAAAATGCCTCGATTTTACATATCTTATGGAGCTGTTCGGCACTTCGAGATTGGTGGGAAAATATAATGGAGGTAATTTTCAGTGTTTTAAAAAGGAGATTTGGTATCTCACCAAAACTGTCCATACTTGGTATAACCACAGAACTTTCTGATGGAGATTTTTCTAGTTATACAAAAAGATGGATTATTCTGGCTCTTACTACGGCCAAACGGGTCCTACTAAGACATTGGCGGAAAAAGAACCCCCCTCCCTATGAAGAGTGGCTAAAGACAATGGCTAAGTTGGCGTCTTGTGAAAAAGTGACTTATGGTTTATTAGATAAATTGCATCAATATGATTGTATTTGGTCCCCCTTTACAAGCTGGCTTTCTGTAACTTGAAGAACAGAAGAGTAATGATAGAGTGGTGGTGTGGGGATTGGTGTGCGAAGAAAGAATAGGATAACTTTCCTTTGGTTGTTTTTTTTTTGTTTCTGTTGTTGTGTTTTGTTGTTGTTCGTTTTTGTTTGTTTGTTTTTTAAACTATTTATTTATGTAGTTATTCTTAAGTTCTGTTATTGAAGTTTAAAATGAAATAAATAAAAATTGTTGATGACAAAAAAAAAAAATGTTTTAGTACAACTTTGGTAAGCCGCACAGCTTGATGGATTGTCAGAGCATTATGGCTGCCGTAGTGAAAAGCTTCACGGAGTAATCTGGGTCCAAAACTCCGTCAACTTCAGATCCCAAAGTCAAACGAATACTAAGAGTTAAAAACGGTCTAAATTCTTTCATCTTTAATTAAATCATCAGCGTTGCTGCTTTAGCGGGTGTAACAATTAAGTTTTACATCGATGCATCCATGAAAACAGAATTTATTAAATTTAACAGAGATAGAAGTTAACAGGAAGTTAGCTCGCTAGTTTACACCTAAACATGACATGTTCTAAGAGATTTTTGAAACTAATTCAAACGTACAGCTCTGCTATCACTTCCAACATAAATGAAGACAGAAAACTAAACAGCAGTGGCCTTTGAGGGGTTACTGAAGTTTGACTACCTGATATATAATTTTGTGCTACGTGATTGCTAGCGACACAGCTATGTTAGCATAACATTAGCACAATGAAGCTGGAGGATGAACGCCAACTTTTTTTCCACTCATTAAAAGTTAACGTGAGGGATTCTGCTGGTCAGGGACAAATGCAATCGTATAGCAGGATGCTGTACACGGGCCAAACTTCAGTCAGGAGAACAACTGAGATTATTCATCCACAATACGAGGTTAGTTATTAATATACTGCAACAACATGGGAATAGAGCAGCTGCGAGAGAATTCAACATTAATGAATCAATGTTACGGAAGTGGAGGAAGCGCAGTTTTTGGCTTTCCCCATATTTCAAAAGGGCTTCATCTCTTTGCTATGACTGTCGCTTGGCATAATTTGCAGATGATAATGGTTTTAGCCGCTGCGATGCTTTCGACCAAAACAGGCGCAGCTTGATGACATCATCAACATGCGCTATCGCGATATAGTCAAAATCTCTATCGTTGGTCAAATTTATATTGTTTCTATCGTATATCGTTTATATCGCCCACCTCTACCACTGAGCTCCCTGCATACCACCACCTTTACCCAGGGGATGCTACACCCTGTATATATTTCAAAATAAAAAATAAAAAAAAGCTCAGTTTCCTACAATGGCGGCAGCCGGTTAGTTTTAATATTACTCTTATTATTCTTTCTGGGTCACAAAATAAAGGTTTAACATCTTTTTTGTCTTTCACTACTCAGGTTAAACATGATATATGAGTCACTTGGATAACTTAGAAATGTTATTGTTTGGCTTTTTTTAGTATTTTATTTGTTCCTGAGTAAATCGGTTTGGCTGAGATTAAAGTTATAGTTTTTACACAGCTGAATAAACGTCAAGCAGACAGCTGATTATCAGAAGTGTGAGATGCTCGAGAATATACTCCGATGTAGACGGCTGAGTTTATTAAACTCCACCGAAACAATCTGCAAATGTAATTAAACTGTAATAAAAATGGTAAAATGGTAAATGGCCTGTATTTGTATAGTGCTTTACTAGTCCCTAAGGACCCCAATTGACCACATTCCTATAACGATCCCACACACATTAGGTGGTACTCCATTATAACACAAAATTCCTGTATTTAACACATCACCAAGACCATCTGTGACAGCGTTCAAGTTTTACAACAACTAAAAGGGAAACAGAAAATACACACTGATATATTACATACTTACGAATTTATAAGTTAAATATAGTGTACAATAACCAAGCTGTTATCAACCATCATTAACTATTGAACCTGCATTTTTGTTGAAGCAGTCTTCAGAAATGGGAAATTATTACATTCAGAAATCACATAATTTCCACATTCATGGCTGCATCAGCAGATATTCAAAAATACATAATTAAAATCACCTTGTTACCTGCAAACATTAAACGTGTTCTCAGGTACATTTGTGATCATTTTCAAGTTGTATGGCTTTAACAATGTGACATTTTCTCCCAAAATCACAATACCATCTCATTCCTTTTTGTAGAGGCAGGCATTTTAAAATGTTTACATTTTTATGTCTTTATTTATTTAACTTTTTTACAATCCCAACCAGCACAGTCACTGGGTACTTTTGTGATTGTTTTCCTTCTCTATAAGGGACAGGTTCAAAGGTTAAAGGTCTCTCTTACTTTCAGTGCTGCCACATGTGGATTTAAGTCCGCACTGCACTGTGTGTGTCTGTTGTTCAATGTTGTTCAACAATTTCAACAAGAAAGCGGCTGGACTTCTTTAAGTTTGGTAAAACATGTTTCACCGCTCATACAAACCATTATGACGGAATTATAGAAAACACTGCATCAAAAACACAAAAAAAGTTGTTTCAGACATGTTGATCTCAGCAAAGGAGAATCACACCAAAACTTTCTTTGTGAGTACGGGCAGCTGCACCTAAAGGCACAATGAATAGCGAGCACACATTGAACCGTACATAACGCTGTAGGGGCGTAAGGTCTTTTAATCGTGGATGTAGTCAACGCGGTAAATACAAATGAGGCTGTAGAGGTTTGGTGCAGGCAGAAAAACAGCTGCAGGGACAATGAAAAGCCTTTTCTGCTCCAACTTCTCCCAGCATGCTGAGCTAATGATTAGTTGGTGTTTTTCTCCAAACACTCTCTCACTCTTCTCTCAACGTGTTCACAATAAACTGTGAACAGACACCGAGGAGAGCAGCAGAAGACCTCATTCAGGAGCTAAACTCAACATGAACTGAACTCACAGTAAAGTTAGCTCGGTGCTTACCTTTAGATGAGCCCACAAACCGAGAGAAACTCCGCGATGAAGCTGCAACTCTTTCCAAACACAGGAAACAGATCAGGGAGCAGAGACCCACGTGGTTCACGCTGATCTCAGCTACGATCCAGGAGACAAGGGTGGGCAGATCGATGCAGATATCGATCAGGACGTTGGTAGTGGTTTATGATCGATTCTTTAGTTTGTTTCTCTCCTCTAAGTTCACTACTTTACTCCCGTTTCATGAAAAAGCAGCTCTCTCTGCTCGACTCCTCTCTTGCACACATGCTTTGCTCCGCCCCATTTTCTGCTCTGCTGTGATTCGTTGCTGTGCGGTCACGTGACTCAGAAGCTACATTTGGGGGGTGTCCAAATTCATGAGCCGCGTCCTCTTTTTTTTTTTTTAAATAAACTTTATTAAGAAACAGTATACAGAACATGTATACAACCAGAACAAAATTATTATATATGCCAGAGGGTGTGATACAAAGAATTACAAACATTCAAATAATTTGTAATTACTACAAATAGTAATAGTTTTCATAGCCTTTTTGTTGAGTGATCCACTAATCAATTTTATGTAACATAAAACATCATTATAGTAATGTTTAAAATTAGGTTTTTTGTTACTGTATTTGCATTTGTGAAAATAAAATTTAGCTAAGATAACTAACAAGTTTATTATAAAGTAAGCATCTTCTTTTTTTTGCCTTCGAAAGAAACAAAATACAAGATTTTCCCATTTCACAGTAAAGTCTTTATAGAGATGTCCAGCAATGAATCTACTGAAGTCTTTCCAAAATGTTCTAGCGTATGAACAGATCCAGAAAAGGTGTTGCACAGTCTCAGGATGGCTTCCACAAAATCCACAGTTCACATTTATGTCCCTTTTGAACTTTGTCACCTAATGATTAGCAGGATAAAATTTATGCAGTATTTTAAAGGAGACTTCCTTCACTTTATTCGTTACCAGTTACTTGTTAGGAATTGTCCATACTCTTTTCCAGTTAATGTCACTGACAAAGAAATTCCAATAAGAGACCACATGTGGAATAGTTAGAGATTCTGTCTGGAACAAAGCACGGATATTCTTATTACTTTTACTACGGTTTGTTAGACAGATTCTTCCTATGTGTGAATCTAAAGGGTTGGGGAGAGAAACAGATGATATGCAAGGTTGAATACCTTTAAAAAGCATTATAATACCCGTAGGTATTGCATCAAATAATATGGCATATTCTTTGGGTGTGGCTGGAAATTTATAGGTGTTTAAGAATTCTGAATAGGACATAAGCTGCCCATTAGGATTAAACAGCTGATTCACTAAAACAATCCGTTTCTCAACCCACCTAGAAAAAAATAATGATTTATTTTCATACACTATGTTCCTATTATTCCAAATTGAATACGTATGGGGTGTAAAGTTGTGTTTATATATAAGGGACCAAGCTAATAGAACTTGTTTGTGAAGCATCGAAAGGTTTTCTGGAAGCTTATCTATATTATAATCACAACCTAAGATAACTTAGACCACCAAACTTCCAAATGGATACCGGATTTTTAAGAAAATGTTTAGCCCAATTAATCTTAAATGTATTGTTTAGAGTAGTAAAATCCAAAACATTGAGACCACCGTGTTCATAGTCATTCATCAATACACTTTTTCTGATGTAATGTAATGTGTCCTGTTTTTCCAGAGGAAGTTGAAGAGCATTCGGTCGATATCCTTACAAGTTTTGCCGTCCACATGCAGAGAAATTGCTGCATAAGTCAGTCGACACAGACCTTCTGCTTTTGAGAGCAATACCCTTCCTCTTAAACTTAAATCTCTCTGCAACCATTGATTTAATTTGGTTTGAGATTTTTTAATAATTGGGGGACAATTTAGTAAAATTCTGTCTTTTGGATCTTTGCAGATAATCAGATCTAAATATGTTGCTTCATTTTTAACTGTTATATTACAAATACTCTGAACATTACACTCTTTGACAGGCAATAATTGACATTTATTTAAGTTTAGGACCAATCCAGACCCTTTTGAGAAATCCTCTATTACGTGTAAAGCAATTGGCACTTGGCTGGCATTTTTAAGAAAAATTGTGGTATCAGGCTAAGACAGCATTGATGGAGTTTTTAAATTGTGTTGATCGGCCACGTAAAACCAGAGTTATGTTAAAAATATATGAAATATTTGGTTTTCTTCCTGAATACTATCATTGTTTATATTTACTGCGGGAAGAAACGGTAAAAACTGTGTTTCATAAGGAAAATGCCATAAAGCACTTTCCACCTGTGAGCGAAGACAACACCAAAAAACCCCACCCTTTCCTAATGGTCAAAAAATGTACCATGTCAACCAATCAAAAGATTCCAGATAGCAAGACGACATTGAATCGATGTTGATTTTTCATCCAATCCGTCGTTATGGTCAGGGTTGAAATGTCACTGTTGTAACAACATTGAAATACTGTGGTAAACCCATGGTCTTACTATAGGGACGTTGAAATGATGTTGATTTACCGTTGTTTTTTTGTCATTGATATTTGATCTATTTGTAGTTGACCAGGTGACAACAACAACGTCGAGAAAACGTCTATTTATAGTTGACCATCATTCCGCGCCGGACACCATCAAAAAGCCATCGATTTCTAGTAGTGCATTAAATTGCATTGCAACTGAGCGGGTATAAAGTACCGGAGAAAGTAGATTTATTGTTCTTTTGTTATCAATGACTTTGGTCTAGTTCACCAGCTTTGAAAAATCGTGTCGACCTGCAATTTATGTATAGTTGAGCGGGAAATTAAAGCAGCGATCACTTGGACTATTCCGCAGCACCCCTCTCACAGTGGTACATCCCTCCAGGTAACCATTGTCTTGTACAGTAGAGCGGGACATTAGATTTACTCTCAGCGGAATTGACCGGAGAAGGCAGCAGTTCATGCACTGCACTGGCCTGCACCACGATTAGTATAAGGTAAGAATGAATGAATTTTCTTCTATTTGTTATTTCCACAGTTGCATTTGAATAACAGTAAAAAACTCGTTAATGTACAGTTTCTGACAAAATGTGGGAGCCCGAAATTGTGTCCACTTTTCATCTTACAACTCAGCTGGAGTTTCATACTTTTCTGTTATATTCTGTTACAAAGCTAGCCTAACGCTTCGAGGGTTCCTTTGTTAGCCTTGCCGTCGCCTCGGCCACCATTGACCCAGACTGTCGCTCTGTCTTTGCCTTTTTGCATAGTACTAAAAAAAATGTAAATCTGTGATATATGATTGGTAAATGTAAAGGTAACTGTATAAATGTGTTCAATGACTTTGTTACTTTTGATGATTGGAGAGCACCCGCTTCAATTCGCACACTAAAACTTTAGACTCAGTTCGAATGCTCACGCGGCATGTCCACGTGACTTTACGTTGCACGCTCACCTTTACGTTGCACACTCACCTAACTTTACGTTGCACGCGTACATGACTTTCCGTTTGTGCCTTGAATAATGAATAAGGCTACGTCCACACGTACCAGGGTATTTTTGAAAACGCAGATTTTTCTATGCGTTTACACCTTTCGTCCACACGTAAACCTCGTTTTCGTTCGCTGAAAACTGAGATTTTAAAAAACGCCTGCCAGGGTGGATATTTTCGAAAACTCAAGTTTTTGCATTTACGTGTGGATGAGGAAAACTGAGAAAACGCAGCGTCAAAGGTGTGCGCCTATTTTGACGTCACACTGTGCACGTTTTTTCTTTCGGTGCAATGAATTTCTACAATGGCGGACTTAGACAAACTTATACTTGAATGCAGAATGTTAAGCCATCACTTATGGATATATTAGGTTTTCGCCTCCCACTGCTTAAACCTGAACAACCACTTTATGAAGTGGTTCTGAGTGAGCTGGAGCTGTTTTGCAAAGAAGGATGGGCAAGGATTTCAGTCTCTAGATGTGCAAAGCTGGTAGAGACAGACCCTAAAAGACTGGCAGCTGGAATTGCAGCAAAAGCTGGTTCTACAAAGTATTGACTCAGGGGGCTGAATAATTACACACAGCCCACTTTGCAGTTATTTATTTGTAAAAAATGTTTGGAATCATGTAGGATTTCTGTTCCACTTCTCACGTGTGCACCACTTTGTGTTGGTCTTTCACATGGAATTCCAATAAAATTGATTCATGTTTGTGGCTGTAATGTGACAAAATGTGGAAAAGTTCAAAGGGGCCGAATAATTTTGCAAGCCACTGTAAGCGGGAGATTTTCCCAATGAAGAACCACTTACTGCTTAAAAGATAGAGAGTTAAAGTAGACTGTATACCCCCAGGTTAACTTTAAAGGTATTGTTGAAGTCAGAGGCAGCATAAAAGTGACCCCCCCTTAGACTGATTTCTAGTTCTAGTGTCTTTATATTCCAGTGAGTTCTGCTTTTAGTTAGCAAACATAAACTAATGTAAGTCTATTAACGGCAACTGACTAACCAACCCGGTGAGTCGAGTCCCCTCGAGCAGTGCTCACTGACCAAGCCTAACACCAAACTGATGAAAACATGGCAGCATTTAGTCTGCATTTATAAATAAGGCAGCATTTATTTAAAACCTGCAACAATCTCTCCCAAAGTGATTGCAGTCACTTCAAGTCAGAGCGCAACTGTTTGCAGAAAGTTGGCCTCTTATAAGATGAGCTCCCTTATTCATTGTATTCCCAGAGTAATTCCCAGAGTATTTTATTTTCTTTAATAAATATCGATGTTTGGTGTCACTGTATTGAGACAACATCACAACGCAAAATATCAAGATGCTGTGCTGTATCGATCCCCCCCACCTCTACCGTATTACAGGTGAAAACACCAGTCAGCCAGAAGATCAAAACAATAGTTAAGTTCAAGTATTTATACAATATCAGTTAACTGTAAGGTAAAACAATATCTATAACAACAACAACTACTACTAAATACGGTGTCCCAATGGGAAAACCATTTAAACGTGACAGCGATAACATTTTGGAGAATCAAAATCCGTAAAAAATAAATTAATAAAAAAATAAAATAAAAAAAGTAAAAGACTTGCAGCTTCCCAAATGTAACATTCAGGATTATTGATGCAAGTCCAGAAATCAGAGCCACAAAGTAGACAAAAGGAAAACATATTATTGATACAGAAGTTGTTTTCTATGCAAGATCACTGTAAAAAGCCATACCTAATGTCCACCCTACTGTTACTCATTTTATATTAAGATTTAAAAATTAGTTGGTATTGGTATGGCGAGTGGCCTTCAATAATAGTAATAAATCACATAGCAATAGTACATTCATATAGTTGTATTAGGCATGAAAATATATTAAGTAATCCAAAGTATTCAGAATACGTAACTCTACCGGCATCCAGCATCTATCTACATGTAAAAAGAATTTGGTGTTTTCTGAGGGTCCAAAAAGAAATAATAGAATTTGAATTAATTTAAATTAAAACAATTTAGTTTAATACGACTAATAGGCATTACGAGCTCAGTCATGGGGAAAAAAAACAACAAAAAAAAAAACAACAACATTTCGAATGTTATTTCTTCCTGAATTGAAGTCCAAACATCAGAGCTACCTCATGAGATCCAAGTGTGACATCAGCTGACACTCTTTACAGGAGATTCCATCTGAACTCTGTGGAGCCTGATCTGGTTTGTAAGTCTGACCCTGAAACCAGAAGAGGATCTTTCTGTCTCTTCAGATTCACTGTGATCCAGTGCAGTCCGTCCTGCAGGATCGCGCTGATGTTTGCACAGAGCAGATAATGAAGTGAATGTTTTTGCACATTGGTAACAGTGAAACAGTTTATTTACAGTGAGGGATTGTTTATGTTCGGATTATAAACTGAGATTCTTAAAGCTCTTGTCACACTGTTATTAAGTTCACTTCAATATGTCGAAGTTCATGGCAATCACGAGTCCCTGAATATGAGAAACGTCTGTCACAGTGTCTACAGTTGTATGGTTTCTCTCCTGTGTGGACTCATTATGCAGGTAACCTGCAGTGGTGAAGGATGACCCACACTGGTAACACACGTGCTTTTTAACCCCACTGTGAATGACTTCATGTCGTTTTAATTCACTTGGTTTGGAGAAGCCTCTCCCACATTCTTTGCAGTAGTTCATTTTGTCTCCAGTGTGTCTACGCTGATGTATTTTCAGGCTTTCTGGTAATTGAAAGTTTTTCCACAAAGGTCACAGTGAAACTCTTTCCCACCACCACAGTGACGACAGGGTTGAGAATTGGATCCATCTGTGTCTCTCTGCTTCTAAACAAAGACACAAACACAGTAAGTCAGGGAATTCCTTCAACATTTTAATCCTGAACATCGCCTGAAACAAAGAGCATCTCCCAATTTAATGTATTTGATGTAGAGGAACAGCAACAAGCACTGGTACTGTATAAGTTTTCTACAGTACCAGTTTTTCCTTCCCACTGTCACCAAAGTGCTTGCTCATAGGGGGTCATATGATTGTTGGGATTTTCTCTGTATCTATTATTGTAGAATCTACTGTACAATATAAAACACCTTGAGGCGACTGTTGTTGTGATTTGGCGTTATATAAATAAGATTGAATTGAATCTTGAAAATTGATGACTATGTCATAAATTGCAGGGACAAGGTTAAAAACTTGGGCGTGTGGTTCAACATGGCGCTCTCCTTCGAGTCTCATGTAAAAGAGACAACAAAGACCGCCTTTTGTCATTTGAGGAACATAGCTAAAATCAGACAAGTTTTATCAAACTACACTGCAGAGGTTCTTCTCCACGCATTTGTGTCTTCACGTATCGATTATGGTAACGCTCTCCTTTCTGGGCTACCAAAGAAAGGTTTTAGAGGTTTACAGATGGTGCAAAATGCAGCTGCTCACATTTGAACTAAAACTGGAACATTTGAGCACAATACCCCTGCATTGAAATCACTTCATTGGCTACCTTGTGAGGTTCGACAGATTTTAAGGTCCTGCTGCTCACCTACAAGGCTTTAAATGGTTTGGCACCTTCATACCTCTCTGATCTTTTGAACCCTTATGTTCCATCCCATGCTCTCCGATCCCAGGATTCTGGTCATTCAAAAGTTCCTAGAGCCAGAAAAATAACTATTGGGGGAGCGTGCTTTTTCTTTTCCTGCCCCGTTTTTGTGGAACAACCTCCCTCAAGATATTAGTGGAGCCTCTGTGGAGGTTTTTACAGCTAAGTTGAAGACCCACTAGTTCACCCTATCCTACACATCTTAATTATTGTTTTTAACTTTTATTGCTATGCATCACTTTCATTTATTTCTTTATTTTTAAATAGCTGTACAGAACTTTGTCTGAAAGCGCTTCATAAATAAAGTTCTTCTTCTTATGTTTTTGTGTCTTTGTTTTCTGTTTACTTTTTTATTTTGATTAGAGAAAAGGTGAGCCTAAGTCTTATTAACCTATAACAACTGTGATACTTGCTTCTACTTTTTTTTTTTTTTTTTTTTTTTTAGAAGTGAATAAGTGACGGACAAGGTAAGCGACTCATGTTGTAACTGACGTCAGACACCGGAGATTTTGGCGGAAAATTAAAGCAAATGGTAGTTTAGATTTGAACAAATTCATTTAAGCTTCAGCATTACCAAATACACTTATCAATTGTCTTATAACTAACACTATTTGTCTAAATAATCTCCAACACCCTGGAGAACAACGAGGAGAGTTTAGAGACTCTCCAAGATTACATCGATCAGTGCTTTCAGGATCTCGTGATGAAGAAGACCCCGTGTGCAGCTTCCCCGGCTAAAGCTGAGACGCCGTCGTCGAAAAGACAACGCCCGGCAGATTCCCCCGGCTCAACATCGCCAGCCGGCAAAGATATTGCCGACATATTGGAGTCAATCGACAAGCGATTGTCCAGTTTCGACGCAAGGCTGTCCTTGGTGGAGATTCTTCACCGAGAATTTAAATGCTTGCGAGAATCCCTGGAGTACAGCCAGCAGCAGGTGGAAACGCTTGCTGCTGAAAATGCCACGCTAAGGGAGTCGGTGAAATGTCTCACAGATAATGTTACCCAGCTCAATAGAGAAAATAAAAAAATAAAAGAAACAGTTATCGATCTACAAGCTCGTAGCATGCGTGATAATCTGGTATTTTCTGGTATTCCAGAAGCCGCTGGAGAGGACGCGGAGACCACGGTAAAAAGCTTCATCAAAACCCACCTGAAGCTGCCGGAGGACACTGTGAAGAACATCGTCTTCGATCGGGTACATCGCCTCGGCCCCATTCGGGCTACGGCCGGGAGACCACGTCCTATCGTGGCCAAATTCGGCCACTTCAAACAAAAGCAACATGTGAAAAGCCGCGGCAGGGAATTAAAAGGAACGGACTTCAGCGTGAACGACCAGTTCCCCAAACAGATCTTGGAACGACGCAGGGTCCTCTTCCCAATCCGACGCGGCTTCATCCAGAAGGGCTCCCGCGCTGTCATCGCTGTGGACCGGCTGTACGTGGACGGACAGCTCCACCGCGACCCCAACATCACTCCGTGGCTGTATTAACCTCACACCAGATAAGAATCAGCTGCACCATTTCCCTATCCACTCACACTAACTTGCATTAACATCTGTTTAACTTACCAGCATCAAATCGCATCTTAAAGTGTGATTTCATAGCAGAATTAACACCGTCACTCTCCGTCAGTGATTTAATTGGAATGTTTACGTTTTGTTTCTGTTTTTTTCTTCTTCTCGTTTTTTTTTTTTTTTTTTTTTTTCCCTCCTCTCTTTTCCCCCTCTTGGTTTTATGCTGCTCACCCCTGTCCTTGGTTTCTTTCTTTATTCCTTTCACTGCCTCGATCACCTGCTTCGACACTCATCCACAAACATCCTTTATTTCGACACATACGCACCATGCGCTCAACGGCAGCACATTTACATCAGTCAGACAGCGCACACAGTCATATAAGATACACACACACTTAAGCCAAGCCTACTCATATTAGTAACTATGCATACACAAAGTCAAACTCAGGGAGCATCTCGCCACACATTTTTTCTCTCTCTCCTTCTCTTTATTTATGAACAAGTGACGTATTCTCTCCACCTGTCTAAGCGACGCACACAGCATACATCCCTAGTTATACACAAACATCTATGGGTACACTGAGGTTCATTACATGGAATATAAATGGAGCTGGCTCCAGAGAAAAGAGGTTAAAAATATTTAACCAACTCAAAAAACTACAGGCGGATGTTGTCCTATTACAAGAGACCCACAGACCTCTTAGAGGTTCGAACGAACTTAAAACACCTGAGTTTCCTAATGTGTTCTCAGCTTGTTATAATTCTAGACAAAGGGGAGCAGCAATTTTAATACATAAAAATATTAATTTCACAGTACTCGATACAGTTATAGATCCAGAGGGCAGATTCTTAATCATTAAACTATCTATACTTGATAAAAAGCTATGTATTGCAAGTGTATATGGTCCAAATGTTGATGATCCCTCATTCTTTCACGGTTTTTTCAGTGCACTCTCTGAACACTTAGATGGCACACTTGTTCTTGGAGGCGACCTCAACCTTGGACTAAATGAAGACATGGATAGGCTCAATACAGCGGGAACTCAGCGTAATTGGCAGTCCACAAATATAATCAAACAGTATATGAGCGACTTTGGTCTTTGCGATGCATGGCGCTCCCTTCACCCCACCAGTAAGGAATATACTTTTTTCTCACATGTCCATCACTCCTACTCTCGTCTGGATTATTTTTTGGTCAGCAGCTCACTGCTGAATGACATTTCAGACACTGAGATTCACCCTATAGCTGTCAGCGATCATGGTCCTGTATCTTTAACACTAATGCACAAGAATAATACTACGCCAAGAAAAAACTGGAGATTTAATATATCACTACTTAAAGATGAAGACTTTATTAAATATTTTAAAAAAGAGTGGACTTCATATTTGGACTATAATGACACTCCCGAAACATCAGCTTCTGTTCTATGGGAAGCAGGGAAAGCTGTGATGAGAGGTAAAATAATTTCTTTCTCATCACATAAAAAGAAAAAAGAAAACACAAATATTCAGGAATTAGAAAAAAACATCAAATCACTAGAAGAAGCCTACGCGTCCCACCAAGATCAGGAAACATTGAACAAAATACGCAAAACAAAACTAGAATTAAATGAGATAATTGATAAAAAAAACAAAATTCTTAGTACAAAGACTACGCCTACAAAATTATGAACATGGTAATAAATCCGGTCAATTTCTAGCAAACCAGCTAAAAATAAAGAAAGAAAAAACAACTATATGTGCTGTTCAAGATTCATCTGGGAACACATTATATGAACCGATACAAATAAACAACATTTTCAGGGATTTCTATAAAACGTTGTATTCACCACAAATAAACCATCTAAAAAAGAAATTGATCAGTTTTTGGACAACATAACTCTTCCAAAATTATTGGACACTCAAGCAATGGCACTGGATTCACCACTGACACCAGGTGAACTCCAGGAAGCCCTGATAAGTATGCACAATAATAAGGCTCCAGGTCCAGATGGCTTTCCTGCAGAATTCTACAAAGAATTCTGGTCGATTCTAGCACCAGTTTTCTACAGAACGTTGTTGGAAATTAAAGAAAAGGGCAGACTTCCATCAAATATGAATTCTGCAAACATTAATCTCCTGCTAAAACCAGGCAAAGACCCTGTATATCCCTCAAGCTATCGTCCAATATCCCTTATAAATGTAGACCTTAAAATAATCTGCAAAGCTCTCTCAAAGAGACTGGAGAAAATAACCCCCCTCTTAATTCATCCTGACCAAACTGGTTTCATAAAAGGTAGGCACTCATCAACAAATACACGTAGATTACTTAATTTGATAGACTACTCATACAGTAAAAACCTAGAAACTACAATATTCTCTTTAGACGCAGAAAAAGCATTTGACAGAGTTAACTGGAAATTTCTATTTGCAACTTTACACAAATTTGGTTTTGGATCCTCTTTCATAAACTGGTTAAAAATATTATATAATTCCCCAACAGCTTGTGTTAGAACAAATGACCAGACATCCTCCAGCTTCTGTCTCTTGAGGGGCACCAGGCAGGGATGCCCACTCTCCCCTTCACTATTTGCAATTTTTATTGAACCACTAGCAGCAGCAATTAGACAGAATTCAGTAATTAAGGGCATAAAATGCAAGAACGTGGAACATAAAATCAGCCTTTATGCGGATGATGTGTTACTCTTTCTCCAAAATTCACAAACCAATATCTCTGGGGTGATTGAATTGATAAACTCTTTTGCAAGAATATCAGATTACTCAATTAACTGGTCAAAATCTACAGTCCTACCGATTAATTGCTCCTTCCATAATTCTTCTTCTACACCACTGCAATCGGGAAATATAAAATATTTAGGTATTAATGTTTCTCCCAAGCTTGCAGATCTAACTAAATTAAACCATATCCCACTTTTAAAGAAGGTAGAAGATGATCTGGCTAGATGGAAATGTCTACCCATATCACTCATGGGAAGGGTTGCCGCTATAAAAATGATGGTCTTACCAAAAATAAATTATTTATTCTCAATGATCCCAACTAAACCGCCACAAGATTGGTTCAGATCTCTAGATTCATGTATGTCCAAATTCCTTTGGAAAAATAAACCCCCACGTATAAGCTTAAAAACACTACAAAAGACCAAGGATAAAGGAGGACTAGAACTGCCTAACTTTCAGCACTACTTCTTAGCCAACAGGCTTCAGTTTATCTCAGGATGGCTAAAACACACCCTCTTAGATGAACCTTGGCTAGATGTAGAACAAGCACTCTGCAATAATCTAGAGATCTCAGACCTACCATTTATCAGCTCAAACATCCAACGACATGAATGCTTTAAAAGCATCAACATCAGTGCTTCTCTGACAGCATGGTGGGAGTTTCTGAAATTGACGGCGTCTTCGTTAATCCCATGCAAACGTACACCTATCTGGAAGAACCCTGACATATTACAAAACAACAATATGATAAACTTTTCAGATTGGAGTGATAAAGGAATCAAATATTTAGAACATATACTAGAAGGAACAGAATTTATTTCATTTGACGGACTAGTTACAAAATATGGGATCAACAAGAAAAGATTTTTAGAATATCAACAAATTAAATCCATAGTAAAAAAGAAATTTAAACCGGGTCAAGTTGAACTACAAACACCACCAAGTGTGGTTCAATTTCTTACTCTTAAACCCCCCAAATTACTATCCAAAATATACAGAATGCTTTCTAAAACAGATGAATCAATATCACTTCTCTCTCACCTTAGAACACACATGCATCAACACTACAATGAGCGGGTGGAGGGAAGTTTGGAGTCTTCTCTCACCCCCATTCTCTGCGACCTGCTGGAGCAGGGGGGCTAGGACTAGGAGGAGGAGTTGGCCGTCCGACTGCGGTCTGGAGTGTGGAGCCTTCCTGCTGCTGCGGAGTCGGGGCGGTCTGCCTCCCCCCACCGCAGGGAAAAGGGAAACACCACCTGGGTCTGGGTGCAGTTCCCCCCTCCAGGGGCGGGGGCACCTAGACCCGGTTTGTAGAGTACGCTTGGGGAGTGTGATCGTGTGTACAGCGTCTCTTTATGTCTGTCTCCACGTTGGTTGAGTGTGGAGTAAGTGCATATGAGAGCATGAGGGTGGGAATGGATGTTTGTATCTGTGTGTGCCTGTATGTCTGTGTCTATATGTCAGGTTGGGTGTCAGGCGCCACCTCTCTGGGGACATCTCAGGCCCTCCAAGGTTTGGAGGCCTATCTCCACCCACCACCACTTCCCCTGCCAGTGGCGGACCCCCTCAGACATCGGTGCGTTGGTGGTTCTTTGTGTCCGGGGATGGGCGTCCAGGTACACACCGGCTCACTCCTTGGCGGCCGCTTATCGGGCCCTGGAGCTCGCTCGGGCCACTTCGGAGGTGGGGTGCCCCCGGCCTCTCGGCCTGGGGCTCGGTCACTCAGGCGCAGCTGGCTGCCGGCGGAGCTCACGGGCGCGTCACTGCAACTCCCCCTGGCTTCTGCTCCACGGCTGCTGAGTGAGCCCTCATCTGGGACTCTCCTCAGCTCTTTCTGGGACAGTGGCGCAGCTGCCCCTCTGTTGGTCTTCCTTGGTCTCTTGTGTTCTGGGGGCCTCTGGATGTCTGGAGTTTTGATCTCCTCCACACCTGCTTCACGCCCTGGAGGACGGGGCTGTGGCCCCCCCACACCCTCTAGCAGATTATTACATGAAGGAACCTTTTATAAAACAAGCGCGTCCATGCTCACAGGTGTACACACGGGTGATCACACCCACAAACTACACCCTTTTTGGCTCCTACCTCAAAGCACACTGTGTTCTGTTGATCTTATGTGCTGCACAATAATGTTTAACATTTAGTATTTACTGTCATATTCCCATATATCATTGTGATGTTGTTTATTCTATTACTCTTGTTCTCTTCTGCTTGCTTTCTTTTTTCTTTCTCAACAGGTGATCCAGGTGATTGATATATGCATTTTTTTTCTCTGCCCGTTCTGTTGGTTTTTGTCTTTTGCCCTTCTCCCCCGTCCCTCTTCTCAGCTGTTTCTCTTTCCCTCTTTCTTTCTCCCCTTCTTTCCCCCAGTCAAGTCTGTCCCGTATTCAGTAAGTGAAAATAAAATAAACAATAAAAGGTGAATCAAATGGACCATTACGGCAAGGCTGGGATGGTCAATTTGGTAAAGTAAATCCGTTGGGTATCTTTCTTTGCCTTTAGACAACAATTCTGATGCAAAAGAGCCAAACGGGACAGGCCAAAAAAGAAAAAAGATACTTGCTTCTACTAATAACACTCAGCTTACTGGACGAAAATAACACATTTTTTCAATCAGTTCATCCAATATAACTCCATAAGTTTACTGATCTGACTTGTTCCAAACACTCAGTCTAAAATAAGAAGATAATAATATAAATACATACCTCACAGTAACTGCACTTGTAGAGTTACTTTCTGGTGTGGATCTTTTGGTGTTTTCTCAGGGAATGTGGAGATTTGAAAGTCTTATCACACAGGTCACATTTATAAGGTCTCTCCTCATTGTGGGTAAACATGTGTTGTTGTAAATGTACGTCTCTTGTAAATAGTTTTCCACACTGATCACAGAAATAAACATCATGTCCAGTGTGACTGCGCAAGTGTAGATTTCGTGACTCTATACGGCGGAATGTTTTTCCACAAAAATCACAGGGGTACGCTTTGCTTCCAGAGTGGGTAACTTGATGACGCTTTAAGTTTTTACTTTGAGCAAAAGATTTTCCACACAAATCACAGTTGTACGGTTTAATTGCACTGTGGATGAGTTGGTGTCTTTTTAAGGTTCCAGCCAGGGTAAAAGATTTTCCACACAAGTCACAGCTGTACGCTTTAATTCCACTGTGGATGAGTTGGTGTGTTTTCAGGTGTTGAGCCTGGATAAAAGATTTTCCACACAAGTCACAGCTGTACGCTTTAATTCCACTGTGGATGAGTTGGTGTGTTTTCAGGTGTTGAGCTCGGGTAAAATCCTTCCCACACTCGTCACAGCTGTATTTCTTCTCCCCCTTTCTTCTGTGAGGTTTGTCGGCCTCCTGAGAGCGCTGACTTCTCGCTCCATGTTGGTCCTGCAGTGACAGAGATACAAACAGAGGCAGTGAGTGAAATGCAGTCGTGGAACAAACTGAAACTGCCTCCATTAGTGGAATCAAAGAGGTCAAGAAACACGTTGTAGGTGTGTTACCACCACCTTCTGGTGATAGTTTCCCACTACAATGATGTGCTACAATAAGACTTGTCAAAGGGGAAAATCTTTTATGTCATAAAAATATTGTGAGTTCAACTGATGATGATGTTGTTTCAATGTGTGCTGATAAAATATGATCTTTGTATTTTCTTGTAACTTCTGTGGTTTTTGTTTGTGAATGTAGCTTCTGTATGTATGGAGGAGCCCAGGATGGAAAAGATAAAGCTGCTGTTAACAACCAGCTGTGCACACAGTTTCAATAACAGTGTAGCTGAGATACTTTTCTCACCTCCTGTGTTGAAGTCATTGTTTCCTCTGTAGTGGCTGAGCTGAGTCCAAATGGCTGAAACTGTTCCTCTGCTGCTCCACCAGACTCTTCTCCTCCTGTTACTCAGCTGGGACACAAAAGTATAGATATGTATTTTATCCCTGGCAAGAAGAAGCAGAGCAAATAAACATTACGACACTCATCAGTAACAATACCTATGAAGGAGGGGTAGAGCCGAACCAGAATACAGTATTCGGAAAGGCACACAAAAAAAACAAACAAAAAATAATAATTATTTTTTTTTTACGAATATTTATTTCGAACAAATACTTAAAAAATATTTATATTTGGGAACAAGGGAAAACTTTATATGAAACAGCTGAGTTTCCTTGAGAGACTGCAGAACAGTACTGGATGAGTGAGTGACGTGTGAAAGAGGTGACTGACACAGGCTGCTCCACACAGCGACAGAGACGGCTCGGCTGAGCGAAAAAAACACTGAACTGCATCACTATTTTTGTTCAATAGATTTTTTGGACCTTAACTGTGTTCTGGAGGCAGTTTATAGGTTTCGCGAAGATCGGGAGATTATTTCATTACGCTGCACTATTGACATCTGCATTCGGGTGCTCTTATGCTCACTCTGTTTACGTAGCTCTGTTAGCTTGGTAATTTAGACAACAGGCTGTTGACAGAGTAACGATAAAGTTCGGTAAAAAGGTTAAAACAATGATTGTGTCGAATGTATGCACTTGTGCGAGCTATATGGTACATTTAGGTTACTTAGGTATTTCAACCTATGCTAAGGTTAACCTTAGTTGTTGGTTTAACCATGGTTGAGGCAATGGCTGTTATGTTATTTTCTTTTCAGTGACGTTACATGTTCATTGCTGGATTTATGGAAAGAAAAAAATCAACTAATACTGCCTATCCATAGTTGCTATAATGGATACAATTAAAGAATACTTACACTATAACATTAATTACAAGCGTAACACAAAAAATTGATTTTTATGCCCAGCTTGAATTTTACTCAAATACAAATACAAATACTTTTCCCCCCTCAATAAATACAAATACAGATACTGGCTGCTTTGCACATCTCTACTATGAAGCTTCAAGGTGAAATCCCAGGAGCAACTACAAAAAGAAAGTCATCAGCTGCCTACAAGAACTTGAAAGGGAAAAGGCCACTGAGTAGGGCTGGGCGATATGGCCTAAAATTCATAAGGTGATATAATTTGAAGCATGTGCGGTAACGATATATATCGTGATATATTCTTTTCTTCTGTATAACGTATTTTCCACACTAAAAATCCTTTAATTTTCTCAAAAATCGAGAGTGTGCCTTATGTATGAATTCTGGTTGTGCTTACTGACCTCGAACCGATTTCTGCGTGCAGAAATCTGTTAAAAAAATGTTTTAGTACAACTTTGGTAAGCCGCACAGCTTGATGGATTGTCAGAGCATTATGGCTGCCGTAGTGAAAAGCTTCGTGGAGTAATCTGGGTCCAAAACTCCGTCAACTTCAGGTCCCAAAGTCAAACGAATACTAAGAGTTAAAAACGGTCTAAATTCTTTCATCTTTAATTAAATCATCAGCGTTGCTGCTTTATCGGGTGTAACAATTAAGTTTTACATCGATGCATCCATGAAAACAGAATTTATTAAATTTAACAGAGATAGAAGTTAACAGGAAGTTAGCTCGCTAGTTTACACCTAAACATGACATGTTCTAAGAGATTTTTGAAACTAATTCAAACGTACAGCTCTGCTATCACTTCCAACATAAATGAAGACAGAAAACTAAACAGCAGTGGCCTTTGAGGGGTTACTGAAGTCTGACTACCTGATATATAATGTTGTGCTACGTGATTGCTAGCGACACAGCTATGTTAGCATAACATTAGCACAATGAAGCTGGAGGATGAACGCCAACTTTTTTTCCACTCATTAAAAGTTAACGTGAGGGATTCTGGTGGTCAGGGACAAATGCAATCGTATAGCAGGATGCTGTACACGGGGCAAACTTCAGTCAGGAGAACAACTGAGATCATTCATCCACAATACGAGGTTAGTTATTAAGATAAGATAAGATAAGATAACCTTTATTAGTCCCACACGTGGGAAATTTGTTTTGTCACAGCAGGAAGTGGACAGTGCAAAAGTTATGACGCAAAAATTAGAATACAATAAGAATAAATACAGTACACAGCTGTACAGAATAGAATAAAATAATATACTATATACAGTAGAATAAAATAGAATAAAAATATACAATAAGATAAAAATAGAATACGAATGCTATATACAACTGAGTAAAAATACAACGATGCCAGAAAAGATTATTGCACTTAGTGTTATTGCACATGTGTGGATGTGTGTGTTTGTTCAGTTAAAGTCTTTGTTGTGGAGTCTGACAGCAGTGGGGAGGAAAGACCTGCGAAATCTCTCCGTCCCACACCGTGGGTGCCGCAGTCTCCCACTGAAGGAGCTGCTCAGTGCTGTCACAGTCTGCTGCATGGGGTGGGAGACGTTGTCCAACAGGGATGACAGCTTAGCCGCCGTTCTCCTGTCACTCACCACCTCCACTGGGTCCAGAGGGCATCCTAGAACAGAGCTGGCCCTTCGGATCACCCTGTTCAGTCTCTTCCTGTCCCCAGCAGAGATGCTGCCGCCCCAGCAGACCACACCATAAAAGATAGCAGAAGCCACCACAGAGTCATAGAAGGTCTTCAGGAGTGGGCCCTCCACCCCAAACGACCTGAGTCTCCGCAGCAGGTACAACCTGCTCTGCCCTTTCCTGTAGAGGGCGTCTGAGTTATGAGTCCAGTCCAGTCTGTTGTTCAGATGAACACCAAGGTACCTGTAGCTGTCCACAGCCTCAATGTCCATACCCTGGATGTTCAGTGGTTGCAGTGGAGAATGCTTGTGCCTGCGGAAGTCTACCACCAGCTCCTTGGTTTTACTGGCGTTGATCTGGAGGTAGTTCAGCTGGCACCAGTCCACAAAGTCTTGAGTCAGTCCTCTGTACTCCTTGTCGTCCCCATCAGTGATGAGGCCGACTATTGCAGAGTCATCAGAGAACTTCTGCAGGAAGCACTGGGTGGAATTGTGGGAGAAGTCTGCAGTGTAGATGGTGAAGAGGAACGGAGCCAGAACCGTTCCCTGTGGGGCCCCCGTACTGCAGACGACCCTGTCCGACACACAGCCCTGAGTCCTCACATACTGTGGTCGGTCGGTGAGGTAGTCCAAAATCCAGGTAGTGAGGTGATGGTCCACTCCAGAGTTCTCCAGCTTGTCCTTCAGAACCGAGGGAAGAATAGTGTTGAAGGCACTGGAGAAATCAAAGAACATGATTCTCACAGTGCTTCCAGCGGTCTCCAGGTGAGCGAGGGAACGATGTAGGAGGTGAATGACGGCATCATCCGCTCCAATGCCAGGCTGGTAGGCAAACTGAAGTGGGTCCAGTGATGAGCTTGTTAGGCGCCGAAGCTGAGCCAGGACCAACCGCTCCAGGGTCTTCATCAGGTGGGATGTCAGAGCCACCGGCCTGTAGCTGTTGAGGTCCTTGGGGCGTGAAGTCTTTGGCACTGGTACAACACAGGAGGTTTTCCAGAGCTGTGGGACTCTTCCCAACCTCAGGCTCAGGTTGAAGAGGTGCTCCATCACCCCACACAGTTGGTCCGCGCAGGACCTGACGACCCTCGAGCTGATGCCATCTGGGCCCGCTGCCTTCTTGCCATTAATCCTCCTCAGTTCCCTCCTAACCTGGGTGGTTGAGAGAGACAGGCTGGAGCCTTGTGTTGAGTGTGTATTGGATACTGTTGTTGGGGGTGGGGAGGAGTGAGCAGGGTGAATAGAGGAGGTGTGAAGTGTCTGAGGTGGAACAGCAGCAGTGGGGGTGGGTGAGTCTGCAGCCGATGTTGTAGACTGTCTCATGGTTGAATCAAATCTGTTGAAGAAATGATTCAGTTCATTTGCCCATCTCACATCCCTCCCAGGCAGAGAGTTCTGCTGTTTGTGGCCTGAGATGGTTCTGAGGCCTCTCCAGACTTCACCAACGTTGTTTTGCTGAAGCTGGTTCTCCATCTTCTGCCTGTAGCTGTCCTTCCCATTCCTTATCAGTCCCCTCAACTCTCTCTGCACCCTTTTCAACTCCTCTTTGTCTCTGGATTTGAAGGCCCTCCTCTTCTGCTTGAGGACAGCTTTAATTTCTGGGGTAATCCAAGGTTTGTTGTTGGAGAAACACCGTACAGTCCTGGTAGGTACGGTGTTATCCACACAGAAATTAATATAGTCAGTAATGCATGTAGTAAGGCTGTCGATGTCCTCTCCATGGTCGTCACAGATCACCTCCCACACAGTCGACTCAAAACAGTCCTTAAGAGCCTCCTCGCTCTCCTCTGACCATCTCTGCACTGTGCGGGTGGCTGGTGGCACCCTGCGCACTAAGGGCTCATACACAGGGACAAGGTGCACCAGGTTGTGATCAGATCTGCCCAGTGGAGGGAGAGGTGATGAACTGTATGCCTCTTCAGCATTGGCATACAGTAAGTCCAGTGTTTTATTGTCTCTGGTTGAGCAGGTCACATACTGGGTGAAGGTGGGCAGTGTGGAGTCCAAAGAGGCATGATTGAAGTCCCCTGATATTATGAGAAGGGCTCTCGGAGATTGTGTTTGCAGTCTGCTGACCACTGAGTGGAGAGTGTCACAGGCTGCATCCGCGTTGGCCGAGGGGGGGACATACGCTGTTGTTGCGATAACATGCGAGAATTCCCGGGGCAGATAGTACGGACGCATGCTAACGGCTAACAGCTCAATGTCTCTGCTGCAGAGTTGCTCTTTTACAGTGATGTGCCCAGGGTTACACCATCTGTCGTTCACAAAAACTGCCAGTCCCCCTCCTTTCCTCTTACCGCTCTCTCTCGTCCTGTCCGCTCGCAGCATCTGAAATCCCGGTAGTGTCACGCTTGTGTCCGGAGTTAGCGGTGTTAGCCACGACTCCGTTAGCATCATGATGCTACATTGCCGGTACTCCCTCTGTGACCAGGTTAGCGACGTGAGCTCATCCATCTTATTGGGCAAAGATCTTAATTATTATCATTAATATACTGCAACAACTACTACTGCTGCTACTACTGCACATTCACCCAGTGTGTGTGTGTGTGTGTGTGTGTGTGTATGTTCTTCCTCTACACCCCCCCCAATTTTTGCACATGTCGAGGAGCGTGTCAGGCTACATTTCACTGTATGTTATACTTGTATAACTATGCATGTGACAAATAAAGAACCTTGAACCTTGAACATGGGAATAGAGCAGCTGCGAGAGAATTCAACATTAATGAATCAATGTTACGGAAGTGGAGGAAGCGCAGTTTTTGGCTTTCCCCAAATTTCAAAAGTGCTTCATCTCTTTGCTATGACTGTCGCCATAATTTGCAGATGATAATGGTTTTAGCCGCTGCGATGCTTTCGACCAAAACAGGCGCCGCTTGATGACATCATCAACATGCACTATCGCGATAGAGCGATATAGTCAAAATCTCTATCGTTGGTCAAATTTATATTGTTTCTATCGTATATCGTTTATATCGCCCACCCCTACCACTGAGCTCCCTGCATACCACCACCTTTACCCAGGGGATGCTACACCCTGTATATATTTCAAAATAAAAAATAAAAAAAAGCTCAGTTTCCTACAATGGCGGCAGCCGGTTAGTTTTAATATTACTCTTATCATTCTTTCTGGGTCACAAAATAAACGTTTAACATCTTTTTTGTCTTTCACTACTCAGGTTAAACATGATATATGAGTCACTTGGATAACTTAGAAATGTTATTGTTTGGCTTTTTTTAGTATTTTATTTGTTCCTGAGTAAATCGGTTTGGCTGAGATTAAAGTTATAGTTTTTACACAGCTGAATAAACGTCAAGCAGACAACTGATTATCAGAAGTGTGAGATGCTCGAGAATATACTCCGATGTAGACGGCTGAGTTTATTAAACTCCACCGAAACAATCTGCAAATGTAATTAAAATGTAATAAAAATGGTAAAATGGTAAATGGCCTGTATTTGTATAGTGCTTTACTAGTCCCTAAGGACCCCAATTGACCACATTCCTATAACGATCCCACACACATTAGGTGGTACTCCATTATAACACAAAATTCCTTTATTTAACACATCACCAAGACCATCTGTGACAGCGTTCAAGTTTTACAACAACTAAAAGGGATACAGAAAATACACACTGATATATTACATACATACGAATTTATAAGTTAAATATAGTGTACAATAACCAAGCTGTTATCAACCATCATTAACTATTAAACTATTGTTTACGGAAGCGGTTGTGGGATTCATCGGGAAACTAGCGGATGATACCGTGGAGACAAAGACTATCACAACGTTTCCCAACCAGAAGCCGTGGGTGGATAAAACCATCCGCGACGCTCTGAGATCCCGCACCGCTGCCTACAACACGGGACTCATGACGGGGGACATGGACCCGTACAAAGCCGCGTCATATAACGTGCGGAGGGCGGTGAAAGAGGCGAAGCAGCGCTACGGGAGGAAACTAGAGTCACAACTCCAACAGAGTGACTCTAGGAGCCTGTGGCGGGGACTAAGGACAATAACAGACTATAAAGCACCAACAACCGGTATGACGAACGCGGCCGTGACTCTGGCAGACAAGCTGAACACTTTCTATGCTCGCTTCGAGGCTGCAGCTAAGGTCTCCAACAATGCTAGTGTTAGCGGCGCTAACGGCTGCAGACAGGAAGATACTGCCAGCACCGGAAACGTGCTCGTCATCTCCGAGCATGAAGTAAGGAGAGCCTTCAAAAGAGTGAACACCAGGAAAGCAGCAGGACCAGACGGCATCCCAGGTCGTATCCTCAGAGACTGCGCATACCAGCTAGCTCCTGTGTTCACTGAGATATTCAACATCTCTTTATCTCAGTCGGTGATCCCCACATGCTTCAAAGAGTCCATCATTGTTCCTGTCCCGAAGAAACCCCACCCTGCTTCTCTCAATGACTATCGCCCTGTAGCCCTCACCTCAGTAGTGATGAAGTGCTTTGAACGCCTGGTCAGAGACTTCATCATTTCTTCACTACCAGACACACTGGACCCACTACAGTTTGCTTACCGTCCAAATCGTTCCACAGACGATGCCATCTCTCATCTCCTCCACACATCACTCACCCACTTGGACACTAGAAGGGGGAATTATGTTAAAATGCTCTTCATAGACTACAGCTCTGCATTTAACACCATAATTCCCTCCACACTCACCACCAAGCTGGAGCATCTGGGACTCAGCTCATCTATGTGTCTGTGGATCTCCAACTTCCTAACTGGCAGACCACAGGCAGTAAGGATGGGCGGACATGTCTCAGCCTCCACCACTCTCAGCACTGGAGCCCCCCAGGGGTGTGTTCTGAGCCCCCTGCTGTACTCTTTGTACACATATGAGTGTGTGGCCACTACCAGCTCCACCACCATCATCAAGTTTGCTGACGACACCGTCGTGGTGGGCCTGATCTCTGATAACAACGAGACGGCCTACCTGAAGGAGATTAGGAATCTGGAGAACTGGTGCCAGAGGAACAACCTCCTTCTAAACGTCAGTAAGACAAAGGAGCTGATAGTGGACTTCAGCACTAAGCAGGAGAGGAACTACCAGACCCCCGTCATCAACGAGTGCCCAGTGGAGAGAGTGGACAGCTTCAAATACCTCTGAGTTCACATCACGCAGGACCTGTCATGGTCCTGTCACATCAACACCGTGGTGAAAAAGGCCCGTCAGCGTCTCTACCACCTCAGACGCTTGAGAGACTTCCAACTGCCCTCCAAGGTGCTCAGGAACTTTTACTCCTGCACCATAGAGAGCATCCTGATGGGAAACATCTTAACCTGGTTCGGGAACAGCACCATGCAGGACAGACGAGCTCTACAGAGGGTTGTGCGGTCAGCTGAGCGCACCATCCGCTCCGAGCTCCCTGACCTGCACTCAATCTACAGCAGGCGGTGCTGGACCAAGGCCAGGAAGATCGTGAAGGACCTCAGCCATCCCAACAACGGACTGTTCTCTCTGTTGAGGTCAGGAAAGCGATTCCGCTCCCTGAAGACCAACACAGAGAGACTGAGGAGGAGCTTCTTCCCGCAGGCGATACGGTCTCTCAATCACACCACCACACAGTACTGACCCACACATACAGTTCTTAAACACACACTGGACATTCTGGACATTGTTTCACTTCATTACTTAAATCACGCTGCTGTTATTGTGTATATGCTGCTGTTATTGTGTATATATTTATTTATATTTCTTCATACATTCTTATATAGTTCTATATTGTGTATTTTGTTGTACAGTTATTTTATTTTCAACTTTAATTTATATATTTTATCTTATTCTCCCAGTTAAATTTACCCTTCATTAGGGCTGCTCAATTAATCGAATTTTAATCACGATTACGATCTGGGCTTTCAACGATCATTAAAAATGACTGAGCCGATTATTAGCCCCTCCCTCATTTATCCGCGACACCTTAAAGGCCGGTCCGTGAAAATATTGTCGGGCATAAACCGGTCCGTGGCGCAAAAAAGGTTGGAGACCGCTGATTAAGAGGACCCGAGGGAAGCTCGGAAAGCTAAGCAGAAGTTATTTGGAGAGTGACTGCCGTTGGTTGAAAAGAGTTTAAAAAAAAAAAAAAACTTCAGTGGTGTTGCACACTATTTTATATTATTTTTTTAAAGTCATTGTTAACCCTTTAAAGCCGGTCAGAGCAGCACGCTCCGTTTTGCGTAACTATTTTTAAATCCCTGTAGCACTGCAACCACGTAAGCTAGCGCAATAATTTGTTTTGCATATGAAACCGGAGGAGTTGTACTTACATCTGATGCCATCAGCTTGTCCTCGGTCACGGTTTCGTTCCACATATAGCTTTGCAAAAATTGCATAAAAAGTGCTTGCAGGAACAAAAACATAATATTCCAGAAACACGCTTTGCCGTTCCTATCAGCTGTTCGTAACACTTCCCACAGTGAAATGATGCACCTGCTGTTTTCTTTGCAAATTTGCATCATAGGATTGTTTTTTGTTTTTCCTGCAGTATATAAAAATTGCTGTATCTCCAAAATAAAACTATGAAGACACTCAAAATAAATTTCCTGTGGTGGAAAACTATTTTTTGCAACTTTATTGTATTTAAAGTTTTGAGGGATAAACCTCTTAAACTTCTCCAAGTAGAAATATATGTAAACAAAACAAAAGCGATTTTCAATTTTTTTTGTAGTTTATTGCACTTTTTTGCAATTTATGTAATTACTATGGACTTAATGCATACATATTATTAAAATATGGGCTATAACAGTTGTCTTGATGTATAGCAACTTGAAATGCTCCCACAAATGGCACTACAGCATGTAAAAAAAAATAAAATAAAAATAATATAAGCTCTGGTGGACTTGGTTCTATAGTAGGTCTTAAAGGGTTAAATAAATATCGTCAAATAATCGTGATCTCAATTTCAGTGAAAATAATCGTGATTATCATTTTTGCCATAATCGAGCAGCCCTACCCTTCATTCTAATTTGTGTTGTACAGTTATTTCATTTTTAACCTTAATTTATATTTTATTCCTTCCTAGTTAAATTTACCCTTTTTAATTTTTCATATTTATTTCCTATCTTATTCATAGCCTTTTCCTTTTTTGTTTTCTTTAGGTCACGAGCAGTTGTCCAAGCATTTCACTACATATCGTACTGTGTATGACTGTGTACGTGACAAATAAAATTTGAATTTGAATTTAAACCTGCATTTTTGTTGAAGCAGTCTTCAGAAATGGGAAATTATTACATTCAGAAATCACATAATTTCCACATTCATGGCTGCATCAGCAGATATTCAAAAATACATAATTAAAATCACCTTGTTACCTGCAAACATTAAACGTGTTCTCAGGTACATTTGTGATCATTTTCAAGTTGTATGGCTTTAACAATGTGACATTTTCTCCCAAAATCACAATACCATCTCATTCCTTTTTGTAGAGGCAGGCATTTTAAAATGTTTACATTTTTATGTCTTTATTTATTTAACTTTTTTACAATCCCAACCAGCACAGTCACTGGGTACTTGGGCTGCACGATTTTGCATAAAATGAGAATCACAATTTTTTGGCTTAGAATTGAGATCACGATTCTCTCACGATTTTCTTTTCCAGTATAAATATTTATTGCACTTATTAACTGCACATCAACTTCGTAACAGTTGAGACTGAACATAAAAACAATAAATAAACATAAAAACAACAAATGTCTCACGTTTTGTTGTTGCCGCAAAATGTTGTACTGCTTGAAATTCCGTCTCCACCGTTGCTCGACGCTGCGTGTACAGAGCAGGTAGTGCAACAATAGAAAAATAGTTGCGGGATGGCACTGTGTAGCGTTTGTCTAGGGTGTTGATCATTTTCCAGTGTTGATGGGAGCCATATCTTTGGTCAGGTGATAAGTGATAGCCTCCGTAATTTCTTTGTGCCTGCGGGAGTTCGACGGGTATAGGGAAGCGCTGTATAAGGTTCCCGTTATTGATGTTTGGGTGGTTGACCGGGACGGATTTTCTCCTGTCACTTTCTCGTCATCCCTGACGTGCTCTCCGTTGTTTTCTCCTGCTAATTTTAGCATCACACAGCACAGCTTGTGTATCACGTGGTATAAGGCTCCGCCCTTGTCATTTGTTGAGCAGGAAGAGTGAGCGCTTGTTTTCATGCAGATTACGTCCCGGATCAAAATGCGGTACAATCGTTGCCGTCTTTTTTTTTTTTTTTTTTTTTTTTTTTAAATCGTTGTCATTTGGAAATGAGATCGCACATAAGTATGAATCGAGATCGCGATTTTCTAACGATTAATCGTGCAGCCCTACTGGGTACTTTTGTGATTGTTTTCCTTCTTTATAAGGGACAGGTTCAAAGGTTAAAGGTCTCTCTTACTTTCAGTGCTGCCACATGTGGATTTAAGTCCGCACTGCACTGTGTGTGTCTGTTCCCTGATTCAGTAAAACAGGTGCAGCTCTCCCAAAATGTGTGCGCATCACAGTTTTTTGGCCTCGTCTTATCTGTTTATCTTATCGGTATACAAGGCTCGCAACAATACAAATGGAAAATGTAATGTTAGTGTCATGTTGTTCAACAATTTCAACAAGAAAGCGGCTGGACTTCTTTAAGTTTGGTAAAACACGTTTCACCGCTCATACAAACCATTATGACGGAATTATAGAAAACACTGCATCAAAAACACAAAAAAAAGTTGTTTCAGACATGTTGATCTCAGCAAAGGAGAATCACACCAAAACTTTCTTTGTGAGTACGGGCAGCTGCACCTAAAGGCACAATGAATAGCGAGCACACATTGAACCGTACATAACGCTGTAGGGGCGTAAGGTCTTTTAATCGTGGATGTAGTCAACGCGGTAAATACAAACGAGGCTGTAGAGGTTTGGTGCAGGCAGAAAAACAGCTGCAGGGACAATGAAAAGCCTTTTCTGCTCCAACTTCTCCCAGCATGCTGAGCTAATGATTAGTTGGTGTTTTTCTCCAAACACTCTCTCACTCTTCTCTCAACGTGTTCACAATAAACTGTGAACAGACACCGAGGAGAGCAGCAGAAGACCTCATTCAGGAGCTAAACTCAACATGAACTGAACTCACAGTAAAGTTAGCTCGGTGCTTACCTTTAGATGAGCCCACAAACCGAGAGAAACTCCGCGATGAAGCTGCAACTCTTTCCAAACACAGGAAACAGATCAGGGAGCAGAGACCCACGTGGTTCACGCTGATCTCAGCTACGATCCAGGAGACAAGGGTGGGCAGATCGATGCAGATATCGATCAGGACGTTGGTAGTGGTTTATGATCGATACTTTAGTTTGTTTCTCTCCTCTAAGTTCACTACTTTACTCCCGTTTCATGAAAAAGCAGCTCTCTCTGCTCGACTCCTCTCTTGCACACATGCTTTGCTCCGCCCCATTTTCTGCTCTGCTGTGGTTCGTTGCTGTGCGGTCACGTGACTCAGAAGCTACATTTGGGGGGTGTCCAAATTCATGAGCCGCGTCCTCTTTTTTTTTTTTTTCTTTTTTTTTTTTTTGCCTGTCCCGTTTGGCTCTTTTGCCATCAGAATTGTTGTCTAAAGGCAAAGAAAGATGCCCAACGGATTTACTTTACCAAACTGACCATCCCAGCCTTGCCGTAATGGTCCATTTGATTCACCTTTTATTGTTTATTTTATTTTCACTTACTGAATATGGGACAGACTTTACTGGGGGAAAGAAAGAGGGAAAGAGAAACAGCTGAGAAGAGGGACGGGGGAGAAGGGCAAAAACCAAAAACCAACAGAATGAGCAGAAAAAGAAAAAAAAGAAGAAAAAAAATGCATATATCGATCACCTGGATCACCTGCTGAGAAAGAAAAAAGAAAACAAGCAGAAGAGAACAAGAGTAATAGAATAAACAACATCACAATGATATATGGGAATATGACAGTAAATACTAAATGTTAAACATTATTGTGCAGCACATAAGATCAACAGAACACAGTGTGCTTTGAGGTAGGAGCCAAAAAGGGTGTAGTTTGTGGGTGTGATCACCCGTGTGTACACCTGTGAGCATGGACGCGCTTGTTTTTTGTTTTTTAAAAGGTTCCTTCATGTAATGATCTGCTAGAGGGTGTGGGGGGGCCACAGCCCCGTCCTCCAGGGCATGAAGCAGGTATGGAGGAGATCAAAACTCCAGACATCCAGAGGCCCCCAGAACACAAGAGACCAAGGAAGACCAACAGAGGGGCAGCTGCGCCACTGTTCCAGAAAGAGCTGAGGAGAGTCCCAGATGAGGGGTCACTCAGCAGCCGCGGAGCAGAAGCCAGGGGGAGTTGCAGTGACGCGCCCGTGAGCTCCGCCGGCAGCCAGCCGTGCCTGAGTGACCGAGCCCCAGGCCGAGAGGCCGGGGGCACCCCACCTCCGAAGTGGCCCGAGCAAGCCCCAGGCTCCAGGCCCCGATAAGCGGCCACCAAGGAGTGAGCCGGTGTGTAACTGGACACCCATCCCCGGACACAAAGAACCACCAACGCACCGACGTCTGAGGGGGTCCGCCACTGGCAGGGGAAGTGGTGGTAGGGGGAGATAGGCCTCCATACCTAGGAGGGCCTAAGATGTCCCCAGAGGGGTGGCGCCTGACACCCAACCTGACATATAGACACAGAAATACAGGCACACACATATACAAACATCCATTCCCACCCTCATGCTCTCATATACACTTACTCCACACTCAACCAACGTGGAGACAGACATAAAGAGACGTTGTACACACGATCACACTCCCCAAGCGTACTCTACAAACCGGGTCTAGGTGCCCTTGCCCCTGGAGGGGGGGAACTGCACCCAGACCCAGGTGGTGTTACCCTTTTCCCTGCGGTGGGGGGAGGCAGACCGCCCCGACTCCGCAGCAGCAGGGAGGCCCCACACTCCAGACCGCAGTCGGACGGCCAACTCCTCCTCCTAGCCCCCCCGCTCCAGCAGGTCGCAGAGAACGGGGGTGAGAGAAGACTCCAAACCTCCCTCCACCCGCTCATTGTAGTGTTGATGCATGTGTGTTCTAAGGTGCAATTAAAACCCAGGAGGGCATGGAGCTACCTGCCAGAGAGCAGCAGGTAAGCGCATGGTCCCTCCTGCTAGCCCTCAATGTCTACGTGTATTTAAAATTGAGAGGTGGGCAACGATGCCAGGGGTGGGGTGTACACCCTGATGGTACTTTGGACTCCGTGTATCGTGCCCACCCCCAAGATCCTATATGTATGTGTAATGAGAGTGTGAGTAATGTAAATGTCTAAGTTGTGGGATAAAATTGAGGCAGAGGCAGCCAGAAGGGGACAGAGGGGGGGGGGGGCCTCCTCTGCACCCTGGTGACATACCCCTACTCCAAGGTCCTGCATGTGTGGGTGGTTGTGGTGGAGCGGGAAGAGGGAGGCAGCTGGAGATGGGGAGGGAAGGAAGGGAGGGGCAAGTGACCTCTCCCTGGGGCCAGCTCCCCCGCTGACCCCAGTAGGCACACACACTCTTTTTTTTTTTTTTAATAAACTTTATTAAGAAACAGTATACAGAACATGTATACAACCAGAACAAAATTAATATATGCCAGGGGGTGTGATACAAAGAATTACAAACATTCAAATAATTTGTAATTACTACAAATAGTAATAGTTTTCATAGCCTTTTTGTTGAGTGATCCACTAATCAATTTTATGTAACATAAAACATCATTATAGTAATGTTTAAAATTAGGTTTTTTGTTACTGTATTTGCATTTGTGAAAATAAAATTTAGCTAAGATAACTAGCAAGTTTATTATAAAGTAAACATCTTCTTTTTTTGCCTTCGAAAGAAACAAAATACAAGATTTTCCCATTTCACAGTAAAGTCTTTATAGAGATGTCCAGCAATGAATCTACTGAAGTCTTTCCAAAATGTTCTAGCGTATGAACAGATCCAGAAAAGGTGTTGCACAGTCTCAGGATGGCTTCCACAAAATCCACAGTTCACATTTATGTCCCTTTTGAACTTTGTCACGTAATGATTAGCAGGATAAAATTTATGCAGTATTTTAAAGGAGACTTCCTTCACTTTATTCGTTACCAGTTACTTGTTAGGAATTGTCCATACTCTTTTCCAGTTAATGTCACTGACAAAGAAATTCCAATAAGAGACCACATGTGGAATAGTTAGAGATTCTGTCTGGAACAAAGCACGGATATTCTTATTACTTTTACTACGGTTTGTTAGACAGATTCTTCCTATGTGTGAATCTAAAGGGTTGGGGAGAGAAACAGATGATATGCAAGGTTGAATACCTTTAAACAGCATTATAATACCCGTAGGTATTGCATCAAATAATATGGCATATTCTTTGGGTGTGGCTGGAAATTTATAGGTGTTTAAGAATTCTTTTGGCTTTTGGTTTTACTGTGAATGTGGAACAAATGCCAGCAACAACTGGAAACAATATTGCTAATATTGCTACCAGTATAAAATTAGACTGGTCAGCTTGTAGTGAAGATGATTTCTTAGCTTATCATAGTAATACCGATATACATCTGAACAACATTTCTTTGCCGAAAGAAGCTATTTTGTGCAAAGATGTCAACTGTAAGAATGCTGTGCATAAACATTTACTCTGCTCCATGTATGATGATATAGTGACTGCTCTGCATGAAAGTGGTACACTGCTTGATAAACAATATAAGCATAAGAAACCTAACATCAGACCTGGCTGGAAAGAACATGTATCCATGTACCATGATGAAGCTCGCATAGCTTATAAATGTTGGGCCATGGCTGGAAGACCTAAACAAGGCCCAGAATTTGAACAGAAAAAATGTGCGAATGCCAGATATAAGTACGCTGTTCGCTTTATAACTAAAAATGAGCAAATGCTGAGAGCAGATTCTTTGGCCAGGAAAATGTTGTGTAATAATATGGCAGATTTTTGGAAAGAGGTGAAAGCTCTTAATAACTGTAAACCATCTCTACCATCAACTGTTGAAGGTGTTTCTGGGGCAGATAACATTGCAGCATTATGGAGACAGCATTACAGTGCGTTGTTTAACTGTATAAAAAGTGATCCATATGAGGACAATCTTGACATGAGTAATGACACAATAAGTGTAAGGACACATGAAGTATATGAAGCCATTCATAGGTTGTCTGATAATAAATCCTCTGGTTTGGATCACATCACTGCAGAACATTTAAAACATGCTAGTTTAAGGCTAGCTCCTCTTTTAGCACTCTGTTTCACTGGGTTTATGATTCATGGCATATTACCAGACTCAATGCTGTGTATTTTACTGGTACCAGTTATGAAAGACAAAGCTGCAAAAGTGAGCTGTTTGGATAATTACAGGCCGATTGCACTAGCCAGTATTTTATCTAAGGTGTTAGAAAGAATCCTGTTTGATAGAGTTAGTGTGTTCATCTCTTCTCTGGATAATCAGTTTGGCTTTAAACCAAAGCACGGCACTGACATGTGCATATATGCACTCAAGGAAATAGTCAGGTTGTATAGGGCTAAAAATTCATCTGTCCTCATGTGTTTCATTGATGCCTCTCAGGCTTTTGATCGAGTGAACCACAGAAAACTTTTTGATAAATTGAAGACACGGGGAGTTCCTCAATACATCGTGAGGATTCTCTCTTACTGGTACGCTCATCAGAACATGTAGGTTAAATGGGGAAGCAGTATTTCTGCCCCCTTTGGTGTCAGCAATGGTGTCAGACAGGGTGGGATTTTGTCTTCAATTTTATTTAATTTATATGTCGATGATTTGTCCATACAGCTGAGAGCCTGTAACACTGGGTGTATATTAGGTGAAGCACTGATAAATCATCTTATGTATGCAGATGACCTGGTTGTTTTTAGTCCAAGCAGTCCTGGGTTACAGGATCTTCTTAATGTCTGTACTGAATATGGTGTGCAATATGACATTGAGTACAATGCTGCTAAAAGTGCTGTTTTGATATGTAGAACCAAGCAGGATAAACAGCTAAATTTCCCTTTGTTTAAACTGGCACAAAAAACTCTTGAAGTTCATAAAAAGGTGAAATACCTCGGTCACTTTATTACTGAGCAAATGAATGATGATGATGACATATACAGACAACGATGTAAGCTCTATGTGCAGGCAAATACTATTGCACGCAAATTCAGCTTTTGTTCACTTCCAGTTAAAGTGGCTTTGTTTAAAGCGTATTGCACACCGCTATATACTGCCCCCTTGTGGTCATCCTACAAACAATGTAGCATGCAGAAGCTGCATGTTGCATATAATGATGCGATGAGAATCCTTTGCAGGATACCTAGAAGTGGTAGTGCCAGCCAGATGTTTGTAGCTGTGGGTGTCTGGACTTTTAAAGCACTTTTTAAGAAAGTTAATGTTCAGTTTTAGAGAACGACTGGATGGTTCGAGTAACAGTATAATTTTAGCACTTACAGATCCGACAGTGAGTGGTTCCCGTTACTCATCCAGTCTCAGAAAGCACTGGTTAAAGTGTTTGTGTATTTATTGATTTATTTTAAGTAATTGTGTTTTATGTATATTATGGTTTTATATTTTTACAAATGCTTTATATACTTATTTATATACATATATATATTTAATGGTATACCTTGTGTTGTGTGTGTGTGGGGGGGGGGGGGGGGGGAGTTGTGTGTGTGTGTTTCTTGTCTTGTTTTTATGGACATGTAGTCTGCCAATAAAGATTGAATTGAATTGAATTGAATTGAATTGAATTGAATTCTGAATAGGACATAAGCTGCCCATTAGGATTAAACAGCTGATTCACTAAAACAATCCGTTTCTCAACCCACCTAGAAAAAAAAAAGATTTATTTTTATACACTATGTTCCTATTATTCCAAATTGAATACGTATGGGGTGTAAAGTTGTGTTTATATATAAGGGACCAAGCTAATAGAAGTTGTTTGTGAAACATCGAAAGGTTTTCTGGAAGCTTATCTATATTATAATCACAACCTAAGATAACTTAGACCACCAAACTTCCAAATGGATACCGGATTTTTAAGAAAATGTTTAGCCCAATTAATCTTAAATGTATTGTTTAGAGTAGTAAAATCCAAAACATTGAGGCCACCGTGTTCATAGTCATTCATCAATACACTTTTTCTGATGTAATGTAATGTGTCCTGTTTTTCCAGAGCAAGTTGAAGAGCATTCGGTCGATATCCTTACAAGTTTTGCCGTCCACATGCAGAGAAATTGCTGCATAAGTCAGTCGACACAGACCTTCTGCTTTTGAGAGCAATACCCTTCCTCTTAAACTTAAATCTCTCTGCAACCATTGATTTAATTTGGTTTGAGATTTTTTAATAATTGGGGGACAATTTAGTAAAATTCTGTCTTTTGGATCTTTGCAGATAATCAGATCTAAATATGCTGCTTCATTTTTAACTGTTATATTACAAATACTCTGAACATTACACTCTTTGACAGGCAATAATTGACATTTATTTAAGTTTAGGACCAATCCAGACCCTTTTGAGAAATCCTCTATTACGTGTAAAGCAATTGGCACTTGGCTGGCATTTTTAAGAAAAATTGTGGTATCAGGCTATGACAGCGTTGATGGAGTTTTTAAATTGTGTTGATCGGCCACGTAAAACCAGAGTTATGTTAAAAATATATGAAATATTTGGTTTTCTTCCTGAATACTATCATTGTTTATATTTACTGCGGGAAGAAACGGTAAAAACTGTGTTTCATAAGGAAAATGCCATAAAGCACTTTCCACCTGTGAGCGAAGACAACACCAAAAAACCTCACCCTTTCCTAATGGTCAAAAAATGTACCATGTCGACCAATCAAAAGATTCCAGATAGCAAGACGACATTGAATCGATGTTGATTTTTCATCCAATCCGTCGTTATGGTCAGGGTTGAAATGTCACTGTTGTAACAACATTGAAATACTGTGGTAAACCCATGGTCTTACTATAGGGACGTTGAAATGATGTTGATTTACCGTTGTTTTTTTGTCATTGATATTTGATCTATTTGTAGTTGACCAGGTGACAACAACAACGTCGAGAAAACGTCTATTTATAGTTGACCATCATTCCGCGCCGGACACCATCAAAAAGCCATCGATTTCTAGTAGTGCATTAAATTGCATTGCAACTGAGCGGGTATAAAGTACCGGAGAAAGTGGATTTATTGTTCTTTTGTTATCAATGACTTTGGTCTAGTTCACCAGCTTTGAAAAATCGTGTCGACCTGCAATTTATGTATAGTTGAGCGGGAAATTAAAGCAGCGATCACTTGGACTATTCCGCAGCACCCCTCTCACAGTGGTACATCCCTCCAGGTAACCATTGTCTTGTACAGTAGAGCGGGACATTAGATTTACTCTCAGCGGAATTGACCGGAGAAGGCATCAGTTCATGCACTGCACTGGCCTGCACCACGATTAGTATAAGGTAAGAATGAATGAATTTTCTTCTATTTGTTATTTCCACAGTTGCATTTGAATAACAGTAAAAAACTCGTTAATGTACAGTTTCTGACAAAATGTGGGAGCCCGAAATTGTGTCCACTTTTCATCTTACAACTCAGCTGGAGTTTCATACTTTTCTGTTATATTCTGTTACAAAGCTAGCCTAACGCTTCGAGGGTTCCTTTGTTAGCCTTGCCGTCGCCTCGGCCACCATTGACCCAGACTGTCGCTCTGTCTTTGCCTTTTTGCATAGTACTAAAAAATAGTGTAAATCTGTGATATATGATTGGTAAATGTAAAGGTAACTGTATAAATGTGTTCAATGACTTTGTTACTTTTGATGATTGGAGAGCACCCGCTTCAATTCGCACACGAAAACTTTAGACTCAGTTCGAATGCTCACGCGGCATGTCCACGTGACTTTACGTTGCACGCTCACCTTTACATTGCACACTCACCTAACTTTACGTTGCACGCGTACATGACTTTCCGTTTGTGCCTTGAATAATGAATAAGGCTACGTCCACACGTACCAGGGTATTTTTGAAAACGCAGATTTTTCTATGCGTTTACACCTTTCGTCCACACGTAAACCTCGTTTTCGTTCGCTGAAAACGGAGATTTTAAAAAACGCCTGCCAGGGTGGATATTTTCGAAAACTCAAGTTTTTGCATTTACGTGTGGATGAGGAAAACTGAGAAAACGCAGTGTCAAAGGTGTGCGCCTATTTTGACGTCACACTGTGCACGTTTTTCTTTCGGTGCAATGAATTTCTACAATGGCGGACTTAGACAAACTTATACTTGAATGCAGAATGTTAAGCCATCACTTATGGATATATTAGGTTTTCGCCTCCCACTGCTTAAACCTGAACAACCACTTTATGAAGTGGTTCTGACTGAGCTGGAGCTGTTTTGCAAAGAAGGATGGGCAAGGATTTCAGTCTCTAGATGTGCAAAGCTGGTAGAGACAGACCCTAAAAGACTGGCAGCTGGAATTGCAGCAAAAGCTGGTTCTACAAAGTATTGACTCAGGGGGCTGAATAATTACACACAGCCCACTTTGCAGTTATTTATTTGTAAAAAATGTTTGGAATCATGTAAGATTTCTGTTCCACTTCTCACGTGTGCACCACTTTGTGTTGGTCTTTCACATGGAATTCCAATAAAATTGATTCATGTTTGTGGCTGTAATGTGACAAAATGTGGAAAAGTTTAAGGGGGCCGAATAATTTTGCAAGCCACTGTAAGCGGGAGATTTTCCCAACGAAGAACCACTTACTGCTTAAAAGATAGAGAGTTAAAGTAGACTGTATACCCTCAGGTTAACTTTAAAGGTATTATTGAAGTCAGAGGCAGCATAAAAGTGACCCCCCCTTAGACTGATTTCTAGTTCTAGTGTCTTTATATTCCAGTGAGTTCTGCTTTTAGTTAGCAAACATAAACTAATGTAAGTCTATTAACGGCAACTGACTAACCAACCCGGTGAGTCGAGTCCCCTCGAGCAGTGCTCACTGACCAAGCCTAACACCAAACTGATGAAAACATGGCAGCATTTAGTCTGCATTTATAAATAAGGCAGCATTTATTTAAAACCTGCAACAATCTCTCCCAAAGTGATTGCTGTCACTTCAAGTCAGAGCGCAACTGTTTGCAGAAAGTTGGCCTCTTATAAGATGAGCTCCCTTATTCATTGTATTCCCAGAGTAATTCCCAGAGTATTTTATTTTCTTTAATAAATATCGATGTTTGGTGTCACTGTATTGAGACAACATCACAACGCAAAATATCAAGATGCTGTGCTGTATCGATCCCCCCCCCACCTCTACCGTATTACGGGTGAAAACACCAGTCAGCCAGAAGATCAAAACAATAGTTAAGTTCAAGTATTTATACAATATCAGTTAACTGTAAGGTAAAACAATATCTATAACAACAACTACTACTAAATACGGTGTCCCAATGGGAAAACCATTTAAACGTGACAGCGATAACATTTTGGAGAATCAAAATCCGTAAAAAATAAATAAATAAAAAAATAAAATAAAAAAGTAAAAGACTTGCAGCTTCCCAAATGTAACATTCAGGATTATTGATGCAAGTCCAGAAATCAGAGCCACAAAGTAGACAAAAGGAAAACATATTATTGATACAGAAGTTGTTTTCTATACAAGATCACTGCAAAAATCCATACCTAATGTCCACCCTACTGTTACTCATTTTATATTAAGATTTAAAAATTAGTTGGTATTGGTATGGCGAGTGGCCTTCAATAATAGTAATAAATCACATAGCAATAGTACATTCATATAGTTGTATTAGGCATGAAAATATATTAAGTAATCCAAAGTATTCAGAATACGTAACTCTACCGGCATCCAGCATCTATCTACATGTAAAAAGAATTTGGTGTTTTCTGAGGGTCCAAAAAGAAATAATAGAATTTGAATTAATTTAAATTAAAACAATTTAGTTTAATACGACTAATAGGCATTACGAGCTCAGTCATGGGAAAAAAAACAACAAAAAAAAACAACAACAACATTTCGAATGTTATTTCTTCCTGAATTGAAGTCCAAACATCAGAGCTACCTCGTGAGATCCAAGTGTGACATCAGCTGACACTCTTTACAGGAGATTCCATCTGAACTCTGTGGAGCCTGATCTGGTTTGTAAGTCTGACCCTGAAACCAGAAGAGGATCTTTCTGTCTCTTCAGATTCACTGTGATCCAGTGCAGTCCGTCCTGCAGGATCGCGCTGATGTTTGCACAGAGCAGATAATGAAGTGAATGTTTTTCATACTTGAATGCACAAAATGTTCAGGAGATTTTTCAATCTGGTTTTAAAGCAATGCATAGCACTGAATCAGCACTTTTAAGAATTTTTAATGATATATTTTTATCATGTGATTCTTGTGAAAGTGTCATTCTTATTTTACTCGATTTAACTGCTGCATTTGACACTGTAGACCATGAAATTTTAATCTCACGTTTGGAGCAGTGTGTCGGTATAACAGGTGTGGCTCTGAAATGGTTCAGGTCTTACTTAACAAACCGAACCTTTTCAGTTCGCTTAGGAAACTGTGAGTCCTCCCGAGCTCCGTTGTCTCATGGAGTACCACAGGGTTCCATTCTGGGCCCTATCCTGTTTTCACTTTATTTACTTCCATTGGGCTCAATTTTTAGAAAACACAGACTCTCGTTTCACTGTTATGCAGATGACTGCCAGATTTATGTTCCTCTTAAAAAGCAAGATGGGTCGTCTGTAAATCGTTTACAAACATGTCTGGAGGACGTCAAGTCGTGGTTGGCGCTAAACTTTCTTTGTTTTAATGATTCTAAGACTGAAGTAATGGTGTTCAGACCTGCCTCCACTGCTGTTCAGTGTGTTGATTTGCAAACCCTGAAATCATTTTGTAAACCAGAGATTGTTAATCTGGGTTTTAAAATGGATCCTGAGCTTAAGCTTGAAAGCCAGATCGGGTTGGTTGTAAGGTCTAGTTTCTTTCATCTGAGGCAACTGGCCAAAATTAAGCACTTTCTTACGAGACAGCAATTTGAAACAGTAATCCACGCTTTTGTAACCGTTCGGCTGGATTACTGTAATTCTCTTTATTTTGGGGTGAGTCGATCTTCTGTTTTTCGACTGCAGTTAGTCCAGAATGCTGCTGCATGCCTTTTAACTGGCACTCATAGATACGAGCATATCACCCCAGTTTTATATTCACTTCATTGGCTGCCCGTGCATTTTAGGATCCATTTTAAGATGCTTTTATTTGTTTTTAAATGTTTGTCCAATGCTGCCCCTGTGTACCTCTCTGAGCTTCTTCATCCATACATACCTTCCCGGTCCCTCAGGTCGGCAGACCAGCTCTTCAGAGGGGATCGGGCGTTTGCTGTGGCAGCACCAAAATTGTGGAATGAGTTGCCTTTACATGTTAGACAGGCACCTTCCTTATCTGTTTTTAAATCACGTCTTAAAACATATTTATTTACCTTGGCTTTTAGCACAGCAGGACTTGTTGATGTCTCTTAATACGTTTCTTATTAATTATATTACTTTTAATTTTAAGATATTTTATATGTAATTTAAACTGTTTCCTCTCTGTTTTATATTTGTAGCACTTTGGTCAACATAGTTGGATGTAAAGTGCGTTATAAATAAAGATGCTATGCTATGCTATGTTTTTGCACATTGGTAACAGTGAAACAGTTTATTTACAGTGAGGGATTGTTTATGTTTGGATTATAAACTGAGATTCTTAAAGCTCTTGTCACACTGTTATTAAGTTCACTTCAATATGTCGAAGTTCATGGCAATCTCGAGTCCCTGAATATGAGAAACGTCTGTCACAGTGTCTACAGTTGTATGGTTTCTCTCCTGTGTGGACTCGTTTATGTACTTTAAGGTAACCTGCAGTGGTGAAGGATGACCCACACTGGTCACACACGTGCTTTTTAACCCCACTGTGAATGACTTCATGTCGTTTTAATTCACTTGGTTTGGGGAAACCTCTCCCACATTCTTTGCAGAAGTTCATTTTGTCTCCAGTGTGTCTACGCTGATGTACTTTTAGGCTTTGTTGATGACTGAAAGTTTTTCCACAAAGGTCACAGAGAAACTCTTTCCCACCACCACAGTGACGACAGGGTTGAGAAGTGGATCCATCTGTGTCGCTCTGCTTCTAAACAAAGACACAAAGACAGTGAGAGTCAGGGAATTCCTTCAACATTTTAATCCTGAACATTGCCTGAAATAAAGCTCAAGCCCCGAGTTTGATTACACTAGAATCACGTCATATTTTCGGCCCTATGTTGTAGTGAGATAAGTTTGTGGGTGTTGTTTTCGCCGCTTTTAACTCCTCGCTGGTTAGCTAGTTTTAACGTCTCGTTTAGCTTTGAAATTAAACTTCATTCACATAATACTTCAAAATAACTGCAACTGAAAAAATATGAATACATACCTCACAGTAACTGCACTTGTAGAGTATTTTTCTGGTGTGAATCTGTTGATGCTTTCTCAGGGAATGTGGCTCTTTAAAAGCCTTTTCACACCAGTCACATTTATAAGGTCTCTCCTCAGTGTGGATAAACATGTGGTTTTTTAAGTGTGTGGCTGTTGTAAACAGTTTCCCACACTGATCGCACCAGTAAACATCCTGTCCAGTGTGAATGCGCAGGTGAATATTTCGTTTGACTAGCGAGCAGAATGTTTTTCCACAAATGTCGCAGCTATACGCTTGATTATTTTCAGAGTGGGTAACTAGATGATTTCGTAAGCTGCTACTACGAGCAAAAGCTTTACCACACTGATCACAGCTGTGTGCTTTAAGTCCACTGTGGATGAGTTGGTGTCTTTTTAAGTGTCCAAGTTGGGTGAAAGATTTTCCACACAAGTCACAGCTGTACGGTTTAAGTCCGCTGTGGATGAGTTGGTGTGTTTTTAAGTTCGCAGCCAGGGTAAAAGACTTTCCACACAAGTCACAGTAGTGTGCTTTAACTCCACTGTGGATGAGTTGATGCCGTATCAGGTCAGACGTCCGATTAAAATCCTTCCCACAATCGTCACAGCTGTATTTCTTCTCCCCCTTTCTTCTGTGAGGTTTGTCGGCCTCCTGAGAGCGCTGACTTCTCGCTCCATGTTGGTCCTGCAGTGACAGAGATACAAACAGAGGCAGTGAGTGAAATGCAGTCGTGGAACAAACTGAAACTCCCTCCATTAGTGGAATCAAAGATTGATTAACTGATAATACTTTATTTATCCGGAGGAAAAATGTTTTAAAGACTGCCAGACGATCCGGCACCATCATGAGCACCCCTTCCAACCATACATAGAATACACAAACATAACATTGGGAAGTCAGGTGAGAGAGGTACGGAAAAAACAAAACAAAACAATGGAAATACAGAGTACATGAGGAAAGAAGAGGAGAAAATTTAAATCTGGTTTTCATCTTGAAGGAGAGTGTATATGATTGGGGAAACCTGCAGTCAGCTGAGACTGAAGAAGTCACTTGGATGAGTGACGAAACGTTTCTCCCACTAAAACCGCTACGTCCAGGTGAACAGAATCAACCTTTTGGGATTTACTTACCTGGATGATTAAGCACGGATCAAGACCTTATTTTGTTAACATTTTTAAAATGATAGCAGCACAAACAAAATATTTTGCAGCACAAACCAGCACAAACATAGCACAATTGATTGACACCAGTTTTGTTTGATTCCATTAATGTGGGGTGGCTGGTTGACCTCTGACCTCTAGAAATTTTTATTAATATTTTTAAAATGATAGCAGCAGAAACAAAAAAATTTGCAACACAAACATAACACAAATGTTTGACATCGATTTTGTTTGATTTAGTTAATGTGGGGGCGCTGGTTGACATTTTGACCCTTACATTTTCATTAATATCTTTAAAACAGAAGCAGCACAAACATAGCACAGTTGATTAACACCACTTTTGTTGGATTTGAAGAAGGTGAGTGGTAGGGGTGTAGCGATACACAAAATTCACGGTTCGATATTTTTTCGATACAAAAACAATGTTCATGCCTTTTTAATTTGTCATTTATTAAAATTATAAATATATATTTTAACTCAAAAGTACAGTTTTTAAATTTAATGTTGCTGAAACAACAAAGGGATAAAAAAATAAATCTATCTAATGGAGAAATCTTTGGAAAAGAGAGTTTATTACAGAGAAATGGCTCTTTCCAAAATAAAAGCTATACTATACGCTTCTTCTGGGCTATATTCTCAGCAGCATATTAAACATATCAGGTCCCCATAAGGAGAATCCTGTGCTAACGGCTGTCTAAATGACTCGGGTAAAGTTTGTAGCATGCATGCTTGTTGTTTTTGTCTGCTTCCATTTGTCTTTGCACTAGGATGATGTCAGCGTAAATGTGCAGTCATATTCGTTGTGTTCCTACTAGTGCTGTCAGCGTTAATCTGAAATGACCTTAACGCCACAACACGGCAAATCTCCGTTAACGAGCTACCGCGGATCGTCCGTGCGTGGGGCTGGACGGCCAACACGTTAACGAGCTAACTGCGCTAACACACTAGTTCCCACCCATGTAATTGAGCATTGCGTGGCACATCCAACATACTGTTTTACTTTTGTCCATGACTCGCTTACCTTCAGGGTCATGCTTCACATGAAAACCAAAATAATTCCAAACGCCAGATCTGAATGAGGGTGGGGGAGGTCCATGTTGCTGAGAGCTTAACTTCTGTCTTGCTAGCTTGCCCTGCGGTCAGTGAATCTGCACTCGACTGCTCCGCCTAGGCTGCACTGCCGAGCGCAGATCCACTGAGCGCTCAACACAGACAGCATCGTCAGAAGGAAAGTTGATAAAGGAAATTACAAATTGTGTATTGTTCGATACATATGCGTACCGAACCGAAAGCACTCTACCGAACGGTTCAATATCGATACGAGTATCGTTGCACCCCTAGTGAGGGGCCAACTTCACTCACATGGTTTGTCTAGGCATTACGGCTACTGTAATCAGAAGCGTCGCGGAGTAATACGTACCATGCTTCAACGTAATATTACCTTATTGTGTGTATAAGGACCACAAATGGCACGTGTTAAGAGACACGGCTGTCACACGGTACACAGTAGAACATGGGAACAGAGCAGCTGCGAAATCTGTCTTTGTTATTACGCTCAGCATCTTTTAGTTTACATTTTGACTGCACGGTTGCTTTTTGTTATGCGCAAAAACAACATTGTTTTATTTTATACCTTGAGCATTATTATTTAATAAATGCTGATAATTTATTTCTGAGTAATTTTTTCATGTACATCTATGCTGTCTGTTAATAAAACTGCCTCTGCGAAATCTGGGACACAGCTTTTACTAATAACTCTTTTTGTTCTTACTTTATGGCTTAAAATAAATAATAATAATAATAATAATAATAATGGATTGGATTTATATAGCGCTTTTCAAGGCGCCCAAAGCGCTTTACAATGCCACTATTCATTCACTCTCACATTCACACACTGGTGGAGGCAGCTACAGTTGTAGCCACAGCTGCCCTGGGGCAGACTGACAGAAGCGAGGCTGCCATATCGCACCATCGGCCCCTCTGACCATCACCAAATATCGAGATGTATATCGTATATCGCCATCCAGCTACAGAATATCGAGATATGAATTTTGGCGATATGGCCCAGCCCTGATCACGGGAGAAAATCTTTTACTTCATGAAAAATGGGCAGTCCAACTGATGATATTGTTTTAATGTGTGCTGATAAAATATGATCGTTGTATTTTCTTGCAACTTCTGTGGTTTTTGTTTGTGAATGTAGATTTTCTATTTATGGAGGAGCCCAGGATGGAAAAGATAAAACTGCTGTTAACATCCAGCTGTGCACAGTTTCAATAACAGTGTAACTGAGATATTTTCTCACCTCCTGTGTTGAAGTCATTGTTTCCTCTGTAGTGGCTGAGCTGAGTCCAAATGGCTGAAACTGTTCCTCTGCTGCTCCACCAGACTCTTCTCCTCCTGTTACTCAGCTGGGACACAAAAAGTATAGATATGTATTTTATCCCTGACAAGAAGAAGCAGAGCAAATAAACATTACTACACTCAGTGACAACAATACCTATGAAGCTTCAAGGTGAAACCCCAGAAGCAAAAAGAAAGTCATCAGCTGTCTACAAGAACTTGAAAAAACCCACTGAGCTCCCTGCATACCACCACCTTTACCCGGTGGATGCTGCACCCTGTATATATGGACTTCCATAGACACAGAAAGAAGGAGTCCCACTCAGGCTCATTGGTAGCAGCATAGCAACAGTTAGACCTCTGCCTTACCACCACATATTTTAAATACAACGAGGGTGTGTTGTTCCCCAGTGTTACTCACTGCATCCAACCTATAAATGGAGGAAGTGGAAAGAAGGTCCTTGGCTCTTTAACGGGGACAGCACCGAGCCACATGATAGAGTGAAGGGTTAGCCCTGATTTTTTTCTGCTGTGCTGCTTTATTAAAAAAATTGTTTAAGATGTCCAGCATATGTGATTTTTTTTATATGAAGTTATTCCCTTTTGAACAAAACTCAAAACAAACCCTAATAAATCTTTCAGTCATTTCAAAGTCTGTAAATATCTTTATTAAATCATAAGTAGGGGTGGGCGGTATAAACGGTATACGGTAGAGACGATATAAATTTGGCCAACGGTAGAGATTTTGACTATATCGCTCTATCGCAATAGCGCATGTTGTTGGTGTCAACAAGCTCCGCCTGTTTTGGTCGGAGGCATTGCAGCTGCTGCAAACAACATCGTCTGCAAATTATGGCGGGCGACAGTCACAGCAAAGAGACGAAGCACTTTTGGAATATGAGGAAAGCCAAAAACTGCGCTTCCTCCACTTCTTTAACATTAATTCATTAATGTTGAATTCTCTCGCAGCTGCTCTATTCCCATGTTGTTGCAGTATATTAATAACTAACCTCGTATTGTGGATGAATAATCTCAGTTGTTCTCCTGACTGAAGTTTGGTCTGTTTAGAGCATCCTGGCATGCGATTGCATTTGTCCTTAACCACCAGAAACCCTCACGTTACCTTTAATCGAGTGGAAAAAAGTTAGCGTTCATCCTTTAGCTAATGTTATGCTAACTAGGGCTGTGTGATGTGACCAAAATCTCATATCCCGATATAAGACATCTATCGTCCGATAACGATATAAATCACAAAAATGTAAAATTTTCCATAAATTCTGTGAATCTCGGGCAGCTCGACTTGTGTGAAATGTTTCCTGCTGGGTGTCGTGTACCTGGAGTCGAGTGTTTTAACCGATGCATGAAACGATACATTTTTAGACATAAGTTGTAACGGACGCCGTTTTCTTTGTGAGTATTTATTACACAGCCTGCTGCGGGGAAAAGCCTGTTCTAACGTTTGAGTCTAAGGTTTATTTTTTATTTTTTTGTAACAGCAGGAAACAAACGATAGCGTAAAATGAAAGGATAGACGTTTTTAAATCGTCATCCGATATATATCGTTATATCAGACAGCCCTAACGCTAACGTAGCTGTTTTGCAAGCGATCACGTGGTACATCATTATATACTGTGTACTTTCAACCAAAAGGCAAATAACCAAACCACATGTACATCTAATAAAAGATATAAATATTGAAACACTGATCCAACATTATCCTTTATTGACGGATCATTTGATCTTACACTTTTACCTGAATGTGGCTGCTGGGTTTAATATCGGCACATGCACATATGACAAAATAACCAGCTTCTCTCGTTCCATTTCAAACAGGACAGTGGTAACAACAATTTTAAGTTGTAGATTTTAAATAGGCTACATAAATTCCAATGGGAGCAACAGGACGGTCAAATGTCGCTGATTTTACTACAGAGTAGGACGGACTGTAGAGTAGCAAACATCGGAAAACACGCTCTCAACACTGCAGGTTACCTGGTGTAATGTTTTTCAGCTAAAAAGGAAACACGGTCTGACTCCTACATAACTGAAGGTTAAATGCAGCTAATATGTCCTGGTTTAAGGCAGGCACTCACACCTCCGCTCTGCTGCGTCTCAGCCACCATCGCTCTGGCAGAAAGGACAACAGAGCCAGAGTAGGGGAGAGGCGAGCTGGAACAGACCATACCATTTTTTTTTTTTTGGGGGGGGGGGGGGGGGGGGTCTATACTTTTGTTTTTAAAATATTACGTCTCAACCAAATACTATATGCTTTTTATAAAGTACTGTGAATCTTTGGGGGTCCTGTGATTCAAAAATGGGCTAAAAACGCCCCCGAGTCACAGCAAGAAATAATCGAGCAAAACGCGAGCAAACGCTCAACTTCTCCCAGCATGCTGAGCTAATGATTAGTTGGTGTTTTTCTCCAAACACTCTCTCACTCTTCTCTCAACGTGTTCACAATAAACTGTGAACAGACACCGAGGAGAGCAGCAGAAGACCTCATTCAGGAGCTAAACTCAACATGAACTGAACTCACAGTAAAGTTAGCTCGGTGCTTACCTTTAGATGAGCCCACAAACCGAGAGAAACTCCGCGATGAAGCTGCAACTCTTTCCAAACACAGGAAACAGATCAGGGAGCAGAGACCCACGTGGTTCACGCTGATCGCAGCTACGATCCAGGAGACAAGGGTGGGCAGATCGATGCAGATATCGATCAGGACGTTGGTAGTGGTTTATGATCGATACTTTAGTTCGTTTCTCTCCTCTAAGTTCACTACTTTACTCCCGTTTCATGAAAAGCAGCTCTTTCCGCGCGACCGGGGGGAGGGTCTGGTTGCACCCGCTGGGGAGCGCCATATTGGGACCTCCGCAGTAACCGGACACAGGTGACCTCCACACTAACCGGAAACACGTGACCACACTAACCGGAAACACGTGACCTCCAAAGTCGGCAGAAATATGTTCTTTTTTTATTATTATTTCTTGTCTCGTTCCTGCATGGATCCTTAACCTTGCAAGTGGATCGTAAAGGTTGGCACAGAGTCTTTCATGTATAAATTTGCCGTTAATAATGATATAATTCTAGGAATCATCTAGTTTGCTTACACTTTGTTAGCGTTACAACAACGGTCAGACCCCCGAGGTAGTGATGGCCAAATGAAGCTTTCTGAAGCTTGTTTTGAAAACGGTTCATTACTCGGAGCTTTTCAACACAGTCCTCTCTGGTGACATCTGGTGGCCAAAAATATGAAGAGCAGCTTGAATCCACAAAATAAAACCAACTGCTTCATTATGATTGCCCACTACGGAGTGGAATTCTGTCTGATATTGGGCCACTGTTGTGTTGCTTTGAACGTGTATTTTTGGGGGGTTAAAAAAATGCGGTTTATTTGTTTAATAAATAATTTCGACCAGTAAACTCTCCTTGTTTAAACATGCACCATGGTGTGGTCTTTCTTTGCTTGTGACTTCTTGATGTTGGTAAATACAATAATTGAAAAATACCACATTACATATAATATATACATATAATAATGTACAACACATTCTGGAGTATGCTTCTGCTGTGAGGTCCCACCTCCATGCACTTGTGCAAGAGCTAGACGGGTGTATTTATAAATAATATTATATTGGGGAAATTTTCCTATACATATTTTTGACCTGGGGGTAGAACTGATTGTGAAAGGGAAAATGCTTATGAACTTGCAAATTAAAAGCATGATGCATTTAAGGTAACCCTTTTTCATTTTTATTTAAGAAGAGAATTTGTTCCACTGTGCGATGGTCGAAACTGTTCCTTTTCGTGGAGATAATTTCTCCTGCATTAAGGAAAATCCCTTCACGTGGAACAGAAGAGGCTGGAGTGCAGAGAAACTGGTAGAGATGCAGTTATACAGTCTACCTGGGCCCCACAAACTCAGCTAAAGAGAATAAATAGATTAAATTGCTGCACATTTGGCAGACTAACATTTTCAGATTAGTTAAACAATAAAATATATATTTTTACAACATTAAATGTAAAGAATCAAGTGGAAGTTTTTCTAAAGTTACTTAATTATATTTATATTATGAAAGCAGATTTTTTTTGACATTAAGTTTTTTCCCATCCATACATTCGCTTCCACTTATCCTTTTCAGGGTCGCGGGGGGCGCTGGAGCCTATCCCAGCTGTCATAGGGCGAGAGGCGGGGTACACCCTGGACAGGTCGCCAGTCTGTCGCAGGGCCAACACACAGGGACAGACAACCATTCACACCTAGTGGCAATTTGGATTATCCAATTAACCTATCCCCACGAGCTGCATGTCTTTGGACGGTGGGAGGAAGCCGGAGTACCCGGAGGGAACCCACGCAAACACGGAGAGAACATGCAAACTCCACACAGAAAGACCCTGGCCTGATGTTGGAATTGAACTCAGGACCTTCTTGCTGTGCGGCAACAGTGCTAACCACCGTGCCACCGTTTTCCCATTATAAGATAAAATAAACACGCACAAAACAAAAGCAAACAACAAGAACACAAAGCTGGAAAACCCACCCAACTGACCAAAATCAACTCAAAATTCTCCCACACAACAGAACCTCCTCTCCTCCTCGCTGGCTCCATGTCTCTCAGTAGAAATATCAGTGGTTCGCTATCTGTCACCATCACAACACCACAAATCCCGCGAATGACTCACTTCCTTATAAACCATTGAATCAGATACCGAAGCAGTTAGGTTCTAAATGAAGTTTCGGACGTCGCTGATCACGTGACTCTGGCCAAACGAATCAAGCTTCGACACAGAGCTTCTGAAGCAGTGTGTTGATTTTTTTGACACACGCACCGGAGCATCAGCTTCAAGCGGACCATCACTACCCCGAGGTATCTAAACTTTAGTAAGGAATGTGCACTTTTGACACCTCTGGTTAGCATTTAGTGGTCAGTTTCAAACGTATTTGATTTTTGCTTGTTATGAACAAATTCACTTCACTGCTTTTCACGATCTGTAACATCAATGCACGTTGTTCCGTTTACTGCATATTGCACTTTATTTATGTCTCTCATTCCACCTGCATCAACATTGTAAAGATCGTCACAAAGAGATGTATACATTTATAAATACTAATATTCTCTATTCCATTCTGCCTCCAAGCCAGAATTGCAGGAATGCACAACATGTTGCAGAAGACTCTTTCACTGCCCTCTGTGCCCCACTCTCAGCCCTGCTGTCAGGGCAAAGATCGAGGAGCATATAAATGGACACAGTAAAAATGCTTTGCCTTTCAAAGGTATGTTGGTATTAAATATACCTCATAGTTAAAGTTATAAATATGCACTTCTTTTCAGCACTTCTGCAGTCTCTTTGTTGACTTTAAAGTTGCTTTTCACATTGTACAGTTCAGTTCATTCATCAGTGAGAGAAAAAGTGTGTTTTCATTAAATGTTTTTTTCCTGTTCACCACATTTCCTGACAGCTCTTGTGATCCACACCATTTTGCTTTCATTATTGAGGATGGCTTGGATGTTTTTGTTAATATGTACAATCTGATTGTTAGATAAACTGATTGCATTCTATACAACTACATTTAAATTACATGTTGTTTTTCTCTCTCTTACAGACAAAATGATATGCCGGTGCACTTTCACTGCCCTGTCTGTAACATGACAGTCATACAGCGTGGGGATATGGCAAGGCAATTATTGTCATGTCAGCATTCGGGACTGCTCCCCACTGAACTCTCCGTGGAGCCCCATCTCCCTCTCGATGTCTTGTCTCCAGCATCAAAACCATTATCTGAATCTTCAGTAGAACATTCATGTGCTCCCTCTGTGCTGAATGAAACTGTGGCTTGTGGAAAGTCCATGAAAATGAAATTCCCTCACTGTGAGCTTAGTCTTTTTAAAAAAAACTTCAAGGCTCACATGATGAGGAGGCATTTAAACAGATCAATAGGTGTTTTCCTGGCCTGTCATCTGCAGTGTTTTTGTGTAGAGGGACTTCTTCCTCTTTGTTTTTCAGTTTGCAGAGGACATGGAGCTCTTTTTAAATGTGCTGACGAGCAGGGACTACGGGTCAATGTGATGTTTGACATTTCATGGACAGATGAAGGCACTGGCTGTTTGTTTGTGTTTTTATGTGTTGTTTGTTTTTCAGTGTACAGAATTCCAATTAAGCTTATTATAAAATGTTGTTCACTTTTTTATTTCCATACTCATAGTAAAAAATTTAAGTGTAAATGTAACAGCATTGTTTATACTTGTAACTTGCTATTAACATTAATGTATTACCCTGTAATCAATAATATTTTATACATTTTACGCATTAACCCTCTGGGCTCTATCCTGGCCATTTGTGGCCACTTCACTTCTTTTTTTTGACTACTGCACTGCAGTGGACCAAAAGAATGACACAGGTTTGATCTTAAGGATCTAATAGTTGTGTGTGTCTGTGCATGACATTACAACGCAAATATGTATTTGCAAGATGGACTGGAATAAATTATGATGCATGAAATATTACACAGGCTGCAGTGAATTTCTGTTGATACAGACTATTGAGCTTTGAGTTTCCCAGTCAAACTTAGCTGTGAAGCACCTGCTAAAAACACTTTGACTCTTGTAGATTTCATAACAAGACACCATAGCCAAAATATCAACTCTAAAAAAAAATTCAAAGCTGGAGTTCTCCCACCCCTGCTCGCTGGAGTTCTCCCACCCCTGCTCGCTGGAGTTCTCCCACCCCTGCTGTAAGGTAAAGACCCTACAGAGAGAACAGAGAAAACCACAACTACCAGTTGACTTCTATGAGCAGTGGAAAGGAAAAACTCCCCTTTAACACCAGCAGACCCAGCCAGGCTCCACCATCAGCCAGCAGGCCACAGCCAGCAGACCCAGCCAGGCTCCACCATCAGCCAGCAGGCCACAGCCAGGCTCCACCATCAGCCGGCAGGCCACAGTCAGGCTCAGCAGGCCACAGCCAGGCTCCACCATCAGCCAGCAGGCCACAGCCAGGCTCCACCATCAGCCAGTAGGCCACAGCCAGGCTCCACCATCAGCCAGCAGGCCACAGCCAGGCTCCACCATCAGCCAGCAGGCCACATCCAGCAGGCCACAGCCAGGCTCCACCATCAGCCAGCAGGCCACAGCCAGGCTCCACCATCAGCCAGCAGGCCTAGCCAGGCGCCATCATCAGAAATTCCGCTTCCGGGTCCCTCGTGGTGGCCGCCTCGTGCTCTCGCTTCAGTATGCCACCCAAGAAAGGCCCAACACCAGAGGAGGTTGAGGACATTAAAACCTCCCTCGGAGCGCTGTGCGGAGACGTGGCCGCAGTCAGGGCACAGCAGGAGCTGCTTCTGGGGCTTCTGGAGGAGGTAAAACAGCTACGCCTCCAAAATGCCGAGAAGGACAGACGGATCATGGATCTCGAGCGGCGGGTGGATGAGCTGGAGCAGTACACCCGTACGAACGACGTGGTCATCAGCGGTATTAAAATCAAGCCGCGCTCGTACGCGCGCGCGGTGGCCGGGAACGTCGGGGAGCCCAGCGACGAGGAGACCCGCTCGGTAGAGCAACAGGTGGCGTCCTTCCTCCAAAGCAAGGGGATAGAGATGGACCTGGAGCACATAGAAGCATGTCACTCACTGCCCAGGAGGAGTGACAGACTGCCGGCCATCATTATGAGATTTGTCAATCGGAAGAACAAGGTCGCACTGCTGAAACAAGGACGCAAACTGAAAGGCACGGACGTTTTCATTAATGAGCATCTGACACAAAAAAACGCAGACATCGCGAGGAAGGCAAGGCAACTGAAGAAGAACGGTAAAATACAACATACATGGGTAACAAACTGTAAGATTTTCATTAAGCTAAATGGGACACCAGAAGAGGCAAAAGTACTGATAGTGAGGAACATGGAGGATCTGGACAAGTATAACTGACACCAATGTATCAATTACACCAGGAAATGACATGGACACGTTGAAATCAATTCTTCAACAGAAAGTAATTGATCTAGATTGTGAATATAAGGAGCATAATATAATAGATCCAGAAATAGATTCTGAAAGTAACTTTCTCTCTTCTTTTGTTAAAAATTGTAATTATTTCACTCAGGAACAATATGAAAAAGAAATTAACCTAGACGGGAAGCTCTCATTAATTCACTTTAACAGCAGAAGTATGTACTCTAATTTTGATTTCATTAAGGACTATTTGCAACAATTTTCTCGCCCCTTTAGTGTTATAGCCATCACTGAAACTTGGTTCAATGTCGATAAAGGAATAGATTTTTGTTTGAATGGATATGATTTAAAATACATGAATAGATTAAATAAGGCGGGCGGCGGGGTTGCTATATATGTTCATAACTCTATAAAATATAATGTTGTAACAACTATGTCTATGGCTATTGATGGAATTTTGGAATGTTTGACTATTGAGATTATGAATGAAAAAAAGAGAAATGTTATAATAAGTTGTATATATCGGACACCCAGTTCAAGTATTGACACTTTTAATGAATGGATAGAAAAAACGTTTGCTTCGGTGAACCAAAAATTACTATTTATCTGTGGTGATTTTAACATTGATTTGCTAAATCCAACAAGGTTAAAAGCCATTGATGACTTTACTGACACAATGTACAGCTTATCACTATATCCAACAATAACAAAGCCAAGCAGAATAACATCACATAGCGCCACTATTATTGACAACATTTTTACTAATGTCATGGATTTCCAAATTAATAGTGGTCTGCTTGTCTGTGATATAACTGACCACTTACCAGTTTTTACTTTGTGTGACTGTGATTTAAAAAAAATAGATACCAAGATCATGATAGCAAAGCGAACAATAAATGAAGAAGCAATTCATGCCTTCAATTTCGATTTAGCACAACAAGATTGGAGTTCGGTGTATGAAGAGTCAGATGTGGACAAGGCTTGTGATAATTTTCTAGATATTTTTACTATGTGGTACAATAAACATTGTCCTGTAAACGAACACATGACAAAGAAAAAAAAGATAAAAAGTCCTTGGCTCACAAAAGGAATTATTAATGCTTGCAAAAAGAAAAACAATCTGTATAAACAGTTTATCAAAGTAAAAACAAAAGAAGTGGAACAAAGATATAAAGCATATAGAAATAAATTGACTGATATTATAAGAACGAGCAAACAACTTTATTATAGAAGAAGATTATATGAAAATAAAAACAATATAAAAGGAACTTGGGATGTGTTAAACAACTTAATTAAACAAGGATCTTCTGGAACATCATATCCTGAATATTTTACTGATGCAAATGGTGAAAATCACAACATGAGTAATATTGTCGATGGGTTCAATAAATTCTTCATAAATGTTGGCCCTGAACTAGCAGCGGACATCCCGTGTCATAAAAATGAAAATATCAGTAATATAAAATCAAATCCCTTTTCACTGTTCCTCTCAGCTACAAATGAGCAAGAAGTAATAAATATCACATTAGAATGTAAAAGTAAGTCTTCAATGGATTATCATGACATAAATATGTCTGTAGTTAAACAGGTTATTCTGAATATTGCTAGTCCCTTAACATATATCTGTAATTTATCATTTCAGTCCGGTTGTTTTCCAAAAAAAATGAAAATTGCGAAAGTAATACCACTATATAAAAGTAATGACAAACACAGTTTTACCAATTATAGGCCTATTTCTCTACTGCCTCAATTCTCAAAAATTCTAGAAAAACTTTTTAATTCAAGATTAGAAAAATTCCTTGAAAAACATCAAATAATAAATGTTGGTCAGTATGGTTTCAGAACGCAAAGAACCACTTCAATGGCGATAATTGAGGCAGTAGAAGAAATTACTGATACACTGGATAAAAATAAATATGCAGTTGGTATTTTTGTTGACCTCAAAAAGGCCTTCGACACAATCAATCACTCAATTTTACTGGATAAATTGGAAAGATATGGTATTCGAGGGAAAGCTGGTAACTGGTTAAAAAGTTACCTAACAGGTCGGGAACAATATGTTAGCATAGGGCATTACCATTCAGAGAAACTTGGTATTACATGTGGTGTTCCCCAAGGGTCAGTGTTGGGACCAAAACTTTTCAATGTATACATAAATGATATTTTTGATGTTTCTCAAGTACTTAAACTCATACTGTTCGCAGATGACACCAACATATTTTTCAGTAGCGATGATTATACTGATCTTGTAATGACCGTAAACAGGGAGCTAAAATTAATAAAAAAATGGATGGACATAAATAAATTATCATTAAATATAAATAAAACTAAAGCAATGTTTTTTGGTAATTTAAAATATAATATAGAATTACCAATTATCATTGAAGGTGTACCAATTGATTGATAATGTGAGTGAAAACAAATTTTTGGGAGTTATAATTGATAACAAAATTTCATGGAAACCCCACGTCAGACACATAAAAACCAAAATTTCCAGAAGCCTCGCAGTTTTGAACAAAGTGAAACAATTCCTGGATAAAGATGCACTTCGTACTCTGTACTGTACCCTGGTTCTTCCATATCTTACATATTGTGTGGAAGTGTGGGGAAACACATATAAAAATACAACTAATCCATTAGTCACAGTACAGAAACGAGCACTGCGTATTATTCACAAGGCTGGTTATCTAGATCATACTCACAAACTCTCTCTTCAGGCAAAGTTACTTAAATTCCAGGATCTGGTTAATTACAATACATCCATAATTTTGTATAAAGCTTTTACTAAACTTTTACCGGCAAATTTACAAACTAGATTTGAAATTCGAGAAAAGGTTTATAATGTGAGAGGCTTTGGAGAATTCAAATTACCCAGAACTCGAACAACCCGTAAAGGCTTTTGTGTGTCTGTATGTGGTGTGAAAATCTGGAACAGTCTGAGTTTACAACTGAAACAATGCAAAAATATTCATAGATTTAAATTCCTCTACAAACAGTTGGTCTGGTCACAGTATACTCAATGATGGGTTTTAGTGTGCTCTGTAATGTCTGTCCTCTTACCATTGCTGGTATGGATTCCAAAAAAAAAATAAATAAATAAAGTGTGCGTATGTATGTACATATATGTACTTGTGTGTGTAGATATATATGTATGTATATGTATGTGTGTCTGTTACTTGTAGTTATTACTGCCTGTTACCTGTGGTAATGCAATTTATAATTTATATATTCTGTATTCAGTTATGAAGGCTCTAATTGTTGGTTGCGAGCTGCCGCTTAGATGCTTGTATGTGCCCGGGGCTGTTGATGGGTCTGTATGCAATGATGGGCGTAGCTGCGGGAAGTTTATTGTTTTTTTTTGTTGATGAGTGAGTATAGGGGTGGGATTTAATAAGTTTTCTTCGTCCCACTCCTTTTTCAGGCAAGTTTTGTTTTTTGTTTTGTGTATTTTATGTTCAATATAGGTATTTGTTGTGCCTGAAAATGAATAAATAAATGAATGAATGAATGAAACATACAGCAACAAACACTGTTAGCAAATGTGTCCTGGAGTTTATGCAGGTGCAGAAAGTGCTGCTGCTGTAAGTAAGCCTAACAGCTTCCAGATCACTTATTTTTCTGGAAAGATGGTAGGAAGGGCATCACTGCTCATCTCTACAGTCTCCCAGATCTTGGAATACAAGCCTTTGTCCCATGAAAACCACTTCACAGTAGTAGGAGTCCACTAAAACCTACAAATGAAGAGTGATCCTGGAAGAAATAGGGCGCACATTAGTGACCTCACCAACTGCAAGACAGACTTGTCCCTGATGCTTATATGAAAAAAAGAAATAGGAAGATTTATGAAACCATTAGGACTTCATCACCTTTTTATCTGAAAAGTTCCTGGTAATATATAGCCTAACTGGCATTTAAAGAGTAAAAAGAATGTAGAAAAAACTTTGGTTTTGATGAAATGGACTGGTGATAATTTAAAGTGTCAAGTCAGTAAAAGTAGATAAATGTTTTAATAAATATACATTTTACAGCATTTTGTGAACATACACAAAAGGAGGGCCATTTTTGGCAACGGACAAGCTGAGAGAGAGTTTTATATTTTTGCTCACCTTGGAAAAAAATAATAGTGCACAATAATCAATGTTGATGTTAATCAATTAGATGTCCCAGACTACTATTAATAATACAGCGGTCCCTCGTTTATCACAGGAGTTACGTTCTAAAAATAACCTGCAATAGGTGAAATATGCGAAGTAGTTTATTTTTCTTCATTTTGTCATTTTTCCATTATGTGTTTTATCCTATTAGGGGCCATCGTGGCTCAAGAGTTGGCAGTTTTTCTTGTAATCAGGAGGTTGCCGGTTTGAACCCCGGCTCCGACAGTCTCGGTCGTTGTGTCCTTGGGCAAGACACTTCACCTGTTGCCTACTGGTGGTGGTCAGAAGGCCCGGTGGCGCCAGTGTCTGGCAGCCTCGCCTCTGTCAGTGCGCACCAGGGTGGCTGTGGCTACAATGTAGCTGCCATCACCAGTGTGTGAATGTGTGTGAATGGGTGGATGACTGAATGTGTAAAGTGCTTTGGGGTCCTTAGGGACTAGTAAAGCGCTATACGAATTCAGGCAATTTACCATTTCCCTATTGTAAACTGTCCTTGGGTGTCTTGAAAGGCGCCTTTTAAATAAAATGTATTATTATTATTAGTAGTAGTAGTAGTATTAGCTAAAAAAAAAAAACCACCGTAGAGGGACGTTGTTAGCTGGCAGTTTTTTCAATGTTGAAATTTCCACATTCCAACACTTCAAATGCTTCAGGAGCTTTCCGCTCAACATCAGCACCACGGAAATACACAAATACATCCGTAGACTCCAGACAGAATTGGCAATGTGTTTTCGTGACTTTCAGGTGTATGGACCAATGTTTTCTTCTCTGATCAAAGCAGAAAGCTTTAATGAGCAGCTGGATTTGTCTCGCTTTAACTGGCTGGACATCGAAATGCAGCTGATTGAACTGAAAAGCTCGACTCTGTGGGGGTCAAAGTTTGCAGAACAACGAACGCAGCTGGAATCCACAGCTGTGCGTGTTCATGGAGCTGCCTTTTCACCTGCTGGACGTCACTACCTGACAAGTTTAACTGTCTTCAGAACATTGCAGAGGCCTCATTGACAGCATTTGGCTCTACATGTCTGTGTGAGCAGATTTTCTCTCAGACGAAGTGTCCTCAGGTAGCCGTCTGAATGCTGGACACTTGGAGACTTGTGTCTCTGAGTGGGAGACCAGAGATCACATTAACATGTGTATCCCTGTATTAACAAAAATGCCATATTGGCCCAGTTTATGTTTCCTATCATTGCTGTGAGGAGACCATAAATAGCATTTGCATTTTCTGTTGTACAGTTGATTTGTTGTTATCAAGTTCTTGTTTGCACTGATCATCATAAAGGTTGCTGACCCCTGACCTGTGCTCTGTCAAGGCCTGGAGATCTGTGCTTTGGCAGACTGGGCCCATTTGACGTCCTCCTTGGCTCCTGTTATGAACGATCCTTACTTCTTGCCTGGAGGGCTGGTTAACCTGGGTGATTTGTTTAGAAGCCGGACTCTGCTCTCCTTTCAGCAGCTGCAACGATGTTTCGGCCTTCAGAATGTGGAATTTTCTAGATATCTGCAACTGAGGCACTTTATAATTAATGACACCACTCTAATGATGGACCCTACTAGGTCTGCAGTGGTGGATGCTTTGTCCTCCCTGCAGTCTGGGAAGTCCAATAGCTCATTTAATAAAGTCCTTAACTCCGGTTCAGCCCCTTACTTCCTGGCTGTAAAACAGGCTCAGGAAAGACACCTAGGACATCTATAACTGTTTAAGACTGGCAGAAGATTTGGGTCTGTGCCTCCAAGATATCTGCCTGTAACTGGACTCAATCGATTCAGTAAAAAATTGCACATAACACCCGCTTTAAAAAGTAAAATCGATGTAAACTCTTCCCCATTGTGCTGGAAGTGTAATGTGGAGGAGGGACTTTATGCATCGTCTTTGGTCCTGTGTGAAAATTCAAAAGATTGGGTTTGATGTTGCTAAGGTGCTTTCAGATATTTTCAATTTCCCTGTTCCTTTGTATGTGCCTCTGAATTTTGTATTGCCTGAGCAAGGTTTTAGTTCCCATATTCTTTTTCTTTTGTCTCTATTACTATGAGAAAAATCCTAATACAAATAGAAAGAAAAATTGTTTGAATCTGAAATCATGGCTCAAAGTACTTGTTGTGAGACAAGTTCTTTATTTTGACACCAAACTGTTTAATAAGAACTTTACACATAATTCATCAAATATAACTAATGCTTTAACAGTATCAGGATTTTATAATACAAACTTCAAATCTACAGGAAAAACAGCGGCAGAACATGTGGATTAAAATGCATTAACTTAAAAAAACCCAATAACAACATGTGGACTTCAAGCACAAAGTCATAGTAGTTATTGTTTGAAAGCCGGTTGATAGATTTAGTTCATTTTGGAAGCTTTCAGAGCAACTGGTGTGAAATTATTTGAGGCTTTGAAAGAAAAGGATTTAAGAGCAGGGATTACCAAAGCAGAAGAATAAATATGAAAAACGATTAAAATGTAACTGAAGTAATACATAAAATGAATACATAGAAAAAGCAAGTAGTATTTGGAAAAGAGGAAGAAAATCAAAATGAAAAAGAACTGATGTATATATCCAAATGGGTAGTTTTGATACAATTTTGGTAAAACACATTCCTATAACTTCTATAATGTAGCAAAAGGTACAACTACTAAACACTACGGTTTCCTAAGGGAAGAAATATTAAAATGTATCAGGGATGAAAACTTAGAACATTAAAATTCCCTCAAGTGAAAATAAACTTCATGTACATATCTATACTTACAGCTTCATTAATTTAACATTCACTGCAGGTCCAGAAATCAGAGCTACCTCATCAGATCCAAGTGTGACATCAGCTGCACTCTTTACAGGAGACTCCAGCTGAACTCTGTGGAGCCTGATCTCAAGGTGTTTAAGTCTGACCCTGAAACCAGAAGAGGATCTTTCTGTCTCGTCAGATTCATTGTGATCCAGTGATTTCAGTCCTGCATGATCACGCTGATGTTTGCGCAGAGCAGATAATGAAGTGAATGATTTTGCACATTGGTAACAGTGAAACAGTTTATTTGCAGCGTGGGATCGTTTGTGTTTGGAGTATGAAGTGAAATTCTTGAAGCTCTTGTCACACTGGTCACAGCTAAATATCTCTTTCATGTGTGTACGTTCATGTTGGTTACGACTAGCTGAATATGAAAAGCTTCTGTCACAGTGTCTGCACTTGTATGGTGTCTCTCCTGTGTGGATTCGTTTATGCTTTTTAAGGTCACTTGCAGTGGTGAAGGATGACCCACACTGGTCACAGACATGCTTTTTAACCCCACTATGGAAGAGTTCATGGCATTTTAAATCACTTAATGTGGTGAAGCCTCTCCCACATTCTTTGCAGTAGTTCATTTTGTCTCCAGTGTGTCTACGTCGATGTCGATTTAGATTCTGTCGATTACTGAAAGTATTTCCACAAAGGTCACAGCGAAACGCTTTCCCACCACCACAGTGACGACAGGGTTGAGAACTGGATCCATCTGTGCCGCTCTGCTTCTAAACAAAGACACAAACACAGTGTAAGTCGGGGAACTCCTTTAACATTTTTATCCTGAACATTGCCTGAAATAAAGAGCATCTCTGCCAACATCCAGTTACATTTTACTGTTTACATTATAACACTCAACTTAATAGGCGAAAATGACTCTCCATTTTTCCATCTACCGTATTTTCACAACCATAAGGCGCACTTAAAAGTCTTAGATTTTCTTCAAAAAGTACGGCGCGCCCTATAGCGCAGTGCGCCCTGTGTGTTGTAATGAGGACGTAGTAGAGAACACCATGAGAACGCTAAAGGGTGAAGTGTGGCCGAGTTGGATCATTGAGCAAAGAACGAGCTGGAGAAGCGTTTCGACGGTCACCATTCGGCTAAAAGCAGTTTCACTAGCTGAAGAGATGAACATTGAACATTTCCAAGGAGGTCCGTCTTGGTGCTTTCGTTTTATGAAACGGTGCCATTTTTCCATCCGGACCAGGCCTACGGTAGCGCAGCAACTTCCAGCGGATTATAAGGAAAAGCTGGCCATCTTCCGCTCCTACTGCAGCAAACACATCGGCGACAAAAACATCCAGCCCAGCCACATCACTAACATGGACGAGGTCCCGCTCACTTTTGACATCCCGGTGAGTCACACTGTGGAGAAGAAGGGGACCAGCACGGTAGCGATACGCACAACGGGGTATGAAAAGTCTTCTTTTACTGTTGTGCTTGGCTGCCATGCTAATGGACAGAAACTGCCGCCTATGGTGATTTTTACGCGAAAGACTTTGCCTAAAGAGAAGTTTCCAGCAGGAATCATCATTAAGGCAAATGAAAAGGGCTGGATGGATGAGGAAATGATGAAAGACTGGCTGAGGGAGGTGTATGTAAGGAGACCAGGTGGTTTTTTTCCACGCATCACCATCGCTCTTAATCTGTGACTCCATGCGTGCCCATCTCACAGCCGATGTGAAAAAACTAGTGAAACAAATGAACTGTGAGCTTGCTGTCATTCCGGGAGGCCTGACAAAGGAACTCCAACCGCTGGGCATCGGTGTGAATCGCCCGTTCAAAGTAAGGCTGCGAGCGGCCTGGGAGCGATGGATGACCGATGGAGACCACAGTTTCACCAAGAGTGGAAGGCAGCGCCAGGCGAGTTACGCCACAATTTGCCAATGGATTGTAGATGCTTGGGCTAACATGTCTGCTGGCACTGTTGTTCGAGCTTTCACAAAAGCCGGCATCATTTCCGAGGAGCCGCACGGCACGGAAAGTGACTCTGACAGTGAAGAAAGTGAACCTGGCATGTTTGATGTAGATTTAGCGCAGCTGTTAAATTCAGACACAGATGAGGACTTCGATGGGTTTGATTGATGATAAAAATGTGAGTACCAAACTCAGTTTTGCTCCTGCTTTATTTTAAATACGCACACTTGTATGCTTGTGTGTTGTTGATGATGACGATTACCGGTAATAGAAATGTGAGTAAGGTACCGAACTCAGGTTTGCTCCTGCTTTATTTTTAAATACGCATACGGTACTTGTACAGTGGGGCAAAAAAGTATTTAGTCAGCCACCGATTGTGCAAGTCCCCCACCTAAAATGATGACAGAGGTCAGTAATTTAATTTGCACCAGAGGTACACTTCAACTGTGAGAGACAGAATGTGAAAAAAAAAAATCCATGAATTCACATGGTAGGATTTGTAAAGAATTTATTTGTAAATTAGGGTGGAAAATAAGTATTTGGTCACCTCAAACAAGGAAAATCTCTGGCTCTCACAGACCTGTAACGTCTTCTGTAAGAAGCTTTTCTGTCCCCCACTCGTTACCTGTATGAATGGCACCTGTTTGAACTCATCATCTGTATAAAAGACACCTGTCCACAGCCTCAAACAGTCAGACTCCAAACTCCGCCATGGCCAAGACCAAAGAGCTTTCGAAGGACACCAGGAAAAGTATTGTAGACCTGCACCAGACTGGGAAGAGTGAATCTACAATAGGCAAGCAGCTTGGTGTGAAAAAATCAACTGTGGGAGCAATCATCAGAAAATGGAAGACATACAAGACCACTGATAATCTCCCTCGATCTGGGGCTCCACGCAAGATCTCATCCCGTGGGGTCAAAATGATCATGAGAACGGTGAGCAAAGATCCCAGAACCACACGGGGGGACCTGGTGAATGACCTGCAGAGAGCTGGGACCAAAGTAACAAAGGTCACCATCAGTAACACACTACAACGGCAGGGAATCAAATCCCGCAGTGCCAGACGTGTTCCGCTGCTGAAGCCAGTGCATGTCCAGGCCCGTCTGAAGTTTGCCAGAGAGCACATGGATGATACAGCAGAGGATTGGGAGAATGTCATGTGGTCAGATGAAACCAAAGTAGAACTTTTTGGTATAAACTCAACTCGTCGTGTTTGGAGGACGAAGAATACTGAGTTGCATCCCAAGAACACCATACCTACTGTGAAGCATGGGGGTGGAAACATCATGCTATGGGGCTGTTTTTCTGCCAAGGGGACAGGACGACTGATCCGTGTTAAGGACAGAATGAATGGGGCCATGTATCGTGAGATTTTGAGCCAAAACCTCCTTCCATCAGTGAGAACTTTGAAGATGAAACGAGGCTGGGTCTTCCAACATGACAATGATCCAAAACACACCGCCCGGGCAACAAAGGAGTGGCTCCGTAAGAAGCATTTGAAAGTCCTGGAGTGGCCTAGCCAGTCTCCAGACCTCAACCCCATAGAAAATCTGTGGCGGGAGTTGAAAGTCCGTGTTGCTCGGCGACAGCCCCAAAACATCACTGCTCTCGAGAAGATCTGCATGGAGGAATGGGCCAAAATACCAGCTACTGTGTGTGCAAACCTGGTAAAGACCTATAGTAAACGTTTGACCTCTGTTATTGCCAACAAAGGTTATGTTACAAAGTATTGAGTTGTATTTTTGTTATTGACCAAATACTTATTTTCCACCCTGATTTACGAATAAATTCTTTACAAATCCTACCATGTGGATTCATGGATTTTTTTTTTCACATTCTGTCTCTCACAGTTGAAGTGTACCTCTGGTGCAAATTACTGACCTCTGTCATCATTTTAGGTGGGGGAACTTGCACAATCAGTGGCTGACTAAATACTTTTTTGCCCCACTGTATGCGCCCTATGATCCAGTGCGCCTTATGTGTGTGTTAAATACAGTAATGGCACACATAACTGAGACTGCGCCTTTTAGTACAGTGCGTCTTATGGTCGTGAAAATACGGTAGTTCATTTAATATACAAACAATCATATCTAAACAACAAGTTACATCATATTCTTCACAAGTACATATGAAAAGTTCCAATCCAATCGGTCTCACTCCCAATTTGAAGCAAAAATAATTGTTTTTAGTTAGTAAAGAACATAATAAGTCATCTAACACTGACCAGATTGTAGCAGTCATAAATTTGGAAGAAAGGGTAGAAAAGTAATTATTTAGTGTTTTTATGATCATGGAAGAAAAAAATAATAACTGAAACTAAAATCTGATGAACCTCACAACACTAACTTTAACTGCAGTAGAATAAGTAACATGCTAAAACAAATTTAAAGAGCAGAGTTGTTCCAAACAGTCAGGCTTAAAATACAAGATAAAAATATAAATACATACCTCACAGTAACTGCACTTATAGAGTTTCCTTCTGGTGTGGATCTGCTGGTGCCCTTTCAGAGAATGTGGTGCTTTAAAAGTCTTCTCACACAGGTCACATTTATAAGGTCTCTCTTCAGTGTGGGTAAATGTGTGGTGATGTAACTGTGTGGCTGTTGTAAAGACTTTCTCACACTGATCACAGCAGTAAACATCCTGTCCAGTGTGAATCCGCAGGTGTCTTTTTAGGTAACTTATACTACTAAAGGTTTTACCACACTTGTCACAGCTATTCGCCTTAATTCCAGAGTGGGTATCTTGATGACGTCGTAAGTTGCAACTGCGAGCAAACGTTTTACCACACTGATCACAGCTGTGTGCTTTAACTCCAGTGTGGATCAGTTGATGCATTTTTAAGCTTCTAGGATGGGCAAAAGATTTTCCACACAAGTCACAAATGTATGGTTTAACTCCACTGTGGATCAGTTGGTGTGTTTTTAAGTTGTCAGCCTGAGAAAAAGATTTTCCACACAAGTCACAGTAGTGTGCTTTAAATCCACTGTGGACGAGTTGGTGTTTTCTTAAGGTTCCAGCCCGGGTAAAATACTTTCCACACAAGTTACATCTGTGTGCTTTAACTCCACTGTGGATGAGTTGGTGTATTCTTAAGGTTCCAGCCTGGGTAAAATACTTTCCACACAAGTTACATCTGTGTGCTTTAACTCCACTGTGGATGAGTTGGTGTGCATTTAAGTGACTAGGCTGGGTAAAAGACTTTCCACACTCATCACAGCAGTATGCTTTAACTCCACTGTGGATGATTTTGTGTGTTTTCAAGGTTCCAGCCTGGGCAAAAGACTTTCCACACAAGTCACAGCTGTATGCTTTAACTCCACTGTGGACGAGTTGGTGTGTTTTAAAGTTTCCAAGATGGGTAAAATACTTCCCACACTCATCACAGGTGTATTTTTTCTGCCCCTTTTTTCGGTGAGGTTTGTCGGCCTCCTGAGAGCGCTGACTTCTCGCTCCATGTTGGTCCTGCAGTGACAGAGATACAAACAGAGGCAGTGATTAAAATGCAGTCGTGGAACAAACTGAAACTGACTCCATTAGTGGAATCAAAGACGTCAACAAACACGTTGTAGGTCTGTTATCACCACATACTGGAGATAATATCACATTACAAAGAAGTGCTACAATGGGAGTTGTAAGGAAAATGACATAATAAAAGAAGTACTGATCACTGGAGAAAATGACTGTATGAAAAATTGTGAGTTAGCTGATGATATTGTGTGCTGATAAAAACTCTGCCATTGCCGGTCCCAAGGCCATATAAGAAAGGAGGAGGGTTGGGCATGGGGTTAGCAACCCCGCCTTTTAAAACCTCGATTGCTACGGAAAGAGCAAACAAATCTCATCATCGATTGAACCAGGGCGAAGATGATCGGCAACCCTTGATGACAGCAGTGGAGGAAAGCCCTCAGGTCGTTACCTGCTCGATGGTCGATCAAATTTCGACCCAGAAGAAACTACCCGTTATGGAATATGGAATGTACAGACTCCGTTACAAACTGGTAAATTGGCCCAGCTTTAACATGAATACGACTCGTACCTCCCACCATTCATGGGACCCCATTGATGAATGTAGTTTGGCGAAGTCGGTTCAGGACCAGGTGGACGAAGACCTGGCACCCTCCATGGAGCTTTTTCCAGTCGATATCGGACAAATCTGTGTTACCGAAGTCAAGACAATGATCTGAGTCCTCAAGAGTGGAAAGGCCCCTGGCTTGGATGAGGCCCTCCCCGAAATGTTGAAGCACGGTGGACCCCAGCTGGAATTCGCTCTTACATGACTCCTAAACGCCAGCTGGTCAACATCGCGTGTACCTGATGAGACCAAAGGCGTCATCAAACTTCCGAAGAAAGGCGATTTGGGAGAATGTAACAACTGGTGGGGCATCACGCTACTGTCAGTACCCGCGAAGTTACTTTGCCTCGTTCTTTCGAATTGGGATTGATATACCTTTAGTAGTCCCACAAGGGGAAATTTCATGATGCGCAGTGGACGATGAGCAGGCTGGAGTGGCCGGTCCTGTGTCGAGCAAATCTTCACTCTCCGCACGATCATTGAACAAACATTGGAATACCAAAGGAAGAGTTCTATCAATTCCATCGATTTCAAGAAGGCTATCCTACGTCACTATGGAGTCCCCCAGCAGTTTGTATATGCCCTTCATGGTCTCTATGCCAACTCCCGCTGCTGCATCCAGACGGCTGATGGCTGAGAAGATTTCTTTGAGATGAATAGTGGCATGGTAAAGTGCTTTGGGTGCCTTGAAAAGCGCTATATAAATCCAATCCATTATTATTATTATTATTAATACTGGCATGCGTACTATCACCTTTCCTCTTCCTTTTATCAAGTGACTTCATCATGCGACGATCAGCTGACCAAGCTAGTATCGGTGTCCCCTGGAAAAAAGGGCGTAATCTCATCGACTTGGACTTTTTTCCAGGCAACATCACCCTGTTGGGCTCGGCTCAGTAAGACCTCCAAGAGTCAACTGCAGCTCTGCAGAGGGAGACCATGAAAGTAGGTTTAAGAATCAGTGCCAAGAAGACCAAGGTACTCCGAGTTGGCTATGCACATGCACTAGTTCCTGTCATGATCAACCAACAACGTGCTGAAGAGGTGGAGAATTTCATGTATCTGGTCAGCATCATCTCAAATGACGGGATCTCTGATCGAGATGTCAACATCAAAGCAGAGAAGGCGGCCGGTGTTCTCTGATGTCTCCAACCTATTTGGAAATTGACCTCCCTGAATGCTAGGCTCAAGATCAAACTATTTAACTCTATCATCTTCCGACTGGCACTCAACAAATGCGATCACTCGAAGCCTGAATATGCTTCAACAACGTGGTCTGCGGTGAATCATGAGAATTTCCTATTGGGACCAGAAGATGAACGAAGAGGTCTCACAAAGAGCAGGCACCCACCCTCTAGCTGATGTTGTTGGTGAAAGGCGCTTCCACTTTGGGGGCCTTATTCATCGTCTACCGCCTTATTGCTCGGCCTAAGTGCTAAGTAAGCAAGTGCTGATAAAATATGGTCTTTGTATTTTCTTGTAACTTCTAAGGTTTTTGTTTGTGAATGTAGATTCTGTGTGTATAGAGGAGCCCAGGATGGAAAAGATAAAGCTGCTGTTAACAACCAGCTGTGCACACAACTTCAGCAACAGTGTAACTGTGATCATTTTTCTCACCTTTTGTGTTGAAGTCATTGTTTCCTCTCTAGTGGCTGAGCTGAATCCAAAGGGCTGAAATTGTTCCTCTGCTTCTCCACCAGACTTGTTATTTAGCTGGGACATAAAATGTATAGATATGTAATTTATCCCTGACAAATAGAAGCAGAGCAAATAAACAGTACACTGCTCAGTGACAACAATAATTATGAAGCTTTAAGGTGAAACCCCAGAAACAACTATCCTACTTTTCGGGAATAAGATGCATTAAGCGAAACAAAACAGACTAGTTTATCCCAAGGACAAAACTTTCAATGGGAGCATGATCAGTTACTGAAATATTACCAATGGAGGACCCGACAATTTGACTCACCAGAGAGCGAGACACCAGAAAGTAAAGTGAGGATGGGAAAAGAAAGTATAGTCTCTTTCTTGAGGATACAGAAGTCTTCGTATATCCGCCAGGCTCAGCTCCTCTGACACAACATCCAAAGCAGCATCTACAGGGTGCTTATTTGGTCTAAGACGAGAGGATTAATCAAAAAACACATCCCTGACCTGGTTAAAATCCCCACCAATTACAATATTTATATTTCCAATATTCCGCACTGTGCTACACACTTCATGAAAAAATTGTGGTTGAGGAGAATTGGGGGCATATATGTTGACCAATGTCACTTTCTGCCCCTGTAGACATGCATCCAAGACCACCCATCTACTCTCCAGATCCGTATAATGATTGAGTACTTGAAAATCCAAATTTCTTCTAATCAATATAACCACGCCTCTTTTCCTACTGGAAAATGCACTAAGGTAAACTTGGGACACCCAGTCTCTTTTCAACTTTAATGATTCCACCTCATCAAGATGTATCTCTTGAATCAAAGCTATGTCTGTCTTTTACAGTTTCAAATATGTGAGGATTTTAATAGCATTATGACACTCCACGACACTATTTTACATAATTCCATGAAACCACGTGAGCCAAAGTATTTTTGGTGTTCCAAAAGAATTCCAGTTGATTGGTTCAGCAGCCCGTCACTATCACATCAACTGCACATTTGAGCTGTTATGATGTCGGGGCAGCATGGGTGCAAGCATCTTTTTCTGCTGATGCCCACGATGCCACTCTGTGGTATGGCCCATGTCTCCCGTATCAAAAACCACCATTGCACCACAGTAAATGCTGCGCATCATGTTGTCAGCTTTAATAATAATAATAATAATAATAATAATGGATTGCATTTATATAGCGCATTTCGGGACCCCTCAAAGCGCTTTACAATACCACTATTCATTTACTCCCACATTCATACACTGGTGAAGGCGAGCTACAGTTGTAGCCACAGCTGCCCTGGGGCAGACTGACTGGCTTTACTGTATCTTAGCCAGTGAAACTGGTCAAGCCACTCTCTTTGAATTGTATACACTTGCCCCACTTTTACTGTCAGCGGGCTCTGGCTCGGAGTCGATCATATGTGGCTCATTATCTAATGCTGTCTCCGAAACAGTGTTAAACATAACCTCAGAGGTTGATGGCTCACTGTCAGAGCACTGGCTATGAATTTCGGATGGATCAGGCCTCAACTTCATGACAAATTTATTAATCTTTCTTAAAAGATTTTCTCATTACCCACAGCTACATCTACTTCTATCAGGCCTAGGCCACTCACCTCCCTCTCTCCGCCTGCACCTACGGGAATATCTGGAACACAGTCAATAAAAGAGGTCCCACCCTTGACTATCTCTGATTGGTTTAGACCATGATATGGGCATAATGTGTGTCTGTTGTTAACCACACAGAGACTTTCAGACTGGGTTTTTTTTCCTTTCTTGAACGGCTAATCGCACCAGCGTGACGCAAGATTTTTTTTGGTTGCACCATTGAGAAATTAGGTCACGACCTCCAGTGCCCTATTCTAAGGATATTATGTGTTTCCTCAGGGATTAATAATTACATTTATTTAAGTTATATCTATTTTCAATGGTGAGCATTTTCAGCAGTCATACATATATGTGAATATGCCACGCAACACATTACTTGTCAAAAAACTGTGTGTGTTAACTGTGTGTGAAGACCAGTGTTGGGAAGGTTACTCTTAAAATGTATTCCATTACTCAATGACAGAAACATATTCTGAATATGTTACGTAGATTATACTGTAGAAATATGAACAGGTAGAAACGGGTAAAGTGATCGTTTTTTATCGGATTCGGTCGTGGAAGAGATTGTTCAAGCCATGTTTCCGAAGTAACAAAGAGCTGACGGATGGCCTGGATTGCAGCCATTCGAAGACCAAATATAACGTCCCAGAACACTCCAAGCATTTCCACAAAGGTAAGTCTTCTGTTGTAGTTATTACGTAATTTATCATAACATAATTGTTGATGTAGGTTACAAATAAGTCTTCATTTGAATTGAATTTGTTGCGCTATGCTACTTTGTTCACTGTGGCTTTGCGGGCTAATGTTTGTTGTGTTTTGTAGGAAAACCAGCCTACAAAATGCAGGAATGCGATCCAGACTGGCGCCCTCTATCAACCTGGGTCAGACCGAGTTTAAATCTGCTACCATAGCCAGATTTGATCGGTTAAGAGAGAGAGCGATATCAAAACAGCCATGAAAAGTCCTGCATATATGTGCCCACGTGTTGTACTGAAGCAAGCAAGTGATGAATAACTGTTTTCCAGTAAGTTGTTTTGCAATGTTGTTGTTTTTTTTGTTGCATTGTTGATTTGTTTTTCACCGAAGCAGCTAATAAAGCACCATTGAATACAATTTTGCCTCTTTCTTATAAGATTCTATAATAGAATGAAACAATAATGCCAGTTATAAACAAAGATAATAACTGAATGAATTACGATTAAATTAAATTTTATTTCTATTAGATCTGAAAATGTTGTGTAACACTACAACCTAAAACAACAATTAGATTGCGTTGGCCTGTACAGGAGATAAAGGACAAAAATGTAACAACAGCTGTGAAATGGAATAGTCCAAATCACCAAAGTAAACTGGACCTGGGCTTGTTGCAGGGATCTGAAATTACTAAACATTTTGTGAGTGTATGCACTCACACTTAGGACCATATAATAATAAATATGTGCGTGATGAAAGCTGGGCAGCAGGCTAACGTCCTTACTCCACTCTGTATGCTTATATGGGTCTGACCCTTTCACTCCTTTGATTTTTCCTCGTTCTTTGTTTTGCCTTTTCGTCAAGTCTGCCTTTGTACGGACCTGCCGTGTTCTCCGTCGTGTTGTAGATGACTGATTTTGGGGCAAATAAAATCCAAGTAGACATTAAAACCGCAGAATTAATGATTACTGGTGCTGGAAATGCAATACCACTCGTAACTACAATGCAATGCACGAAAGTCACGTGGTCTGTTAATCTCTATTCACTCAGCTTTCGCTGTGAGTTCTATGCTAGCTGAGCGTTAGCATGCCGTCTGTGCAAATGCTTGCAAAGAGCTAAAGTTGTGTTAGCAGCGTTATGTGTTGTTTCTATCCTGGAGGACGTTTCCCGTCTACCATCGCGCTCTCGTTCTTTAGTTCAATAACAACTAGTAATGCCAATGTCCACGCTGTAGACTGCGCCACCATTTTTCAACACACGAACTGAAAACAGCTGAATACAGCGCGAGTGTAAGAAAAGACAGGGGGTAGACGGGCAGACTAACAATTCCAAGGAATTAGACTAAATGATCTCAGTTTCCATCCCTACTAAACACTTACCTTTAGATGAGCCCACAAACAGAGAGAACCTCCGTGATGGAGCCGAAGTCAGCAGACTGACACAACTATCGATAAAAACAATGCTAGTGGGATAGCCTTACTCTTCTTCTTAGTCTTCTTTTAAGTGTAATGGCATTTTGCAAAAGTGCATTACCGCCACCTACTGGACTGGAATGTGGATCAGGAACTGGAAAAAAACGCATCCATTCTAATCACAAATTTCAACAGCTGACCACAGACCTGAGACAGTTTTTCTGGCTGTTTTTCTAATGTAAAATATCTTTAGCTTCTCAAAATTTGCCATTAACGTCTTCCTCTCCTGGACATGTGCCTGGCATTCTAACAGTGCATGCTTAACAGATTCAATTTCTTTGCAGTAAGCACTAAGGGTAGGTTTTGATTATCGATTTATCGATTGAAATCGATTCTTGCTTGGATAATGTCATATCGATTCATTAAAATCCTGAATTGATTTTTTAAATATAAATTTATTTTGCCCGAAAAGCCAGAATCTCAGTTTAAACCTCACAAAATTTCAACAACCACCAAACAGCTAAAACAGTAAATGAGAGCAGGAACACGGATTCTGCACAAAGACGTAAACATAAAGCGCGGACCCGCCGATGCATCAGAATCAGTAAAATGTCCCCTTTCTCACATGGACACGGACCCGCCGTCGGGGCTGAAGCCGACAGATCGCTGACCTCTAGTTAGCACACATTGCCGTTTGGTACTTGTCTGTTTCTTCTCTCTGGTACCTACCCACCCTCTTCCAGTGACCATATTTCTGAATGTTTTATGAATGCTGATATTCCAGTTATCCTGCCACATTCTTGGGACTCTGTATAATTATAATACTTAACTTCAGCTTTGTTTAATGTATCTGCAAATCAAGAGATTATGATTTGAATGACTGTCTTGCCAATACATCTATATCCTCATCCTCATTCCTTCAGGTTGGTAATTACATGCAATATGTTTCTAATTATTCAAATCACATATCTGTTGCTGTCTACATAGAGAGAAAGTCATACTTAAAAAGAAATTCCTTAACTAATTAACTATTACATTTGCACTCAGTAACCTTCCTGTTCTATAGATTTATAACCAGAATACAACCAACTGGGGAGCAGGTTGACTCTTGAGTTGTTCTAAATGACAAATATTCTTTCAGACTGATGGAAGCATAGTAGGAGCTAGTGTGCATTTATAAATGCCACTGTATCGATACAATTTCTAGAGCAACCTCAACCTCCAAGCAGTTGTATATAATACTCGGCAACAGTGGACAACCTGTAGTTGCCAAAACAGTTAGCAATTTGTAGCAGTGCTGCACACCGAAGGCAACCACAGAGTCAGGGAAACTGATGGAGCTGTTTATGTTAGAACAATCACACACAAGACTTAGACTTAGAGATTTTGTGAGGCATACAGCAACATACGCCAAACCCAGAAAAACATCGGTTGTAGCCTGGGGCAGACTGACAGAAGCGAGGCTGCCATATCGCGCCATCAGCCCCTCTGGCCAACACCAGTAGGCGGTAGGGTAAAGTATCTTGCCCAAGGACACAACGACCAGGACAGAGAGCCCGGGTTCAAACTGGCGACCTTCCGGTTACAGATACGCTTCCCAAACCCCCTGAGCCATGGTCACCCAGTTGAAGTTGCTGAAAGGAAAACCTGGATACCCTTATCCCTGTGTAACCTGCAACAAACCTTAATCCACTGGAAAAAAGAGTACATTTAGGTATCAGGGAGCGTTACCTCCAGACAGGGAGGATCTGAAAGTCTGGCTTTAGTCTGACTATAAGTTATACATACCATGGTGGTGCCATAGTATGTATCACTAACAGAATTTATTTCCCCTGTGTAGGGAGCACGCACTGGCTGTCCAATTGTGGGACAAACAGTATCCCACATTCTTTATTTTTATTTCACAAACACTTCTTATAATGACATTTTGGTGATATTAGCTCTTTATACAGTTAAGTTACAGTGGGATACAAATAATATCAGGCTGATCCTGCCACAATTTGTTTCCCTGGTTCAAATCACAGAAGAACAGTATCCCACAGTTGTTTTTGTTTTTAAACCCATTTTGCACAGATGTTTTTTGAAAAATGTATTGATAGCAGTGTTGAATATTATTACACAGTAAAACAAACAAACAAACAAACAACTATACATGAAATAATTACACCATAAAGATGGTTTGTTTAGTGGTTTATTTTATTGCAACCTGCAATTTATTTTAGTTAACTTTTGTTTCATTGTTTACAAAAGGTCTGAGGTGTAAAATAAACTGCAATGGAGTTTGAAAAATGAGTGATGTGTACGTCAGGGGAGGAGCACAAAGATTTTCTTGTAAAACAAAGGGGGGGTCTAGCAAAAAAAGTTTGGGAACCACTGTGTTAGGCTATCCCCTCTCCAGTTTTGGTAATTCCACGCATTGCTGGAAACCCAAACAAAACACACAATAAGAGGCTCTAATGCAAGCGTAATGGACCCGGAGCCAGCAGAACAGAGCCAGCAGTGCATGGGCAGGAATGCATTTCTTACTTGGAAATTCCAACACCACTTCACAAATCCTGTCTCCCCCCCACCCTGGACCCCCACCAATTCGCATACCGCCAGAACAGGAGCACAGAGGATGCAGTCTCCATCGCACTGCACTCTGTCCTCTCACACCTGGACAACATGAGGCTACTCCAGCAGAGTGGTTGGATCGTGGCTGAAGAGGATTTTTTCACCCCACTGTTTTGACCAGAAGGTGGCATCAGCGTCACTTGAATGAGTTTCTTGTAGTAAGGCGCAATTTGCTTTTAGCCCTTTGATAAACATAAACATTGCTTTTCTTTTAACCTTTTCCCTGAAACCTCTAACATTCAACGACACAAAGGATAAACACGTGCGTAGCATTAAAGATAAATAAAAATAGAGTTCAAAATATTAAAAATATCAAACTTGAATATATATAAAAAAATAAAAACTTAGTTTACTTTCCTGTTTAGGGACGGACTTCACGGACTTCAGTTGCATTGAATTCAATGGACTCAGCACGACTGGCAATCAACGAGGCATTCTCCAATAATTTGTTGTTAATGTCCGCCATTTTGTCATCTTGTTTATCAAATCGCATGTGGAGAGCTTGAATAGCTGCCAGTATGTCGCTCGCTGTGGGACTGGGATTAGCAATCTTTCTCGGATGGTCACCTTTAGACAGAGTCGAGAGAAGCAAGTCATTAATTTCCTCCAGATTTCTTTTTTTCCCGTCGCCACTTTCAAACTCCATGTCTGAGAGGCAGTAGTTGTGATCATGCGCAGCTGAAGCCAAATCTTGTATTTTATCGTTCTGGGAAGACTTGCTTTCCCCTTTGTCCTTCTTCTGGTTTTTTGGCATCTTTGTGAAGTCGGCGTAAGATTTTTGAGGGAACAAATCATCAAAAAAGGAGGGCTAAAAGGTACCTTGCACCAGAGCTAAGATAAGGACAGCTGCTTAGTTCGCCATCTTGCCGTCCTCACACGTAGAAGCAGAACTGAGTCCTATGTGTGGAGATTCTAGCGTTTCAGGCAAAATAAATGTATATTTAAAAATCACTTTATCCAAGCTAGAATCGATTTTAATCGTAAAATCGATAATCGAAACCCAGCCCTACTTATGAACTTGCAAAGTAAAAACATGATCCATTTAAGGTAACCCTTTTTCATTTTGATTTCATAAGAGAAGTTGCTTCACTGTACGATGACCGAGTCTGTTTCTTTTCCTGCCTTAGAGAAAATCCTCTTGCTTGAAACAGAAGAGGCTGGAGTGCCCAGAAATTGCAAGTTGGTAGAGATGCAGGTATAAGGCCTTCCTTGGTCCCACAGACTATCGCCTAAAAAGAATAAACCAATTAAATTGCTGCACATTTTAGAATAACATTTTAAGTTTACATTTTTTATAATATTAAATTCAAGTCAAATGGAAGTGTTTCTAAAGTTATATACTGTAATAATATTTACATTATGAAAAGCTGTTTTCTGACATTTTCAAGTTTTTCACGTTTTCAGATAAAACACTCCCACACATGACAAAACCTCCCCTGACTCAGTTTCTCTCAGTGGAATGACCAGTGGTTTGCTATCTCTCACTATCAAAACACTCCACAAATCTTATGAATGATTCACTTCCTTATAAACCACTGAATCACTTATGTTCTAAATGAAGCTTCAGATGTCACTGATCACGTGACTCCGGCCAAACAAATCAATGCTCGACACAGTGCTTCTGAAGCAGCATCTCTGTTTTTGGTTTCAGGTTTGTTTCATTAGTTTTTCCCAGTTTAGGTTTTGCTTAGTTTTCATCCTCGCTTTTGCTGTTTCTGTTTGTTTTCACCCACCTTATAAAATAAAGCTCACTTACATCAAAAGTTGCATCTTGAGTCCTATTCTCCTACTCCACACGCCTGCCACGCCAGACGTGACAGTTTGGGAGCTGACAGTCTCTATGGAGATGGGGTTTTGTGGGGGTGACAGGAGAGAAACTACAGAGAGGCGTGTAAGACTGCAACTCTGCTTCCTGGTCCCAACTCTGGATAGTCACATTTTGGGGGGTTTGATCAATTTGATCAATTTCCAGAAATGAGAGCTGCTCCATCCAAAGTGGGATGGATGCTGTCTCTCATAACAAGACCAGGTGTCCTCCAGAAAGCTTCCCAGTTATCTATGAAGCCCACATCATTTTTTGGAAACCACACAGACAACCAGCAAGTTAAGGAGAATATGCAGGTAAACATGTCCCTCCTGGTCTGATTGGGGAGGGGACCAGAGAAAACTACACTAAACTAAACTCACAATGACTCGAAATGCATTTCCTGACATAGTCTCCTATCTGGAGGTATCTGAGAAAAAAGTTGCTCCCTTGTAGCTTGTATAGCTCTTGTAACTGCTTGAAAGAGGCAAAAACATCCTCCTAGTATAGATTACCGATTGTGCAAAGTCCTACCGGTTTCCAAAGTCTATATGTACTGTGTAGAATAGATGGTTTAAAAGATGGATTGCCTACAATGGGAGTAATAGAGGATCTCCCTGCTGCGGAGACTCAGGTCGTTTGGAGTGGAGGGCCCACTCCTGAAGACCTATGACTCTGTGGTGGCCTCAGCCATCTTCTATGGTGTGGTCTGCTGGGGCGGCAACATCTCTGCCGGGGACAGGAAGAGACTGAACAGGCTGATCCGAAGGGCCAGCTCTGTTCTGCCCTCTGGACCCAGTGGAGGTGGTGAGTGACAGGAGAACGGTGGCTAAGCTGTCATCCCTGTTGGACAACATCTCCCACCCCATGCAGGAGACTCTGACAGCACTGAGCAGCTCCTTCAGTGGGAGACTGCGGCACCCACGGTGTGGGACGGAGAGATTTCGCAGGTCTTTCCTCCCCACTGCTGTCAGACTCCACAACAAAGACTTTTGCAGCTGATCAAACACACACATGTGCAATAAGACTGCTATATGTGCAATTCTTCTTCTGACGAAGTTGTATTTTCCTACTCAGTTGTATATAGTATTTGTATTTCTGTTTTATTTTATTGCATTCCAGTGTTTTCTAATTTCTGCTACATAACTTTGCACTTTTGCTGTAACAACACAAATTTCCCACCTGTGAGACTAATAAAGGTCATCTTATCTTATCTTATAGGGTTAAAAAAAACAACAACTGTACAGTCAGAACTTTTTCTGCAATTCTAAATTTATTTCTCACAATTCAAGTCCAAACAATTATGCTGACAGATTTCTTTCTTTCTCATTTGTTGTGTATAAAAGCAGTTAAATATGTAATTTCATTACTGACAGAAAGGGGAGTTTCACTGGGCTGGCCCACTAAAGGTCACAGAAGCTGTGATGTAAAATGAGTTTGACTCCCCTGATTTAGAGTTTCAGGGACATCATAAAATGTTCATTAAGCCAAACAACAGTTTCATTACAAGGTAATTTTATCGTCACCCAAATCTTATAGGGGCTATTTGTTTGAAATAGCCCCTATAAGTCTCCACAACAAAATGATCAGCTTTGACCTTTCTAATGACAACTGTGTATGCATCACACAGCTGCTTGAAAAGCAACCAATCAGTGTGTAGCTTAGTTCTCCTGACTTTGGCCCATGCCATGTTGTGCTCGTGGAATAGGTTAGCTAGATCAGTAGTAAACCATTATGTCTGCATTTATTTCCTTTACACATCCATAAAGGGATACAACAAAATAAAGAAGAATTCAACAATATCTAATGCAAAATTGAATTCATGTGCAGTATAGCAGGTTCCCTCTAAGTGCAGCCAGCCACATGAGATTTACTGATCAAACCACGAGAGAGAGATTCAACATTCAGGCAAAACAATCTTTAAGAAATGACAGAAAACTAAAAGAAAAAGGAAGGAGGACAATACTTTGCAACTTCATAAATTTAAGAGGCAGGATTATTAATTGCAGGTCCAGAAAGCAGAGCTACCTCATCAGATCCAAGTGTGACATCAGCTGCACTCTTTACAGGAGACTCCAGCTGAACTCTGTGGAGCCTGATCTCAAGGTGTTTAAGTCCGACCCTGAAACCAGAAGAGGATCTTTCTGTCCCATCAGATTCATTGTGATCCAGTGATTTCAGTCCTGCATGATCACGCTGATGTTTGCACAGAGCAGATAATGAAGTGAATGTTTTTGCACATTGGTAACAGTGAAACTGTTTATTTACAGCGTGGGATCGTTTATGTTCGGAGTATGAACTGAGATTCCTGAAGCTCTTGTCACACTGGTCACAGCTGAAGTTCCCTTCAATGTGTGTAAGTTCATGAAGGTTACGACTACCTGACCGTGAAAAGCTTCCGTCACAGTGTCTGCACTTGTATGGTTTCTCTCCGGTGTGGACTCGTTTATGCACTTTAATCTCACTTGCAGTGGTGAAGGATGACCCACACTGGTCACACACGTGCTTTTTGACTCCACTGTGAATGAGTTCATGTATTTTTAATTGATTCCGTGTGGGGAAGCCTCTCCCACATTCTTTGCAGTAGTTCATTTTGTCTCCAGTGTGTCTACGTTGGTGCCATTTTAGGTTCCGCTGCCGATTAAAGGTTTTTCCACAAAGGTCACAGCGAAAGTCTTTCCCACCACCACAGTGATGACAGGGTCGAGAACTGGATCCATCTGTGTCGCTCTGTTTCTAAACAAAGACACAAAGACAGGGAGAGTCAGGGAATTGCTTCAACATTTTAATCCTGAACATTGCCTAAAATAAAGAGCATCTCTGCCAACGTCCAATTACATTTTACTGTTTACATTATAACGCTCAGCTTACTGGGCGAAAACAACTCTTCATTTCTAGGTAATCTACTTAATGGGAAGATTGATGTTTAAACCTCTGGATGCTACAAGATACTAACCTAGGGGCTCGTCCCTTTTTTGTTCGTGTAATTTGTTTCCTTTTGATGTTTACGGTGGGGGGACCGTCAATGTGGGAGTTGAGGAAAATGGGAGAGTGTCATCCATCTATGCATTGGGCGCGAGTTTTGCAGACCTAGAGTGATTGGATGTGGTTAGTTGTCTGCAGAGTTGTGTTTTTCTTTTTTGCTTTGCTCATGATGTCGTTTGACATGGATGATTTTGCGCAACAGCCCTCCATTGAAAAGTTGGAGCGGTGCAATAAAGCAGATTTGTTAGTAGTGGCTAATTTATTCAATGTGGATGTTCCATTGCATTCTAAGAAGGTGGAAATTAAACAATGTTTGGTGGAGAGACTGGTGGACAGGGGAGTGTTTGGGAGCATGACAACTTCGCCGAGTGGGTCTGGGAGTTTGGAGATGGCAGTTTTTACCGCCTTTACGTTACGGAAAAACGAGTTCTCGCGATAACTGTAGAAGCGTCTAGTTTGCCAAAAACCAACGAAGTAGAACAGTGGATGTGTGGCCAATTGTGCTAGCTAACTGATGACCGAAGAGGAGAGGATACAGCCGGCCCCAGCAACTTTCAAAGCTGATGTGTGGACTTATTTTGGATTTAGGACAAAAGAAGGCAGTAAAGACTATGACAAGAGCTATGCAGTCTGTAAAATCTGCACCGCCAGAGTCAAATATTCGGGTAATACCACGAATTTACGAACACACGTGTGTAGACACCATAGCGATGTAGCGCCAAATGCTAATTTTAAAACGAAACGAGGTGATCCCGCTCAACGGACAATTGAAGAAGTTAACTTTTCGAAACTACCAGCAACTTCAACTCGTGCAACAAAAATAACGCAGTCAGTACTTGTTTTTATTTGCAAAGACATGCGCCCTCTGAGTGTTGTGGAGAATAAAGGATTTTGTAATATGATTAAAACGCTGGAGCCCCGTTACACCGTTCCTTCCCGACAACACATCACGGACATCGCTCTATTAAAGTTGTACCAAGAAGTCAAAGCGACAGTGCTGGACTCTCTCAGCTCGGCAGAGACAGTTGCTTTGACATGCGACGCTTGGACTTCGAGAGCCACTGAATCGTACGTAACTGTTACAGCACATCACATAACGGACCAGTGGAACCTTCAGTCTCATGTACTACAAACCCGAGCCATGCATGACAGTCACACAGGTGAGCACATTGCAGCATTACTAACTGATGCTGTGGCTGAATGGGGATTGAACGCAAAGGACCTTGTTGTTGTTACCGATAATGCACCAAACATGGCTCTCGCGGCTAGACTTGCAGGCATAACGCACATACAATGTTTTGCACACAGTCTGAATCTCGCCTCACAGAAAGCACTGAAAATACAATCCGTGGTGCGACTTCTCGGGAGGATCCGACGTGTAACAGCCTTTTTTTTGGCGCAGCACCACAGCCAGCAATCAGTTGAAGCAGAAACAGCGCCTCCTTCAGCTACCTGCTCACAGATTGATCTCGGATGCAATAACAAGATGGAACAGCTCCTATGATATGATAGAACGATTTTTAGAACAGCAACCAGCCATCTGTGCAGCTCTGCTTTCTGCAGAAGTTAGGAAGAGTGAAAAAGAAATCTTCACATTAAGTGAGTCTGACATCACATGTGCAAAAGAAGTTGTCAGGGCACTCAAGCCTATGAAGGACGCCACCCTGGTGATGTCAGAGGAGGGCATGCCAACCCTGTCCATCATTGCTCCTCTTCATGCCAAGCTTGTGATGGGTGCACAAGAAAGTGTTGATGATACACCGACAGTAAGGAACATTAAGACTGCCATAGCAGAAGATCTGGGAAAGAGATATGTAAATGAGAGGGAGACACTATGGATGGCATCAACTGTTGATCCTCAGTTTAAGGACCTGCCCTTCCTGTCTGAAGCAGAGACCAGTGAGACCTATTCCAGACTGTTGGACACTGTGGTGAGTGACTGTGATAAAGAAGGGAAAAAAGTAAGTAAATAAATGAATGAATTTACTTGGAAAAATTCAACTGAAATTCAACTGAAGTGAATAAAGTAAAAAAAAAAAAAGTATATTGATGACATTTGTCATCAGATATTAGTGCAGAACAGGGTGAATCTTGGATTTGAATTTTGACTTTGTGACATTAATACTATTTGAATTTAATGTTTTTAAGGAGCAAAAGAATAAGGAGACTGACAAACAAGTGGAGGAAGAGAATGCCACAGAGGAGGCTCATCACCCACATAACAAAGACAGCTTTGACTCCATCCCTCGGCCACCCCTAAAGAGACAGAGGACCTCCTGTGCATTGGTGGACTTGCTTGGAGCTACATTTGCCTCTACTAGTGACAATACTGCACCAAAATCAGAACATGATGTTGCTGCAGCTGAGATCAAGAGGTATAGAGATGAGAGCCCTTTGCCTCTCACAGGAAATCCTCTCAGTTGGTGGAAGGACCATGAACAGTAATACCCTCAACTATCCAAAGTAGCAAGGAGTTTCCTATGCATTCCTGGAACAAGTGTCTCTGCAGAGAGAGTTTTCTCCTCTGCAGGAGACATAGTAAATGCACAGAGAAGTGTCCTGAGAGCTGACTATGTCGACCAGCTTGTATTCCTGCACAAAGATCTGGAAATTGAAAAATAAGCACTGAGAAAACACTAACATGTAAAATCTCTGATATGAGAATGTTTGGTATTTTGGTTGAGTCTCATAAGCACTTTTATTTAGATGAGTTTTTTCAGGTTGTACTAAAAGTGTTCCATTGATGGACACTGCAGAGCTGTACTTTATTTTATTAACACTTAGTTGTAATAGCACTTTACATTGTTTGTTAATGTTTACTTGGATGGATTCTTCAAGCAGTTTCATTTTTGATTTATATTTGTTTATGTTAAGGTCACATAAAAAGTGCTTTGTTTTGATGCTCCATAGAGCAGTTTTTGGATAAGTATTTTACAATCATAGTACTTAGTAAGTAACAACATGTTACATTGTTTACCTTTTTTCATGTTAAAGAAATAGTTGATATTTCAGTAAAGTAGTTTTTGTTTGTTTATTTGACTTCTCATAAGGCAGATGTTAATTTCTCCATTCATTTTGAACTTAGAGTGTTTTTGTTTTAGATGTTTCATGTCAAGCATTTAACAGTTTGGACTGTTTACTGTGAGTTTTCCTAATTAAATTCAGTCCTAAACACAAATATCGTCTGGTATTTAGTATCACAATATATCGTATCATCTCCCCTGTATTATGATAGATATTGTATCGCCAGATTCTTACCAATACACACCCTATTCTGTACATGACATTTTCATGTCTCATTTAGCTTTGAAATAAAATTTCATTCACATAATACTTGCAGTAACTGAAATTGTAAAAAATATAAATACATACCTCACAGTAACTGCACTTGTAGAGTCTCTTTCTGGTGTGGATCTGTTGGTGTACTTTCAGGGAACGTGGATCTTTAAAAGCCATTTCACACAGGTCACATTTATAAGGTCTCTCTTCAGTGTGGGTAAACATGTGCTGCTTTAATTCGTTGTATGTCACAAAAGCTTTACCACACTGATCACAGCTGTACGCTTTAAGTCCACTGTGGGTGACTTGGTGTAATTTTAAGGACTGACTATAGGTAAAACACTTTCCACACAAGTCACAGCTGTATGGTTTAAATCCACTGTGGATGAGTTTGTGTATTTTTAAGCCTCTAGGATGGGCAAAATCCTTCCCACACTGATCACAGCTGTGCGCTTTAACTCCAGTGTGTCTGAGTTGATGTGTTTTTAAGCTTCCAGTCTGGGTAAAAGACTTTCCACACAACTCACAGCTGTACGCTTTAACTCCACTGTGGATGACTTGGTGTGATTTTAAGGCGTGACTATAAGTAAAAGACCTTCCACACAACTCACAACTGTACGCTTTAACTCCACTGTGGATGAGTTGGTGTCTTTTTAAGTCTCCAGTCTGGGTAAAAGACTTTCCACACAACTCACAGCTGTATGCTTTAACTCCACTGTGGAAGAGTTGGTGTGTTTTTAAGCTCCCAGCCTTGGTAAAACCCTTCCCACACTCGTCACAGGTGTATGTTTTCTCTCTCTTTCTTCTGTGAGGTTTGTCGGCCTCCTGAGAGCGCTGACTTCTCGCTCCATGTTGGTCCTGCAGTGACAGAGATACAAACAGAGTCAGTGAGTGAAATGCAGTCGTGGAACAAACTGAAACTCCATTAGTGGAATCAAAGAGTCAACAAACACATTGTAGGTGTGTTGCCACCACCTTCTGACGATAGTATCACATTACAATGATGTGCTACAATGAGATTTGCACACTGTTAGACATCTGCCTTACCACCATACAGTGGGGCAAAAAAGTATTTAGTCAGCCACCGAGTGTGCAAGTTCCCCCACCTAAAATGATGACAGAGGTCAGTAATTTGCACCAGAGGTACACTTCAACTGTGAGAGACAGAATGTGAAAAAAAAATCCATGAATCCACATGGTAGGATTTGTAAAGAATTTATTCGTAAATCAGGGTGGAAAATAAGTATTTGGTCACCTCAAACAAGGAAAATCTCTGGCTCTCACAGACCTGTAACGTCTTCTGTAAGAAGCTTTTCTGTCCCCCACTCGTTACCTGTATGAATGGCACCTGTTTGAACTCATCATCTGTATAAAAGACACCTGTCCACAGCCTCAAACAGTCAGACTCCAAACTCCGCCATGGCCAAGACCAAAGAGCTTTCGAAGGACACCAGGAAAAGTATTGTAGACCTGCACCAGACTGGAAAGAGTGAATCTACAATAGGCAAGCAGCTTGGTGTTAAAAAAATCAACTGTGGGAGCAATCATCAGAAAATGGAAGACATACAAGACCACTGATAATCTCCCTCGATCTGGGGCTCCACGCAAGATCTCATCCCGTGGGGTCAAAATGATTATGAGAACGGTGAGCAAAGATCCCAGAACCACACGGGGGGACCTGGTGAATGACCTGCAGAGAGCTGGGACCAAAGTAACAAAGGTCACCATCAGTAACACACTACAACGGCAGGGAATCAAATCCCGCAGTGCCAGACGTGTTCCGCTTCTGAAGCCAGTGCATGTCCAGGCCCGTCTGAAGTTTGCCAGAGAGCACATGGATGATACAGCAGAGGATTGGGAGAATGTCATGTGGTCAGATGAAACCAAAGTAGAACTTTTTGGTATAAACTCAACTTGTTGTGTTTGGAGGAAGAAGAATACTGAGTTGCATCCCAAGAACACCATACCTACTGTGAAGCATGGGGGTGGAAACATCATGCTATGGGGCTGTTTTTCTGCCAAGGGGACAGGACGACTGATCCGTGTTAAGGACAGAATGAATGGGGCCATGTATCGTGAGATTTTGAGCCAAAACCACCTTCCATCAGTGAGAACTTTGAAGATGAAACGAGGCTGGGTCTTCCAACATGACAATGATCCAAAACACACCGCCCGGGCAACAAAGGAGTGGCTCCGTAAGAAGCATTTGAAAGTCCTGGAGTGGCCTAGCCAGTCTCCAGACCTCAACCCCATAGAAAATCTGTGGCGGGAGTTGAAAGTCCGTGTTGCTCGGTGACAGCCCCAAAACATCACTGCTCTCGAGAAGATCTGCATGGAGGAATGGGCCAAAATACCAGCTACTGTGTGTGCAAACCTGGTAAAGACCTATAGTAAACGTTTGACCTCTGTTATTGCCAACAAAGGTTATGTTACAAAGTATTGAGTTGTATTTTTGTTATTGACCAAATACTTATTTTCCACCCTGATTTACGAATAAATTCTTTACAAATCCTACCATGTGAATTCATGGATTTTTTTTTCACATTCTGTCTCTCACAGTTGAAGTGTACCTCTGGTGCAAATTACTGACCTCTGTCATCATTTTAGGTGGGGGAACTTGCACAATCGGTGGCTGACTAAATACTTATTTGCCCCACTGTATATTTCAAATGCAACAAGGGTTTCTACAGACAAAAACATGGCTGTGCTGTAGGGCTGCCACAAACGATTATTTTGATAGTCGACTAATCAGATCATGCATCCATTGGACATAAAACGTACAGCTTATTGCACCAGCATGCAGCTGCTCTTATATAACTATCATTAGCTTACAGCTTTAAGTGTTTATTTTTAGTTAGCACATACCTTAAAGACAGGATGATAGCTTTTTAAATTTGATTGAAATTTGCAGATTTTTTTGGTGAAGTTTAATAAACTCAGCCGTCTGCTCCTTGCTATCTAAAATGTAACAGGACAACAGAGTAAATTCTCGAGCACCTCACACTTCTGATAATCAGCTGTCTGCTTGACGTTTATTCAGCTGTGTAAAAACTATAACTTTAATCTCAGCCAAACCGATTTACTCAGGAACAAATAAAATACTAAAAAAAGCCAAACAATAATATTTTTAAGTTATCTAAGTGACTCATATATCATGTTTAACCTGAGTAGCGAAAGACGGCGGTGGGTTTGAAAACGATTTGCCGGGAGTCCGGTGTTCTCACGGGTTCTAGTGAGCCTTGAACCCGGGCTAGTTATCCTGGGCCATCTGACCTCAGGAAATCACATGATAGGGTGGGGCCAGGTTTCACAATGAACTCACCCGAAACCCTGGCTGATTGTGACCCACACCCGTTTTCACACCTTGGCTCATGTGATTAGGCAGAGGATCATCAGGGGGTCCATTGCCCCTCTCTGTCATGGTCCTGGGCCATGTTGGCCCAGTGTTCTTAGTTTCCTTGTATGTTTGTATTTTATTCCATGCTTCCCCTGCCCATTATGTCTGAGTTCTCCCCGTGCTCTCTCTTCCCCCTGTGTGCCCTCTATGTATTTATGAGCCCTCGTCCCCTTTCGTGTTTATTCCATGTCTCCCCTGCCTGTTACGTTGGTGTTCTACTCGTGCTCTCTCTCCTCCTGTACTTCCTGTTTCACCTCTCCCGTCAGTGTTCAGTTCACCCCGCCCTGTCTCGTTATGATTATCAGTGTCACCTGTGTTCCCCGTGTGTTCCCACTTCCCTCGTTAACCCTCTGTGTATTTCTGTCTGCGTCTCCCTCTGTTCAGGGTGACGTCGTCCCTCATGTTGTGTGGATCTCCCTGTGTCTCTCTGCGTATGTTAGTTTACTTTTCCCAGTTTAGTTTTGTATTTCCTATGTTCTGCCATTCCAGCATTAAAGCTGTGATTTTGAGTTCATCCCCGTGTCTGTGAGTTTTGCGTTTGGGTCCTCCTCCTGCCTGCCACACAGCCGAGCCTTGACACTCTCGGTGGGTTACTCCCACAGGGCTTAAATCTGGGACTCTCCACCAGTTGACCCTAGAACTGAAGAAGCTTCTTGGATGAAGGCGAAACGTCTTCAAGCAACTTAAAGAAGACAAGACGCTTTTCTTTCCAAGCTCCTTAGACTGTTACAATGGGAGTTGGAATGAAAATGACATAACTTAAGAAATATTGATCACTGGAGAAAATCTTTTACTTCATGAAAAATTCAAGAGTTCAACTGATGATATTGTTCTTGCAATGTGTGCTGATAAAATATCATCTTTGTATTTTCTTGTAACTTTTGTGTTTTTTGTTTGTGACGTACATTCTGCATGTGTGGAGGAGCCCAGGATGGAAAATATAAAGCTGCTGTTAACAACCAGCTGTGCACACAGTTTCAATAACAGTGTAACTGTGATATTTTTCTCACCTCCTGTGTTGAAGTCATTGTTTCCTCTGTAGTGGCTGAGCTGAGTCCAAATGGCTGAAACTTTTCCTCTGCTGCTCCACCAGACTCTTCTCCTCCTGATACTCAGCTGGGACACAAAAAGTATAGATATGTATTTTATCCCTGACAAGAAGAAGCAGAGCAAATAAACATTACTACACTCAGTGACAACAATACCTATGAACAGGGTCGGCAACCCCGGGCATGCGTGTCACAGCTGATACACGAAGGGTTAACTGATGGCATAACCATAATAAACCATAACTTTATTTTGTTCATAAGGTTAGTTAGTTAGTAGAGTTGCCGACCGTCCCATAAAAATGGAATCGTCACGTATTCAGAGAAAATATTATGGGTATCATTTTGAGCTGGAAAGGAACACAGTTTGTCCCGGACTTTAGCTACAATGATGAAGACACAAAGCTGGATTTATTCTGTCGTTACGCTGCACAGCTGCCTCTTCTTCTCTCATTCTCCCCCCTCCCTCTCCCGTTTCTACTTCAATCATGAAACTGATCAATGATCAGCTGATCGTCTCTCTTGTTTGTTTATCGCCCACTTTGCGCCAGAAAGAAGAAACCAGCGGATGTCGCGCAAAACAACAGCAGCACGTTTAAGCTTGATCAGCTGGTGTTCGAATTTATTCAATATTACTTTCTAGCATCAGCTGAAGTTTGCTGGAGCCACAGCTGTAAAGCTGCTGGTCATGATGTCGGTTTGGATATGTGGTGAGAGGGAAACATGAAGATGAAACCAGGAGATGTCCTTACTGAATCATCAGAGCTGAACAGGTGATGGAGAAACAGGTTTACCTTTTAGGTGACATGAATGAGTTGAAGTTATGAACTGTTTCTGAGAGACAAATAACACCAGGATCCTTTTCTAAGTAGCTGACAGCTGGTAACTGTGCAGGGGACTTTGCCAGGGGACCAGGTAGGGCATTGACAGGGACAGTGGGGCACATAAAAATACTTTCTTATTCTCATTTAAAATGTCTGGCTGTTATTAAATAATTATCTGAATCTTACAACCAAAGTTTTTATCTGATGTAAAATGTATAGAAATCATACATATACCAACAAGACTGTACATCACTGTCACAACAGTGTTTGTTTTCATTCAAAGGCTTTATGGCTTTAATACCTGGTGGGCCGGTCTGTAGTCAAAATGCCCAGAGCGATTTTTGTCCCAGTACAGCCCTGGGCACGACACGCAGTGAAATTATCTGAGAAGGTGTATTAAAAAAATTAATGGCCGGGCCAGCGGTGCACATCGCAAATTAGCTCGCGTAGACACATTCGTTTTGCCGCTTCTTAATGACGGTACAGGGCTCTAGACTAACTTTTTGCCATGGGCGTACCGGTACGCCTAACTTTAAAAAGTTAGGCGTACCGGTACGCTCATGGCAAAAAGTTAGTCTAGTCTAGAAGTTAGTCTAGAACTTTAAAAAGTTAGGCGTACCGGCACAAAAGTTAGGCGCACACAAATTTTATAATAATTTATATAATACAATGTGTTTTTCTGGATACACTGTGCTTTTTCAGCATTCAAAGATTGATGACACCGTGTCAGAGCACTGGCTATGAATTTCAGAAGGATCAGGCCTTAACAGAAAAGTTAGCAATAGTTCTTTTCCTATTACAGCTACATCCACTTCTGTCGTGCCTAGGCTGCTCACTAGGGCTGGGTATCATCACTGATTTCTATAATCCATTTTCAAAGTCCCGATTCGATTCAACTTAGCCGCAGACAGTCAGAAATATTATAATTCTGATCATTTATCAGTACTGACTTCATCAGAATTGTGAACATCACAGCAGATGCCTTTGTGTGAAAGTAACTGAGAATAAAAAACAGAAAAACATGAAGGAGATTTTCCTGGTCTGGCTTTTTATAGCAGATAACCTTAAAAATATTCTACAATGTTCTGCATATAAAGTTTAAATTCCTTCAGTATTGAACAACAGAAAAAATAGGCTTTCTTGTCCGAGGTCATTTAAGTGAAAAAAAAGAAAAGAAAAAGACAGCATAAATACACATTCGTTAACCAATATTAATAGGACCTTTGAGCTCAATGGTAATTAATTAGTAGTGGAAATAATTTCTGGTACGCATCACAGAAATGTAGCAGTGACAATAATATTGTATGCTTTAATTCTACTGGGCAATAGAGATTGAAAATGTGACGTCACTCAGGGGTAAAACTGCAAAGAATTCTGGGAACTCGTGGCAAGAGGTACTAGCGCACGCAGGCTTTCAATTGAAATCAGTTACACAGCGATAAAAAGAAACACAAAAAATGGCAAGAAGCTGTTGTATTATTAACTGCAATAGCCGGTCGCATGACAGCCACGGGAAGCCGACGGGTAAAGAGATCGGTTGTTATCGGATTACGTCGTTGAAGAGAAATTGTTCGAGCCATGTTTCCGAAGTAACAAAGAGGCGACTGGATTGCAGCCATTCAAAGACATTGCATGCTTGAGACAAGAGAAAAAACCACAATAACAACACTGGTCCGGCCGGGTTAAGTCAAACGATGATTTTAATGATCACACGCGTGGGAGATGGACACTGTATGCAGACAGCCTCAGATCTCAAAATGGTGGAGCATTGCTCAAACTCTTATAGCCTCTGGTTCTCCCACCTTATCATAAAAGCCTAAACATTCACATGCTTTCTCTCACACGGTGCCTAAGCTACAACCTTGGCTCCCCGTTTATCTGCTCCTGCTGAGTTGGGGCAGAAAACTCCAGTATATTCTGTTCTCTTCTAATCAGACAAATAAGGCGATGACTTTCTGCAAACAGTATTTCTTATAACATCATAAAACAATATCATTCATCCACAATAAATCAGCAGTCTAATGTAATGCAAATCAGTTTAACGAATGCAATAGTTATCAGCTTCTTCTAATTCAGGAGAATAATGCAAACTAAAACTACATAATAATTCACAATCTTTAGTTAGGGGTATAACATGGCATAAAATAATATTATAATCTAACAAGAGAGAGCCCTGAGGCCTTTGTTAAACTAACAGAACAAACACTGAGGTCTTCCACTGGGGAGGTTGCTGCTGCAGACTCTCATATACACCCTCTGGATGTCAGCCGTTTCCACCTGCAACAAACGGACAGCAGCCGCACTTCTGCAAGCACAGAAACGGACTCCTCATATATGGGATATCTGTGACTGATGGGCGACTAGCAGATCCCAGCAGCTCAGAGTCCCAGACTTAAAGAGTGATTGGGCACTGGGAGCTCTGGCAGGCTCAGGACCTCTGACATGAACAAAAATCTTGACTTGGCTGGGAGAAACAGAGGAAGAGCTGGAGCAGCAGCGTAGACTGGAGCTTGGCACGGACATCCAGACGATTGAGCTGCGTATCAAAACCCTGAAGGAGCTACAGAAGAAAAAGGGTCAAGTTAAGGAGGAGCGGAACAAGGAGAAGATGCAGGACACTGGAGAAAAGGACTGCCCCAACTGGGGCCAGAACCAGTATGGACAGAACTTTGAGCAGCAGAACCGATGGATGTAAACATACTGAAATGGAGGAGGGCAGGATCCAAGGGCACGCTTCAGGCCGTGGTTTACCCAGAACACCACAACAGGAAAGTGATGAACACAAACACCCACACAAACACACACATCTACATGCACAGACTCAGAATGAAGAGTGATACACACACACACGCTGATGCAATGAAGAATGCTTTACTAACAAATGCTGCACACAAACATCTAAATACGGAGTCGGTTACAACAACAAGACGCCATTGATTGTTTATTGGTTAAATGCATTTCATGCCACACAGAGGGCATTTGTGTTGATTTAGGGGACAGGGTCTATTGCAGTTTGGTAATGAAAACAATGCGTGTGCGTGATGTCTGTTTATGGCTCAAGGCCTCCACTGAATTGTTCACTGTGCTTAACACAGCCTAACAAGGAGCAGTGGTAGAGAGTGAAAATGATGAATGAACGGTGTGAGTTTTATTCCGGAGAAAATATGAAAAGGTTGTGTTGATTTAACCCAGTTGTTTAAATTTCTGCCAAAGCAAAGCGTTTGTGTGTAACCACCAGAGGTGGGACCAAGTCATTGTTTTGCAAGTCTCAAGTAAGTCTCAAGTCTTTATCCTCAAGTCTCAAGTCAAGTCTCAAGTAATGTCAGGCAAGTCAGAGTCGAGTCTCAAGTCACTGGTGTAAAAGTCCGAGTCAAGTCACAAGTCTGAAACTTTGAATTTCAAGTCCTTTCGAGTCATTCAAAAAAACGAAAAAAAGCATGTTGCAGTTATATGCTAAATGTAAATATTAGACCATGTAATTTTAAAATCTGTGTTTTTCTCAACACATGACAAAATAGTGAACTTAGAAAATATACACAAATTGTGAAATTGCACCTCTTTAAAATGCAGCTCAATTAAACCTAGCTCCAAGAATAATTTTCACCAACAGTTCTGAGATAAGCTGCATGTTATTCTTGGATGCGCTTGTAGGACCGGCTTTAAAATCGCATGACAAAAATATCATACACATTAAAAAAAAACTGCATCACCAACGTAGCCTGGACAACATTTGCTAGTTAGATGAAGTCAGCTATCTCATCGTAGCATATTTATATGCATATTTATAATTATACGGTTCTTGGAGTGAGTGCATACACTCATGAAGTTTAGTAACTTCAGGTCACTGCAACAAGCCCAGGTACAGTTTACCGACGGATGGGTGCAGGACCTTGAAACGCACAGTGTAGAACGAAAGACCATCGTACATATCATAAGTTTACCAGTCTCACAAATCGTCGTCATAAATACACATTCGTTAACCGTTTATTAATAGGACCTTTGAGCTCAACGATAACTAATTAGTAGTGGAAATAATTTCTGGTAGCATCACAGAAATGTAGCAGTGACAATAATATTGTATGCTGTAATCGTACTGGACAATTAGTGATACAAAACAACAGTTTTATCCTGTGAATAAAAGTATATGTTTTTGTCAATGTACCATAATAACAGAAGCGAAACGCAATATTGTGTCAGGACAATTCACTATTTATGCACAATAAACAAAGGAGCATAGCGCGACCATTTCTGTTCAGCGCCAGACTTGCTTGTAACCTATATCACCAATTATTTTATGAAAAATGACGTATTAACTACTAAAAAACACTGACCTTCGTGTAAATGCTTGGAGCAGACTAACCTGTGAGCTGGAGTGTTCTGGGACGTTATATTTGGTCTTTGAATGGCTGCAATCCAGGCCATCCGTCGCGTCTTTGTTACTTCGGAAACATGGCTCGAACAATTTCTCTTCAACGACGTAATCCGATAACAACCGATCTCTTTACCCGTCGGCTTCCCGTGGCTGTCATGCGACCCGCTATTGCAGTTAATAATACAACAGCTTCTTGACATTTTTGTGTTTCTTTTTATCGCTGTATAACTGATTTCAATTGAAAGTCTGTGTGCGCTAGTACCTCTTGCCACGAGTTCCCAGAATCCTTTGCGGTTCTACCCGTGAATGACGTCACATTTTCAATCTCTATATAATATGCATGTTAAATTTTATATTTGGGGTAAAATATCAAGTCTTTTCAAGTAAACCGGTTCAAGTCCAATTCAAGTCCCAAGTCATTGGTGTAAAAGTCCAAGTAAGTCACAAGTCTTAGAACATTTTTTCAAGTCAAGTCTAAAGTCATAAAATTAATGACTCGAGTCTGACTCGAGTCCAAGTCATGTGACTCGAGTCCACACCTCTGGTAACCACTGTCCACTATTGAATCAAGTAAATCCGACATGTTTTTGTCGGTGCAAAAAAAGGAGTTTCGGTAACTGTATGCCTACACAATATTTGGTTGATCTTTGGGTTTTGTTTGACACTAGGTTGATTCTATCATTGAGGTTTGGATTGTTTTCCTTCTCTAAGAGAGAGAAGGATGGTTTTATGCTTGGACATGTTTGCAATGGGCCCCAGTATTTGTTATTATATGAGTGTTTTATTGGTTACGTTTGTTTTTGCTTTCGTTACAGTGCACTGAGATAAGAACATCTGAGAGGTATGATCCACCGGTGGTGATATTTTGGTATTTTGTGAGTTCCTGATTTAACAAATCGGCTCCTTAATCCAGGCCTGAGAGATTGAACTTTAAAGCGCTATGAAATGTTCTTACTGAAAACAGTCGCAAAGTGTTTTTCTCGATGATTATAATGGGCTTGGGAGAAATTCACTTATATGGGACACTGATCGAATGAGAAGTCCTGAGCCTAAAAGGATTGCAGCGAGTCAATCCAGTCCAAAAAAAACCCAAACAAACAAGGAACTGTTTCCTTTAAAATGATGACGTCATCTTGCTGGTGATGGAGGCTTGAATAGGTTGCGTGTCAGACTCCATTATCAGCAATATCTGGTATGAATGTGTGTGGATGTATGCATGTGACTGGACTGTGATGGACTGACAACTAAAAGTTTTAACTGACTTGGTACTGAGAGAAAAACGGTACCGACTTTAGGATTAGTAGATGTTCACAAACAATTCACCCAGCCTCTAAAAGAAGGGTGGATGTTTTGTCTTGCTTTGGTTTGTTTTGTAATAACAGAAGAATGACAGTTTTCAGGGGGAGGCTGTAGCTTCACAGGAGTGTGAACTGCAGACTGAACCCTTTGGTTGCTAATTTTGAGTTACTGATGTTTGCATTAAGAAAATTGTGTTTTAGTAGCTGTGTTTCGATTAATGTATCATATTATATGGTTGGGAATGTTAAATGCTAAAGTGAAGAAAAGGTTTGATTTCACTCATGACTGAACATGTTATTATTAACCATAGTGGGTCACTGTAAAGAGTCAATTAACTTTTATAGAGGTAAAAAAAAACAAAAAAAAAAAAAACCCTCTACCGAGGTCTATGAATAACAGGGGAATGATAGACTTGTCACACGCAAAATAGAGATATGTAATGATAAACACTGGTCCCCGCCTTTTGGGTGCTTTCTTGAAATAGTCAGCAATTTAAAAGTAAGATAGAACCGACAGGGGTGGTGCTGCACAAGAACAAGAGTAAGATAAGTAAAATATTGTGTTTAGTTTTGAGAAGTTTAAATTAAAATGTACCATTACACTCAGAGGATCAATATGAAGTACATGACTGGTGACTGTTCTGTCTTGAGCTTTTGTTTTTACAGCACCCGCTTGACCACACCAACAGTTTCTCGCCACCGAAAAGGGGTACTTGCAAAGAATAGAGGAATATCATCAAAACTGGGAAAGGTAAGCCCCAAAGGGGGTGATAATGCCATAACTTTCACTTATGGTCAAATTCTCAAAATTTGACCCTGAACTTGAAAAAATTCTTTAAACATTTAGAGACAAAGTGGAGGTTTAGATAAACATAATGTCACAAACCACATAAGGATGGAGCACTTGAATCGATAAGATGGTGAATTGATACGCAGTGTAATGTTGATCATGTTGGTTATGTTTATTCCAGTGTGCGGAGCAAGGTTATTATTATTAAAGACAACAAATGAAATAACGAAAACTAGAAGTGGAAAAACATTTGCGTTAACGGAAATAAAATCAAAACAAAGAAGGAAAACTGATTAAAACGGTAATGAAGGTTCACAAAACTAACTAAAATCAACTGGATTTATAGCAAAATGTGTTTAGTTTCATTGATGTGTGCGTGCCCTGCAATAGTCAAGTCAAGGCAGTACGTAAGTTGAGTCATCTGTGTTGCTGCTCCGTCCACGCGCAGAATCATGTCAGGAAAGTCGGGAGAAAGCGCCAGAGTCCAATTTAGGATCACTTTGAATATGACTGTTTTTTAGATATAGCAAGAATCTGGTAGTGGAAAGAGACACAATGTCCTCTTGAGACCCAGGGAGGAAGAAAAAAGAAAAAAGGAAGAGTAGTTTCCTTTTTTCTTTTTCTTTTTAAGATAAATCAAGTGTTGGGACGGTAAAATAAATACATTACAAAAACAAAATTGTTTTTAACTAATTTTATTTAAATTTTACAACAGGTGCACTACAGTGCACAAGGGGAGTTCATTGATCACGAATGTGAAACTAACAACATTCAAGAGCTATTTAAGATAATTAAATGCTCCACGGAAATTTTTGTAAGCAGGAGATTAAAACTTATTTATATAACAATATCATAAAAATGTAGATCAGGGACCAACTTAGAAGTCACTGACACTTCACTAGCTGTAAGCCATTGGTTCAGGAACAAGTGATTGCACAGGGCTTTCTATTTCACAAAAGTCAATTCATTTATGATATCTGAGGAAGTACTGTGATTTTTATTTTTTATTTGGAGACACAAAGGAACATTTGGCACTTCCCACATCTCACATATGTTTTACTGTTTCACCCAACCATTCTACAACTGAAATGCCTTGGACCGTTAACCATTTCAGTGGAGTGAACCATATTTTGCTACACTCTCATCTGATTGGGGCTTCCTTTTCTTGATTTTCGGAGAGAACTTTTCATTACTGGTATTATTCAGGTCTTGTTCACATGTTTGTCCCTGGTTTCTCAGCCAAGAGGAGCTTGAACTCCAGATACTGTGAGTTCTGTTTGCACATTGAGATCACTGATGACTTTTAGCAACGACGTGATCTTGTAGAAACAATTAGGTGTCATGGATTCAGCTATAATTGTGACTCTTATTTTTTTTTTCTTTAGTGGAAAACATTTCTGCATTTTACCCATATTTTATTTTTAACTCAAAATCAAAATTCCAGATTCTCCTACAGGTTGGTTTTGGACCAGATAGGACGACAGTTTTCAGGGGGCCCTGCTGTCATTTTTCTGTAAAGCAAATTTACCTTGCCTTTGGGTATAAATAAAGTTACCTTGACCTTGACTTTCTCTATTACATCTGCCACTGCATCTTGATAATCTTTGTGTGGCTCCTCCTGGGTTCTCACCCTCTCCTATCTGGCTCACAAGACTCTCATCTTCTGAAAAATCTATGTTTGAATCTCGCTCAATTATCCTGTTAAGAATTCTCTCTGCCTTCGTTAAAGAATTGTCTACTAGGAAAAAGTGAAATAAATATAAGTACAAAGTCCCGACGTGCACTAGAGTACACACTAATAAATTAGTCATGTTCTCTGTGAAACTCAATAAGCCTAATTCTTAAAGACTCCTCAAATTATTTACTAGATGTTTATTTTTGAATAAAATAAAAATCTGAGTTTAACAAAACATTTTAAATGTAAATATCATGCTTACCTTTCTTTCATAAAATGTGCTGGTGGGCACGCCAGCCATTTTGAAAAGGTGGGAAAAAAAACAATTGGCAAGGCCACACCCCCATGCATGTGATATAAGGTTAAAGGTACTGTTGTCCTCTCTAAGAAACATCAGGACTTAGAGGAGTGGCAAGTAGAGGATGAGAGCTATAAGCAGAAACTAAATGTGTACTGCAGTGCGCAAAAATGAATTACTGGGTCATCAGGGGGTTATGAGGGACATTTATAAAACTAAAAATCCCACAAACCTTAAAGTGCACTTGAAAAGCTCACACAAGAAGGCTAACCTAGCTTATCTTGAAGAGCTCATCAGGGGGAGCACACTCCCCCTCCTTGAAGAGCTCCCCCACTCAACCCGCATCCCCAGAAAACTGCTAACCCCAGATAAGGCAGCGTGATGCATCCCGAGACAACAGGACTGGGACATCTAAATAAATGTGTGAAACAATCGCCTTCAAAAGGTCTATCAATTCACTTGAACCAAAATTAGGAACACCTGGTGCAGCAAGAGTTAATAATCTTAATACCCAAGGATAAGCAGAAGAGCATGATTGATATAATGGAGCTGGGATTTGGTGACACTTAATTTTTGCAAAACAAAACTAAAACTATAACTGGCGCTAATCAAAACTAAACTGAAACTAAGGATTTTCAGAAAATAAAAACTAGACTAAACTAGCAAAGAATTGGTAGAATTGATTGCAACTGGTAAAAAATTGAAAATCTGGAGGCAAAACTAGAAAAAACATAGAAACTAATGAAAATTGCAAAATGGTTAAAACCCTGGGGCGGAGATTGGCAGATCTGACCAGGGAATGTTATAAAATGGATTGTCAGGACAGTCAGCGTTAAAGCCACTTTCAGTCCATACTAGGATGGCATTGGACATCTTCGGGGCGGAAAAGGGTTGGTGTGACCAAGGTGTGGTTTGGCTTGTTGTATGTATATATTTTGAGATCATATGGCTCTGGATGGACCAGTTACCAGGGCATGGAAGGAGGACAGACTCATTAAATGAGGAGAAGGAATTTCCTGGGATTGGAGATCCTCTGGGTGAGTGGTTGACTGAAAGCATTCATAAAATAAAAGCTATCTGTTGATATTGATTGGTAATAGATTGATAATTGGCCACATTTACAGCTGTATTGACTTGTTGTGGACGTAGTCGACTTCAGGTTTAAGCACTCTAATCAACAGGTTGAAAATAGTGACATTAAAGGAAGAGTATGCAGCGCCACCCTGTCAGACGCCAGTGACGGTGGAGCTCACTGATGAATCAGGTGAGCTGGATTCATGGCTGATTCAAAACTAAGATCCCCCTGCTGTGCTCAGTAAGGGGAGAACAGGGGGAAATAAATTTTAAAAGAGGCAATTATAAACGTTTATGTGCCAAGTGAAACGGGATAAAAGGGGGTGTTTTACTGTTATTTTAATATCAGCATTATTATTGTATGAGAATCATGCAACAAGCATTGCATCGATGATCATTTATTGAAGCTTTTTGACCTTATACTAACATCTGTGTTCCTGTGATTGTTATAACCTCTGATTAATCTTCTATTTACAGGTGTTAGGATAATGATATAATCTTTCTTTGCAGGTGTAACCATGATCATTTTTATACATATTGCAACTTGTTGCTCATTGTAGAGTTGTGCTCAAGTTAATGAGGGTTAAAAGCTACAGTCAGCGCGAATGTCTGACTGATCTATTGAGGGAAAAGGCTTCGAGCATAGAGGGCCGCACGCGCTTACATAACATTGATATCATGTTATTCTTTGTGATTTTTATTCAATTATGTCTTTAAGCTAAGTTTTAAATAGTGGCAGTTGATTAAACGACATTTATTAAAATATTAAATACCTGAGTCAGAACATCACACGCAGATCAATTTATCAATCTGGGAAACCTTGTAGCTGCCTAACCTTTTCTTTTAATGTTCTAGCTCCGTTGATTTGACACATGGGAATGTGTCAAAAAAGGTGGGGGAAGTTGAGCTTTAACATCAAACAAGGATTATTTGAACATTTTTATAACTTCATTTGTGTCTTTAATAACTTAGGAATGGTAAAGCTTAAGCTAATAGTGGCCCGAGAAGTTTCCGGACTTTTGTAGAGAATCAGTGAGAAGCATAGATCATTATTTCCATGTTTAAGCATTAATCATTGAAATGAACTGAATTAATTAGACAAAATTAATAAGTTTCAGATACATCTTGCAATTGTGCTTATGATGAGTTGGCACTTGGTCTTTTGAAGGTCATAAGCTTCGTTCGGCGTGATGGTCCGGACTGATATATTGCAGGTATTGACTTTGAGTGCAGAGGGCTAAATGCATACACGCTTACACACACATAGGATATGATTAGAATAAGTCCCTGGGACATTCTGAATGTTTAGACCAATTCTGAATCACTAGAAGGTCAGTAGATAACAACATTAGATTATTAGGGTTAGGAGGAGAGGTGTTTTGGTTTTCTGTCTCTTACAGAGAAAGGAACAGACACCAGACGAGGTCACAGATATGCGAGGATCCTTGGCAGCAGAGATAGATACGGTGACTGCCGAGACACCAACTGGGTCCAAGGGTGATGGCGTTTGGGCTCCGGGTAGTCACCTCAAAAGGATGGATCCCATAAACACAGCAATAACCATGAAGGGGTTGGCGGAAAACCAGGAACACCAGACCAACGAGGTTCGAAAGGCTCTTGGGCAAAAGGGGGACGCCTTCCTGATCTTTTTCTGGAGGACACACAGGACCCGAGGATACAAGGATCTTTGTTTGAAATCGGGGCAGAATAATCCCCTGATCTGTGCCACGACTGAAGGGTTGTCTAACCCCTGAGGTTGAAGAAAGAAGAGCAGAGGATCACCCAACTGGACGACACTGGTAGCTGCAGCAATAAAATAAAGGCTAAAAGCTCATTGGACAGAGGTTCTAGTCTGAGTACGTCTGAAGGGTATATGGTAGCACCAAATAAAGCTGTGGGAGAACTGGGGAGTGTCATCTGTACCTGCTATTGTTGGAATAATAGTTTTTCTTGCATCTGAACTGCGCAAACACAGAGGTCATCTCACATATGGTTCGCCCATCAAGGGGACAAAGGACGTGAGGAGTGAGAAGAGATGAACCCGGCCACACTGGATTACAGGGTGTTGGTGAGCTCATTATTCTAATGAGCTCATCAGGGGGAATTGTTAGATTGTTAGATTATAATATTGTTAGATTATAATATTATTTTTATTGGGAATTGTTAGATTATAATATTATTTTATTTATTTTATGGCATGTTATGGAGGGCAGGGCTGTGTTGATCTGAGACTGTTGACATTAAAAAGTCCACAGGAGAGATGGTAGCTGATTAAACAAGTGTCATGAAATAATAACAAAATGCAAAGATTGGTGACAGCGCTTAGGCTCTGCCTGTGATTCACTCTTTGCTTCTCTTCTTCCTTCCATCCCATCATTTCATATATCACTCTCCACTTGCTGTCTATCTGAGAACAAGGCACAACTTGCTATTGCAATAAACTATAATCTAATTATCCACACCTAACAACTCCAGCACTTAATCTAAATGATGACAGAAAAATGTTATAGCCCTGCCTTTAGTAGCCTCACACAGCTCCTACTGTTTCCTCCTCATGTCCTTACCAGGCATGTCTGGACAATGTTATATCATGAGTAATATTTTTTTTTAAAAATCCATCTAAATAAAACACACACATTAATAAAATAAAAGGACAGGTAATGTTTGTCGCGCTGTTGCACACACAGCACGCTCGTTTGTTTCAGTTCGTCAGTTGCAATAAGACAGCTTACCAACGTGTACATAATAAGCTAATGCTACTGGGTGCTACACACTACAGTGTGCGCTGTACACCTACTTACTGGTTTTGTCGCATCAGTCTGTGTCTCTGAGTTAACTTGTGTTTCTCCTGCAGCTCCGGACCGCTAAAATGCGTGTGCTCTTTGCAAGCTCATTCCCGGCTCGTAACCAGCGCGTTCTGCCGTCAAGGGCGATCATTGGTTAAATGTGATCATGTGACGGATGCAAGCCAGATCCTTTTATTTAGCAAAACTGTGATTACTAGTTAAATATTATTGTTGAGGGGCACAGACAGGACTCCGCACGCATGCACACATTAAAAATAATAATAATAATTTTTTTTGAAAAGTTGCCTCAACAAAAGGGCACTTTGGGCACCCATCAGGAAAGGGGCGGGTGCTCAAGCCCCTCTAGCCCCCCCCTCTGCACGTGCCTGAACTGGTGTGAAATTATTTGAGGCTTTGAAAGAAAAGGATTTAAGAGCAGGGATTACCAAAGCAGAAGAATAAATATGAAAAACGATTAAAATGTAACTGAAGTAATACATAAAATGAATACATAGAAAAAGCAAGTAGTATTTGGAAAAGAGGAAGAAAATCAAAATGAAAAAGAACTGATGTATATATCCAAATGGGTAGTTTTGATACAATTTTGGTAAAACACATTCCTATAACTTCTATAATGTAGCAAAAGGTACAACTACTAAACACTACGGTTTCCTAAGGGAAGAAATATTAAAATGTATCAGGGATGAAAACTTAGAACATTAAAATTCCCTCAAGTGAAAATAAACTTCATGTACATATCTATACTTACAGCTTCATTAATTTAACATTCACTGCAGGTCCAGAAAGCAGAGCTACCTCATCAGATCCAAGTGTGACATCAGCTGCACTCTTTACAGGAGACTCCAGCTGAACTCTGTGGAGCCTGATCTCAAGGTGTTTAAGTCTGACCCTGAAACCAGAAGAGGATCTTTCTGTCTCGTCAGATTCATTGTGATCCAGTGATTTCAGTCCTGCATGATCACGCTGATGTTTGCGCAGAGCAGATAATGAAGTGAATGATTTTGCACATTGGTAACAGTGAAACAGTTTATTTGCAGCGTGGGATCGTTTGTGTTTGGAGTATGAAGTGAAATTCTTGAAGCTCTTGTCACACTGGTCACAGCTAAATGTCTCTTTCATGTGTGTACGTTCATGTTGGTTACGACTAGCTGAATATGAAAAGCTTCTGTCACAGTGTCTGCACTTGTATGGTGTCTCTCCTGTGTGGATTCGTTTATGCTTTTTAAGGTCACTTGCAGTGGTGAAGGATGACCCACACTGGTCACAGACATGCTTTTTAACCCCACTATGGAAGAGTTCATGGCATTTTAAATCACCTAATGTGGTGAAGCCTCTCCCACATTCTTTGCAGTAGTTCATTTTGTCTCCAGTGTGTCTACGTCGATGTCGATTTAGACTCTGTCGATTACTGAAAGTATTTCCACAAAGGTCACAGCGAAACGCTTTCCCACCACCACAGTGACGACAGGGTTGAGAACTGGATCCATCTGTGCCGCTCTGCTTCTAAACAAAGACACAAACACAGTGTAAGTCGGGGAACTCCTTTAACATTTTTATCCTGAACATTGCCTGAAATAAAGAGCATCTCTGCCAACATCCAGTTACATTTTACTGTTTACATTATAACACTCAACTTAATAGGCGAAAATGACTCTCCATTTTTCCATCTACCGTATTTTCACAACCATAAGGCGCACTTAAAAGTCTTAGATTTTCTTCAAAAAGTACGGCGCGCCCTATAGCGCAGTGCGCCCTGTGTGTTGTAATGAGGACGTAGTAGAGAACACCATGAGAACGCTAAAGGGTGAAGTGTGGCCGAGTTGGATCATTGAGCAAAGAACGAGCGGGAGAAGCGTTTCGACGGTCACCATTCGGCTAAAAGCAGTTTCACTTTCACTTTTTATGAAACTGTGCCATTTTTCCATCAGGACCGGGACTACGGTAGCGCAGCAACTTCCAGCAGATTATAAGGAAAAGCTGGCCATCTTCCGCTCCTACTGCAGCAAACACATCGGCGACAAAAACATCCAGCCCAGCCACATCACAAACATGGACGAGGTCCCGCTCACTTTTGACATCCCGGTGAGTCACACTGTGGAGAAGAAGGGGACCAGCACGGTAGCGATACGCACAACGGGGTATGAAAAGTCTTCTTTCACTGTTGTGCTTGGCTGCCATGCTAATGGACAGAAACTGCCGCCTATGGTGATTTTTACGCGAAAGACTTTGCCTAAAGAGAAGTTTCCAGCAGGAATCATCATTAAGGCAAATGAAAAGGGCTGGATGGATGAGGAAATGATGAAAGACTGGCTGAGGGAGGTGTATGTAAGGAGACCAGGTGTTTTTTTCCACGCATCACCATCGCTCTTAATCTGTGACTCTATGCGTACCCATCTCACAGCCGATGTGAAAAAACTAGTGAAACAAATGAACTGTGAGCTTGCTGTCATTCCGGGAGGCCTGACAAAGGAACTCCAACCGCTGGGCATCGGTGTGAACCGCCCGTTCAAAGTAAGGCTGCGAGCGGCCTGGGAGCGATGGATGACCGATGGAGACCACAGTTTCACCAAGAGTGGAAGGCAGCGCCAGGCGAGTTACGCCACAATTTGCCAATGGATTGTAGATGCTTGGGCTAACATGTCTGCTGGCACTGTTGTTCGAGCTTTCGCAAAAGCCGGCATCATTTCCGAGGAGCCGCACGGCACGGAGAGTGACTCTGACAGTGAAGAAAGTGAACCTGGCATGTTTGATGTAGATTTAGCGCAGCTGTTCAATTCAGACACAGATGAGGACTTCGATGGGTTTGATTGATGATAAAAATGTGAGTACCAAACTCAGTTTTGCTCCTGCTTTATTTTAAATACGCACACTTGTATGCTTGTGTGTTGTTGATGATGACGATTACCGGTAATAGAAATGTGAGTAAGGTACCGAACTCAGGTTTGCTCCTGCTTTATTTTTAAATACGCATACGGTACTTGTACAGTGGGGCAAAAAAGTATTTAGTCAGCCACTGATTGTGCAAGTCCCCCACCTAAAATGATGACAGAGGTCAGTAATTTAATTTGCACCAGAGGTACACTTCAACTGTGAGAGACAGAATGTGAAAAAAAAAATCCATGAATTCACATGGTAGGATTTGTAAAGAATTTATTCGTAAATTAGGGTGGAAAATAAGTATTTGGTCACCTCAAACAAGGAAAATCTCTGGCTCTCACAGACCTGTAACGTCTTCTGTAAGAAGCTTTTCTGTCCCCCACTCGTTACCTGTATGAATGGCACCTGTTTGAACTCATCATCTGTATAAAAGACACCTGTCCACAGCCTCAAACAGTCAGACTCCAAACTCCGCCATGGCCAAGACCAAAGAGCTTTCGAAGGACACCAGGAAAAGTATTGTAGACCTGCACCAGACTGGGAAGAGTGAATCTACAATGGGCAAGCAGCTTGGTGTGAAAAAATCAACTGTCGGAGCAATCATCAGAAACTGGAAGACATACAAGACCACTGATAATCTCCCTCGATCTGGGGCTCCACGCAAGATCTCATCCCGTGGGGTCAAAATGATTATGAGAACGGTGAGCAAAGATCCCAGAACCACACGGGGGGACCTGGTGAATGACCTGCAGAGAGCTGGGACCAAAGTAACAAAGGTCACCATCAGTAACACACTACAACGGCAGGGAATCAAATCCCGCAGTGCCAGACGTGTTCCGCTTCTGAAGCCAGTGCATGTCCAGGCCCGTCTGAAGTTTGCCAGAGAGCACATGGATGATACAGCAGAGGATTGGGAGAATGTCATGTGGTCAGATGAAACCAAAGTAGAACTTTTTGGTATAAACTCAACTTGTTGTGTTTGGAGGAAGAAGAATACTGAGTTGCATCCCAAGAACACCATACCTACTGTGAAGCATGGGGGTGGAAACATCATGCTATGGGGCTGTTTTTCTGCCAAGGGGACAGGACGACTGATCCGTGTTAAGGACAGAATGAATGGGGCCATGTATCGTGAGATTTTGAGCCAAAACCTCCTTCCATCAGTGAGAACTTTGAAGATGAAACGAGGCTGGGTCTTCCAACATGACAATGATCCAAAACACACCGCCCGGGCAACAAAGGAGTGGCTCCGTATGAAGCATTTGAAAGTCCTGGAGTGGCCTAGCCAGTCTCCAGACCTCAACCCCATAGAAAATCTGTGGCGGGAGTTGAAAGTCCGTGTTGCTCGGCGACAGCCCCAAAACATCACTGCTCTCGAGAAGATCTGCATGGAGGAATGGGCCAAAATACCAGCTACTGTGTGTGCAAACCTGGTAAAGACCTATAGTAAACGTTTGACCTCTGTTATTGCCAACAAAGGTTATGTTACAAAGTATTGAGTTGTATTTTTGTTATTGACCAAATACTTATTTTCCACCCTGATTTACGAATAAATTCTTTACAAATCCTACCATGTGGATTCATGGATTTTTTTTTCACATTCCGTCTCTCACAGTTGAAGTGTACCTCTGGTGCAAATTACTGACCTCTGTCATCATTTTAGGTGGGGGAACTTGCACAATCAGTGGCTGACTAAATACTTTTTTGCCCCACTGTATGCGCCCTATGATCCAGTGCGCCTTATGTGTGTGTTAAATACAGTAATGGCACACATAACTGAGACTGCGCCTTTTAGTACAGTGTGTCTTATGGTCGTGAAAATACGGTAGTTCATTTAATATACAAACAATCATATCTAAACAACAAGTTACATCATATTCTTCACAAGTACATATGAAAAGTTCCAATCCAATCGGTCTCACTCCCAATTTGAAGCAAAAATAATTGTTTTTAGTTAGTAAAGAACATAATAAGTCATCTAACACTGACCAGATTGTAGCAGTCATAAATTTGGAAGAAAGGGTAGAAAAGTAATTATTTAGTGTTTTTATGATCATGGAAGAAAAAAATAATAACTGAAACTAAAATCTGATGAACCTCACAACACTAACTTTAACTGCAGTAGAATAACTTAACATGCTAAAACAAATTTAAAGAGCAGAGTTGTTCCAAACAGTCAGGCTTAAAATACAAGATAAAAATATAAATACATACCTCACAGTAACTGCACTTATAGAGTTTCCTTCTGGTGTGGATCTGCTGGTGCCCTTTCAGAGAATGTGGTGCTTTAAAAGTCTTCTCACACAGGTCACATTTATAAGGTCTCTCTTCAGTGTGGGTAAATGTGTGGTGATGTAACTGTGTGGCTGTTGTAAAGACTTTCTCACACTGATCACAGCAGTAAACATCCTGTCCAGTGTGAATCCGCAGGTGTCTTTTTAGGTAACTTATACTACTAAAGGTTTTACCACACTTGTCACAGCTATTCGCCTTAATTCCAGAGTGGGTATCTTGATGACGTCGTAAGTTGCAACTGCGAGCAAACGTTTTACCACACTGATCACAGCTGTGTGCTTTAACTCCAGTGTGGATCAGTTGATGCATTTTTAAGCTTCTAGGATGGGCAAAAGATTTTCCACACAAGTCACAAATGTATGGTTTAACTCCACTGTGGATCAGTTGGTGTGTTTTTAAGTTGTCAGCCCGAGAAAAAGATTTTCCACACAAGTCACAGTAGTGTGCTTTAAATCCACTGTGGACGAGTTTGTGTGTTTTTAAGCTTCCAGCTTCGGTAAAAGATTTTCCACACAAGTTACATCTGTGTGCTTTAACTCCACTGTGGATGAGTTGGTGTATTCTTAAGGTTCCAGACCGGGTAAAATACTTTCCACACAAGTTACATCTGTGTGCTTTAACTCCACTGTGGATGAGTTGGTGTGCATTTAAGTGACTAGGCTGGGTAAAAGACTTTCCACACTCATCACAGCAGTATGCTTTAACTCCACTGTGGATGACTTTGTGTTTTTTCAAGGTTCCAGCCTGGGCAAAAGACTTTCCACACAAGTCACAGCTGTATGCTTTAACTCCACTGTGGACGAGTTGGTGTGTTTTAAAGTTTCCAAGACGGGTAAAATACTTCCCACACTCATCACAGGTGTATTTTTTCTGCCCCTTTCTTCTGTGAGGTTTGTCGGCCTCCTGAGAGCGCTGACTTCTCGCTCCATGTTGGTCCTGCAGTGACAGAGATACAAACAGAGGCAGTGATTAAAATGCAGTCGTGGAACAAACTGAAACTGACTCCATTAGTGGAATCAAAGACGTCAACAAACACGTTGTAGGTCTGTTATCACCACATACTGGAGATAATATCACATTACAAAGAAGTGCTACAATGGGAGTTGTAAGGAAAATGACATAATAAAAGAAGTACTGATCACTGGAGAAAATGACTGTATGAAAAATTGTGAGTTAGCTGATGATATTGTGTGCTGATAAAAACTCTGCCATTGCCGGTCCCAAGGCCATATGAGAAAGGAGGAGGGTTGGGCATGGGGTTAGCAACCCCGCCTTTTAAAACCTCGATTGCTACGGAAAGAGCAAACAAATCTCATCATCGATTGAACCAGGGCGAAGATGATCGGCAACCCTTGATGACAGCAGTGGAGGAAAGCCCTCAGGTCGTTACCTGCTCGATGGTCGATCAAATTTCGACCCAGAAGAAACTACCCGTTATGGAATATGGAATGTACAGACTCCGTTACAAACTGGTAAATTGGCCCAGCTTTAACATGAATACGACTCGTACCTCCCACCATTCATGGGACCCCATTGATGAATGTAGTTTGGCGAAGTCGGTTCAGGACCAGGTGGACGAAGACCTGGCACCCTCCATGGAGCTTTTTCCAGTCGATATCGGACAAATCTGTGTTACCGAAGTCAAGACAATGATCTGAGTCCTCAAGAGTGGAAAGGCCCCTGGCTTGGATGAGGCCCTCCCCGAAATGTTGAAGCACGGTGGACCCCAGCTGGAATTCGCTCTTACATGACTCCTAAACGCCAGCTGGTCAACATCGCGTGTACCTGATGAGACCAAAGGCGTCATCAAACTTCCGAAGAAAGGCGATTTGGGAGAATGTAACAACTGGTGGGGCATCACGCTACTGTCAGTACCCGCGAAGTTACTTTGCCTCGTTCTTTCGAATTGGGATTGATATACCTTTAGTAGTCCCACAAGGGGAAATTTCATGATGCGCAGTGGACGATGAGCAGGCTGGAGTGGCCGGTCCTGTGTCGAGCAAATCTTCACTCTCCGCACGATCATTGAACAAACATTGGAATACCAAAGGAAGAGTTCTATCAATTCCATCGATTTCAAGAAGGCTATCCTACGTCACTATGGAGTCCCCCAGCAGTTTGTATATGCCCTTCATGGTCTCTATGCCAACTCCCGCTGCTGCATCCAGACGGCTGATGGCTGAGAAGATTTCTTTGAGATGAATAGTGGCATGGTAAAGTGCTTTGGGTGCCTTGAAAAGCGCTATATAAATCCAATCCATTATTATTATTATTATTAATACTGGCATGCGTACTATCACCTTTCCTCTTCCTTTTATCAAGTGACTTCATCATGCGACGATCAGCTGACCAAGCTAGTATCGGTGTCCCCTGGAAAAAAGGGCGTAATCTCATCGACTTGGCCTTTTTTCCAGGCAACATCACCCTGTTGGGCTCGGCTCAGTAAGACCTCCAAGAGTCAACTGCAGCTCTGCAGAGGGAGACCATGAAAGTAGGTTTAAGAATCAGTGCCAAGAAGACCAAGGTACTCCGAGTTGGCTATGCACATGCACTAGTTCCTGTCATGATCAACCAACAACGTGCTGAAGAGGTGGAGAATTTCATGTATCTGGTCAGCATCATCTCAAATGACGGGATCTCTGATCGAGATGTCAACATCAAAGCAGAGAAGGCGGCCGGTGTTCTCTGATGTCTCCAACCTATTTGGAAATTGACCTCCCTGAATGCTAGGCTCAAGATCAAACTATTTAACTCTATCATCTTCCGACTGGCACTCAACAAATGCGATCACTCGAAGCCTGAATATGCTTCAACAACGTGGTCTGCGGTGAATCATGAGAATTTCCTATTGGGACCAGAAGATGAACGAAGAGGTCTCACAAAGAGCAGGCACCCACCCTCTAGCTGATGTTGTTGGTGAAAGGCGCTTCCACTTTGGGGGCCTTATTCATCGTCTACCGCCTTATTGCTCGGCCTAAGTGCTAAGTAAGCAAGTGCTGATAAAATATGGTCTTTGTATTTTCTTGTAACTTCTAAGGTTTTTGTTTGTGAATGTAGATTCTGTGTGTATAGAGGAGCCCAGGATGGAAAAGATAAAGCTGCTGTTAACAACCAGCTGTGCACACAACTTCAGCAACAGTGTAACTGTGATCATTTTTCTCACCTTTTGTGTTGAAGTCATTGTTTCCTCTCTAGTGGCTGAGCTGAATCCAAAGGGCTGAAATTGTTCCTCTGCTTCTCCACCAGACTTGTTATTTAGCTGGGACATAAAATGTATAGATATGTAATTTATCCCTGACAAATAGAAGCAGAGCAAATAAACAGTACACTGCTCAGTGACAACAATAATTATGAAGCTTTAAGGTGAAACCCCAGAAACAACTATCCTACTTTTCGGGAATAAGATGCATTAAGCGAAACAAAACAGACTAGTTTATCCCAAGGACAAAACTTTCAATGGGAGCATGATCAGTTACTGAAATATTACCAATGGAGGACCCGACAATTTGACTCACCAGAGAGCGAGACACCAGAAAGTAAAGTGAGGATGGGAAAAGAAAGTATAGTCTCTTTCTTGAGGATACAGAAGTCTTCGTATATCCGCCAGGCTCAGCTCCTCTGACACAACGTCCAAAGCAGCATCTACAGGGTGCTTATTTGGTCTAAGACGAGAGGATTAATCAAAAAACACATCCCTGACCTGGTTAAAATCCCCACCAATTACAATATTTATATTTCCAATATTCCGCACTGTGCTACACACTTCATGAAAAAATTGTGGTTGAGGAGAATTGGGGGCATATATGTTGACCAATGTCACTTTCTGCCCCTGTAGACATGCATCCAAGACCACCCAACTACTCTCCAGATCCGTATAATGATTGAGTACTTGAAAATCCAAATTTCTTCTAATCAATATAACCACGCCTCTTTTCCTACTGGAAAATGCACTAAGGTAAACTTGGGACACCCAGTCTCTTTTCAACTTTAATGATTCCACCTCATCAAGATGTATCTCTTGAATCAAAGCTATGTCTGTCTTTTACAGTTTCAAATATGTGAGGATTTTAATAGCATTATGACACTCCACGACACTATTTTACATAATTCCATGAAACCACGTGAGCCAAAGTATTTTTGGTGTTCCAAAAGAATTCCAGTTGATTGGTTCAGCAGCCCGTCACTATCACATCAACTGCACATTTGAGCTGTTATGATGTCGGGGCAGCATGGGTGCAAGCATCTTTTTCTGCTGATGCCCACGATGCCACTCTGGTATGGCCCATGTCTCCCGTATCAAAAACCACCATTGCACCACAGTAAATGCTGCGCATCATGTTGTCAGCTTTAATAATAATAATAATAATAATAATAATAATAATGGATTGCATTTATATAGCGCATTTCGGGACCCCTCAAAGCGCTTTACAATACCACTATTCATTTACTCCCACATTCATACACTGGTGAAGGCGAGCTACAGTTGTAGCCACAGCTGCCCTGGGGCAGACTGACTGGCTTTACTGTATCTTAGCCAGTGAAACTGGTCAAGCCACTCTCTTTGAATTGTATACACTTGCCCCACTTTTACTGTCAGCGGGCTCTGGCTCGGAGTCGATCATATGTGGCTCATTATCTAATGCTGTCTCCGAAACAGTGTTAAACATAACCTCAGAGGTTGATGGCTCACTGTCAGAGCACTGGCTATGAATTTCGGATGGATCAGGCCTCAACTTCATGACAAATTTATTAATCTTTCTTAAAAGATTTTCTCATTACCCACAGCTACATCTACTTCTATCAGGCCTAGGCCACTCACCTCCCTCTCTCCGCCTGCACCTACAGGAATATCTGGAACACAGTCAATAAAAGAGGTCCCACCCTTGACTATCTCTGATTGGTTTAGACCATGATATGGGCATAATGTGTGTCTGTTGTTAACCACACAGAGACTTTCAGACTGGGTTTTTTTTCTTTCTTGAACGGCTAATCGCACCAGCGTGACGCAAGATTTTTTTTGGTTGCACCATTGAGAAATTAGGTCACGACCTCCAGTGCCCTATTCTAAGGATATTATGTGTTTCCTCAGGGATTAATAATTACATTTATTTAAGTTATATCTATTTTCAATGGTGAGCATTTTCAGCAGTCATACATATATGTGAATATGCCACGCAACACATTACTTGTCAAAAAACTGTGTGTGTTAACTGTGTGTGAAGACCAGTGTTGGGAAGGTTACTCTTAAAATGTATTCCATTACTCAATGACAGAAACATATTCTGAATATGTTACGTAGATTATACTGTAGAAATATGAACAGGTAGAAACGGGTAAAGTGATCGTTTTTTATCGGATTCGGTCGTGGAAGAGATTGTTCAAGCCATGTTTCCGAAGTAACAAAGAGCTGACGGATGGCCTGGATTGCAGCCATTCGAAGACCAAATATAACGTCCCAGAACACTCCAAGCATTTCCACAAAGGTAAGTCTTCTGTTGTAGTTATTACGTAATTTATCATAACATAATTGTTGATGTAGGTTACAAATAAGTCTTCATTTGAATTGAATTTGTTGCGCTATGCTACTTTGTTCACTGTGGCTTTGCGGGCTAATGTTTGTTGTGTTTTGTAGGAAAACCAGCCTACAAAATGCAGGAATGCGATCCAGACTGGCGCCCTCTATCAACCTGGGTCAGACCGAGTTTAAATCTGCTACCATAGCCAGATTTGATCGGTTAAGAGAGAGAGCGATATCAAAACAGCCATGAAAAGTCCTGCATATATGTGCCCACGTGTTGTACTGAAGCAAGCAAGTGATGAATAACTGTTTTCCAGTAAGTTGTTTTGCAATGTTGTTGTTTTTTTTGTTGCATTGTTGATTTGTTTTTCACCGAAGCAGCTAATAAAGCACCATTGAATACAATTTTGCCTCTTTCTTATAAGATTCTATAATAGAATGAAACAATAATGCCAGTTATAAACAAAGATAATAACTGAATGAATTACGATTAAATTAAATTTTATTTCTATTAGATCTGAAAATGTTGTGTAACACTACAACCTAAAACAACAATTAGATTGCGTTGGCCTGTACAGGAGATAAAGGACAAAAATGTAACAACAGCTGTGAAATGGAATAGTCCAAATCACCAAAGTAAACTGGACCTGGGCTTGTTGCAGGGATCTGAAATTACTAAACATTTTGTGAGTGTATGCACTCACACTTAGGACCATATAATAATAAATATGTGCGTGATGAAAGCTGGGCAGCAGGCTAACGTCCTTACTCCACTCTGTATGCTTATATGGGTCTGACCCTTTCACTCCTTTGATTTTTCCTCGTTCTTTGTTTTGCCTTTTCGTCAAGTCTGCCTTTGTACGGACCTGCCGTGTTCTCCGTCGTGTTGTAGATGACTGATTTTGGGGCAAATAAAATCCAAGTAGACATTAAAACCGCAGAATTAATGATTACTGGTGCTGGAAATGCAATACCACTCGTAACTACAATGCAATGCACGAAAGTCACGTGGTCTGTTAATCTCTATTCACTCAGCTTTCGCTGTGAGTTCTATGCTAGCTGAGCGTTAGCATGCCGTCTGTGCAAATGCTTGCAAAGAGCTAAAGTTGTGTTAGCAGCGTTATGTGTTGTTTCTATCCTGGAGGACGTTTCCCGTCTACCATCGCGCTCTCGTTCTTTAGTTCAATAACAACTAGTAATGCCAATGTCCACGCTGTAGACTGCGCCACCATTTTTCAACACACGAACTGAAAACAGCTGAATACAGCGCGAGTGTAAGAAAAGACAGGGGGTAGACGGGCAGACTAACAATTCCAAGGAATTAGACTAAATGATCTCAGTTTCCATCCCTACTAAACACTTACCTTTAGATGAGCCCACAAACAGAGAGAACCTCCGTGATGGAGCCGAAGTCAGCAGACTGACACAACTATCGATAAAAACAATGCTAGTGGGATAGCCTTACTCTTCTTCTTAGTCTTCTTTTAAGTGTAATGGCATTTTGCAAAAGTGCATTACCGCCACCTACTGGACTGGAATGTGGATCAGGAACTGGAAAAAAACGCATCCATTCTAATCACAAATTTCAACAGCTGACCACAGACCTGAGACAGTTTTTCTGGCTGTTTTTCTAATGTAAAATATCTTTAGCTTCTCAAAATTTGCCATTAACGTCTTCCTCTCCTGGACATGTGCCTGGCATTCTAACAGTGCATGCTTAACAGATTCAATTTCTTTGCAGTAAGCACTAAGGGTAGGTTTTGATTATCGATTTATCGATTGAAATCGATTCTTGCTTGGATAATGTCATATCGATTCATTAAAATCCTGAATTGATTTTTTAAATATAAATTTATTTTGCCCGAAAAGCCAGAATCTCAGTTTAAACCTCACAAAATTTCAACAACCACCAAACAGCTAAAACAGTAAATGAGAGCAGGAACACGGATTCTGCACAAAGACGTAAACATAAAGCGCGGACCCGCCGATGCATCAGAATCAGTAAAATGTCCCCTTTCTCACATGGACACGGACCCGCCGTCGGGGCTGAAGCCGACAGATCGCTGACCTCTAGTTAGCACACATTGCCGTTTGGTACTTGTCTGTTTCTTCTCTCTGGTACCTACCCACCCTCTTCCAGTGACCATATTTCTGAATGTTTTATGAATGCTGATATTCCAGTTATCCTGCCACATTCTTGGGACTCTGTATAATTATAATACTTAACTTCAGCTTTGTTTAATGTATCTGCAAATCAAGAGATTATGATTTGAATGACTGTCTTGCCAATACATCTATATCCTCATCCTCATTCCTTCAGGTTGGTAATTACATGCAATATGTTTCTAATTATTCAAATCACATATCTGTTGCTGTCTACATAGAGAGAAAGTCATACTTAAAAAGAAATTCCTTAACTAATTAACTATTACATTTGCACTCAGTAACCTTCCTGTTCTATAGATTTATAACCAGAATACAACCAACTGGGGAGCAGGTTGACTCTTGAGTTGTTCTAAATGACAAATATTCTTTCAGACTGATGGAAGCATAGTAGGAGCTAGTGTGCATTTATAAATGCCACTGTATCGATACAATTTCTAGAGCAACCTCAACCTCCAAGCAGTTGTATATAATACTCGGCAACAGTGGACAACCTGTAGTTGCCAAAACAGTTAGCAATTTGTAGCAGTGCTGCACACCGAAGGCAACCACAGAGTCAGGGAAACTGATGGAGCTGTTTATGTTAGAACAATCACACACAAGACTTAGACTTAGAGATTTTGTGAGGCATACAGCAACATACGCCAAACCCAGAAAAACATCTCTGGATTAAAAAAAGTGCAATTTGAAATGTTTAGGACCTACTTAGCAGAAAGCAAGTGCATCTTACCTAAGAGTGTATATAAATATGCAATTTTGAGCAATTCTCCTACACGACTCTCAACAGGAGGGATGCATCTATGATAAACAACACATTTAACACCTATGGATTTATTAACTACTAAAAAAATGTGCTAGATGTGAAATGTACATAAAGAACAACCCTCAGAGTCAGGACAGACCCAAAAGGGGAACGATACCCCGATCAAAAGAACCGTTCAAACATTTAAACATGGATTTTTGTAAAAAGTACACATAAATGGGGGTCTATTTATGAATCAGGTCATCTAACACCTAACAAAACATCTGGGAATAAATGTGAAACGCAGCTGTTCTTATAACCTACAATCAGCAGGCATAGTAGAAAGACACAATGGCACTTTAGAATAGAATAGAATAGCCTTTATTGTCATTGTACAGAGTACAACGAAATTGGAGTGCCACTCCCTTGGTGCAAGTTTCAATAATAAATATAAATGTAAAATATAAAAAGTACAAAAAAAAAACAATCGTAAGTACTCAAACAATAGTATGTACAATATATACAGGATAGCAGCATTAATATGATGACAGTATGAATAGCAGCATAATATAATGACAGTGACGGTATGGAATAGGTTTAAAATCCAAGTATAGGACAAAATCATTTGGAGACAGGAAGGAACTGGTTTGAGTGCCTACTTTTACATGAGAATAACTACATTTGAGATTGTGTATAGTTGACCATATAGACTACCTGAACTAAACTGAGACCATTCTCTAGGGATGGCGAGGATGAAGAAGCAAATTTAGTCCAGTTTAAAAAAAGATGTAGTTAAAGATATCTGTAATTATCTCATGTAATCCCCCTACAGGACCTAGGGGACTCCACTAATCCAGTGAAGCCTGAAGATTGGGTAAGCATCAAGGCCATAAAAAGCAAGACATGGTCGAGCCCCAGGTGGTAGGGACCGTATCAGGTATTGCTAAACACAAACAACAAAACAACAACAAAAAAAGACAAAACCCAAAGCAGTTATAATAATGGATTGGATTTATATAGCGCTTTTCAAGGCACCCAAACCGCTTTACAATGCCACTATTCATTCACTCACTGGTGGAGGCAAGCTACGGTTGTAGCCTGGGGCAGACTGACAGAATCAGAATCAGAATCAGAAACTTTATTGTCATTGTCACGAGAACAACGAAATGAAGAATGGTCCCCGATCATTGCATCATCCCTAGCAATATCAAAATATAAATAAAACAATAAAATTCAATAAATAAAATAGATAGAATACTTAAAATACTAATAATTGTACACCAACTGCTGCACCTCCACCCACCAGTCTGTCAAGCTAATCAAGTTTGCAGATGACACCACCGTTATCGGACTCATCTCGGACGGGGATGAGTCTGCCTACAGGAGGGAGGTTGAATGTCTGGTGTCCTGGTGCAGCCACAACAACCTGGTGCTGAATGCCCAGAAGACAGTGGAGATTATTGTGGACTTCAGGAAGCACACAGCTCCACTCCCCCCCATCATCCTGACTGACACCCCCATCACCTCTGTGGACTCGTTCCGCTTCCTGGGTACCACCATCACCCAGGACCTGAAGTGGGAGCCCACCATCACCTCCGTCATCAAGAAAGCCCAGCAGAGGATGTACTTCCTGAGGCAGCTGAAGAAATTCAACCTGCCAACACGGACGATGATGCAATTCTACACTGCAATCATCGAGTCCATCCTCACCTCCTCCATCACCGTGTGGTACGCTGGAGCCACTATCAGGGACAAACAGAGACTGCAGCGTGTTGTGCGCTCTGCTGAGAAGGTGATTAGCTGCAGACTCCCATCTCTGCAGGACCTGTACACCTCCAGGACACTGCGGCGTGCAGCTCGGATCTCAGCTGACCCTTCTCACCCTGGACACAGTCTGTTTGACCTGCTCCCCTCAGGCAGGAGGCTCCGGTCCATTCGCACCAGAACCTCTCGCCATAAGAACAGTTTCTTCCCCTCTGCTGTTGGACACATGAACAATAACCATATGACTGTTCCCACCACTAACACATGACCCTACGCTGTGTTCACTGCATCATTCCATGTTTGGCACTGATCACCACCTGCACTCATGTATATATCATGTATATATCTATCCACTTAGCACTTTTAATTCTTATTCTTATTTTTATATTTTTATGACAGTATGTTTGCACTGAAGCACCGCAGCAATTTCCTAATGTTGTAAACCTGCTCAACATTTGGCAATAAACCCTTTCTGATTCTGATAAGATGTAACAGTAAAACATTCACATACGTTCCCACACACATGCTTCAGACCGTGCATAGATTAACACAAGAGTGGCGTGATGAACATTTTTTTTGTAGTATTCAGATGTGTTATTGCAGTTGGATAACAGCTGTGTTTGAGTCTATTAGTCCTTGCTCTGATTGCCCTGTACCGTTTGCCTGAGGGCAACAGTTCGAACAGGGAGTGGCCAGGATGTGAGGTGTCTTTTATGATGTTTTGGGCCTTTTCAAAACAGTGGGCATTGTGTAGAACTTCCAGTGTGGGGAGAGGGCAGCCAGTGATCTTTTGGGCGGTGTTAATGATCCCTTGGAGTGCTTTCCTCTGAGCCCCTGTGCAGCTAGTGTACCAGATGCATATGCAGTAAGTTAGAACACTCTCAATGGTGGCTCTGTAGAAGGACACCAGCAGTCTCTGTGTGATGTTATTCCTCCTGAGAATTCTCAGGAAGTACAGTCTCTGTTGGGCCTTTTTCAGCAGCTCGGAGGTGTTCACACTCCAGGAAAGGTTCTCCTCTATATTGACTCCCAGGAAGCGGAAGCTTGCCACCCTTTCTACACAGTCCCCATTTATGAATAGTGGTTGGATCTCTCCCTTTTTCCTTCTGAAGTCTATTATGAGTTCTTTGGTTTTTGAAGTGTTGAGGAGGAGGTTATTGGCCTTACACCATGACGTCAGCTGCTCCACCTCGTCTCTGTACGTAGACTCGTCTCCCTTGGAAATGAGCCCCACCACTGTGGTGTCATCTGCAAATTTCACAAAGATGTTGCTGTGGTGGCGAGGAGTGCAGTCGTGTGTGTAGAGAGAGTAGAGCAGTGGACTGAGCACACAGCCCTGGGGTGAGCCAGTGCTGAGACTCAGGGCTGAGGATGTGTGATGGCCAACTCTGACTCTCTGTCTACGGCCCGAGAGGAAGCTGTTGATCCACATGCAGGTGCTGTATGGAAGCCCCAGGTCTTGTAGCTTGGCCACCAGTTTGTGTGGAAGGATGGTGTTAAAAGCTGAGCAGTAATCCACGAAGAGCATCCGCACATAGCTACCATGCTCTTCCAGGTGTGTTAATGCAGCATGGAGTGCTGTGGCTACAGCGTCTTCCGTGGACCGGTTTGCTCTGTAGGCAAACTGGTGTGGATCCAGGCTGCGGGGCAAGGCTGCTGTGATGTGTCTGCGGACCAGCTTCTCAAAGCATTTCATTACCACTGGGGTGAGTGCCACCGGTCTGTAGTCATTCAGGCCGGTGATGTGGGGCTTCTTAGGGGACTATGGTGGAGGACTTCAGGCAGAGTGGGAAGCGAGGCTGCCATATCGCGCCATCAGCCCCTCTGGCCAACACCAGTAGGCGGTAGGGTAAAGTACCAGGACAGAGAGCCCGGGTTCGAACTGGCGACCTTCCGGTTACAGATACGCTTCCCAAACCCCCTGAGCCACGGTCGCCCAGTTGAAGTTGCTGAAAGGAAAACCTGGATACCCTTATCCCTGTGTAACCTGCAACAAACCTTAATCCACTGGAAAAAGAGTACATTTAGGAATCAGGGAGCGTTACCTCCAGACAGGGAGGATCTGAAAGTCTGGCTTTAGTCTGACTATAAGTTATACATACCATGGTGGTGCCATAGTATGTATCACTAACAGAATTTATTTCCCCTGTGTAGGGAGCACGCACTGGCTGTCCAATTGTGGGACAAACAGTATCCCACATTCTTTATTTTTATTTCACAAACACTTCTTATAATGACATTTTGGTGATATTAGCTCTTTATACAGTTAAGTTACAGTGGGATACAAATAATATCAGGCTGATCCTGCCACAATTTGTTTCCCTGGTTCAAATCACGGAAGAACAGTATCCCACAGTTGTTTTTGTTTTTAAACCCATTTTGCACAGATGTTTTTTGAAAAATGTATTGATAGCAGTGTTGAATATTATTACACAGTAAAACAAACAAACAAACAAACAAACAAACAAACAAACAAACAAACAAACAAACAAACAACTATACATGAAATAATTACACCATAAAGATGGTTTGTTTAGTGGTTTATTTTATTGCAACCTGTAATTTATTTTAGTTAACTTTTGTTTCATTGTTTACAAAAGGTCTGAGGTGTAAAATAAACTGCAATGGAGTTTGAAAAATGAGTGATGTGTACGTCAGGGGAGGAGCACAAAGATTTTCTTGTAAAACAAAGGGGGGGTCTAGCAAAAAAAGTTTGGGAACCACTGTGTTAGGCTATCCCCTCTCCAGTTTTGGTAATTCCACGCATTGCTGGAAACCCAAACAAAACACACAATAAGAGGCTCTAATGCAAGCGTAATGGACCCGGAGCCAGCAGAACAGAGCCAGCAGTGCATGGGCAGGAATGCATTTCTTACTTGGAAATTCCAACACCACTTCACAAATCCTGTCTCCCCCCCACCCTGGACCCCCACCAATTCGCATACCGCCAGAACAGGAGCACAGAGGATGCAGTCTCCATCGCACTGCACTCTGTCCTCTCACACCTGGACAACATGAGGCTACTCCAGCAGAGTGGTTGGATCGTGGCTGAAGAGGATTTTTTCACCCCACTGTTTTGACCAGAAGGTGGCATCAGCGTCACTTGAATGAGTTTCTTGTAGTAAGGCGCAATTTGCTTTTAGCCCTTTGATAAACATAAACATTGCTTTTCTTTTAACCTTTTCCCTGAAACCTCTAACATTCAACGACACAAAGGATAAACACGTGCGTAGCATTAAAGATAAATAAAAATAGAGTTCAAAATATTAAAAATATCAAACTTGAATATATATAAAAAAAAATAAAAACTTAGTTTACTTTCCTGTTTAGGGACGGACTTCACGGACTTCAGTTGCATTGAATTCAATGGACTCAGCACGACTGGCAATCAACGAGGCATTCTCCGATAATTTGTTGTTAATGTCCGCCATTTTGTCATCTTGTTTATCAAATCGCATGTGGAGAGCTTGAATAGCTGCCAGTATGTCGCTCGCTGTGGGACTGGGATTAGCAATCTTTCTCGGATGGTCACCTTTAGACAGAGTCGAGAGAAGCAAGTCATTAATTTCCTCCAGATTTCTTTTTTTCCCGTCGCCACTTTCAAACTCCATGTCTGAGAGGCAGTAGTTGTGATCATGCGCAGCTGAAGCCAAATCTTGTATTTTATCGTTCTGGGAAGACTTGCTTTCCCCTTTGTCCTTCTTCTGGTTTTTTGGCATCTTTGTGAAGTCGGCGTAAGATTTTTGAGGGAACAAATCATCAAAAAAGGAGGGCTAAAAGGTACCTTGCACCAGAGCTAAGATAAGGACAGCTGCTTAGTTCGCCATCTTGCCGTCCTCACACGTAGAAGCAGAACTGAGTCCTATGTGTGGAGATTCTAGCGTTTCAGGCAAAATAAATGTATATTTAAAAATCACTTTATCCAAGCTAGAATCGATTTTAATCGTAAAATCGATAATCGAAACCCAGCCCTACTTATGAAATTTGCAAAGTAAAAACATGATCCATTTAAGGTAACCCTTTTTCATTTTGATTTCATAAGAGAATTTGCTTCACTGTACGATGACCGAGTCTGTTTCTTTTCCTGCCTTAGAGAAAATCCTCTTGCTTGAAACAGAAGAGGCTGGAGTGCCCAGAAATTGCAAGTTGGTAGAGATGCAGGTATAAGGCCTTCCTTGGTCCCACAGACTATCGCCTAAAAAGAATAAACCAATTAAATTGCTGCACATTTTAGAATAACATTTTAAGTTTACATTTTTTATAATATTAAATTCAAGTCAAATGGAAGTGTTTCTAAAGTTATATACTGTAATAATATTTACATTATGAAAAGCTGTTTTCTGACATTTTCAAGTTTTTCACGTTTTCAGATAAAACACTCCCACACATGACAAAACCTCCCCTGACTCAGTTTCTCTCAGTGGAATGACCAGTGGTTTGCTATCTCTCACTATCAAAACACTCCACAAATCTTATGAATGATTCACTTCCTTATAAACCACTGAATCACTTATGTTCTAAATGAAGCTTCAGATGTCACTGATCACGTGACTCCGGCCAAACAAATCAATGCTCGACACAGTGCTTCTGAAGCAGCATCTCTGTTTTTGGTTTCAGGTTTGTTTCATTAGTTTTTCCCAGTTTAGGTTTTGCTTAGTTTTCATCCTCGCTTTTGCTGTTTCTGTTTGTTTTCACCCACCTTATAAAATAAAGCTCACTTACATCAAAAGTTGCATCTTGAGTCCTATTCTCCTACTCCACACGCCTGCCACGCCAGACGTGACAGTTTGGGAGCTGACAGTCTCTATGGAGATGGGTTTTGTGGGGGTGACAGGAGAGAAACTACAGAGAGGCGTGTAAGACTGCAACTCTGCTTCCTGGTCCCAACTCTGGATAGTCACATTTTGGGGGGTTTGATCAATTTGATCAATTTCCAGAAATGAGAGCTGCTCCATCCAAAGTGGGATGGATGCTGTCTCTCATAACAAGACCAGGTTTCCTCCAGAAAGCTTCCCAGTTATCTATGAAGCCCACATCATTTTTTGGAAACCACACAGACAACCAGCAAGTTAAGGAGAATATGCAGGTAAACATGTCCCTCCTGGTCTGATTGGGGAGGGGACCAGAGAAAACTACACTAAACTAAACTCACAATGACTCGAAATGCATTTCCTGACACAGTCTCCTATCTGGAGGTATCTGAGAAAAAAGTTGCTCCCTTGTAGCTTGTATAGCTCTTGTAACTGCTTGAAAGAGGCAAAAACATCCTCCTAGTATAGATTACCGATTGTGCAAAGTCCTACCGGTTTCCAAAGTCTAAATGTACTGTGTAGAATAGATGGTTTAAAAGATGGATTGCCTACAATGGGAGTAATAGAGGATCTCCCTGCTGCGGAGACTCAGGTCGTTTGGAGTGGAGGGCCCACTCCTGAAGACCTATGACTCTGTGGTGGCCTCAGCCATCTTCTATGGTGTGGTCTGCTGGGGCGGCAACATCTCTGCCGGGGACAGGAAGAGACTGAACAGGCTGATCCGAAGGGCCAGCTCTGTTCTGCCCTCTGGACCCAGTGGAGGTGGTGAGTGACAGGAGAACGGTGGCTAAGCTGTCATCCCTGGACAACATCTCCCACCCCATGCAGGAGACTCTGACAGCACTGAGCAGCTCCTTCAGTGGGAGACTGCGGCACCCACGGTGTGGGACGGAGAGATTTCGCAGGTCTTTCCTCCCCACTGCTGTCAGACTCCACAACAAAGACTTTTGCAGCTGATCAAACACACACATGTGCAATAAGACTGCTATATGTGCAATTCTTCTTCTGACGAAGTTGTATTTTCCTACTCAGTTGTATATAGTATTTTTATTTCTGTTTTATTTTATTGCATTCCAGTGTTTTCTAATTTCTGCTACATAACTTTGCACTTTTGCTGTAACAACACAAATTTCCCACCTGTGAGACTAATAAAGGTCATCTTATCTTATCTTATAGGGTTAAAAACAACAACAACAACTGTACAGTCAGAACTTTTTCTGCAATTCTAAATTTATGTCTCACAATTCAAGTCCAAACAATCATGCTGACAGATTTCTTTCTTTCTCATTTGTTGTGTATAAAAGCAGTTAAATATGTAATTTCATTACTGACAGAAAGGGGAGTTTCACTGGGCTGGCCCACTAAAGGTCACAGAAGCTGTGATGTAAAATGAGTTTGACTCCCCTGATTTAGAGTTTCAGGGACATCATAAAATGTTCATTAAGCCAAACAACAGTTTCATTACAAGGTAATTTTATCGTCACCCAAATCTTATAGGGGCTATTTGTTTGAAATAGCCCCTATAAGTCTCCACAACAAAATGATCAGCTTTGACCTTTCTAATGACAACTGTGTATGCATCACACAGCTGCTTGAAAAGCAACCAATCAGTGTGTAGCTTAGTTCTCCTGACTTTGGCCCATGCCATGTTGTGCTCGTGGAATAGGTTAGCTAGATCAGTAGTAAACCATTATGTCTGCATTTATTTCCTTTACACATCCATAAAGGGATACAACAAAATAAAGAAGAATTCAACAATATCTAATGCAAAATTGAATTCATGTGCAGTATAGCAGGTTCCCTCTAAGTGCAGCCAGCCACATGAGATTTACTGATCAAACCACGAGAGAGAGATTCAACATTCAGGCAAAACAATCTTTAAGAAATGACAGAAAACTAAAAGAAAAAGGAAGGAGGACAATACTTTGCAACTTCATAAATTTAAGAGGCAGGATTATTAATTGCAGGTCCAGAAAGCAGAGCTACCTCATCAGATCCAAGTGTGACATCAGCTGCACTCTTTACAGGAGACTCCAGCTGAACTCTGTGGAGCCTGATCTCAAGGTGTTTAAGTCCGACCCTGAAACCAGAAGAGGATCTTTCTGTCCCATCAGATTCATTGTGATCCAGTGATTTCAGTCCTGCATGATCACGCTGATGTTTGCACAGAGCAGATAATGAAGTGAATGTTTTTGCACATAGGTAACAGTGAAACTGTTTATTTACAGCGTGGGATCGTTTATGTTCGGAGTATGAACTGAGATTCCTGAAGCTCTTGTCACACTGGTCACAGCTGAAGTTCCCTTCAATGTGTGTAAGTTCATGAAGGTTACGACTACCTGACCGTGAAAAGCTTCCGTCACAGTGTCTGCACTTGTATGGTTTCTCTCCTGTGTGGACTCGTTTATGCACTTTAATCTCACTTGCAGTGGTGAAGGATGACCCACACTGGTCACACACGTGCTTTTTGACTCCACTGTGAATGAGTTCATGTATTTTTAATTGACTCCATGTGGGGAAGCCTCTCCCACATTCTTTGCAGTAGTTCATTTTGTCTCCAGTGTGTCTACGTTGGTGCCATTTTAGGTTCCGCTGCCGATTAAAGGTTTTTCCACAAAGGTCACAGCGAAAGTCTTTCCCACCACCACAGTGATGACAGGGTCGAGAACTGGATCCATCTGTGTCGCTCTGTTTCTAAACAAAGACACAAAGACAGGGAGAGTCAGGGAATTGCTTCAACATTTTAATCCTGAACATTGCCTTAAATAAAGAGCATCTCTGCCAACGTCCAATTACATTTTTCTGTTTAAATTATAACGCTCAGCTTACTGGGCGAAAACAACTCTTCATTTCTAGGTAATCTACTTAATGGGAAGATTGATGTTTAAACCTCTGGATGCTACAAGATACTAACCTAGGGGCTCGTCCCTTTTTTGTTCGTGTAATTTGTTTCCTTTTGATGTTTACGGTGGGTGGACCGTCAATGTGGGAGTTGAGGAAAATGGGAGAGTGTCATCCATCTATGCATTGGGCGCGAGTTTTGCGGACCTAGAGTGATTGGATGTGGTTAGTTGTCTGCAGAGTTGTGTTTTTCTTTTTTGCTTTGCTCATGATGTCGTTTGACATGGATGATTTTGCGCAACAGCCCTCCATTGAAAAGTTGGAGCGGTGCAATAAAGCAGATTTGTTAGTAGTGGCTAATTTATTCAATGTGGATGTTCCGTTGCATTCTAAGAAGGTGGAAATTAAACAATGTTTGGTGGAGAGACTGGTGGACAGGGGAGTGTTTGGGAGCATGACAACTTCGCCGAGTGGGTCTGGGAGTTTGGAGATGGCAGTTTTTACCGCCTTTACGTTACGGAAAAACGAGGTCTCGTGATAACTGTAGAAGCGTCTAGTTTGCCAAAAACCAACGAAGTAGAACAGTGGATGTGTGGCCAATTGTGCTAGCTAACTGATGACCGAAGAGGAGAGGATACAGCCGGCCCCAGCAGCTTTCAAAGCTGATGTGTGGACTTATTTTGGATTTAGGACAAAAGAAGGCAGTAAAGACTATGACAAGAGCTATGCAGTCTGTAAAATCTGCACCGCCAGAGTCAAATATTCGGGTAATACCACGAATTTACGAACACACGTGTGTAGACACCATAGCGATGTAGCGCCAAATGCTAATTTTAAAACGAAACGAGGTGATCCCGCTCAACGGACAATTGAAGAAGTTAACTTTTCGAAACTACCAGCAACTTCAACTCGTGCAACAAAAATAACGCAGTCAGTACTTGTTTTTATTTGCAAAGACATGCGCCCTCTGAGTGTTGTGGAGAATAAAGGATTTTGTAATATGATTAAAACGCTGGAGCCCCGTTACACCGTTCCTTCCCGACAACACATCACGGACATCGCTCTATTAAAGTTGTACCAAGAAGTCAAAGCGACAGTGCTGGACTCTCTCAGCTCGGCAGAGACAGTTGCTTTGACATGCGACGCTTGGACTTCGAGAGCCACTGAATCGTACGTAACTGTTACAGCACATCACATAACGGACCAGTGGAACCTTCAGTCTCATGTACTACAAACCCGAGCCATGCATGACAGTCACACAGGTGAGCACATTGCAGCGTTACTAACTGATGCTGTGGCTGAATGGGGATTGAACGCAAAGGACCTTGTTGTTGTTACCGATAATGCACCAAACATGGCTCTCGCGGCTAGACTTGCAGGCATAACGCACATACAATGTTTTGCACACAGTCTGAATCTCGCCTCACAGAAAGCACTGAAAATACAATCCGTGGTGCGACTTCTCGGGAGGATCCGACGTGTAACAGCCTTTTTTTTGGCGCAGCACCACAGCCAGCAATCAGTTGAAGCAGAAACAGCGCCTCCTTCAGCTACCTGCTCACAGATTGATCACGGACGTAATAACAAGATGGAACAGCTCCTATGATATGATAGAACGATTTTTAGAACAGCAACCAGCCATCTGTGCAGCTCTGCTTTCTGCAGAAGTTAGGAAGAGTGAAAAAGAAATCTTCACATTAAGTGAGTCTGACATCACATGTGCAAAAGAAATTGTCAGGGCACTCAAGCCTATGAAGGACGCCACCCTGGTGATGTCAGAGCAACACTTGGGCACATATATGCGGGACTTTTCGTGGCTGTTTTGATCTTGCTCTCTCTCTTAACCGATCAAATCTGGCTGTAGTAGCAGCTTTAAACTGTGCATGACCAGGTTGATAGAGGGCGCCAGTCTGGATCACATTCCTGCATTTTGTAGGCTGGTTTTCTTACAAAACACAACAAACATTAGGCCGCAAAGCCACCGTGAACAAAGCAGCATAGCCCAACAAATTCAATTCAAATAAAGACTTATTTGTAACCACATCAACAATTATGTTATGATAACTACAACAGCAGACTGACCTTTGTGGAAATGCTTGGAGCAGAGTAACCTGTGAGCTGGAGTGTTCTGGGAAGTTATATTTGGTCTGCAATCCAGCCCATCCGTCGGCTCTTTGTTACTTCGGAAACGTGGCTTAAACAATTTCTCTTCCATGATGTAAACGATAAAAAACCGATCACTTTACCCGTCGGCTTCCCGTGGCTGTCATGCGACCAGCTATTGCAGTTAATAATACAACAGCTTCTTGCCATTCTTTGTGTTTCTTTTTATCGCTGTGTGACTGTTTTCATGTGAAAGCCTGCGTGCGCTAGTACCCCTTGCCACTCGTGCCCACAATCTTTTGCAGTTTTACCCCGGAAATGACGTCACATTTTCAATCTAAGTCACTCATTTAGTGCTGAAACTAAAGTTTCAGTCACGACTTGAGTTGGATCTTCAGCATTAGTTCATGTTCATTTCAAAATGTTACTGGTCATCATAGTTGTTACTTCAGTAGGCTGATTACCTATAAACTGAAAGCTCATATTAAAACTATATTAATCCCAATAAAAGATGTGAAATGAATTATTTTAATGGAATGGAATAAATCAAACTTTTAACGTTACAAATACGTTAAGAATAAAGATGTCTGAACATAAAAACACTTTTTGTTTTTCTAGTCAAATTATTCTTATTTATGTAGCACATTTAAAACAGCAGAAGTTGACCCAAAGTGTTTTTTTCAGACAAACACATTTACGTTCCACATCTCCAAAGATCACAGTTTCACAACACGTGAAAAACTGTGAAAGCTGCATTTGGTTGATTTAATCAACAAAACAAACAAAACAACGGTGGAAAGCAAAATTCACAAACATCATACAATGTTGATGAAGCATGATGATTGTGACAGGGCAGCAAACTTCATAATAACTTCATACTGTCACTGGGTTCAAACTAAAGGAGTGCTCACGAGCACTTTGTAATAAGTTTGATGTGAATCTTTTGTAATGCTTGGAGGAAGCTCTGTGCCAGTTTTATCAGCAGTACAACAGCAAAACTGCTTAGAGAGATTGGAATCAGAGGACAGGTGCAACAGCAGGCTATAAGAGAATTAGCTAACACTGCTGAGAGGACCACTCACTGGCTGTGGCTAAACTTTATTTTATTTATTTCTCACGTGCAAGTTGCCCTGCTGAATGAAGCAGCGGGGAGATAAAGCGTACAGCCCGATCTGGCACGGAGATGTGGGATGCCAGATCTGGGTCTGCTCTCTCCTATCTTGTCTCTTTTGTCTTACTTCTCTCTATCACCTTTTCTATCCCTTCAAAGAAGTGAGGCTCCTAAATATCAATAAGGTAAGTATTACTTCTCATTTTGCAGTGAATTGATAGAAAAATTGTAGAAAACTAAACAGAAGAAAGTAGAAGAGAAATAACAATTTAATATGTGAGACACTCCTTGGCCTGATCAACCCTGGCAGGGCCTCCCTGGATGAGGGTGTCTAGTCATAATGGCCGAAACACCCAATTAATCCAAGGTCCACTGCTGACGATGTGTCCCAAAATGTTAATATCATAATCTACATCAGATCTCTAATCCATAAACCTAACCAATGAAAGTAAAAAAAAGGCAGAGTAGCTTGTGATAAAAGACTGAAAAACCCAGTGAAGTTGAGGCACACAATAATGTGTCCCGCTGGTAAAGTTTCTGAGCTGCCTTTCCTCAGAGCAGCCATCCATCAAGACTTTCATCATTGGAAAGCAATTGGAACAGCTTGTCTTTCCACTGAACCAAATACGGATTTACTTGTTTTCTGGATGGCATTACCTTGGCCTCCAGCAACACTGTGAGGAACCTTTCAGTAATTCTGACCAGGACATGTCCTTCAATGCACATATTAAACAAATATGTAAGACTGCTTTCTTCCATTTGTGTAATATCACTAAAATATCCTGTTCTTCATAAAATAATTTCCAGGCAGATTCCATATCTGGTATGAGATAAATTCTTTTCCAATCAAGATGAAATGGATCATGAATTCTGCTTTTGACTGTTGCAATGGTCACTAATGTCATCTGCAAACACTGAAGCAGCTGTTTGTTTATGCAGGATGTCTGTGATATTGAAATCAAACAAAGATGGATTTCTGGAAATTTTGAATTCAATCTGATGGGACTGTCAACAATCTCAAAGAAATTTAGTGAGTTACAGTAAGCTGTAAATGAATCTGATAGCACTTATAGCCAATTGCAGTAAATCTCCATAAGAATTAATTAAATTAAGGGACTGGTCAGCTCTAGAAAGCCGGCCACGAACTGGTGGTTGTAACCAGTCAGTTTCAAGAACTGCCTCACCTCTTTCAAGTTAGCAGAAGGGAGTAAACTACAAGAACTTTGTCTCCCAGTGAAAATAATCTGAGTCTAGCCCCACTGTTGTGCAGGTGCTGCTGCCGCTGATGGCCAGATGATGCAACGCAAAGGCACAAAATCCCGTGGAGGCCTCCTGCACTGCAAACAACAGAGTTTTTCGTGTGTTTGACCTCTGTACTTTCTGCTCACAGAAAACCTCTGGATGTTGCTGAGTCACTGTCATAACCTTCTTTGGTTCAATTGCTGGTCTACTTGCAGCTTCCCACTCATGTTCGCCTGCCTCCCTGCCCAACACTCTGACTTTAACAAACTCACTCCTCAGGATTACCTCTTCTCCACACCCGGACCACCTACTCCTCTGTGCTTTGCCTCCACCTGAATAAAAGTAAGACTGTTTGCAATTTGCTACATACACTTTGGATCAGCTTCCAAAATCCCAGCTTACACCCGTTCCCCTCATTTACAGTGATCGTAAAAATTCCGCCCCACTCCTCAGGGGTCCTGCACTGGAAGTTACCGTGTGTCACGATTCTGGTTTAGTTCTTAGGTTTTGTAATATGGCTTCCCTGTGTTCCATGTTGTGTCTACTGACTTTTTGTACCATGTTTCATGTTCCCATGTTCTGTCTCCCCAGTTGCTGTTAAGTTTACATGTCTAGAGTTCAGTCAGTGTGTTTCCGGCTTTATTTTGAAGGTCCGTGTCTCATGTCAGTGTTTCTAGTTTTGCTTCCCTTGTCTCATCCAGCTCGATTACTCACAGTATACTATAAGTTCATAGTGTTCCATAAGAGTATTTTTAGTGTAGATTCATAGTTTGCTTTGTTACTCTACTTCAGTTTATGGTTAACTTGCTGAGTGCCCCTTGCACGCACTCTGTAATAAAAGTCTTTTTTGCTCTCAGTCCCTGTGTCTCTGAGTGCTGTCTGTATTAGAGTCTATTCCTCTTGTGAATCATGGAATTTAAAGTCTTATTCAGCTGCTCCACCAACCCATCACTCTCAGTAAGTATCTCTTTGGGGATACCAACTCTGGGCATGAAATGAAAGCCTATGCCACACTTTTTGCAGAAATCCTGCACAGTGGCACTGCTGTGGGATATTGTGGTGCATAATTGACCAGAACTAATACAAAGCGATATCCATGTGCCCTCTGTGTAATAGCTGGATGAGGTTCATGCATATGCACTCAAACTTTACATCTATTAATGGTAAAAGGGGCAAAGATGCTTTTGGAATTGCCGGGCTTTCTTTGATTGGTCACGGTAAAACCTGCTCCAATACTTTGATTTTCTGTTTCAGAGTATCTTCTTGCCACACCGCACCCCAGATACTTTTGTTTCTCAACTTACTCTCCTGTAATCTCACTTCAGGTTTTAACAAGCACACAGTTTGTTTGCACTTTGGAAGGAAAACTCATCCTTTAAGCATCTTAAACACACCCCCAGCGAACTTCATACTCACAGCAAGTGTTTGAGAAAAATGTAACATTTTATGACCTTTTTGTCCTGGAAGATCGATCCAGAGTTTTTAATGAGCTGCCTGGTCAGTGTGAGTGGAAAACAGCTAAGTCTCCTCCTCTGATAAACCTCCATCTGTGATACTGAGAACAGTTAAATTAGTTTGAATCTGAAATCATGGCTCAAACTACTTGTTGTGAGACCATTTCTTTATTTTTCACACCCTACAAACTTTGCACAGTTCATCAGATATAACTAATGATTTAACAGTATCAGGATTTCATAATCCAAACTTCAAATCAACAAGAAAACAGCTACAGAACATGTGGATCAAAATGAATTCATTAAAAAACAACACGTAGACTTCAAGGATATTGTAAATACACTAAAGTGAAAGGAGCAGCCAAAAGTAGAGGTTTGATAGAATTTGAATGAACTAAAAGGAGTCATCTGCTATCTTTAAAACGACCCTGATGTGTGCTGCTTTTAACATTTCTTTGCTGCCATTGTGAATAAGAACGTGCTCTTGGAGCACTGCTCCACCTTCTGGTACAACCTGGTATTACATGGAAGTACAGCCCAACACCAGTTTAGCTTGAGATTCTTTTTTCTGGACATAAAGTCACAGCAGTTGTTGTTTCAAAGACAGCTGACGGATTTAATTCATATTGGAAGCTTTAAGGGCAACTGGTGTGAAATTATTTGGAGTTCTGGGAGGAAGGAATCTAAGAACAAGGATTACCACAGTAGAATATTAAATATGAAAAAGGATTAAAGTGTAACTGAGGTAACACATAAAATGAATACATGAAAAACAAGTACAGTTTAAAAACTGAGAAACGTCAAATGAAAGACATTGATGTGTGTGTATGTGTATATATATATATTAGGGGTGCAACGATACACAAAATTCACGGTTCGATATTTTTTCGATACAAAAAATGTTCATGCATTTTTAATTTGTCATTTATTAAAATTATAAATATATATTTTAACTCAAAAGTACAGTTTTTAAATTTAACCCTAACCCTTGTGCGTGTTTTTTATTTTGACAGTGAATGCGCACCTGCGGACCACTTATGTGCAGCCCTGGTTATTTAGCTCGTCATATTGCAGCCACAGAAATTATTTTGTCCATGAAACCATAAAGCTGCACTTTCTTTTTGCCTTATAGTCTGATTTGTCATAACTTCTCCGTTTTGTGGTAAGCTTTTCTTTGGCTGTCACTTCTTCACCCTGACCTGTCTTATTTGGCTCAGCAGAACTGAAATGCTTTTACACACTCACTCACATAAGCTCAGCGATTCTCTGCGCGATCAACCTCTCACATGTTTAAGCTGCGGGAGATTTCACTTGTCATGTTTGCATAGTAAGCTAACGATTAATAAGACGATGTCAGAGGAATTGGTGCACAAATTATCATCACTCACAGATCAGTGCTGTCGCTCTCTATACACAGTTCGCACGATTGCAAAGTGAAAGCAAAAAAACAAGCGCAAATTCAAACGCGATTTCAATATGTCACATATTGACAGTGGCTCACCGATGCCAAAGACATAATTACCCAGCTACATTTCTGAAAGAATGCAAAAGCATTGACATATATTTTTCCTTCCTACAATAGCCCGACGGGCAGGGCAGAGATAGATTTTGGTAGCCCGACTGAAAAAATCGCTAGCTCCGGGACGTTGGGCTAGCGATATTGCAAGCCCTGTATCTGATTGAGGAATCACTCATCTTTGGAAAAGAGAGTTTATTACAGAGAAATGTCTCTTTCCAAAATAAAAGCTATACTATCCGCTTCTTCTGGGCTATATTCTCAGCAGCATATTAAACATATCAGGTCTCCATAAGGAGAATCATGTGCTAACAGCTGTCTAAATGACTCGGCTAAAGTTTGTAGCATGCATGCTTGTTGTTTTTGTCTTTGCACTAGGATGATGTCGGTGTAAATGTGCAGTCATATTCGTTGTGTTCCCACTAGTGCTTTCAGGTTAATCTCGTTGAAATAACCTTAACACCACAACACGGCAAATCTCCGTTAACGAGCTACCCTATACAGAGGGGCTAGACGGCCAACACGTTAACGAGCTAACTGCGCTAACACACTAGCTCCCACCCATGTAATTGAGCATTGCATGGCACATCCAACATACTGTTTTACTTTAGTCCATGACTCGCTTACCTTCAGGGTCATACGTCACATGAAAACCAAAATAATTCCAAACGCCAGATCTGAATGAGGGTGGGGAGGTCCACTTCTGTCTCGCTAGCTTGCCCTGCGCTCTTCCTTCTGACTATGCTGTCTGTGTTGAGCGCTCAGTGGATCTGCACTGGACAGTGCAGCCTAGGCGGAGTAGTCGAACGCAGATTCACTGAGCTCTCAACACAGACAGCATCGTCAGAAGTAAAGTTGATAAAATAAATTACAAATGTTGTATTGTTCGATACATATGCGTACCGAACCGAAAGCACTGTATCGAACGGTTCAATATCGATACGAATATCGTTGCACCCCTAATATTAATTAATTAATATTAATTAATATATATATATATATATATATATATATATATATATATATATATACACACACACACACACACACACATCTCGACAGTTTTGATACAATATTAGTTTGGTAAAAACACATTCCTATAACTTTTATAATACAGTAAAAAGTACAACTACTAATGTTCTAAGGGAACAAAGATTAAAACGGGTCTCAAACTCAGGGCCCGCATATCGACGTGAAGAATTTTTTTTTTAAATTATTATTTAAAAAAAAAAAAGTAATATGAAGACAATATGAGCAGAGTGTTACAGGCACAGACCTTTAACAATGTAGCCTCGTGGGTCGTACAGTCCGTGTTGCAGGGAGAATGTGTGGGGCTGCCCCTCCTGTTGTGTGTGAGCGTGAGAGAGGGGAAAATGACCATGAGAGTCAATGGTTGGTACAGGTGAGAAACGAAGGAAGATGAAAGAGTGTAAAGTGTAAACCACGACAGCCAAAAAGAGTGCCTGACAAGCACATGTTAACAGTCATCTGTACACTGTGTTTGCCCCCTCCAAAACAGTAAAGTTCAGATGATGTTTGCACAGAGCAGATAATGAAGTGAATGTTTTTGCACATTTATTTACAGCTTGGGATCATTTGTGTGTGGAGTCTGAAGTTCTTGTCACACTGGTCACAGCTGAAGTTCAATGTGTGTACGTTCATGAACGTTACGATTACCTGAACACGAGAAGCTTATGTCACAGTGTCTGCACTTGTATGGTGTCTCCTGTGTGGACGCGTTTATGCACTTTAATGTTATCTGCACTGCAGTAATGAAGGTTGACCCACACTGGTCACACACGTGCTTTTTGACCCCACTATGACAGAGTTCATGTTTTTTAATGCACTTGATGTGGGGAAGCCTCTCTCACATTCTTTGCAGTAGCTCATTTTGTCTCCAGTGTGTCTACGTTGATGTCTTATTAGTCTCTCTTGATCACTGAGGGTTTTTCCACAAAGGTCACAGTGAAACGCTTTCCCATCACCACAGTGACGGCAGGGTTGAGAACTGGATCCATCTGTGTCGCTCTGCTTCAAAACAAAGACACAAAGACAGTGTAAGTCAGTCCTTCAACATTTTGATCCTGAACGTCGCCTAATCAGACTTGTTACACTCAGGCTAAAATTCAGGAATAAAATATAAATACATACCTCACAGTAACTGCACTTGTAGAGTTATTTTCTGGTGTGGACGTGTTGGTGTTTTTCCAGGTGACGTGGAGACTTAAAAGTCTTATCACACAGGTCACATTTATAAGGTCTTTCTTCAGTGTGGGTAAACATGTGGCGCTGTAACTGTGTGGCTGTTGTAAAGTGTTTCCCACACTGATCACAGCAGTAAACATCATTTCCAGTGTGAATCCGTAGGTGAATATTTCGGCTGCCTGGCTGGCTGAAATTTTTTCCACAAATGTCACAGCTGTACGCCTTAATTCCAGAGTGGGTGAGTTGGTGTCTTTTTAAGCTTATAGCCAGGGTAAAAGACTTTCCACACAAGTCACAGCAGTATGCTTTAAATTCCCTGTGGATGAGTTGATGTGTTTTTAAGCTTTCAGCCAGGCTAAAAGACTTTCCACACAAGTCACAGCTGTGTGCTTTAACTCCACTGTGGATGAGTTGGTGTCTTTTTAAGTTTGCAGCTAGGTTAAAAGATTTTCCACACAACTCACAGCTGTGTGCTTTAACTCCACTGTGGGTAAGTTGATGTGTTTTTAAGTTTCCAGCTAGGTTAAAAGATTTTCCACACAAGTCACAGCTGTGTGCTTTAACTCCACTGTGGATGACTTGGTGTGTTTTTAAATTTTCAGGCAGGGCAAAAGATGTTCCACACAAGTCACAGCTGTGTGCTTTTACTCCACTGTGGATGAGTTTGTGTCTTTTTAAGCTGTCGGCCCGGATAAAACCCTTCCCACACTCATCACAGCTGTAGTTTTTCCGTCCAGTTCTTCGGTGAGGTTTGTCGGCCTCCTGAGAGCGCTGACTTCTCGCTCCGTGTTGGTCCTGCAGTGACAGAGATACAAACAGAGGCAGTGAGTGAAATGCAGTCGTGGAACAAACTGAAACTCCATTAGTGGAATCAAAGATGTCAACAAACACGTCGTAGGTGTGTTGCCACCACCTTCTGGTAACACTATCACATTACAATGATGTGCTACAATGAGAGTTGGAATTAAAATGACATTATTGAAGAAATATTGATCAGGGGAAAAAAATCTTTTACTTGATGAAAAATTGTGAGTTCAACTGATGCTATTGTTTCAATGTGTGCTGATTAAATATGATCTTTATATTTTCTTGTAACTTCTGTGGTTTTTTTCAGCGTAATACTTAGGTCCCCTCCTCGATTCAGAGATGGTCTTTCCCTTTTCACGTAAATGGCCTCCTTGACTCAAACCAGAGTTCCTCCCTGTCCTGCCTGTAGGTTTAAATAGACTTCAGAGTCCTGACCTGACGAAGCAGCTCTTCTGTGTTGTGCCATCCTCTTAGCCAGAGGTTGTTTTACTCTGTTTGTGTCTGGGGACCCGATCCTTGGGGTGGACCAATTTTTGGAGCAGCGTGTTTTGGGGTTTAAAAGCCACCAAGATGTTTTGAAAAAATGAGTCTCTGCGGTTCCGATACTCCTGACACAAATGGGATCACATCGAGTTTTTACATAGGCAGCGGTTGTCCTTCTCACCTGGATCAGCTGGAACTTTCTTTAGGTGCCTTCCCAGTTTTGACAAATGTCCAGCTAGAATAACCACATTTACTCAGGGGCTTCTTGATGGCATATTCTTCTACTTCCTGGCCGTTGTGTCAGTAGGGATGGTGTTTGCTCTGTGTTCATGCTCCAGTGGATGATGAGAGTCAAACCTTAAATACTGATCTGTATGCGTAGGTTTAGGGTAAACATCAGCTTTTAGATGTCCCCCATTACTGATAGAAATCTCACAGGCTAAGAAGGCTAACCTGCCACTTTTCATATCCTCCCTGGTGAATTTGATGTGTCGGTGCACCGAGTTAATGTGATGCCTGAAATGTGGTACGTGCTGAGTTTGATTTTCACCCAGGTGTCATCCACATACCTGAACCAATGACTTGGTGGTGACGGATCATCTGCAACTGGAAACGCTACATCAAAATGAACAGAGTCAACTTTTGGGGATTCTGTGGTTTCTGTTTGTGACGTACATTCTGTATGTGTGGAGGAGCCCAGGATGGAAAAGATAAAGCTGCTGTTAACAACCAGCTGTGCACAGTTTCAATAACAGTGTAGCTGAGATATTTTTCTCACCTCCTGTGTTGAAGTCATTGTTTCCTCTGTAGTGGCTGAGCTGAGTCCAAATGGCTGAAACTGTTCCTCTGCTGCTCCACCAGACTCTTCTCCTCCTGTTACTCAGCTGGGACACAAAAGTATAGATATGTATTTTATCCCTGACAAGAAGAAGCAGAGCAAATAAACATTACTACACTCAGTGACAACAATACCTATGAAGCTTCAAGGTGAAACCCCAGAAGCAAAAAGAAAGTCATCAGCTGCCTACAAGAACTTGAAAAAAGCCACTGAGCTCCCTGCATACCACCACCTTTACCCGGTGGATGCTGCACCCTGTATATATGGACTTCCATAGATACACAAAGATGGAGTCCCACTCAGGCTCATTGGTAGCAGCAAAAACACATCACCATCCTAGCTCCACTTGTGGGTCCACAAACTTACACTTGATCCAGATGAAACCAGAGTGTCCTTTGATGTGGTCTCACTTTTCACTTGTACACCTCCAACCGAGGCAGTGGAGACTGTCAGGAAACAACTACAACAAGACAGCTCCTTAAAACCAGAACCAGCTTCACCCTGATCAGGTCTGCACACTGTTAGACCTCTGCCTTACCACCACATATTTTAAATACAACGAAGGTTTCTACAGACACAAACATGGATGTGCTGTGAGCTCCCCAGTGTGTCCCATTGTAGCCAAACTTTACATGGAGGAAGTGGAAAGAAAGGCTCTTGGCTCTTTAACAGGGACAGCACCGAGCCACACAAGAAGTCCAGTCACTTTCTTTATAAGACGCCTTAACGCCCACTCACATCCTGGGCCATCTGACCTCAGGAAATCACATGATAGGGTGGGGCCAGGTTTCACAATGACCTGGCTGATTGTGACCCACACCCATTTTCACACCTTGGCTCATGTGATTAGGTAGAGGATCATCAGGGGGTCCTTTTAGGGTTTAAATCTGAGAATCTCCGCCATCTGACCTTAGAACTGAAGAAGCTTCTTGGGTGAGAGGTGAAATGTCTTCAAGCAACTTAAAGAAGTCCAGACGCTTTTCTTTCCAAGTTCCTCAGACTTTCCCAAACCTGTTTTCATCTAACGACTCTGCTTCTGTCTGAAAAACACTCAGAACGTGAACCAACCACAAACCTAAAGACCCCACTGCACCAACAATGCACACCAACAGCCTGAACAGCTCCTGCTGTGGATTCTACCAACAATGACCTGTTACCCCCCCCCACCCAAGACTTTCAACACCTTCAGCAACCCCCGTGATTATAAAACATGTCCTGGACCTCATCACTACTTCACAGTGTCTGCACCCTCCATGGGTCCTCCCTCCCTACATGAGAGATGTAAATACTCTTTAAGAGACAGAACCCCCAAAAGGCAGCTGGACCAGACTCAAAGTCTCCATCGTAAACCACAAGTGGACAAAACTTCTGTTTTCTGTAAACAACAAATAAAAATAAAATCCAACATTCAATCCACAACACGATAAAAACATTCTTCTTCTCCCAAATCACCAAGAGCTGCACATTAACCACCACAATATATTTTTATTCTCTGTGCTTTCAAATATGAACACTGTTTACTTTCATCTCTGTTTCATTAGTTTTTGTTAACATCTTCCTGTGCATCACTTTACAGCAGCCACACTCATTGAAATGAGACTTTGTAGGAGTTCACTTCCTCTCATGTGTTCATCCACAGCAGCTGGACAATAAAGTTATAGTGACCCTGATACTGCAGCAGATCGCTCTGACTTCCTGTTATCACTTCAAATAGAAATGAGGCTGTAGAGGTTTGGTGCAGGCAGAAAAACAGCTGCAGGGACAATGAAAAGACTTTTCTGCTCCAACTTCTCCCAGCATGCTGAGCTAATGATTAGTTGGTGTTCTTCTCCAAACACTCTCTCACTCTTCTCTCAACGTGTTCACAATAAACTGTGAACAGACACCGAGGAGAGCAGCAGAAGACCTCATTCAGGAGCTAAACTCAACATGAACTGAACTCACAGTAAAGTTAGCTCGGTGCTTACCTTTAGATGAGCCCACAAACCGAGAGAAACTCCGCGATGAAGCTGCAACTCTTTCCAAACACAGGAAACAGATCAGGGAGCAGAGACCCACGTGGTTCACGCTGATCTCAGCTACGATCCAGGAGACAAGGGTGGGCAGATCGATGCAGATATCGATCAGGACGTTGGTAGTGGTTTATGATCGATGCTTTAGTTTGTTTCTCTCCTCTAAGTTCACTACTTTACTCCCGTTTCATGAAAAAGCAGCTCTCTCTGCTCGACTCCTCTCCTGCACGCACACTTTGCTCCGCCCCCTTCTTCCTGCTCTGTCGTGACTTGTTGGTTTCTGGTCACGTGACTTAGTTGCACAGCGTCGCTGGCTGTATCACGATTACACGCAGACAAAGTTAATCTAAAGACAAGAACTTTAATGAGCCAATATGGAACGCCAGGACTGCCAAAATGAATTAATTTAATACACCATTAAATAATATTTAAATGTGGCAATAATTAATTACATAAATATTTACGACACATGTAGTTAATTAATTAATAATTATTGACAGTTTTAATTAATTAATTATTTAATGATTTATTTATTTAATTCATTTTGGCACTTTAGTCCCCTTTATCTCGCTCCTTGAAATAATTTTATCTGTCAGCCTCACCCATCAAACCAAGTGGGCGGGGTTAACGCTGCCATGCAGCTTCTCTAACATTTGATTGGTTGCCGTGCAAAGTAAGTCAAGACAGGTCGATCCTAGATAATCGATTGCTTGTGTAGACTTGGGGCAGCCAGGTATCCCAGAATGCATTTCAAATCACAGGCAGCAATGGTGGTGGTGTAGTTTTAAAATACCCCGTTTTTCTGTCACCAACTACACTTTTAATAGTGTTTTAGCTGCGAATGTCGCAACGTAATCTTCACATGTCTGGTCAGGTTGTCAACATAGAACATGTTTGCAAAAGTGCTCATGTTCAATCACCGGCACACAGCTTGATGTTTGCATTATATCTAATCTTCCTCTCAAACATTTAAACAGCAGCGAGTCTGCAGCTGAGAGAACACAAACTCAAATTGTCGGAACAGGTTAGATCGTGTATTCATTTGGTGATTTATTAAATGTATAAATGTTATTCTAATCTGCTGCTGAGTCTCTGATGCTGATGAAAATGCAGAAAACACACATCACGGACACCTGTTCAACCAATCACTTTCATTCACACTTTGATCTGTGACAAACTGACGGTTCATCTTTGTTACAGTGTTGCGTTAGACTGCTATATTTTTTTGTTCTTTATGGTGTAGATTTTCACGTCTCTGGAATAGTTGGCAGTAATAAGGATGATTTTCTGTAAAATCATATTGATATGACCCGTGACATATTCGTAGATGGCCGTTAGATTAGTCAGCTGGGAAACTGTGTTAACTCATAGAGCTGAAGATATCGTGGATATGCTGACTTCACTCTGTGGTGTACAGGTCCGTTTACCCTCATGATTAATATTCACAATAAAAATATTAGCCGAACATCATGAAGTCTGTATGTGTTTCATAGTGTCGAACAACCTTTGTACAGTTAAAGCCAGCAGTTACTACATGACGGAAACACCAACGTTATCTCTTTTATGCGTTTATACACAGGTCACGCTGATTACTGAACAAAAACCCAAACATCAGATGTTAATCGAATTTATTTTCTCTCTCTCCTCCTTAAACATGTTTTTAATGTTAGTTATAATTCGTTAGATAGTTAGATATATATAACCAAGATGGCGCCGCGGATGGTCGCCCTGGTGCTTCAGTGCGTTACTTTTGTTTTGTTTTTGTGCATTTCTTCTGTGTCTGGGCACTCCTCTGGATATTCGTACACCAGAGAAGAGCTCCTTAACTACAGGACTACAACGCCTGTGGATTTATTTCCAATATTTGTCGCATCTGCAGCAGATTTACTGCTGACTCTGACCAGGAAAGCGAGACGCCGAAAGAGAGGGAAGCGAGCCGGCGGACTCGTGCGTTTGAGGAGACGCGGACTGCGAACCGCTCTTCCTGGGATCTTCCTTTCTAATGTTCGCTCACTCGGGAATAAGATTGACGAACTGGCCCTGATGAGAAGCATGAACAGAGACTTTGCCTCCTCCTGTGTCTTATGTTTTACGGAGTCGTGGCTCAGTGAGAACATCCCAGACTGCGCGCTCAAACTGGAGGGCTTCCATCTGCTGCGCGCGGACCTGCAGGCCGCTCTCTCCGGTAAGTCCAAAGGTGGAGGTCTCTGCTTCTACATCAATAGTGGCTGGTGCACAGATGTGACAGTGATTGCTCAGCACTGCTCTTCCTCTCTGGAATACCTTTTTATTCACTGCAAAGCGTTTTATTCTCCGCGGGAGTTTGCTTCATTCATCCTGGCCGCTGTTTACATCCCGCCAGACGCAGATGCGCAGGCAGCTCAGTGCGCACTCGCGGAGCAGATACTGCACATGGAGCGGACATTCCCGGACTCTCTCATCATTGCTCTTGGGGACTTTAACAAAGCCAATCTGAGCCATGAGCTTCCAAAATACAAGCAGTATATTAAATGCCCGACCAGAGAGGAGAGGACATTGGACCACTGTTACAGCACGATCAGCGGGGCCTATCGCGCGGTGCCCCGCGCTTCACTCGGACTTTCTGACCACGTCATGATCCACCTAATCCCCGCGTACAGACCGAGGCTGAAGCTCTCCAAACCTGTCGTGAGGACTAAAAAACTGTGGAGCAACGAGGCTGTGGAGGAGCTTCGCACGTGTTTGGAGACCACAGACTGGGACACATTGAAGGCTGCTTCTAACAGCTTGGACGAGTTTACGGACACTGTCACCTCCTATATCCACTTCTGTGAGGACAGCATTGTGCCATCACGCACCAGGGTGAGTTATAACAATGACAAACCCTGGTTTACTCCTAAACTCAAAAAGCTGTGGCTGGAAAAGAGAAAGGCGTTCAGAAGCGGAGACAGGGACTGCTACAGAGAGGCCAAGTACAAGTTCACTAAAGAAGTGGACATTGCTAAACATCAGCACTCTGAGAAGATGCAGCAGCAGATCTCAGAGAATGACTCGGCCTCTGTGTGGAAAGGTTTTAGGAATATCACAAACTACAAGCCTAAAACCCCCCACTCCACTGATGACTTGCTCTTAGCCAACACCCTTAACGACTTCTACTGTCGTTTTGACGAGCCATCAGGCAGCCTTCACACCTCCAACGACCCCAACAATAGAGGCACTTTGGACACTCATTCCCCCACCTCTCCCCCCTCCATAGAGCCATCACCACCTTCAAACCGTTCACCTACAACACCCCCCTCCTCACCCCACACAAAAGAGGATTTCACACCACCTCCTCCCACCACAACTCTTCATATTCATGAAGCAGATGTGAGGAAGCAGTTTAAGAACCTGAATGCTCGGAAAGCTCCCGGCCCAGACGGTGTGTCTCCTGCCACCCTCAGACACTGTGCAAACGAGCTGGCCCCAGTGTTTTCTGGCATTTTCAACTCCTCACTGCAGGCATGTCATGTGCCTGCCTGCTTCAAGTCCTCCACCATAATCCCTGTCCCCAAGAAACCTAGGATCACTGGACTAAATGACTACAGACCCGTGGCTCTGACATCTGTGGTCATGAAGTCCTTTGAGCGCCTAGTTCTCTCCCATCTCAGGACCCTCACGGCCCCCCTCCTGGACCCCCTGCAGTTTGCATATAGAGCCAACAGGTCTGTAGACGACGCCATCAACATGGCCCTACACTTCATCCTGCAGCATCTGGACTCCCCAGGAACCTACGCCAGGATCCTGTTTGTGGACTTCAGCTCTGCCTTCAACACCATCCTTCCAGACCATCTCCGAGACAAGCTTTCCCAGATGAATGTGCCTGATCCCATCTGCCGGTGGATCACTGACTTCCTGACGGACAGGAAGCAGCATGTGAGGCTGGGAAAGAATGTCTCGGACTCCCGGACCATCAGCACCGGCTCCCCTCAGGGCTGTGTTCTTTCTCCTCTGCTCTTCTCCCTGTACACCAACTGCTGCACCTCCACCCACCAGTCTGTCAAGCTAATCAAGTTTGCAGATGACACCACCGTTATTGGACTCATCTCGGACGGGGACGAGTCTGCCTACAGGAGGGAGGTTGAACGTCTGGTGTCCTGGTGCAGCCACAACAACCTGGTGCTGAATGCCCAGAAGACAGTGGAGATTATTGTGGACTTCAGGAAGCACACAGCCCCACTCCCCCCCATCATCCTGACTGACACCCCCATCACCTCTGTGGACTCATTCCGCTTCCTGGGTACCACCATCACCCAGGACCTGAAGTGGGAGCCCACCATCACCTCCGTCATCAAGAAAGCCCAGCAGAGGATGTACTTCCTGAGGCAGCTGAAGAAATTCAACCTGCCAACACGGACGATGATGCAGTTCTACACTGCAATCATCGAGTCCATCCTCACCTCCTCCATCACCGTGTGGTACGCTGGAGCCACTATCAGGGACAAACAGAGACTGCAGCGTGTTGTGCGCTCTGCTGAGAAGGTGATTGGCTGCAGACTCCCATCTCTGCAGGACCTGTACACCTCCAGGACACTGGGGCGTGCAGCTCGGATCTCAGCTGACCCTTCTCACCCTGGACACAGTCTGTTTGACCTGCTCCCCTCAGGCAGGAGGCTCCGGTCCATCCGCACCAGAACCTCTCGCCATAAGAACAGTTTCTTCCCCTCTGCTGTTGGACACATGAACAATAACCATATGACTGTCCCCGCCACTAACACATGACCCTACGCTGTGTTCACTGTATCATTCCATGTTTGGCACTGATCACCACCTGCACTCATGTATATATCTTTCAACGTAGCACTCTTAATTCTTACTCTCATGTATATATCTCATGTATATCTCATGCACATATCTTTCCACGTAGCACTTTTAATTCTTATCCCTACTTTTATTTTTTCCATGTCTATTTAAGTGTTATTTATGACACCATGTTTGCACTGAAGCACCGCAGCAATTTCCTAATGTTGTAAACCTGCTCAACATTTGGCAATAAACCCCATTCTGATTCTGATTCTGATTCTGATTCTAATTCAGAATTGGCGACTGAAACACGTAGGACACATAAGAACATCAGGAAATAAAACCCCGATAAATATAACCTCAGTAAAAGAAGTCAGCGGGGGCTACTACAGCTGTGTCGGCTGTGCCTGCGCTTTGTCGGTGGTAATAAAAGCTCGAATGCTTGCGAGGCGAGCGGGTCTATCCCACGCTTTGCCGTGAGACTGGGCAGACATCTCCGAAATCATCGAAGCACTTTTGTAAAGAGGCTGTATCTTGACAAACCGACCAGACATATGAAGATTAAACCACTACATTGTCAGCTAAAAAAATATTACAATGGTATTTGGAGACACACAAACTGGGTTTTTCAAAGTGCAGTTCTGTTAGCTTCCACGTGCCGGTTGTTGTGTGCTAAAAACAATGGCCACCAGGCCAAAGCAATGGTTTTGACTCGATCAGCGTTAACCCCGCCCCCTGAGTTTAATGGGTGAGGCTGACAGATACATTTATTTCATGGTGAGACCTGAAGGAGTCAACTGTGCCAAAATGAATGAATTAAATACACCATTAAATAATTATTTAAATGTGTCAATAATTAATTAAATGTGTCAATAATTAATTAAATATGTCAATAATTAATTAAATATGTCAATAATTATTTAAATGTGTCAATAATTATTTAAATGTGTCAATAATTAATTAAACGTGTCATTAATTAATTAAATATGTCAATAATTAATTACAAGTGTCGTAAATATTTATGTAATTAATTATTGCCACATTTAATTAATTATTTAATGGTGTATTTAATTCATTCATTATGGCAATCATAGAGCCAAGGCTGACACAAATGTTTTTTATCTACTTTCAAATTCATTTATCACAAATGTAACAAATAAAGTGTTTAGAACGTTAGCACATACATGTAATTTTTTTATTTATCTTTTTATGTATCTATTATTAAATATCAACACTTCACCGAGTTCTTCTGATTCCTCAGAGGCATCCAATAAAAGACAAAACACTACTCAGTAAACCATTTAACACTTAATTTCACAATACTTCTAGAAGGGAGATGCGTCCTGCAAGACACGTTGACACGGATCTCAAAATGGTGGAGTGTCCCTAACAGTTATATTACAGAAGCTCTCTCATTCTAGTCTAAACATCAGTGACTCAGTAACTTTCCACTAGAGATGGTCCATTCTTATCTGCATTTTCCCTGAGGTACCCCTGAGCAAGGTACCGTCCCTACACACTGCTCCCCGGGCGCTGCATTGGTGGCTGCCAACTGCTTCACTGGGTGAATGGGTTAAATGCAGAGGAGTAATTTCCCAATATGGACTAACACATACACATTATTATTATTATTATTTATGGTAGTTCATTCAGTCTTTGAGAGTGCAGTACCTGAAACACACAGACAAAGTTAATTTAAAGACAAGAAATTTAATGAGCCAAGGCTGACACAATTGTTATCTACTTTCAAATCCATTTATAACAAATGTAACAAAGTGTTTAGAAAGTTAGCACATGCATGTAATAAAAATTTTTTTTTTAATGTATCTATCTATAGAATGCTGCATGTTATATTCTAAGTCTGCCTGTTTGTTTTTTTCAGAAACCCAACTGCAAAAAATGAAACTAAACTATGTAATGCAAGGATGTAATCACTTTCAAGAGGGAGAGGGAGAATATCGACTTTAAGTGAGAATTATAAATCACTTAACATGATAAAGAGATTCTGCAGGTCATTAATCAATGTATAAAACCAAAATAGAATGTATTTTAAGTTACACAGGACATAAACACAGAAGCAAGATGTATAATTAGGATTATTCATAATACATATAAATTAATTAGTGCAATTTCTTTAACCACAAAGAATGACTAAATCCTTTAGGCCAATGTCACATCAATGCACTGAACTCACTATTTTATCCATCTAACAGAGCCTCCAAATGTTCTCACTGTAATTTCCCCCTCATGAATGAATTTATGTTTGCACTAATCTGAATGTTCCGGGCAAAATCAAAGGCATTTTACTTGCAGTACTCAAGCTGACTTACCTTTGTTATAATGATGGAGAATTGACAACGTGGAGGCTTTAAAATAGCCAAGTCTTGTACCCAGTCCTTGGCGGATGTGAGCCTCCAGACATATACGGTGGCGCTGAGAGGCCAAATGGACTGCAACTTCAGAAAACACTTGCAAAAAGAAAAACGCCTGCAAAAAGAAAAACACCTGCAAAAAGAAAAACGCCTGCAAAAAGAAAAACACCTGCAAAAAGAAAAACGCCTGCAAAAAGAAAAATGCTGCAAAAAGAAAAATGCTGCAAAAGCACACAAAACACAACGGAATGTTGCTAGAGGTTCGTTGTTGTGTGGCCCAACAGTAAGATGACTGTGGAGAACTCCATCGCAACGACCGAGACTGTCCGAGCCGGGGCTCGAACCAGCAACCTTCCGATTACAAGGTAAACTCCCAACTCTTGAGCAGCGATCGCCCCCATTTATTTATATTAGATTTAGTTATAAGTATACTTGTATACATAGCACATTTATACATGATTCTATTTCATTTACAGAACTAAAATTAGTTTGTTGTGTACAGAGAATCTTTGAGCTTGACTCAATGGTTAGACCTCATGAATACATCCCTGTGGATTCAGTCTAGCAAAAGCAGAAGAAGAGGTTTCAACATGTCTTTTCAATTTTGAGTGGTAGTGTGTTAATGATGAAGAAAGTGTGTTAGTAGCCTGTGTGCACCATTCTGGGTACAAGTGCACCACATTTCTAAATGTGTTTTGTGTTTGAGAATGTGTTTAGAGTTTTGGTAAATTGGAGATTCAGATTTGCAAATGGTGTCTTAGCCAGATGAATAGAGTTTAAGATTTTGGCAACTGTGGGATTGATTTGATGAAAGAGTTTTCTTAGTTGACAGTTTAGTTTTTGCAATGGGAGTTAGTGTTTTAGCAATTCAGAAAAACTGTAATGTCTTTGAACGTGTTATTCATACAGCAATTATTTGCAGACTCGACTACTGCAGCTCACTGTAGTTTGGTTCGAACCATTGCTCTCTTTATCATCTTCAGTTGGTCCAAAATGCAGCTGCTCATCTGCTAACTGGCACAAAATGGAAAAAGCATATTAGGCCAGTTTTGGCCCCTCTTGCTTCCTTTTACTTACAGGATCCAATTTAAAATTTTACTTTTTTTTTAATCCCTTAAATGCCAAGCCCATTCTTACCTGTCTGAACTCCTATTTCTTTATGCTCCAGAAAGAACCGTGAGGTCCAGGTCAAAACTAACTAACTAACTAACTAACTAACCAATGCAGCAGGCCAGACCACACCTCTGCCACACACACCCGGCCGCCCAACTGAGGCTACAACTACAACTATGGGGTTGCGATTCTTCTATTACTCCCATTTTCAGCATTTTGGAAAATTCTCTCTGAACAATTGCCTTTTATGTTCAGGCATCACATAGGGCTGTGAATGCACCATCACGCCAGACTGCATGGTGCTCGATGATGAGTCATACAGTTAGGCAGGGGGGAGAACACATCTGCAAAACACTGTTGCAATTCGTCCTCTGGTCCTGTGTGAGATGGTTATCAAAAAGGAGGGAGGCGGGAATGGTAGAACTTGGCACCTCCGGCCCCAACTCATCTGTTCCCTTAACCAGGCTCACTAGAACCTCTCGCCAAGCTTTAAAGAGGTTGAGGTCATGTATCTGTGTGGATCCTCCCTTGTCCGACTGCATTACCTCAGTCAACATCCCCTACATGGAAAGCTTTCATGGGGATATAAGTCAGGTAAAAGAAGAGCCATCTTAATGACACTAAAAACTCTTAAACTCAATTTACCCTCCTGTAATCTAACTTCAGTTATTAATAAGCACACAGTTTGTTTACAGTTTGGAAGGGTAAACTCATCCTTTCAGTATCTTAAACACACCCTCTGCAAACTACCTATCCACAGCAAAGTTCTGGGATGAAAATTACGAATTTATTTTCATTGAAGATAATTTTTTACTGAGTTGCAGGAACCCTGTTCAGTGTGAGTGGAGAACAACCAAGTGTCCCCTGATGGCACTCCACATGTGCCATTAAAAACAGTTAATCTGAACCTGAAATCATGGCTCAAAATACTTGTTGTGAGACAATTTCTTTATTTTATTTTTTTACACCAAACTATTTAATAAGTGTTTAATAAAACAAACGTTAGAGTTAATCAAATATAACCAAATCTTTAGTAGTATCAGGATTTCACAACACAAACGACAAACAGAAAACAGCTACAGAACATGTGGATCAACAGGACAGGAAATAAACTAAAGTAAAACTAAATACATGAAAAAACACATTCATTTTGAAATGGAATATCAAAGGTAGCCAAAGAAAAACAAGAATTAGATGTAGATATCTATACTTCTATCTTCCTGAATGTACCATTCAGGATTATTCACTGTAAATCCAGAAATCAGAGCTACCTCATCAGATCCAAGTGTGACATCAGCTGACACTCTTTACAGGAGACTCCACCTGAACTCTGTGGAGCCTGATCTCAAGGTTTTTAAAGTCTGATCCTGAAACCAGAAGAGGATCTTTCTGTCTCTTCAGATTCATTGTGATCCAGTGACTTCAGGTCCGCTTGATGTTGATGTTTGCACAGAGCAAATAATGAAGTGAATGTTTTGGCACATTGGTAACTGTAAAACTGTGGGGACAGTGTGGGATTGTTTGTGTTCGGAGTATGAACTGAGACTCTTGAAGGTCTTGTCACACTGGTCACAGCTGATGTTCTCTTCCATGTGTCTACGTTCATGAAGGTTACGATTACTTGATTGTGAGAAGCTTCTGTCACAGTGTCTGCACTTGTATGGTTTCTCTCCGGTGTGCACGCGTTTATGCTGTTTGAGGTGACCTGCAGTGGTGAAGGATGACCCGCACTGATCACAGACGTGCTTTTTAACCCCACTGTGAATAAGCTCATGTATTTTTAATGTACTTGGTGTGGGGAAGCCTCTACCACATTCTTTGCAGTAGTTCATTTTGTTTCCAGTGTGTCTACGTTGATGTAATGTTAGGCACCACTGCTGACTGAAAGTTTTTCCACAAAGGTCACAGTGAAACGCTTTCCCATCACCACAGTGACGGCAGGGTTGAGAACTGGATCCATCTGTGTCGCTCTGCTTCTAAACAAAGACACAAAGACAGTGGAAGTCAGGGAATTCCTTCAACATTTTTATCCTGAATCTCGCTTGAAATAAAGATCAGCTCTGCCAACATCCAATTACATATTGTAACACTCAGCGTACTGGGCGAAAATGACTCTTCATTTGTAGGTAAACGACTTCATGTGAAGATTGTTGGTTAAATCGATGGATGCTCTACTCTGCATGTCACAAGATACTAACCCCAAGCTTTCCCAAGTGTGAATGTTAGATAGACAGCAAGGGGAGAAGCTTTTAAAACTTTACGTTTTTCCAACATCAGGAAAGATTCTGATTTGTCTCAAACTTGATTGAATATTCTGTACATGACGTTTTCATGTCTCATTTAGCTTTGAAATTAAACTTAATTCACATAATACTTCAAAATAACTGCAACTGTAAAAATATAAATACATACCTCACAGTAACTGCACTTGTAGAGTTTCTTTCTGGTGTGGATCTGTTGGTGTGATTTCAGGGAATGTGGATCTTTAAAAGCCTTATCACAGAGGTCACATTTATAAGGTCTCTCCTCAGTGTGGGTAAACATGTGGCGCTCTAAGTCTTTATATCTCACAAACACTTTGCCACACTGATCACAGCAGTAAACATCATTTTTGGTGTGAATGCGTACGTGATTATTTCGGCTGAGTAGCCAGCGGAAGGTTTTTCCACAAATGTCGCAGCTGTACGGCTTAATTCCAGTGTGGACAACTTGATGAAGTTGTAAGTTTTCACTGCAAGAAAAAGTTTTGCCACACTGATCACAGCTGTATGGTTTAAAGCCACTGTGGATGCGTTGGTGTCTATATAAGTGTCCAACCGTCTTAAAAGACTTTCCACACAGCTCACAGCTGTGTGCTTTAATTCCACTGTGGCTGAGCTGATGTGATTTTAAGCCTTGAGGTTGGGTAAAAGACTTTCCACACAGCTCACAGCTGTATGCTTTAATTCCACTGTGGATGAGTTTGTGTGTTTTTAAACTTCCAGCCTGAGTAAAAGACTTTCCACACAGCTCACAGCTGTATGCTTTAATTCCACTGTGGATGAGTTTGTGTGCTTTTAAGTGTCCAGCCCCACTAAAATTCTTCCCACACTCATCACAGCTGTATGTTTTCTCTCCCTTTCTTCTGTGAGGTTTGTCGGCCTCCTGAGAGCGCTGACTTCTCGCTCCATGTTGGTCCTGCAGTGACAGAGATACAAACAGAGGCAGTGAGTGAAATGCAGTCGTGGAACAAACTGAAACTCCATTAGTGGAATCAAAGATGTCAACAAACAAGTTCTAGGTGTGTTGCCACCACATTTTGTTGGTAGTTTCACATTACAATGACGTGCTACAATGAGAATTGGAATGAAAATAACATAACTGAAGAAATATTGATCGCTGGAGAAAATCTTTCATTTCATGAAAAATGGGGAGTCCAACTGATGATGTTGTTGTTTCAATGTGTGCTGAAAATATGATCGTTGTGTTTTCTTATAACTTTGTGGTTTTTGTTTGTGAATGTGGATTCTTTATGTATGGAGGAGCCCCGTTGGGCTATATGATAACCCAGCGGGCGGGGCTGAGATAGATTTTGGTCGCCCGACCGGAGATACCGCTAGCTCCGGGACGTCGGGCTAGCGATTTTGCAAGCCCTGTGCAGTGTTAGTCAGTAAGTGACTGGCTGCTCCCGTATGGGATTAGAACAATGCCACATTATCCCATAGTCCAGCCAATAATGCGATTCACATTCATATATAGCCTGTCTATAGCCTGCCTGCACATAAGGACACTATCACAGCGTCCTTATGTGCCGACACCAGTGTTTTAGCTGGCAAAGCAGCTGATGTGCAGTGAAGTCAAGTAAATGACAACATGTACAACCATTGGAGATGTGAGCAGGACAGACGGAACAGTTGATTGAAAAAGTGTGGACTTTATACCAGTTTTTAAATTGTGTTGATCGGCCACGTAAAACCAGAGTTATGATAAAAATATCTGCAATGTTTGGTTTTCTTCCTGAATACTGTCGTTGTTTACTGCGGGGGGGAAAAAATGGTCATAACGGCGTTTTATAAGGAAAACGCTCTCCGCCTGTGAGCAAAGACAAAACCAAAAACACCCCCACCCTTTCCTATTGCTCGGAAAATGTACCATGTCGACCAATCAAAAAATGATGGCAACATGGCATTTAGTGGTTTAGGAAGTTTTAGGAGTGACGGCGGTGGGTTGAGATGTGAGAGATAATCTTGTGTAGTTAGTGTGTAGTTAGTGTGTAGTGTAGCCAATAGTTTTGTTGTGTGTGTCAGAACAATGAGGCGACTGCTGAATGTTACAGGTGTTACAGCAGTGATACATCTGCTGCTGTCAGGCCTGCAGGTATCAGGCTGGTGTTCTCCTTCATCTCATAGTGGACAGAAATATTTTTGGAGCGGCACAAATAATTTGTGTGGCATCAGATTTGATGCAGAACAGCTGATTGTTCTGTAAATAGTTTGAAATGTTTATTTTAAAAACACCTTGGCTGCATTTTTATGTAAATAGCTGCAAAAAGCTTTGTTGTTTGCAAAACGCAGTTACTTTTTTGTAACTGCATAATTAATTGCCCAACATTGGTCATTATATACTGTATTTTGCAGAGAGAGAGTTACAGGACTCTCTTATTTTTACTTTCAATAGTGTTAACATGCTACACAGGTCATGAACAAGATTTTTTTTAAATTTTCATTGTAAGTGGGCTAAAGCAGTTAATTAAAAGTAGTCTAACATAAATGTAAATGCTGTAATTTTATTATTTTAATAAACCATGCAACTTCAATGGACTAGCGCGACCACAGTGCACACGTCTGCTGTTGCTCACAGTGGTCCAAGTGTCCGCTCAGGGAGTTTGTGTGTTCGCTCAGACACATGAAAAATTAGAGGGAACATTGGTTGGAAAGTATTTTGTCTCGTGTTAATTATATCGTCAGTTATATCGTTATCGCACATTTTCAAATGTATATCGTGATAAATATTTTTGGCCATATCGCCCCATTATAGAGGTAAGCAGCACCAAGTTCCTGGGTGTGCAAATCTCAGATCTCTCCTGGTCAAAAAACACTGCGTCACATGTCAGCAAAGCTTAATAACGACTCTACAGCCTCTGCAAAAGTGAGGAGAGCAAGAGCCTCAACCCCAATTATGAGCACCTTCTACAGAGGCACCGCCGAGAGTATCCTCACCAGCTGCATCACTGTGTGGTATGGCTCCTGCACCATGATTGTGTTGGACACTGCTGTTTAAATAATTGTACAGTCTGTCCCGTTTGTAGCAACTGAAAATAAAATAAATTCATAATTATAATAAAGGTCAATCAAATGGACCAATATGGCAAGGCCATGATGATCCACTTGGTAAAATAAATCCGCTTGGCATCTTTCTTGGCCTTAAGACAACAATTCTGATGGCTAAAGATCCAAACGGGACAAAAATAAATAAATAAATAAATAAATAAATAAATAAATAAATAATTGTACAGTATTTTATTGTACATAACGCTCCTATTTTATTTTTTATCTTTATATTATTTTAGTGTACACTTAGGGCCTGTATGTATGGTCTTTGACAATAAAGCTGACTTTAACTTGAAAAAACAACCAGCTGTGCACTAGGGCTGGGCCATATTATACCGTTCATGGTAATACCGGTAAAATGTTGGGCAACGATAAGAAAATAAAATATCGCGACAGAATATGGGTAAAGCGCGCATGCGCAGTGCCTTTGTTTTCATACGCACATAGCCGAAAAACCACGGCGGCAACGGAGAATGAGAGGGGAGAAAGCGGATTGTTGAGTGAAACGGATGAACCAGAATTGGCTTTTAAAAATGGTGCAACTTCACTGGTTTGGTGTTTGTCCGTCAGATATACAACAAAGCACATTTATTGTAGAACATACAAGCGGGCCGTCGTCATTGCCGTATTTGTCGGACTAAGGTGCTCGTAAATCTGGGAGTAATCTGGGTCCTAAACTCTGTCCTGTAAGATCCCAAAGTCAAACGAACACTGCAGCATCACTGAGAGTTAAAAACTGTCCAAATTCTTTCATCTTTAATAAAACGATCAGCATTGCTGCTTTACCAGGTGTAACTATGATGTTTAACTTCCAGGCATCCATGAAAACAAAATTTATTATATTTAACGGAGTTAGAAGTTAACAGGAAGTTACCGGAAGTTAGCTCGCTAGTTTCGCTAGTTACCTAAGCATGATATAGCATGTTCTGACTGAGAGATTTCTGAAAAAATTCAAACGTACAGCTCTGCTATCACTTCCAACATAAATGAAGACAGGAAACTAAACAGCACTGACGTTTGTAGGGTTACTGAAGTTGGGCTAGTTGATATATAATGATGTGCTACGTGATCGCTAGCGACACAGCTATGTTAGCATAACATAAACAGTGAAGCTGGAGGATGAACACTAACACTTTTCCACTCGATAAAAGTTAACGTGAAGTTTCCTGATGGTTAGAGACAAATGCAATCGCATGGCAGGATGCTATAAACGGACCAAACTTCAGTCAGGAGAACAACTGAGATAATCCATCCACAATACGAGGTTAGTCATTAATATACTGCAACAACATGGGAATAGAGCAGCTGTGATAGAATACAGCATTAATGAATCAATGGTACAGAAGTGGAGGAAGCAAGAAGAATGAGTTTAATAAAGTTTAATTTATCTGACTGCTTTGTTTCGCTTAATGTGCCTTATAATCCCGTGCACCTTATGATCCGAAAAATACAAATTTGACTTTTTTTATTTGCCACACTGCAGTTTAATGTAGCAAAGCACCTCTTTTTAACTTCAGTGGATATTATACATGGTTATGCTCAGGATATGTCAGCCCATTTCTACTGGAAATGCACTTTGGTTAAGCTTTCAGCAAGGAATTTGCATTTGCACTGTTAAATATTTATATAGCTTTAATGCACATAAAAAAAACAGCCGCTTGTTTAAGTGAAAATAAATGGATGGGGGTTTTTTTGCGCTAGTAAAGTTGTGGAGTTGTATTTTGTCGCGCAAAAATTATATCATCAGTTATATCGTTATCTCAAATTTTCAAATACATAGTGTGACATATTTTTTTGGCCATATCGCCCTGCTCTACTGTGCACACAGTTTCAATAACAGTAACTGAGATACTTTTCTCACCTCCTGTGTTGAAGTCATTGTTTCCTCTGTAGTGGCTGAGCTGAATCCAAATGGCTGAAACTGTTCCTCTGCTGCTCCACCAGACTCTTCTCCTCCTGTTACTCAGCTGGGACACAAAAGTATAGATATGTATTTTATCCCTGACGAGAAGAAGCAGAGCAAATAAACATTACTACACTCAGTGACAACAATACCTATGAAGCTTCAAGGTGAAACCCCAGAAGCAAAAAGAAAGTCATCAGCTGCCTACAAGAAGTTGAAAGGGAAAAAGCCACTGAGCTCCCTGCATACCACCACCTTTACCCGGTGGATGCTGCACCCTGTATATATGAACTTCCATAGATACACAAAGAAGGAGTCCCACTCAGGCTCATTGGTAGCAGCATAAACTCAGCCACCTACAACATTGTCCAGCACATTACTACCATCCTAGTACCCTTTGTGGGGAACACACCCCACACCCACATAAAAAGCTCCACTGACTTTAACAACAAGGTCCACAAACTTACACTTGATTCAGATCAAACCACAGTGAGGCAGTGGACACTGTTGAAAAACAGTGTCCACAAAGCTGCACCGCTTGATGGATTGTCAGAGCATTAAGGCTACCACAGTCAGGATCCTCGCGGAGTGATACGTATTGTGCTTCAACATAATAATACTCTGTTGTGTGTGTAAGGCCCCCAAAATGGCATCTTTTAAGAGACTCTGCTTATGACTCTCATACATTCTTATATAGTTCTATATTGTGTATTTTGTTGTACAGTTATTTTATTTTCAACTTTAATTTATATATTTTATCTTATTCTCCCAGTTAAATTTACCCTTCATTCTAATTTGTGTTGTACAGTTATTTCATTTTTAACCTTAATTTATATTTTATTCCTTCCTAGTTAAATTTACCCTTTTTAATTTTTCATATTTATTTCCTATCTTATTCATAGCCTTTTCCTTTTTTTGTTTTCTTTAGGTCACGAGCAGTTGTCCAAGCATTTCACTACATATCGTACTGTGTATGACTGTGTACGTGACAAATAAAATTTGAATTTGAATTTGAATTTATGAAGCAAACTCTATCAGTCACCCAGGAGAACATGGAAATAGAGCAGCTGCAAGAGAATTGAACATTAATGAATCAATGGTATGGAAGTGGAGGAAGCAAGAAGAATAAGTTGAAAAAAGTTTCACTTATCAACCAGAATTCATACATAAGGCACACTTTTGAGAAAATTTAAGGATTTTAAGTCTGCCTTATAGTCCAAAAAATACACCATTGAAGAAGTTCTTGTGCTTAAAGTGCTTCACTGAGCTGAAATTTAAACATCTCAAGATATATAAAATAAAAAGGAAGAATAAATTAAAAATGCCATAAAGGCTTGGAATTGATCATCTCAATATCCATACCTTGGGCATGGACATCTTAGAGGTTCCGCCCTTGACTATCTCTGATTGGTTTAGATCACAATATATGGGCAGTACGTTGTCTGTCATTGACCACAGGCGACCTTTTTACTTGGACGACCTAGGATTAGTCACACCATTGAGAAATTAGATCGAATATCCAACCAATTAGTTTCTAGAGCCCTGACTAGCAATAAGATGCATATTTTGGTATCGATTCGATAACAAGTAGATATGGGCCAGTATCGCTGATACCGATACTTTCAATAAATAAGGTGGATGTGTCAATGAATTGAAAATAATTTTCATGACCTTAAGTGCTTTTTGTGATGTTTCCTTCTTTATTATTAAATAGTTAAAACCCAAGACATAATTAGTCTTTAATTTAACAAAAATTAAATGGTTCGGTTGGGTGTTTTGGGCCTCTAAAACTAATGTTTCAAGGTATGTGGGGTGTGCATGTGCTAGGCCAAATCACCATTTTTTCTATCATAATCTAATAGAGATTTAAATTTTTCATATGAAAACAGTCACACAGCGATAAAAAGAAACAAATAATGACAAGAAGTTGTTGTATTATTAACTGCAATAGCCGGTCGCATGACAGCCACAGGAAGCCGACGGGTAAAGTGATCGGTTTTTATCGGATTACGTCGTGGAAGAGAAATTGTTCAAGCCATGTTTCCGAAGTAACAAAGAGGCGACGGATGGCCTGGATTGCAGCCACTCGAAGACCAAATATAACTTTTCAGAACACTCAAGCTCACGTGTTAGTCTGCTCCAAGAATTTCCACAAAGGTCAGTCTTCTGTTGTAGTTAGAGCTGGGCGATAGAACGATAACGATATGTATCGCGATATAACTTTTACTCGATAGAGAAATTAAGCTATCGCGATAGACCTTGCCGCTCTTGTCCTCTTAAAAAAAAAAAAAAAAAAAAAAGGTCAGCCAATCCAAATTAAGTAGCGCAGAGCCGAACCAATCACAGCCGCAGCGTCACGTCGCGTGACTTGTTACGTACAGCACAAGTGCCAAGCCGCACGTGTGTTTGTTTGGGAAGCAGCCAGCGGGTAATGGAGCCAGCGCGTAATGGAGGAAATGAGTGTGCCGACTAGAAAAATCAACCGAGCGTGACCGAAGGTTACCGAGGAGAAAACAGATGATGGTTCCAATGCCGGAGAGATTGTCGAACGGAAGAGCCATAGAAGCTCCGTAGTGTGAAGGTATTTCGGCTATTTCAAGTCTGACAAAAAACAGAGTAGCGCGCACTGTAAATTGTGCCGAAAGCAAGTCTGGAAATACAATAAACTGGTGCATGCGTCACACTGTGCGCCACGTTATTGTTTCGGTGAAATGAATTTCTACAATACTGTTAATTCTACTCTCTGCAGTGTTTAAATGCTTACATATACACACAGTTACTGTCCGTCCACACATACGACTCGGTTCTGCTTCTATGCCCCAGCTTTGTTTACTTTTTCCCACCGAGGCTTCTAGACTTCTGATTGGCCAACATTTCTGCACGGTTAGGAATCTAGCGCCACCTGCTGCTTTGACATGTTCATAGCAGCGTTTTCCTTCATTTCTGCCTTTATGTGTGGACGGGATTATTTTTTAAAACGAAAACGGAAAATCTCCGTTTTCAAAAATACCCGTGTACGTGTGGACGTAGCCTCAGTCTCTGACTGGAAGCGCTAATTCGTCATTCGGCTTTTGTCAGACTAAAGTAACTGTTAAAACTGTTTGAAAAGCTCAGCTATACAACAAGGAGAGATTGAGAATTTCCTTTTAGTTCTCAGTTTATTTGATATTGACAAAAGTTAGTCAGTTTTGTCTGTTCTTCTGTAAAACAAACTAAGATTTATTTTTAGAATTAATATTTTGTTTCTAAGTGGAATTGACAATTTAGTCTGTTTCGTTTGTTCTATTTTGAAACTTAAACGCTTTAGTGGCTGCCTTTAGTGTAGTTTGCAATATTTGCCTTTATTTATCTGAAAAAGTCTCATGTTCCTTAAGTACATCTACCCTGTTGAACTTATTATGGGAAATAAATATTTAAATAAAAACAAGCTGCTGATTATTTCACATTTTACTTGTGAGCAACGGCACATTTAAATCTTACAAATATAGTTATTTGGCTTATATCGTGATAGATATCGTTATCGCCTGAAATGAAAAAAACATATCGTGATATGAAAAAATCTCATATCGCCCAGCTCTAGTTGTAGTTATTACGTAATTTATCATAACATAATCGTTGATGTAGGTTACGTCTAGGTTAAGTCTTATATTTATTTGGAATTGAATTCGTTGCGCTATGCTGCTTTGTTCACTATAGCTTTGCGGGCTAATGTTTGTTGTATTTTGTAGGAAAACCAGCCTACAAAATGCTGGAATGTGATCCAGACTGGCGCCCTCTATCAACCTGGTCATACAGGTTAAAGCTGCTACCACAGCCAGATTTGATCGGTTAAGAGAGAGAGCGATATCAAAACAGCCACGAAAAGTCCTGCATATATGTGCCCAAGTGTTGTATTGAAGCAATCAAGTGATGAATAACTGTTTTCCAGTAAGTTGTTTTGATATGTTTTTTTTGTTGCATTGTTGATTTGTTCTTCACCGAAGCAGCTAATAAAGCACAATGGATTTTTACAATTTTGCATCTTTCTTATACGATTCTATAATAGAATGAAACAATAATGCCAGTTACATATAAAGACAATAAATTGACCGAATTACGAAACACCTATTTTATTTTTATTGGATCTGAAAAAGTTGTGTAACACTACAACCTGAAACAAAAATTAGATTGCGTTGGCCTGTACAGGAGATAAAGAAAACATTTTAACAACAGCTGTGAAATGGAATAGTCCAAATCACCAAAGTAAACTGGACCTGGGCTTGTTGCAGGGATCTGAAGTTACTAAACATTTTGTGAGTGTATGAACTCACACTTAGGACCATATAATAGTAAATATGTGCGTGATAAAAGTCGGGCAGCAGGCTAACGCCCTTACTCCACTCTGTATGCTTGTATGGGTCTGACCCTTTCACTCCTTTGATTTTTCCTCATACTTGATTTTTTGCCTTTTTGGAAACTATCTTCGTACGGACTTTGTACATAACTGTTTTTGGGGCAAATAAAATGCAAGTAGGGATTAAAACCGCGGAATTAATGATTTGTTGATGTTTTAATTTTGTTGCCACTCGTACCCACAATGCAATGCGCGGAAGTAACGTGGTACAGCTAGCTTAGCATGTATGCTGCAGTTGCAGGAACACTTTAAAAACAAAGAACAACAAGGTGGTTACAGATATGATTAACCTAACCTAACAAATTAAAAATAAAGCAAAGCAGCCTTTAAAGAACCCTATCTCGTTGGGCGTAAAGAATTTACGCAGTGCAGCTAAAGGTTCCAACTTTCTGCCAGCAAACGCTCAACTTCTCCCAGCATGCTGAGCTAATGGTTAGCAGGTGTTTTTCTCCAAACACTCTCTCACTCTTCTCTCAACGTGTTCACAATAAACTGTGAACAGACACCGAGGAGAGCAGCAGAAGACCTCATTCAGGAGCTAAACTCAACATGAACTGAACTCACAGTAAAGTTAGCTCGGTGCTTACCTTTAGATGAGCCCACAAACCGAGAGAAACTCCGCGATGAAGCTGCAACTCTTTCCAAACACAGGAAACAGATCAGGGAGCAGAGACCCACGTGGTTCACGCTGATCTCAGCTACGATCCAGGAGACAAGGGTGGGCAGATCGATGCAGATATCGATCAGGACGTTGGTAGTGGTTTATGATCGATGCTTTAGTTTGTTTCTCTCCTCTAAGTTCACTGCTTTACTCCCGTTTCGTGAAAAAGCAGCTCTCTCTGCTCGACTCCTCTCCCGCACACACACTTTGCTCCGCCCCCTTCTTCCTGCTTTGACGTTGTTTGTTGCTGTGCGGTCACGTGACACAGCTGTACACATGTAACTACGTGAGGTGCTATTCAAAAGTACTTCCTATCTCCTTTTCCTAACCCCTCTTCCTTGGCCTCGATGAAAACGTCATTGTGGAAAGGAGAATTGCTAATGACTCAGAGGGAAGAGCGGTGCTGAGAATATGAACAGCTTTACACTCATCTCTCTTTAATGTGACGCCGCATGTCCGCCTGGTGAAACTACAATGTGCAGAAGATGGACTACAAAACAAACATCTTACTTCTTCACAATGTGTTCTAACCCTGTCGTTTTATGGAGCTCATATAAACAATAACAACCTGTTAAATCCCTTAATTCAAACTAATGAATTGATATTCATTAGTTTGAATTTTAAAGAAGAAGGAACATTTAGGGTCAGATTTACAAACATCTGCAGCAGCTCAAACACTTCTAATGATGTTAAAAAGCTGCTGGATTTACTGAAGAGGCTCAGTGTCAGTTTGTGACTCAAAGTTATGACGTATTTTCAACATATACTCGAGACTGAATTGGGCTGGCTATAACCTGGGACCTGTGAAGACTTGTTGGGCTGCTCTAGGGAGGATAGATGGGTTGAGCGGGACAATAGGTGGAGTTTTTGTGAGACAAGCAGTTTGAATTTAGGTGGGTGTTTTGGCATAATCTGATGTGGAGCTAGCTAAGGTGCTCCGAGACGGGAGTTTGTGTATAAAATTTAAAAATGCAGAACAAAAGAATAAAACACTTAAATTGCAAATGGTTTGTTAAAAGGAAGTCATGGAAAGGAAAATAGTGGGTGAGTAGAAAGGAGGAGGAGGGATTTCAGTTATTCTCCATTGAGGAAAATGATCAAAGGAGGAGAGATCACTGGAATAAAAAAGACTAAAAGCTGTTAGAAATGGAGAAAATGTGGATAGTCTGTCAGTACTGCTTGAGATTCAAGGTAATACTTTGCTAGATAAAGTCATGGTGGGATACGTGAGTTTTAGTGTCTGTGTTTATGTGCCTCCTCCACTCAGGCGCTATAAATGTCAGATGTTTGGTCACATAGGTAGTGCAAGTATTGGGGAAGTGATGAACTGAAGCTTTCCATCCAACTGGTCGACTCTACTGCGCCATCAAGTGGACGATTCAAGTGAAACAGGCTCTTTAATCATAATAATGTGATTTGTAAACCTCTAAACTGAATAAATAAATAGTTTTCATGGTTATTTATCCCAAATATTGTCTCCATATGTCTAATACAAAAGAGAAAGTGGAAACTATCAGCACCGAGTTTTAGTGTGATTGTGTAACTGTGCCATCATGCTTATGTACATCTGGATAATGACACAAACTAGCGTGTGGCGCTTCACGTTTTAGTAAACTAAAAGACAGAAATCAGATTATAGGATCTGTGGTGTTGTTTATTTATATTATGGTGCTTATCATTTGTTATATTTATTACTGTGTGCATACTTTATTAGGAGAGATGAGATTTAAAAAACCTCTTCCTTGCTGGTTCCATCAAAGAAGAAATGGTCAAGTAACTATGTAGCACAACAGTGTGATGGGAAATCAGCTGTGTTTTGCTGCCCATTTTAATTCGAATCTGGCGCAAACTGGTGAGCCAGTTCCTGAATCAGTCACATGTTACTGACTGCCCACGAGGCCTCGAACGTCACTACATACGTAATCAAAGCGAGCCTCGATACGCGCTTCACATAAACTCCCCCAAGATTACCCGACACTCTTCAAAGCTTCGACACACAGGACACATCACTAGTGATCAGGTTAAATGTCGTAAACAATTAGATGACACAAAAGTTTCCAATATAAAAACTTAAATTTTTACAACTACAGTAAAAAACAAAGAAACTATACAGTCAGAACCTTTTATGTAATTTTACATTTATTTCTTATAACATCATAAAATGTTCATTAAGCCGACCAACAGTTTTATTACCAGATCATTTTAATGTCTCCTGAATCTTTAAGCGGTTATAGAGATTGTGTGATTGAGATTGTTGTCTCTGTAAGAAAATGATCACCTTTGACTTTTCTAATGACAACTGTGCACGTGTCACACAGCTGCTTGAAAAACAGCCGATCAGTGTGGAGGTTAGTTCTCCGGGCTTTGGCCCACGCCATGTTCTGCTCATGGAGAAGTTTAGATAGATCAGAAGTAAACCGTGCATTAGCTCAACAATGATTTTCTTTACATGTCCATAAAGGGATACAACAAAATAAGGAAGAATTCAACAACATCAAATGGAAAATTCAATACATGCACAGTATAGCAGGTTCCCTCTCAGTGCAGCCAGCTGGATGAGGTTTACTGATCAAACCATGACAGAGAGATTCTACATTCGGGTAAACCAATCTACAAGAAATGACACAAAAATAAAAATGATAGGATCCAGTTCAGGTGAGTTTGTGATTCAACAGTTTTTATTTATCATCCGAACAAACACAAAAACATAACAAAGAAGCAAAAGAAAGGGAATCGCATACAGTTAAAGTCCTTACATTTACAATTACACATATGGGGAAAAGAGGAGAAAAAGAAACTATGAGGAAAAAGAAAAAACTACCTATTCACCCACAGATTTAAAAAACAAACTACAAGAGTGAACTCTCATCCTTGGTGCTCACTTCCCAATTACCTGGAGGCACCTGAAAACAGCTAACAGTAACAGTTTATCACATAGTTTATGCTGCAAGTAAGTTAATGTTCATTCTTTTGAAAGTGAACCAAGAAGAAAATATCCACGGTCCTTTTGGATCCCATTCTTAAAAATATTACTCAGTACTTGAGATATAGAACTCCAAATTGTTCGATTAATTTGCATTCCCAAAGGTAATGGACAAGGATGCAAGTTTCATTTTGACATTTGATACTGAAGGGGGAAACCTGAGGTGTAATCTTATGCAAAACATTAGGAGCTATATATAGGCGGTGTAAATTTTTGTATTGGGTTTCTCGTAAGCGGTTGCAAGTAAAAGTAGATGTAGCTATGGGAATGGCTCCTTTCCAAGCCTCCTCTGTATACTCATTATTAAGATCCCCCTCCCATAACACTCAGTGTGCTGCTACTATGAGCATATAGTAAAGAATAAAAGGCAGAAATAAAATTAGTTCTGTCTTTTTGCTTTATAAGAAATGTCTCCAAATCATCATACGTAGCTGTTTCTGCAGATTGTGAAACTTTGGAATGAACAAGATTAGATTGATTAGCTGGAAAAAGTTTCTTTTTGTTACAACTAGGCTCCAAAGTTAAAAAGGTGAAGCAGACCAAGAGTCTAGGAGGGAATCAAAATTGAGATAACCATGTAACCACTTCCATAAAAAAAAACGGGTATGGCCTGACCATTTATAGAAAATTAAATTTGACAACCTATGCCTCTCCTATGTGTAGGCAATTGTAAGAGTCTAATTTCTAATCCAGGTTTCTTCCATGTCAGATATATTTTGAAAAAACCTTTTCTATATCCCGAGAAACATTCGGGGTTATCCATAGAGGTAGCATTTGTATGGGCTCAAATTGTGGTCAGAAATATTTTGTACTTGTAAATCAGGATTTGTATGTGTAAAAGGAATTTGTGTGTAAAAAAGATATTTGTGTGTTGTTAAATATATATTTTTAGCACTTATTTTATGATTATATTGTTTTATGCATTTTAATAATAAAGGCTTGTAAAGCAAGGCCAGTTTTGACTCATAAACCAAGTGCTCAGCCAGACTGAAAAACAGGAAGTTTAGTGTGGAGCTGCAGAGGCATATTAATAAAATACAGGAAACCAGACAAAGCGGAACTAGTAACATACAAGCAGTTGTTTTTATCGAAACTATGTGTGGCGTGTAAAGGACCAAAATAACACCTATATGAGACACATTTTAGCTTCTAAATGCTAGAGCTGGCTTTGGGCTGTGCAGGGCTCTCTCTTCCGGAAGATGATTGAATAAAGGATCATAAATGTTTTGACCACTCCTGAGTCGGGTTTTCTCCGTTCTATCATGGGGATCAAAGAACCGGGTTTAATAGTGTCGACTTAGCCAAAAAAAATACGTGTGAAACTCTGCACTCAAGTTTCAAGTTAAAAGTACAAATTTTGACCCTAATTTTCTTCCGTTCATCTGATTGGCCAATGTCATGTCAATCACAAATGTAACTATCCAATCAGAGAATGGATGGGTTTGGCTGTCGGAGGGGCGCTCTTTGGAACTGCCAGTCCACACAAAAATATTTTTTACACACACACAAATTCTTTTTACAAGTACAAAACTGATTTACAAGTACAAAATACTTGTGACCACAATTTGAGCCCATACATTTGTACTGGATATAACAAACAAGGGAGAATATTGATTTTAATTAGGCTCACATGGCTCCTAAAGAGAAAGCAGCAAACTTTGCCATCTGTCCAAATCTTTTCTCTCTTTTTTGTTTTTCCAATGAGAACTGGGGACAAGTTCAGTTTCCATCGGTCTTTAAGAATTTTTAGCCCAAGGTATGTGAGACCGCAAGAGGACCATTGAAAATTGCAAATATCTGTCAGAGAGTTAACCTGATCACCCAGCGGCATAACCTCTGAATTCCCTAAATGAATTCTGGAATCAGAGAACCAGCTGAACTTACATATAATAGACATAATGTCTGATATTGATAGTTCTGGTTTTAATAAGAACAAAATATCGACAGCATATGCCATACATATCTTGGCAAATGGCCTCAGGAGAGGTTCAAGTGCTAATGCAAAGATGCCTCATATCTCTTTTGTAGTGTGAAATGGTAAATGGCCTGTATTTGTATAGAGCTTTAGTAGTTCCTAAGGACCCCAAAGCACTTTATTTCATTCATTCAGTCATCCACCCATTAACACACTGGTGATGGCAGCTACATTGTAGCCACAGCCACAGCGCACCGACAGAGGCGAGGCTGCCGGACACTGGCCCTCTGACCACCACCAGTAGGCAACGGGTGAAGTGTCTTGCCCAAGGACACAACGACCGAGACTGTCCAAGCCGGGGCTCGAACCGGCAACCTTCCGATTACAAGGCGAACTCCCAACTCTTGAGCCACGAGAGTTGGGAGTTCACCTTCCCGATCGCCCCAACGATCGGGAAGACTGATGATTGTACACCATTTGTTATAACATAGGCTTGTTGAGGTTTGTAGATAGTTTTAATCCATCCAATAAAACCCTTGCCTAAGCCAAATCTTTGTAATACGGTAAAAAAAAGCATGTCCACTCGATTCTGGCAAATGCCTTTTCAGAATCTAAAGATATAACATAAGCCATATAATTTGTCTGATTCGAATATTGTATAATATTTAACAATCGTCTAATATTTATAAATGAGAAATGATTGTGGACAAAGCTGTTTGATCAGGGTTTATAAGCAATGGGAGAATGCCCCCCAGTCTCATCGCTAATAGCTTAGAGAGTAATTTAGAATCGACATTGATGAGGCTGATCCGCCTATATGATCCAAACCTATCTGGTGATTAATTTTTATTTAAAATTAACGAAATATTAGCCTGTCTAAGTGTTGGGGAAAGACATTCATTCTTAAAAGAGTCTAAAAAAATATCCGTCAATGATCTGGCAAGAAGATGATGTAGTTTTTTAATAAAATTCTGAGCAGAAACCAACAAGTGCTGATGCTTTTCCTCCTTTAAAAGAACTGATAGCAAGTGGCACTTCCTCCTCAGTCACTGGGGTATTTAATGCTTCCCTTGGATTCTCTGATAACGATACAAAAAGTGCTTATCTAAAAATCCTGCCATCTTCCTATCTGTATTACTACACTCTGATGAGTACACATTCACTTAGAACTGCTTCATAATCAAGTTGATGCCTTTTTCTGCATTGTGGTATATGAACTAATACTACCCCTAAGATAGGCTTTGGCATTTATGATTTATTCAGACTGCTTGGCTTTATTTATTTCCCTTAATACATACAAACATTTTGTTTTTCAAAGTCTGTTTAATGAACTAAAGCACTTAATTGTAACACACATAAAAATCAGGAAGGGAGAAAATACTTTGCAGCTTTTAAATGTAAAATCCTGTACCAGTTACTGCAAAAACTAGTGTGAAATGATTTGGAGTTTTGAAAGAAATGGATTTAAGAACAGGGATTACCAAAGCACAAGTTTAAATATAAAAAAAAACATTCAAATTTAACTGAGGTAACACAAGATAAATAGATGAAAAACAAGTTTATTAAAAAAAAAAAAAAAAAAAAAGAAAGTTGAAATGAAAGAAATTGATGCATATAGCCATACACTGATATTTGGTACAATATAAGTTTGGTTAAAAAAAAAAAAAAAAAAAAAAAACATACTCACATAGCGTTTATGTTACTTTAAAAAGTACAACTACTAAACACTATTGTGTTCTAATTGAACAAAGATTAACATTTAACAGGGATAGAAATTTAGAGCATTAAATCCCTCAGGGGAGAAAACCAGATTCCCAAATTTAAGATCCAGGATTATTCACTGCCGGTTCAGAAATCAGAGCTACCTCATAACATCCAAGTGTGACATCAGCTGCACTCTTTACAGGAGACTCAAGATGAACTCTGTGGAGCCTGATCTCAAAGTTTTTAAGTCTGACCCTGAAACCAGAAGAGGATCTTTCTGTCTCTGCAGAATCATTGTGATCCAGTGATTTCAGTTCTGCATGATCACGCTGATGCCTTTGGTCACAGCTGAAGTTCTCTTCCATGTGTGTACGTTCATGAAGGTTATGACTGCTCGATCGTGAAAAGCTTTTGTCACAGTGTCTGCACTTGTATGGTTTCTCTCCTGTGTGGACTCGTTTATGCACTTTAAGCTCACCTGCAGTGGTGAAGGATGACCCACACTGGTCACACACGTACTTTTTGACTCCACTGTGAATGAGTACATGCTTTTTTAATGCACTTGATGTGGGGAAGCCTCTCCCACATTCTTTGCAGTAGTTCATTTTGTCTCCAGTGTGTCTACGCTGATGTAATTTTAGGCTTTGTTGCCGAGTGAAAGTTTTTCCACAAAGGTCACAACGAAAGTCTTTCCCACCACCACAGTGACGACAGGGTTGACTACTGGATCCATCTGTGTCGCTCTGCTTCTAAACAAAGACACAAAGACAGTGTAAGTCAGGGAATTCCTTCAACATTTTTAGAACTTTTATTGTCATTGTGCAGTTTCTTGCACAGCGAAATTGGGTAGCATGTGGAAGGGATTAAGCACCATCACAGATTACAAAGCCAGAGACACTGCGCCGATCAATGCAGACTCTGCATTTACCAATGAGCTGAACGCGTTCTACACCAGTTTCGAGGTTAGCCAGGTGGCTAATGCTAACTACTGCCTTACAACAGAGGACGGTGATGTCAACGGCAAGGGACCGGTGATCCGTATCGTAAAGCACGCCGTCCATGCGTCGCTGAGAGTGAACACAAGGAAAGCGGCTAAGCCAGATAGCATCACCGGCCATCTGCTGCGTCTGTTCTGTGGACCAGCTAGCAAGTAAGCTCACTTCCATTTTCAGTGAGTCTCTGGCAAAGTCTGTGGCCCCCACATGCTTCAAGAGATCCACAATCATCCCTGCGCCCAAGAACAACAAGCCCTCATGCCTGAATGACTACCGGCCAGTTGCACTGACTTTGGTGGTAATGAAGGTGTTTGAGAGGCTGTGGAAAAACATCATCTCCTTCTCCACCACAAATACCACAGATCCACTCCACTTTGCTTACCAACCCAACAGATCCACAGAGGACGTCATCGTCCATATCCTGCACACCACTCTCAGCCATGTGGACAGGAAACAGGGTAACTATGTGAGTAGAGCAGTGGCGAGAGAACACAGGGGTGTGTTCTCTCGCCACTGCTCTACTCTGTCTATACTTCAGACTGCGTGGCCACTCATAGCTCTAATACCATTGTGATCTACTGACGACACAGTGGTGTTGGGTGCCATCTCCAACAACGATGAGGCGGCCTACATGGATGAAGTGAAGAATCTTGCATCGTGGTGCCAGGATAACCACCTCCAGCTGAACGTCTGCAACACCAAGGAGGTTGGTGTAAGTATCCCAGTGTCCACATCTCCTCAGGTATGACATGGTCTGCCCACATACAAAAAGGCTAGCCAGCACCTGTACAACTTCTGACAACTGAGGAAGTTCGGTGTCTGTCCAGGGATCCTCAGAACTTTCGATTCAGCCCCTGTGGAGAGCATCCTCACACAGAACATCTCATCCTGGTATGGGAACGGCTGTACTAAGGATGGCAGATTTATATATTAGATTGCTGCTGAAGGACTCCTCTCCTCTCCCTACAGGACATTTACACCAGGAGATGCTGGTCCAGAGCAGCTCAGACACTGAAGGACCCAGTCCATCCCAACAACAAACCGTTGCTCCACGCCATCCTGTCAAGAACAGAGAGACTCAATACCAGCTTCTGGTTCAGGACATGCAGGTTAAAATAATTCTTCATTTTTGCATCCAGTTTATTTAAAACAAAAACAACTGTATCTAAGCAAAAAGTTATATCATATTCTTCATAAATACACATGAAAAGTTGCAACCAAATCGGTCTCGCTCCCAATTTAAAGCAACAATAACTGATTTTAGTTAGTAAAGAAGATAATAAGTCATCTAACACTGGCCAAATTGTAGCAGTCTTAACTATGGGAGAATGGGGAGATTGTGACTACAGAAGAGTTATTACTTACTGGTTTTATGACTATGGAAGAAATAAATAATAGCTGAGACTAAAATACAATAAGCACTGCTTTTATATGCAGTAGAATTACTAAGGAGTTATTACAGAAAGTTAACAAATTGAATGAGCAGAGTAGTTCCAAACAGTCAGGCTAAAATTAAAAGATAAATACTAGGGGTGCAACGATATTCGTATCGATATTGAACCGTTCGATACAGTGCTTTCGGTTCGGTACGCATATGTATCGAACAATACAACATTTGTAATTTATTTTATCAACTTTCCTTCTGACGATGCTGTCTGTGTTGAGCGCTCAGTGAATCTGCGTTCGACTACTCCGCCTAGGCTCGACAGTGCAGCCTAGGCGGAGTAGTCGAACGCAGATTCACTGAGCGCTCAACACAGACACCATCGTCAGAAGGAAGAGCGCAGGGCAAGCTAGCGAGACAGAAGTTAAGCTCTCCTTACAACATGGACCTCCCCCACCCTCATTCAGATCTGGCGTTTGGAATTATTTTGGTTTTCATGTGACGTATGACCCTGAAGGTAAGCAGTCATGAACTAAAGTAAAACAGTATGTTGGATGTGCCATGCAATGCTCAATTACATGGGTGGGAACTAGTGTGTTAGCGCAGTTAGCTCGTTAACGTGTTGGCCGTCTAGCCCCATGAACGGGCGATCGGCGGTAGCTCGTTAACGGAGATTTGCCGTGTTGTGGCGTTAAGGTCATTTCAACGAGATTAACCTGAAAGCACTAGTGGGAACACAACGAATATGACTGCACATTTACGCAGACATCATCCTAGTGCAAAGACAAGTGGAAGCAGAAAAAAAACAAGCAAGCATGCTACTAACTTTAGCCAAGTCATTTAGACAGCTGTTAGCACATGATTCTCCTTATGCTGCTGAGAATATAGCCCAGAAGAAGCGGATAGTATAGCTTTTATTTTGGAAAGAGACATTTCTCTGTAATAAACTCTCTTTTCCAAAGATGAGTGAATCCTCAATCAGATACAGGGCTTGCAATATCGCTAGCCCAACGTCCCGGAGCTAGCGATTTTTTTCAGTCGGGGTACCAAAATCTATCTCTGCCCTGCCCGTCGGGCTATTGTAGGAAGGAAAAATATATGTCAATGCTTTTGCATTCTTTCGGAAATGTAGCTGGGTAATTATGTCATTGGCATCGGTGAGCCACTGTCAATATGTGACATATTGAAGTCGCGTTTGAATTTGCACTTGTTTTTTTGCTTTCACTTTGCAATCGTGCGAACTGTGTATAGAGAGCGACAGCACTGATCTGTGAGTGATGATAATTTGTGCACCAATTCCTCTGACATCGTCTTATTAATCGTTAGCTTACTATGCAAACATGACGAGTGAAATCTCCCGCAGCTTAAACATGTGAGAGGTTGATCGCGCAGAGAATCGCTGAGCTTATGTGAGTGCGTGTGTAAAAGCAGCAGGATATATATTTGACTACGATGACCTGGATGACTGAGAACCTTCACAGACACAGATATATTATAGTTCTGCTGAGCCAAATAAGACAGGTCAGGGTGAAGAAGTGACAGCCAAAGAAAAGCTTACCACAAAACGGAGAAGTTATGACAAATCAGACTATAAGGCAAATAGAAAGTGCAGCTTTATGGTTTCATGGACAAAATAATTTCTGTGGCTGCAATATGACGAGCTAAATAACCAGGGCTGCACATAAGTGGTCCGCAGGTGCGCATTCGCTGTCAAAATAAAAAACACGCACAAGGGTTAGGGTTAAATTTAAAAACTGTACTTTTGAGTTAAAATATATATTTATAATTTTAATAAATGACAAATTAAAAAGGCATGAACATTTTTTTTTGTATCGAAAAAATATCGAACCGTGAATTTTGTGTATCGTTGCACCCCTAATAAATACATACCTCACAGTAACTGCACTTGTAGAGTTTCTTTCTGGTGTGGATCTCTTGGTGGAGTTTCAGGTGACGTGGAGATTTAAAAGCCTTATTGCACAGGTCACATTTATAAGGTCTCTCCTCAGTGTGGGTAAGCATGTGGCTTTGTAAGTGTGTGGCTGTTGTAAACAGTTTCCCACACTGATCACAGCAGAAACCATCCTGTCCGGTATGAATCCGTAAGTGAACATTGCGGTACCCTGGCGTGCTGAAGGATTTCCCACAAATGTCACAGCTGTACGCCTTAACTCCAGAGTGGGTAACTAGATGACATTGTAAGTTACTAATTTGAGCAAAAGTTTTACCACACTGATTACAGCTGTATGGTTTAACTCCACTGTGGATGTTTTTGTGTGTTTTTAAGCTTCTAGGATACGTAAAAGACTTTCCACACAACTCACAGCTGTATGCTTTAACTCCACTGTGGATGAGTTTGTGTGTTTTTAAGCTTTGAGAATGGGTAAAAGACTTTCCACACAAGTCACATCTGTGTGCTTTAACTGCACTGTGGATGATTCGGTGTGTTTTTAAGCTTCCAGCTTGGGTAAAAGACTTTCCACACAACTCACAGCTGTATGCTTTAATTCCACTGTGGATGAGTTTGTGTGTTTTTAAGCTTTCAGCTTGGGTAAAAGACTTTCCACACAACTCACAGCTGTATGGTTTAACTCCACTGTGAATTAGTTTGTGTGTTTTTAAGCTTCTAGGATAGGTAAAAGACTTTCCACACAATTCACAGTTGTACGCTTTAACTCCACTGTGAATTAGTTTGTGTGTTTTTAGATATCCTTTCTGACTAAAATATTTTCCACACAACTCACAATTGTATGCTTTAACTCCACGGTGCATGAGTTGGTGTCTTTTTAGGCTTCCAGGCTGGTTAAAAGACTTTTCACACAACTCACAGCTATATGGTTTAACTCCGCTGTGGATGAGTTGGTGTGCTTTTAAGTGTCCTTTCTGGGTAAAACATTTTCCACACAAGTCACACCTGTACGGTTTAACTCCACTGTGGATGTTTTGGTGTGTTTTTAAGCTCCCAGACTGGGTAAAATCCTTCCCACACTCTTCACAGCTGTATATTTTCTCTCCCGTTCTTCTGTGAGGTTTGTCGGCCTCCTGAGAGCGCTGACTTCTCGCTCCATGTTGGTCCTGCAGTGACAGAGATACAAACAGAGGCAGTGAGTGAAATGCAGTCGTGGAACAAACTGAAACTGACTCCATTAGTGGAATCAAAGATGTCAACAAACACCAGCTGTGCACAGTTTCAATAACAGTGTAACTGTCATACTTTTCTCACCTCCTGCGTTGAAGTCATTGTTTCCTCTGTAGTGGCTGAGCTGAGTCCAAATGGCTGAAACTGTTCCTCTGCTGCTCCACCAGACTCTTCTCCTCCTGTTACTCAGCTGGGACACAAAAGTATAGATATGTATTTTATCCCTGACAAGAAGAAGCAGAGCAAATAAACATTACTACACTCAGTGACAACAATACCTATGAAGCTTCAAGGTGAAACCCCAGAAGCAAAAAGAAAGTCATCAGCTGCCTACAAGAAGTTGAAAGGGAAAAAGCCACTGAGCTCCCTGCATACCACCACCTTTACCCGGTGGATGCTGCACCCTGTATATATGAACTTCCATATATACACAAAGAAGGAGTCCCACTCAGGCTCATTGGTAGCAGCATAAACTCAGCCACCTACAACATTTCCAAGCACCTCATCACCATCCTAGCTCCCCTTGTGGGGAACACAGCCCATCACATCAAAAACTCTGCTGACTTCACCAACAAGGTCCACAAACTTACACTTGATCCAGATGAAACCAGAGTGTCCTTTGATGTGGTCTCACTTTTCACTTGTACACCCCCAACCGAGGCAGTGGAGACTGTCAGGAAACAACTACATCAAGACAGCTCCTTAAAACCAGAACCAGCTTCACCCTGATCAGGTCTGCACACTGTTAGACCTCTGCCTTACCACCACATATTTTAAATACAACGAGGGTTTCTACAGACTCAAACATGGATGTGCTGTGAGCTCCCCAGTGTGTCCCATTGTAGCCAAACTTTACATGGAGGAGTCAAAGGAGCTTGCAAAGAAAAGCGTCTGGACTTCTTTAAGTTGCTTGAAGACGTTTCACCTCTCATCCGAGAAGCTTCTTCAGTTCTAAGGTCAAATGGTGGAGAGTCCCAGATATAAACCTAGTGGCAGTTTCCCCCCACAGAGGGACAAAAGGACCCCCTGATGATCCCCCCTGATGATCCTCTAATCGCCTGAGCCAAGGTGGGAAACTGGGTGTGGGTCCCAATCAGCCAGAGTTTCGGGTGAGTTCATTGTGAAACCTGGCCCCACCTTATCATGCGAATTCCTGAGGTCAGATGGCCCAGGATGTGAGTGGGCGTTAAGGCGTCTGGGAAGGGATCTCAAAACTGGATTATAGATGAAAGATTATAGATGATTAAAGATTATAGATGAAAGAAGTCATCTATGTCCACTGTGAGTGACCATCTTTGAACAGAGGCGGGGGTTTACGACACCAACTCTCTGCCATCTATAATCCAGTTTTGAGATCCTTCCCAGACGCCTTAACGCCCACTCACATCCTGGGCCATCTGACCTCAGGAATTCGCATGATAAGGTGGGGCCAGGTTTCACAATGAACACACCCGAAACTCTGGCTGATTGGGACCCACGCCCAGTTTCCCACCTTGGCTCAGGCGATTAGAGGATCATCAGGGGGTCCTTTTGTCCCTCTGTGGGGGGAAACTCCCACTAGGTTTATATCTGGGACTCTTCACCATTTGACCTTAGAACTGAAGAAGCTTCTCGGATGAGAGGTGAAACGTCTTCAAGCAACTTAAAGAAGTCCAGACGCTTTTCTTTGCAAGCTCCTTTGACTACGAGGACCTGGATGACTGAGAACCTTCACAGACATATTTACATGGAGGAAGTGGAAAGAAAGGCTCTTGGCTCTTTAACAGGAAGACTCTAGACTAACTTTTTGCCAAGATTGCCCTGGTGTGCCTAACTTTTTTCCTTAGGTGCACCACAATTTTTCAACCACATCGTTGAACACCGCAGTTTTAACTGTGACTTTTTCTTTAAATTGCTGTGCTTACAGACAATATTGATTTGTAAATGATTAACTAACAATCTTGTCAACACAAAGTTCTTTATTTGGAACACTGCTCTACAAGAAAGATATGTTACTGAAAAAGTGCTTGTGCTTAAAGTGCTTTGGCAGTTTTAGGTAATATTGTAGACAATGTTAAACTTAGTCATCACATCGGCCTCCTCCGTCGACCTGTTTGCTGCTGCCTGCCACTGAAAGCAGTGGGGAGTTGGGGCACTTGGACAATGCATTTATCACAACATATACGGTAATTGTTTTCTGGATACACTGTGCTTTTTCAGCGTTTCAATTAAGAGTCATGAATACAGAATTGCCGGGCATGGTCTTTCCACACTCACGACAGTAAACGCTAGTGGTGCAACGGATCACGGTTGATCCGAAATCCAAACCGATCCCTCTCCACGGTTCGGTACGCACGTGATCCGAAGATTCGAAAAAGAAAAGAAAAAAAAGTATGTGTTTGGTGCGCTTGATCAGTCTGTCAAGCAGTAGTTATGGTCAGCGCTAGCGGTCCAAGTGAAGGAGCAGAGGAGTTTGCGGCATTTAAGCAGCCTTTTGCTGCCCGATCCGACCGGGCTAAAGCTATTACTAAAGCTATTGGGGTGTTTAGCTGCAGACGGGAGGCCGTATTCCGTTGTGCAAAACAAGTGGTTTAAACTGTGATGAACGTGCTTGAGCCACGCTATGATATCTCGTTGTGCGTCCACTTCAGTGTGACAAGATGGTTCCAAGCATGTATGAGCAGGAGAAGTTTAAAGTCATGGCTGAACTGTCCCAGGCATCTTCTGTTGCTCTAACTACAAATGGGTGAAGCTCCAGGGCAACGGAAAGCCACGTGACCGTGACTGCTCGTTATATCACAGCGGAGTGGTAGATACAAAGCCCTGCACTGCCCTATAGATTACATTAGATTAGATGGAACTTTATTTATCCCTCGGGTGGGTTCCTCCGGGAAATTCAGTTTCCAGTAGCACAGCACCGACAGAAGTTGCAGAATGTGAGCAGAAATATACCATATTTACACATATATAAATACAGAGAATACAAAAGGGATAAATAGAATAAATAGGAATAAGAATACAAGGGAACGGCACATTTCAAGTATTGTGAGTCTATTACACCGTTGGATATTAACAAAAACTATTGCACAGTGAAAAGGCACTACAGCTACTTGTTCCCCCCTTTGTCCCCGTTTCCCCTCCCTCTCCCCTCCAGCGAGGAGTTAAACAGTTTGATGGCGTGTGGGACTTTTTAAGTCTGCTGGTCCTTGCCTTTGGGAGAAGCAACCTGTCACTGACAGACTCCTCTGGTTGTTTATGGCCGTGTGCAGAGGCTGCAGAGGCTGCCCAGCCTGGTCCATAATGTCCATATTGCACCTTAATTTGTTTTTATATAAGTGCGTGGAATGAGTCTTCAGTTGATTAAATAAGTAAATGGCGAGTCGAATTTTTGTCTTTTTTTCTATTTTTGATGATCCAAAAATCGATCCGATCCGTGATTTAAAACCGTGATCCGATCCGTACCGTGAGATTTTTGATCTGTTGCACCACTAGTAAACGCAGTGCATTATGTTGTCAGCTTTACTGTATCACAGCCAGGGAAATTGGTCAAGCTACTCTATTCGAAATGTATTCACGTTCCCCCTTTTACTGTCAGTGGGCTGTGGCTCGGAGTCAATCATATGTGGCTCATTATTTGATGCGGTCTCTGAACCAGTGTTAAAAATAAGCTGAAAGGTTGATGGCTCCGTGTCAGAGCACTGGCTATGAATTTCAGACAGATCAGGCCTTAACTTAATGAAAAAGTTATCAATTGTTCTTTTCATCTTTCCTCATCACCCACAGCTACATCCCGTTCTTTCGAGCCTCGGCCTAGATTTCTATAATCCATTTGATTCTGATTCAGCAGGTCTGGACTTGATTCAATTCAATTTTGACTCACACAGTCAGAAATATTATAATTCTAGTAATTTATCAGTATCGACATTTGTCAGACTTCATCAGAGGTGTAAGCATTATGGCAGTCAAAGTATTTGAGGATAAAACACAGGAAAACATGAAGGACATTTCCCTGGCCTGGCTTTTTACAGCAGATAACCCGTTTTAGCTGTTTTGTGGTTGTTGAAGTAGTTTTGTGAGTTTTAACCTGAGATTCTGGCATTTCTGGCAAAATATATTTATATTTCAAAATCCATTTACGATTTAATAAATAGATATCGCATTGTTCATGCTAAAATCAATTTGAATCAGTTTTGAATCGATTTTCTAAACCCACCCCACCTCACACACCAGGGTGAGTTGGGGTGGGTTTAGAAAATCAATTCAAAATTGATTATCACTTCAAATAGAAATGAGGCTGTAGAGGTTTGGTGCAGGCAGAAAAACAGCTGCAGGGACAATGAAAAGACTTTTCTGCTCCAACTTCTCCCAGCATGCTGAGCTAATGATTAGTTGGTGTTTTTCTCCAAACACTCTCTCACTCTTCTCTCAACGTGTTCACAATAAACTGTGAACAGACACCGAGGAGAGCAGCAGAAGACCTCATTCAGGAGCTAAACTCAACATGAACTGAACTCACAGTAAAGTTAGCTCGGTGCTTACCTTTAGATGAGCCCACAAACCGAGAGAAACTCCGCGATGAAGCTGCAACTCTTTCCAAACACAGGAAACAGATCAGGGAGCAGAGACCCACGTGGTTCACGCTGATCTCAGCTACGATCCAGGAGACAAGGGTGGGCAGATCGATGCAGATATCAGGACGTTGGTAGTGGTTTATGATCGATGCTTTAGTTTGTTTCTCTCCTCTAACTTCACTACTTTACTTCCGTTTCGTGAAAAAGCAGCTCTCTCTGCTCCTCTCCTGCGCACACACTTTGCTCCGCCCCCTTCTTCCTGCTTTCCCGTTATTAATCTTGCAAACAGCAACGCAGTCAGAGAGGGAAAGAATATCCAGGTCGCTCATTTAGTGCTGAAATGAAGTTTCAGTCATACCTGTAAACTAAAAGCTGACATTAAAAATAATATATTTTTTATATATTATATTAATCCCAATCAAATCTACCCTTTCACAGGGTAGAAAGGGGAGTGGATGCTGCCGCTGCTGACAGACCACGTGACTTTCGCGCATTGCATTGTGGGTACAAGTGGCAAAAAAATCAAAACACTGCATCAAGCGCTAGTATTTCCAGCACCGGTAATAATTAATTCTGCGGTTTTAATCCCTACTTGCATTTTATTTGCCCCAAAAACAGTGATGTACAAAACGACGGCGAACACGGCAGGTCTGTACAAAGACAGACTTGACGAAAAGGCAAAAAAAAGTACTTTTGGACATATTTACTGTCAGATATTAGCACCAGCTGTTAGCCACTGGGCTGTTTTCGGATAGCTGGTGTTCTGGGAATCGATCCTACCTGGAAAAACATCCTACCCAATGTTTCCGCGCAGACGTGGCGCATGCGCACAAATCCAACAACGAATTAACTTTTTTCTCTCACCCATCCGGAATACTTCTTAAGGTTATGGTTATAGTATAACGTCATGCTAAGGTGCTGTTCTTCCTTCTGTGCCATTGTAAGGTGACCTTGAGGGTCTTAAAGGCGCCTATATATAAAATGTATTATTATTATTATCATAATCATCATTATTACTATTATTAGAATGTGTTAAATTACCACTTTTATTAGAATTTAACAATCCAACTTTAAACTTCAAGAATAAAGACGTCTGAACATAAAAACAGTTTTTATTTTTCGAGTCAAATCATTCTTATTTATGTAGCACATTTAAAAACAGCAGAAGTTAACCTAAAGTGTTTTTCAGACAACACATTCACATTCCATGTCTCCAAAGATCACAGTTTCACAACACATGATAAACTATGAAAGCTGCATTTGGTTGTTTTAATCAACACAACAAAACACACCAACAGTGGAAAGAAAAATTCACACACATCATGAAATGTTGATGAACCATGGTGATTGTGACAGAGCAGTGAACTTCATAATAACTTCATACTGTCACCGGGTTCAAACTAAAGGAATGCTCACAAGAAATCATCAGAGTATCAAACTGTAACATTATAAACATTATTACTTAAAAAAATATTTTGTAGTATTTAGTTACTTTTATAATAGTGTAAATCAATTGTTAACTCAGTTACTTTTTTGAAGAAGTAACTATAACTAATTACTTCTTCAAAATAACTTGCCCAACACTGAAAACAACCCGATGAGATCCATGCCAGTGCACACAAACTGGACCTCCACTAATGGTAACATGCGCAAAGGTGGTTTTGGAATGGTTAGCCTTTATTTCATTAGTCACTGTAAAAGCTGCTCTTTAGAAACACAGGAGTGCACACTGCACTAATATTTTTTTTCAGCTTATCTTCCTGTAATCTCACTTCAGGTATTAACAATCACACAGTTTTGTGTTTGGACTTTGGAAGGAAAAATCATCTTTTTAGCATCTCAAACACGCCCTCTGCAAACTTCATACCCACAGCAGGTTTTTGCAAAAAACCCTGTTCACTGCGAGTGGAGAACAGCCAAGTCTCCTCCTTTGATAAACCTCCACATGTGCCACTGAAAACAGTTAAATTAGTTTGAATCTGAAATCCTGGCTCAAGCTATTTGTTGTGAGACAATTTCTTAATTTTACACACTAAACTGCTTATTTAGACACACTTTACACAGAGTTAATCAAATACAACTAATGCTTTAACAGCATAAGGATTTCATAATACAAACATCAAATCAACAAGAAAACAGCTTCAGAACATCTGGATCAAAACGCATTCACTAAAAATAACAAAATGTGGCCAATTTGTGGATACGGTAAACACACTAAAGTGAAAGGAGGAGCCAAAAGTAGAGGTTTGATGGAATTTTAATTACCTAAAATGTGATGTTTAAAATGGTCCTGATGTGTGCTGCTGTAGTGATGTGACGGTCGCGAACGAAACGGCTCTTAGAGCCGACTCTTTGAGTTGAGAGCCGGCTCGTGTTTTTTTTTTTCTTTCTTTCTCTCACCCTCTCTCTCGCACTTGTTTTCTGCTTCACTCCGCATGTAAGCCTTGTGCTTGCACAGGGCAGAGGGGGGAGGGGCAGTAGTTACACTCGCAGTAGCACAGGAACAGAGCGGGAGGGAGAGAGAGGCCGTATCCCAATTCAGGGTCTGCAGCCTTAAAGGCCGCATTTTAAGGCCGATTACGTCACAGCGACGCGACCAAGGCTGTCCCAATTCAAAGGCTGCTCGAAATGCGGCCTCAAATGCGTCCTTCATTTCCCTGAATTTTAAGGATGTGGCGGTGTAGACTTCGTGGCCCAACATATCCCAGACTTCATAGCGCGGAGGTGGGTGTGGATAATTTTGCCGAAAAAAACGGTGCAAGAGGAGCGGCCGAAGAGTAAACTTTTAAAAGTAAGTACTGAATATTATGTAACTTATTTATGCGCGAATGTTTAATAATGAAGAACATTAAAACATTCCTGTTGGCCACATGTCGGCAAAGTTATGTGACATTAGTGATGTTTGTACTAACTTGGTTTTAAAGCCTTTACTTTAAAATATACGCCGTTCAATAGCTGACCTTAATCTTACAGAGAATGTGATGATTTTATGGATAATTAAAGTCAGTCATATATCCACAAACACAACAAGCTGAAAGTCAGTGATGCTGCTCGGTTTGCAGTCCTGAATATCACGGCACAAGCAGGATTCACTGCACTGTTAATGTTAGCTATGTTATATTGCTGCCTCTGTTCGGTGGTGTCGAGCCAAACGGACTTTAACGTGTGTTTGAACGAGCTGACGGTTCACTCGTTAAGCTGAAAGAAAGATGCTTTAATCACAGCAGTCACACATGTGTCCACTGTACCATCTGGGAACTCTTCTTGTTTAGCACTCGTAATAACACAAACACTAAATCCTGCTTCTCTGGTGCTGTTGTGTAGCAGTGTGTACACCTGAGACTGTCACCTGTCTGTCTGTCCTGCACTCTCTCTGTTTCTTTCTCTCTGATTGTGGAATAAAAGTATGAACATGTGTTTATAAGTTACACTTGTGTTTGAATCCTGCAGCTTATCACACATTTGATTTCCATGTGTGACGACTGCAAGTGTCCAGAGTGAGGACAGACTGAGGGACCCACTGCTGCACATCATCTGTGAGGCTTTGCAGCCCTGATGATCCACCAGGACAAACTCAGCAGTGTGTGAGGAAGAGGAGGAGGAAGAGCCAGCAGCAGCTGACAGATGGAGAGAATAGACAGACTGTTCCCTGTTTGTGAAGGACTGCTAGGAAAGTTTAACATAACTGTCTGTGCTGAATCAGTCTTATTAGGTAATGTTCAAATAATGTGATCATCCCAGTGTTTTCAGTGTGGGAGAAAGTACTCAGAGTACTCAGGGCCTTCAAGTTACACACTATGAAAGGCAGAAACAAGTTCACTGCTGTAATAACTAATAATGATTAACTATAATATTGGTCATATTATATTTACACTGACTTTAGTCTCAAGAACAACGTTAGCTAATTGTTATTTAATAGCTAATCTTAAAATGACTGTTCAGTACAGAAATGAAGCCCAACAATCATGTTTTGCAGTTCCGTGGTCTCAGCCTCAGATACTCCTCAAATCACACAAAGCTCTTGTAGCAACAAATAAACAAATGAACAAAATATGTTCTTCTTCATTTCTGTCAAATAAAGCTGTATGAAACGTTTCCAGCTGTTGCTAGGCAACCTGGGCAGCACGACGGAGGCTAGACCGTCCCATTTCACAAGCCTCGCACTTCCGGTCTTAGTGGTCTTTGAGTACGCGGCCCTTGTGGACCGTTAAGGCTGCGTAGGTTAAGGCTGCAGAACCTGAATTGGGATACAGCCAGAGAGAAAGTGAGCCAGGGACAACAACGTCACATTAGAAAGGTATAGTAATTATCAAATCAACTATTTACAGTTGCGGATGATAAAGGATTCAGAAAGTTTATTCATGCAGGCGTATATGACAGAAAATGTGCATCTTCTTTTCTTTTGCATATTTTAATTTATATTTAATTGTATTGTGGTTTGCAGTGTTTTGTGTTGTTTCACTTTAAATGTGTTTAAATGGAAAAGGTTGAAAATTTAAATAGTTAAAAGTTGAAATGTAAATAGTTGTTTTTTGTATTTTATTACATTTTATGTGGAGTGAATAAATAAAAGCATATTTACAGTGGCCCCTAGAGACAAAGCACGTACAAACTCCAAACAGAAGTGCTCCAGGATGCTAGGCGCAGTGTTGAGCTTTTGTTACCTGGTGGCTACACAAGCCAGGGTGTACCAATGACCTAATTTGGTGTGTGGTAGTAACAGGTGAACATTTTTAATCATAATTATTTGAATATATAAGAGTGCTTGTGTATAAATATACAAACAATACACATATGCTTTCAATTGTGTAATTTAAGTGATCTAGGTAGCTCTGTTTTGGAAGTTCAGTTAATGCTAGACATGTGTTTTGGAGTTTGTACATGCTTTGTCTCTAGAGGCCACCGTATATATTTCTATATAAACATATATAAATAAAACCACGTTTTATTTTAAACATTAGTAATTCCTTTTGTACATAATGTTATATCATTGTTAATGATAAATTAATTAAAGCAACAAAACAACCTGAAGAGCCAGTTGGGAGCCGGTAAGCTGGCAATCTTTTTAGTGAGCTGAGCCAAAAGAGCCAGTTCTCTAAAAAGAGCCGGAATTCCCATCACTACTTTGTTGCCACTGTGAATAAGAGGTTACACTAACTCACTGCTCCATCTTCTGGTACAAACTGAAAGTAAAGCCCAGAGAACAGAGGCGATTTTTAACCCCACTTGAGATCAGATCATGTTTTTTTAATTCACTTGGTTTGGGGAAGCCTCTCCCACATTCTGTTTAAATTAAGTCGTAAATATATTTGAAATATAATTCTGTGTTCTGATGGACTCTACATTCAAGATTCAGGAAGTTTATTGTTCATATACATCACAAAAAACCAAACGGTACTCAGAGCCATGAAATTCTTCCTTAGCAGGTTCCCTTCAATGTGTGTAATCTCATGACGTTTACAATGAGCCGATGTAGGAGGCTTCTGTCAGAGTGTCTGCACTTGTATGGTTTCTCTCGTGTGGACTCATTTATGCACTTTAAGGTCACGTGCAGTAATGAAGGATGACTGACAATGGTCACAAAGGTGCTTTTGAATACCAGTGTGAAGGAGATAGTGCTTTATGGTTAATTGCTTTTTTATTAATTGACTTGATGTGGGGAAGCCTCTTCCACATTCGTTGAAGTAGTTCATTTTGTACCCAGTGTGTCTACACTGATGTGGTTTTAGGCTCTCTTGATGTTTGAAATGTTATGCACAAACAACGCAACGACACACTTTCCCACCACCACATTGACGACAGGGTTGAGAACTGGATCCATCTGTGTCGCTCTGCTTCTAAATAAAGACAGTGTAAGTCAGAGAATTCCTTCAACATTTTTATCCTGAACATTGCCTGAAATAAAGAGCATCTTTGCCAGTGTCCAATTACATTTTACTGTTTACATTATAACACTCAGCTTACTGGCCGAAAATGTCTCTTAATTCGTTGGAAATCTACTTAATGGGAAGATTGGATGTTAAACCCCTGGATGCTCTACTCTGCATGCCACAAGATAATAACCCCAAGGTACTCTCTAATGGATCCATTGGACTTTGAATGTTAGATACATAGAAATGAGACAAGGTTTAAAACTTTACTTTTTTCCAACATCAGTAAAGTTTCAGGAGATTTGTGTCAGAATTCACTGAGTTTTCATGTCTCATTTCGTTTCGAAATTAAACTAAATGCACATTGTACTTCAAAATAACTGCAACTGTAAAAAGAAAGAAATATAAATACATACCTCACAGTAACTGCACTTGTAGAGTTTCTTTCTGATGTGAATCTGTTGGTGGACTCTTAGGGAACGTGGCTCTTTAAAAGCCTTTACACATAGGTCACATTTATAAGGTCTCTCCTCAGTGTGGGTAAACATGTGCTGCTGTAAGTCTTTGTGTGTCACAAACAGTTTGCCACACTGATCACAGAAGCAAAAATCATTTTTGGTGTGAATCCGTACGTGTATATTTCGGTGCCCTGGCTGGGCAAAATTTTTTCCACAAATGTCGCAGCTGTACGGCTTGATTCCAGAGTGGGTAACTTGATGGCTTCTTAAGTGGCTACTGCGTGTAAAAGCTTTACCACACAAGTCACAGCTGTGTGCTTTAACTCCACTGTGGATGAGTTGGTGTGTTTTTAAGTGTCCAGGTTGGCTAAAAGATTTTCCACACAAGTCACAGCTGTACGCTTTAACGCCACTGTGGATAAGCTGGTGTGTTTTCAAGCTTCCGAGATGGGTAAAAGACTTTCCACACAAATCACACCTGAACGGTTTAACTCCACTGTGAATGAATTTGTGTGTTTTTAAACTTCCAGCCTGAGTAAAAGAATTTCCACATAAGTCACAGATGTACGGTTTAACTCCACTGTGGGTGATTTGGTGTGTTTTTAAGTGTCCAGCCTGGGTAAAAGATTTTCCACACTCAGCACAGCTGTACGATTTAATTCCTCTGTGGATGAGTTGGTGGGGTTTCAAGTTTTTAGGATGGCTAAAATCCTTCCCACACTCCTCACAGCTGTATTTTTTCTCTCTCTTTTTTCTGTGAGGTTTGTCGGCCTCCTGGGAGCGCTGACTTCTCGCTCCATGTTGGTCCTGCAGTGACAGAGATACAAACAGAGCTTTTAAAAAAACAAAAAACAAAAAAACAACCAGCTGTGCACAGTTTCAATAACAGTAACTGAGATATTTTCTCACCTCCTGCGTTGAAGTCATTGTTTCCTCTGTAGTGGCTGAGCTGAGTCCAAATGGCTGAAACTGTTCCTCTGCTGCTCCACCAGACTCTTCTCCTCCTGTTACTCAGCTGGGACATAAAAAGTATAGATATGTATTTTATCCCTGACAAGAAGAAGCAGAGCAAATAAACATTACTACACTCAGTGACAACAATACCTATGAAGCTTCAAGGTGAAACCCCAGAAGCAAAAAGAAAGTCATCAGCTGCCTACAAGAAGTTGAAAGGGAAAAAGCCACTGAGCTCCCTGCATACCACCACCTTTACCCGGTGGATGCTGCACCCTGTATATATGGACTTCCATAGATACACAAAGGATTGGATTGGCAGCAGCATAAACTCAGCCACCTACAACATTTCCAAGCACCTCATCACCATCCTAGCTCCCCTTGTGGAGAACACACACCATCACATCAAAAACTCTGCTGACTTCACCAACAAGGTCCACAAACTTACACTTGATCCAGATGAAACCAGAGTTTTAAATACAACAACGGTTTCTACAGACAGAAACAGGGATATGCAATTAGCTCCCATGTTTTTACTCATTGTAGCCATCCTTTACATGGAATAAGTGGAAAGAAAGGCTCTTTGCTCTTTAATAGGGACAGCAGCTAACCACATGATAGGGTGAATCAAGGTTTGAAAATGGTTTCACTCAAAATCTCTGGTGATAACGACTCACGCTTTTTCCACACGTTTGTTCTTGCGTTACGAACAAACGCAAAAACGCTGAAGGTGAGCTGATAGTAAGAGGGTCATCATCTCACAATACATAGGATTCTCAGACCTAATGCAGACCTAAGTCATGGTTTACTTGATGCCTGCAAACAGGCACAAACTGAAACTCTCTAAGGCTTTTGTAAAGACACTGAAGCAGTGGACTGATGAGGCTGTGGAGAATCTGCAGGTGTGTCTGGACTGCACCGACTGGCAGGTTTTCAGGATTGTTACCAACAGTTTGGATTATGTTACGGAATAAACATATATTCTTAATGCTTATTTTCTGATTATATTCTTTTATGTATGTTAATAATAAAGGCCTCTATAAAGCAAGGCCAGCTGTGAGAGAGAACTAGGTCAGAGGGTGACAGGTCGCCTTAGCAACAGAAGCTTAAGTTAGTGGAAGTTTAAAAAACAGGAAGTTTAGTGCAGAGCTGCACAGACATATTAATAAAATACAGGAAACCAGACAGAAAAAGTGGAACTAGTAACACAGAAGGAGGTTTTTTTTGATTGAAACTATGTGTGACGTGTAAAGGACTAAAATAACACCTATATGATTGACATTTTTGGCTTCTAATGCTAGAGATTTTGCAACTGGCTTTTTGGGCTGTGCAGGTCTCTCTCTTCTGGGAGATAATTAAATAAAAATTATAAATATTTTGATTAACTGAGTCGTGTTCTCTCTATTCAGTAAGAGAATGACAAGAACCAGATTTAATAATTATTATAGAGATGCTGTGATAACCTGTGACGTCAGCTTCTGTGAGGACAGCTGCACAGCATCAAACACCAGGGTGAGTTAGAATAATGACGAGCTCTGGTTTACAGCAGGAAGTGTTTCAGAGTGGGGACAGAGACAGTTTGAAAGACTTTCAGGTCCAAAAACTGTTTTCAGCTAATGACTCTGCTTCAGTCTGGAAAACACTCCGACAGTGAACCAACCACAAGCCTGAAGACTCCACTCCACCAACAACTCCCCCACTTCAGGCTTTCAGTTGTTTACGAGCACTTCACTGACCCTCCAAGTGAGGCCTGTAAATCTTTGCCTCCAAATGCTAAAAGTTAACATGAAAATTACACCTGTTTTTACAGGCATGTTCAAGTTTGGGATATGCAGGACTTCAGCTGGTGCAACATCATCTATGATGTGACCCAAGCCCCTGGCCCTTACCTCAAGGATTGGTTTGTTAACCATACCACAGAAAGGGTTGATGTGTGGTAGCTATGCAGGGATGGCAAGCTGAGAGCTAGACTACCCTTTGAAGGGAAAGGAACCTGTGCATTAGTTTCTCTGCTCATGCCTTTCAACTTGTTCACACTCAAAGACTTTAAGCAGTTGCCCCAAATCGTAAAGGAGTGGGGCATAGAAACTAGAAACTGGGAGTTGTCTTCCCTAAAGTAACACTGATGTATTAGCAGAAAAACACTATTCACTGCATCTTGAGTAAATATTATAAAGGAGTGTAGCATAAACAGGAGTGAAATGACAGAAAAATGTAGTAAAGCTAGGCAACACTCTTTTCAGAAAACTGAAGGAATGCATCTCTCTGTCTTCATGTCCCTCGAATCAGTCTTTTTCCTCCGGCCTTGTTGTGACTCCTCTGCCATCCATTATCCAAAGCACGGAGAGAATCATGTACAGGTAGACCATGTAACTGAACTCTTTCTGTAAGAGCATCTCACACATATCTGTTCCCAGGATAATATTGTGTATGCCATTGCTTCCTTGCAACTAAATAAATGCATTGGAGCTTGCTGCTCATTAGTGAAGTTATCTAAAATTCTAACACTACAGCAGATTGCTCTAATCCATTTCCTGTTATCAATTCAAACAGGAACCACGGACATGCTATGGCTATTCATGGTGCCTTTAGGTGCACCTCATAATTTCAGCAATCCATACTCTTAAAGACATAAAGTTGTTTAAAAGAACATTTTGGGTTAATTTTGATTTGCTGGAATAAATTATAAGTTAGTTAATACAGTATCATAACCAAGCTGTTACCAACTATTAAGCCTGTATTTTTCTCAAAGCTGTCTTCAGAAATGTGAAATTATTACATCCAGAAATTACAAGAATTCCCACATTCACGGCTGTAGCAGCATATATTCAAAGATTCATAATTAAAATCACCTTGAGGTGACTGTTGTTGTGACTTGTTGCTGTATAATTGAAATTGAATTCAAATAAAATGTTTCCTGCAAACCTTAAACATGTTCTCTTGTACACTTGTGATCATTTTCAAATTGTATGGCTGTAAAAATGTGACATTTTCTCCCAAAGTCACAGTATCAGCCCATTCCCCTGTGTAGAGACAGGCATTTTTTTATTCATTTATATTCTTTACACTCCCAACCAGTATTGTTCGGCTCAGTCACTGGGTACATTTCTGATTATTTTACATCTGGTTAAGCATCTCTATTAAGGGGTCAAAGGTCTCTCTCGTACTTTCAGCGCTGCCAAATCTGGATGTAAGTCCTCACTGCACTGTGTGTGTCTGTTTCCTGATTCAGTAAAACACATGCAGCTCTCCCAAAATGTGACAGCATCACTGTTTTTGTCCTCCTCTTCTCCATGTATCTTATCAGTATACAAGGCTCACACCAATGCTAATGGAAAATGTAATGCTAGTGTCATGCTAATCAACAATGTCTGTGAAGGTTCTCAGTCATTCAGGTCATCGTAATCGAAGGAGCTTAGAAAGAAAGCGACTGGACTTCTTGAAGACGTTTTACCTCTCATCTGAGAAGACAGATGATAATAAATTATAATAAAAACGCTAAGAATTATGTGTCATTTTAGTCTCTTTAATTTTCCTTAACTAAAAGCACAAGAATCAAAACAAATGCTCAGAAAACACAAGTCTTGAGAATAGAGGCTCAAATTTGATCCTATAATTGAAAATACTATAATATCATAATTATTGTTAGCTATAGATGTTGCAAATTTAAGGGATACATATACAGCAGGTGGAGAAATACTCTGATCATTGCTTTCGGTCCTCTTTGGATGCTGACTGTCTTTTGTTCTATTAAAAGTATTTCGACAGACACACAAAGCTGGACATCTTTAGTTCTGAGTCTAAGAAGGTTAGAAAAAAGTGACTGAAAATCTTGTGCAAATCTCTGCAAATGTTTCACCTCTCATATATACAGTGTAAGAGTCATTTACAGGGACTTCATGTTCTATGTGAGGTAACTTGTTTGATGCATATTCTGAAATTTGATGTTTGATAATACTGTATATTGTCATTATTTTTGGTTTATTTTGAAAAGTCTCAACAGGATCTTTAACTTTATTGTGAAAGGGTTATATGAAAAATAAATAAGCGGTCGGCTGAGCCACACGATGGTTTTACTGTCTTTGCTGACGAACCGACGCTTATCCGTCCGTAGTGTGGTTATTTTAACTGTAGGAGAAAGAAATTAATATAATAACTACAGACAGTTATGACTGAATTATATAAAGCACTGCATGAAAAACACCAACGACGTGATTACAGATATGCTGATCCCAGCAAAGAAGAACCGAAACAAAACAGCCTTTTAAATAACCGTGGATGTCGTTTTTAAACCGTGGATGTGGTGACCGTGGTAAACACAAACCAGGCTGTAGAGGTTTGGTGCAGGCAGAAAAACAGCTGCAGGGACAATGAAAAGCCTTTTCTGCTCCAACTTCTCCCAGCATGCTGAGCTAATGATTAGTTGGTGTTTTTCTCCAAACACTCTCTCACTCTTCTCTCAACGTGTTCACAATAAACTGTGAACAGACACCGAGGAGAGCAGCAGAAGACCTCATTCAGGAGCTAAACTCAACATGAACTGAACTCACAGTAAAGTTAGCTCGGTGCTTACCTTTAGATGAGCCCACAAACCGAGAGAAACTCCGCGATGAAGCTGCAACTCTTTCCAAACACAGGAAACAGATCAGGGAGCAGAGACCCACGTGGTTCACGCTGATCTCAGCTACGATCCAGGAGACAAGGGTGGGCAGATCGATGCAGATATCGATCAGGACGTTGGTAGTGGTTTATGATCGATACTTTAGTTTGTTTCTCTCCTCTAAGTTCACTACTTTACTCCCGTTTCACGACAAAGCAGCTCTCTCTGCTCGACTCCTCTCCTGCGCGCACAGTGTGCTCCGCCCCCTCTTCCTTCTCTGCTGTGGTTCGTTGCTGTGCGGTCACTGCGCACACGTGGGGTGCGTTCCATCTCCTATCTCCTTTTCCTAGCTTCTTTTCCTTAGCCTCTATAAAAACGTCGTGGAAAAGAGACTCAGGAAAAGAGAAGAACTGAAAACTACATTGAAACTACAATGTGCAGAAGATGCACTAAAAAAAAACATTTCACTTTGTCACAATGTGTTCTAGCCCAGCTTTTTTTTAATTAGATAGATTAGATGGAAATTCGGTTTCCAATAGTACAGCACCAATAGAAGTTACAGACTGTGAGCAGAAATCTAACATATATACACAGAGTATTCAAAATGGATAAATAGATTAAATAGGAATATGAATACAAGGGAATTGCGCATTCCAAGTATTGAAGTCTACTGTTGTATATTAACAAAACGTATTGCACAGTGAGGTGAAGAGGCACTACAGCTTAGTTGTTCCCCCCTCCTTTGTCCTCCTGTTTCCCCTCCCTCTCCCCTCCAGAGAGGAGTTAAACAGTCTGATGGCGTGTGGGACAAAGGAGTTTTTAAGTCTGTTAGTTCTTGTCTTGGGGAGAAGCAACCTGTCACTGAACAGACTCTTCTGGTTGTTTATGGCCGTGTGCAGAGGATGCCCAGCATTGTCCATAATGTCCAGCAGTTTCTTTAATGTCCTTTTCTCTGCCACTGTCACCAGAGTGTCCAGCTTCATGCCGACCACAGAGCTAGCCCTCCTGATCAGTTTCTCCAGCCTGGATGAGTCCTTCTTTGCTGTGCTGCTCCCCCAGCACACCACAGCATAGAAAAGTACTCCAGCAACCACCGACTGGTAAAACATCCTCAGGAGCTTCCTGCAGATGTTAAAAGACCTCAGCCTCCTGAGGAAGTACAGTCGGCTTTGGGCTTTTTTATACAGGTGCTCTGTGTTGCATGACCAGTCCAGTTTGTTGTCCACCCACAGCCTGAGGTACTTGTATGTGGTGACCACCTCCACCTCCTCCCCCTCTATCTGAACTGGACCTGTGGACCTGCTCTGGACCTCCCAAAGTCCACAACCAAATAAACAAGAACAGCTTGTTATAATTTAGGGTCAGATTTACTAACGTCTGCAGCAAATGAAAGACTTCTGGTGTTAAAAAGCTGCTGGATTTACTGGGGAGGCTCAGGGTCAGCTTGTGACTCAAAGGTTATGGCATATGTATTTTTAAGTGTTTCACTTTCAGAAGAAGATTTAAATGAGCCACACAAATGTGATTTACACAAAATTTCACATAGTATATTTCTCCTAAAATGGCTTTTATTCATTGGCTCACTGATTTAGGAAGGTGTTCATCAAGCAGCAGGGTTAGACACCGTTTTGCCCTACAGTCAACATTCTCTAAGGAGAAAGAGCATGTATGGATGTAGGTTATAGGCACTACTGAGATTTTTGTTTATAAGGCAGGTAACTTTGACCAGCTAAGCCACAGTGTTACGTGTTATACAGGTTGTTATTGCTGGTTTTGACTAAGTAGTGGAAACAGGAAGAAGACTTAAACTAGCAAAACAGTCACTTGGAGGACTCAAATGGAATAGTTCAGAAGGTTAAATGAACAATGTGCAGTGGTCTGAAAATAAAGAATGTTTGAAGACAACAACAACAAATCAACTCAGGTGTAAGCGCTTCTTTAGGTAAGTCTAAGGGGGAATACATTGCTAGGAAGCAGGGTACCAGGAGGTAATGCGCACAGGAATCAAAAATTCCCCTCTTTGGTTGGCTGTAGCTCAGGTAGTAGAGCAGGTCAGCTACTGATCAGAAGGTTGGTGGTTCAATTCCTGGCTTCCCCTAGTCTGCATGCCAAATATTCTTGGGCAAGATACTAACCCCAAATTGCTCTCCAATGCATCCATCGGAGTATGAATGTGTGTGAATGTCAGTTAGAAAGCACCTAGGAAAGAAATGTGCTGGTGTGAATGGGTGAATGTACAAGTTGTATAAAGTGCGTTGAGTGCTCAGAAGAGTAGAAAAGCACAACATAAGAACCAGTCCATTTACCATTTTTCCACAGGATAACTTTTTATTAATTCTTTTATTATAAAATGAATGGGAATGAGATTTATTAAAAATGTCGTTTCCAATAGAGACCAGGCATCATGGCAGCAAAAAACACGTGCACCAAATAATAATGTAATTAAAACAAATACAATGTTCCATACATCCCAAAAGGTTGAGTCTGTTCATCTGGATGTAACGTTTTCAGTGGCATATATATATATATATATATATATATATATAAAAATTCCCTGCTTGCCCCTGTGGGCGGTCAATCCTTCAAGCTCGGGTCCTCTACCAGAGGCCTGGGAGCTTGAGGGTCCTGCGCAGTATCTTAGCTGTTCCCAGGACTGCGCTTTTCTGGACAGAGATCTCCGATGTTGTTCCCGGGATCTGCTGGAGCCACTCGCCTAGCTTGGGAGTCACTGCACCTAGTGCTCCGATTACCACGGGGACCACCGTTACCTTCACCCTCCACATCTTCTCGAGCTCTTCTCTGAGCCCTTGGTATGTCTCGAGCTCAAAAGCTATATATACACATCCTGCCTCAGAGTGATGCTGAAAAACTAGTTCATGCATTTATTACTTCCAGGCTGGACGACTGTAATTCATTATTATCAGGAAGTCCTAAAAACTCCATGAAAAGCCTTCAGCTAATCCAAAATGCTGCAGCAAGAGTCCTGACAGGGACTAGAAAGAGAGAGCAGATTTCTCCTGTTTTGGCTTCCCTTCATTGGCTTCCTGTTAAATCCAGAATTGAACATCGAAATCCTGTTTCTCAAATACAAGGTCTTAAATAATCAGGCCCCATCTTATCTTAATGACCTCGTAGTACCATATCACCCTATATAATTGCTCTCGCACTGCAGGCTTACTTGTTGTTCCTAGAGTATTTAAAAGTAGAAGGGGGGGGGAGAGCTTTCAGTTTTCAGGCCCCTCTTCTCTGGAACCAGCTTCCCGCTTGGATTTTAAGATAAGGCTTCAAACTTTCCTTTTTGCTAAAGCATATAGTTAGGGCTCGATCAGGTAACCCCGAATCCTCCCTTAGTTATGGTGCAATAGATGTAGACTGCTGGGGGATTCCCATGATGCATTGAGTTTTTCCTTTTCAGTCACCTTTCTCACTCACTATGTATTAATAGACCTCTCTGTATTGAATCATATCTGTTATTAACCTCTGTCTCTCTTCCACAGCATGTCTATGTCCTGTCTTCCTTCTCTCAACCCAACCAATCACAGCAGATGGCCCCGCCCCTCCCTGAGCCTGGTTCTGCCGGAGGTTTCTTCCTGTTAAAAGGGAGTTTTTCCTTCCCACTGTCGCCAAAGTGCTTGCTCATAGGGGGTCATATGATTGTTGGGTTTTTTTCTCTGGATGTATTATTGTAGGGCCTACCATAAAATATAAAGCGCCTTGAGGCGACTCTTGTTGTGATTTGGTGCTATAAAAATAAAATTGAATTGAACGTCAACTGGTCTGAAACAGTTTAGTGTTCATGGACTCTAACTAGAATAACATTTTTGGCCATTAACAATGCTAAAAGAAACATGATCTTTACTCATACTTTCCTAACCCTAACCTTCAAACAATCAATCTGAATCTTAACTCAAATCTCAAACTACTTGTTGTGAAACCATCTCTTTATTTTTCACACCAAAGTGTTTTATAAAACAAACTTTACAGAGAGTTCATCAAATATAACTAATGGTTTAACAGAATGAGGATTTGACAATACAAACTTAAAATCAACAAGAAAACAGCTGCAGAACATGGATCAAAATGCATCCAATAACAAACAACATGTGGACGTCAAAGATACAGTAAATAAACTAAAGGTTACACTGACTCACTGCTGTATCTTCTGGTACAAACCAGTTGACAGATTTAGTTCATACTGGAAGCTTTAAGAGCAACTTGTGTGACATTATTTGGAGTTTGGGAAGAAACACTTTTAAGAGCACAGATTACCACAGCATAAGAAGATTAAATAGAAAAACAATTAAAATTTTACTGAGGTAACAGATAAAATAAATACAGTGGAACCCCGACTCACGAATACCCCGTTTAACGAAAAATTCAAGTTATGAAGGCACTGAACGACAATATTTCTGCCCGTGTTACGGCAAAATGCCCGGGTAACGAAATCCACTGGCTCTGATTGGCTGAGCCTACAATGCCCACAATGCCTTCCGAATCATGTGACAACCCCTTGGGTTCCGTACTTGCGCTTCGCTGTTCCACTTGAACGACGTATTGTTGTTCTAGTTAGCAATTAGCCTATAGCCTATCGTTCAGCATCGCCTCACTCAAAATGCGCAATGGGTGCTTCGACTTACGAAAATTTTCGACTTACAAAAGACCCTTGGGAACAAATTAATTTCGTAAGTTGTGGTTCCACTGTACATACAAATACATAGAAAGAAGTTAGATTTGGAAAAAAGCAAGAAAGTTATAATGAAAAAAATATATACACATGTATATACAGTTGCCTGGCGCTATAACATGGTTCACTTTTCCTGGTCTGATTTTTTTGTGTGCAAATTTGCATGTTTTTTTATTTATTTAATTTTTTTTAACAGCGGATTATGTTCTGGGTACTGATTGTAGACCACTGTGACTCAAGGTCTTAAATAATCAGACCTTGAGTCACAGTGGTCTGCCGTGTCTCCTGTCAAATTTACATAAATCTTCGATCGCTAGTAGTGCGACTGTGAGATGCTGTACTGTCTGTTTGTAAGTTTTTGTCATGGTCCCCATGTCTGCCTGGCGGACCCAGGTTGGCTACATATGTTTCTGGTTCTCCCTCACGCTCACCATGTGTCGCCTGGGCGGAGCTCATTGCAGGCTTCCGATCCTGCCCTTCGCACCTGTGGCTCATCACTTCACCAGCGTCCACTACTTAAGGCAGTGGCTGGAAACATCTCATGGTTGGACTATTGAGTAACCTCGGTTGTAAGCTTCCGTACCCTAGTTTCAAGTTGTCTCTTCGTTTTATCTTTCTGGATTAACCGCTTGTTCCTGTGCGCAGGATTCTCTTTCCCTTAAAACCCTGGGCGAGTGGAGTTGCTGGTGTGTTGTGTTTTGGAACTGTGTGACGATTTCCTCATGTGTAAAGAGCCCCTATTTCTGGACGTCCCCTGTGCCCCTCTGGATCCCCCCCCCCTCTCTCACCTATATATAGTTGCACCTGGTGTTGTGTGTTAATAAAAGGAACTGCATTTAGCTTCCCTTGTCTGCGCATGAGTCCATCCCGCCTCGTGACAGTTTTCTTCCCAAAAAACACAATGTTGACGAAATGTTTTGCACCATCAAAGGCATCTGTGAGTGCCTGTGGTTTCATTCTATAATACTGGACGTCTTTTTCTACGAAGGTTTGAACTTTCACAAGAGAAGTGTGAAAATTGTCCATGTCTGTCTGACAAAAATGTATGAAGTGTGTAGTGGGGTGTTTTACAGTCTTAAAACATCTATAATCTATAATAATTGTAAAAAATAAAGTTGGATACTTTGCGGATTTCACCTATCGTGGGTTATTTTTAGAACATAACTCCTGCGATAAATGACCACTGTATGTAAAATTGCTGCTTGGTATTTTGTTTGAAAATGCTTTATGAAGTTATTATTATCCACATCTGCAGTTTTCATGCAATATCAGTTTGGTAAAAAACACATTCCTATAACTTTTATAATACAATAAAAAGTACAACTACTACACACTACTGTGTACTAAGGGAACAAAGATTAAAATGTGACAGGGATAAAAAGCACTACATACTACCTAAATTTAACATTCAGTGTGTTTACTGCAGGTCCAGAAATCAGAGCTACCTCATCAGATCCAAGTGTGACATCAGCTGCACTCTTTACAGGAGACTCCAGCTGAACTCTGTGGAGCCTGATCTCAAGGTGTTTAAGTCTGACCCTGAAACCAGAAGAGGATCTTTCTGTCTCTGCAGATTCATTGTGATCCAGCGATGGGAATAATTTCATGACCACGCTGATGTTTGCACAGAGCAGATAATGAAGTGAATGTTTTTGCACATTGGTAACAGTGAAACAGTTTATTTGCAGCGTGGGATCGTTTGTGTCTGGTGTATGAACTGAGATTTCTGAAGGTCTTGTCACACTGGTCACAGCTGAAGTTCCCTTTAACGTGTGTACGTTCATGTGTTTTACAATGAGCTGATTGTGAGAAGCTTTTGTCACAGTGTCTGCACTTGTATGGTTTCTCTCTTGTGTGGACTCGTTTATGCAGGTTTAGGTCACCTGCAGTAGCGAAGCCTCTCCCACATTCGTTGCAGTAGTTCATTTTGCCTCCAGTGTGTCTAAGTTGATGTTTTCTTAGGCTCCCACGATTACTGAAAGTTCTTCCACAAAGGTCACAAAGAAACTCTTTCCCACCACCACAGTGCTCACAGGGTTGAGAACTGGATCCATCTGTGTCGCTCTGCTTCTAAACAAAGACACAAACACAGTGTAAGTCAGGGAATCCTTCCAACATTTTTATTCTGAACGTCGCCTGAAATAAAGAGCAGCCTAATTACATTTTACTGTTTACATTATAATACTCAGCTTACTGGGCGAAGTTAGAAATAAAATGATTAAACAATGCTGTTTTTTATGTACACATTGCTATGTGCTCATTAAAGAGTTGGCACTCCATGTAGTGATGGTCAAAACCTTCATTCAGCACTATGAATTATTGCGACTGACATGCTGAGTTGCGGAGGGTTCTGCAAACATGCTTACACATCACACTGGTTAAAGTCAGGGAGATACTTTTGCTTGACCAAGGGAGACCGAACATGTCCTGAGCTTAGATAATAACTAGAAACGGTATGCTGAAAATTGCTAGATAATTTTAAATGCAGCAAAGATAGGTTGGGGAGGTGACTTTTCGTTCTCCATCTTATTCCAGGAAGAGGGATGATACAAGACGAGGTCAAACATGAATGAGGTGCAAGAGGAGAACCAGCCAGGAGAAGCCAGAAGAAAATAGTCATAACAATACATTTTTCTTTTAGCATAAAACTGCGCGGCCCTCCTCTAAGGGCATCCTTTGTGAGAAAACAGACTGCTGATTTCACATCAATGTTCAGCACTGTAACTTTTAATTTCAACTGCTGAAGCAAATTAAATCTTTTAAAAGAATAGACGCTCTGACATACATTATCAGTAAGCAGTCTCTGTTACTGTCAGTGGCTTCATCCATCTGCAGAGAAAAGTGTTTATCATGCACCTTATCATTAGGCTGTTCCACTATGTCCTCTGACATATAATAATAATAATAATAATAATAATAATAATAATAATAATAATAATAATAAATGTGTACTTTATTGATCCCTGTGGGGAAATTACTCTCTCTGCATTTGACCAATTCACTCAGTGAAGCCGTGGGCAGCCACTAAGGAGGTGCACCAGGGAGCAGTGTGTAGGGACGGTATCTTGCTCAGGGGTACCTCAGGGTAGCTGTTCAGGGGATTTGAATGTCGGACCTTCTGATCATGGGGTTCTACTAGAGCTGGGCGACAGAACGATAACGATATGTATTGCGAAATAACTTTTTCTCGATAGAAAAATTAAACTATTGCGATAGACCTCATCTCTCTTGTCCTCTTAACAATAAAATAAATAAATAAATAAATAAATAAATAAATAAAAATAAAAAATAAAAAAAAGAACAGCCAATCCAAATTAAGTAGTGCAGAGCCGAACCAATCACAGCTGCAGCGTCACATCACGTGACTTATTACGTACAGCACAAGTGCCAAGCCACACACGTGTATTTGTTTGGGAAGCAGCCAGCCGCCGTGCCGCCCGGGTAATGGAGGAAATGAGTGTGCTGACTGGAAAAATCAACCGAGCGTGACCGAAGGTTACCGAAGAGAAAACAGGTGACGGTTCCAATGCCGGAGAGATTGTCGAACGGAAGAGCCATAGAAGCTCCGTAGGGTGAAGGTATTTCGGCTATTTCAAGTCTGACAAAAACAGAGTAGCGTGCACTGTAAATTGTGCCGAAAGCAAGTCTGGAAATACAATAAAGCGGTGCAGCTCAGTCTGACTGGAAGCGCTAATTCGTCATTCGGCTTTTGTCAGACTAAAGTAACTGTTACAACTGTTTGAAAAGCTCAGCTATACAACAAGGAGAGATTGAGAATTTCCTTTTAGTTCTCAGTTTATTTGATATTGACAAAAGTTAGTCAGTTTTGTCTGTTCTTCTGTAAAACAAACTAAGATTTATTTTTAGAATTAATATTTTGTTTCTAAGTGGAATTGACAATTTAGTCTGTTTCGTTTGTTCTATTTTGAAACTTAAACGCTTTAGCGGCTGCCTTTTGTGTAGTTTGCAATATTTGCCTTTATTTATCTGAAAAAGTCTCATGTTCCTTAAGTACATCTACCCTGTTGAACTTATTATGGGAAATAAATATTTAAATCAAAACAAGCTGCTGATTATGTCTGTGAAGGTTCTCAGTCATCCAGGTCATCGTAGTCAAAGGAGCTTGCAAAGAAAAGCGTCTGGACTTCTTTAAAGAAGTCCAGACGCTTTTCTTTGCAAGCTCCTTTGACCAAGCTGCTGATTATTTCACATTTTACTTGTGAGCAACGGCACATTTAAATCTTACAAATATAGTTATTTGGCTTATATCGTGATAGATATCGTGATCGCCTGAAATGAAAAAAACATATCGTGATATGAAAAAAATCTCATATCGCCCAGCTCTAGGCTCTACCTACTGAGCTTTCCCTGCCCCCATATCATAAATATGCTGATGCTATTAATTCCTCCGCAATTGCGTGTGGCTTTTTTACACTGTGCCACTTGGTAGGCAACTTTATAAGAGCAGAGGTAAGCATTTGCTGGCACGGATGCAGCTTTATTAAAAAGACACTGCTAAGGACAACTATTCACAAATTTTTGTTTAAAAAAAGTAAACTGACTTGTCTTTGTGCTGTGGATGTTTTGTCTCCAAGTGGCATTTAGCTTGTTTGGCTTTAAACTGTCCTCATTATCCACCATTGTAAAGGTGAAGACAAAGGTAAGATAGGCTTCATCAAATTTCTACTCTTTGGCTTGAAAGAGATTGGTTTGAAAACATATTTGGTGATGCTTCTGTTCTCTACTATGCTAGCAGTGCCTTTTTTTTTAAATTTATACCCACCCGCAATGGCTCTACTCTACCTCAGCACTCAAAGAGCTTTTTACAACATGCCTCATATACGATAGAAATGATATAAATTTTGCCAACGATAGAGATTTTGACTATATCGCTCTATCGCGATAGTGCATGTTGATGATGTCACCAAGCTGCGCCTGTTTTGGTCGAAAGCATCGCAGCGGCTACAATCATCATCATCTGCAATTTATCATTATTTCATCTGCGCTTCCTCCACTTCCGTAACATTGATTCATTAATGTTGAATTCTCTCGCAGCTGCTCTATTCCCATGTTGTTGCAGTATATTAATAACTAACCTCGTATTGTGGATGAATGATCTCAGTTGTTCTCCTGACTGAAGTTTGGCCCGTGTATAGCATCCTGCTATGTGATTGCATTGATATTAAAATTAGTTCAAAAAAATGCTTCAAATGAATTGCAACTCTAAATCCGATTATGGATACAAAGTAACAGTGATCATTGTTTTTAGATAGATGACTTATGTTCTTTACTGACACTTGCCAAATTCCAGCAGAAATGGCAAATGTAACATGGGCCTGTATATGGTACAAAGTGGATACTGTGTCTACAGAGAATTAGTTATTCAGTGTTTTTGTAAGGATCATGGAAGCAAACCTCTGAACTGAAATTCAAGTGTGATAAATCCAAACAGTCCAGGGTAAAATAAAAATATAAATACATACCTCACAGTAACTGCACTTGTAGAGTTTCTTTCTGGTGTGGAGCTGTTGGTGGACTCTGAGGGATCGTGGAGATTTAAAAGCCTTATCACACAGGTCACATTTATAAAGTTTCTCCTCAGCGTGTGTAAACATGTGTTGTTTTAAGCTGTTGTATGTCATAAACAGTTTGCCACACTGATCACAGTAGCACACGTCATTTTTGGTGTGAATGCGTAGGTGTTTATTTCGGCTCTGTTTGCCGCTGAAGTGTCTTCCACAAATTCCACAACCGTACGCCTTAATTCCAGAGTGGGTAACTTGATGAAGCCGTAAATAGCTACTGTAAGGAAAATCTTTACCACACTGATCACAGGTGAACGGTTTAACTCCACTGTGGATTAGCTGGTGTCTTTTTAGGTTTCCAGCCTGGGTAAAAGTCTTTCCACACAAGTCACAGTTGTATGGTCTCTCCCCAGTGTGGATGCGTCGATGTTTTGTCAAATACTCAGCAAGGATAAAAGATTTTCCACACAAGTCACAGCTGAATGGTCTCTCCCCAATGTGTCTAAGCCGATGTGTTTTTAGTGAATCCTTTCGAGAAAAATCTTTCCCACACTCATCACAGCTGTACGCTTTAACACCACTGTGGATGATTTGGTGTGTTTTTAAGTGTCCAGCCTGGGTATAAGATTTTTCACACAACTCACAGCTGTAAGATTTAACTCCACTGTGGATGGATTGGTGTGTTTTTAGGCCTCTAGGACGGGTAAAATCCTTCCCACACTCGTCACAGCTGTATTTTTTCTCTCCCTTTCTTCTGTGAGGTTTGTCGGCCTCCTGAGAGCGCTGACTTCTCGCTCCATGTTGGTCCTGCAGTGACAGAGATACAAACAGAGGCAGTGAGTGAAATGCAGTCGTGGAACAAACTCAACCTTCCAACTTCCTCCATTAGTGGAGTCAAAGATGTCACTAAACACACTGCAGTCAAGTCAAGACAGATTTCTTTGTATAGAACATTTAAAAGACATCAAGTGTCAGCGAAAGTGTTGAACAGAGAGATAATCTAAGGAAATAAAAAAAATAAATGAGGTAAAGACAATACTACAAGATTCATTATGCCAATTTACTGTTTATAAGGTTGGGGAAACCTGCAGTCAGCTGAGACTGAAGAAGTCACTTGGATGAGTGACGAAACGTTTCTCCCACAAAACGCTACGTGCAGATGAACAGAATCAACTTTTGGAGCAATAACTTGGTTATGGCGTTCCATGTTTGTCCTGCTGGAGTCAACTTTACACCCTCTTCACCTAGGGTCTTGCCTGGTATAATAGACCCCATTCTCTATCGAGCATAGAGCATGCTCCTGTGCTGCCATGATTAGTGCCTCTGTGCTGTCTTTCAGTCCAGCTTTGTCCAGCCACTGGTAGGACTTCTGGATGTCAGCCACTTCCTCTATCTGCTGGTGGTACATACCGTGCAGGGGCCTGTCCTCCCATTATGGTTCCTCCTCTTCCTTGGATTTCTGCTGCCTGAGGAACTCACTGAGCATGCGTTTAAAAAAAAAAAAAAAAAACTCAGTTTTTGGTGATTCGAAACGCCGTTTACGTGTGGACGAAACAGCTGCGTTTTCCAAAATACCCGTGTAGGTGCGGACGCAGCGTAAAAGAGTTAGTAGTTTATTTTATTACTACCTGTAATTTATTGCAGATTACTTGTATTTGCTTAATGGCAGCAAATAATCACACTGGTGGTCCTCAGGGGTCAAAAATGTCCCCACTTCATTTGACTGTTTTTTAAAGTAAAAAGTATAAATTGTCAATCAATTCAGTGTTACACCTTAGTTTTACTTAAGACCAACACATTAACACAAAATTTACCCAACATTTTACATTTTAGGGCCACCAGACCTTCTTTACAAAAAATAAACCCTGTTTTTTAGCAAAAACAAATTGAGAAAATTAAATATTTAATTGTTTAGATAATTTTGACTATCTGAATAACTAGAGACTGCTGTATGTTGAACTTTAGTGAGAAAGTTTTTTTTCAAGTGTTTGAAAATTTTTAATGGCAGCAAATAATCACACTGGTGGTCCTCAGGGGTCAAAAATGTCCCCACTTCATTTGACTGTTTTTTTAAAGTAAAAAGTATAAATTGTCAATCAATTCAGTGTTACACCTTAGTTTTACTTAAGACCAACACATTAACACAAAATTTACCCAACATTTTACATTTTAGGGCCACCAGACCTTGTTTACAAAAAATACACCCTGTTTTTTAGCGAAAATAAAACAAGAAAATTAAATATTTAATTAAATTAAATATTTAAAAAAAATTTTTTTTTTTTAAATTCTCACTAAAGTTCAACATACAGAGTGCTGTATGTTGAACTTTAGTGAGAATTCTTTTTTTGAACCATTTATAAATTTTAAATGGCAGCACATAATCACACCTGTGGTCCTCAGGGCTCAAAAATGACCCCGTTTGCTTTGAAGCAACAAGTATAAAATATCATCCATCTCTGTGTTTCAAGGTTTTATTCAACTTTATTCCAACTCATTGCCTGACAGTTTTCTATATTTTGGCATGGTAGGAGGGCATGAGTCTGAGTGAAGGCAAACTTTCATGAGGACAAAGGCGTGTCCATATTTGACCCAAGTGCAGGAGGAAGCTCAGGTTTATTCCTCTGCACTGGTCCCATCATGGACAGCATTCTTTCTGCAGTTGCAGGCCAAGGGGCATATACAGTAAACAAGCTGTTACAGGTGATTGTTTTCTTTTGGAAACCTGCAATGTTAGGGACAACTCGTGTCCTGACTGCAGGACAGACGGTTTGCCATCGCACACGAGCATGTTCCATGTACAGCTGGACCTGCATCACATGCTGCCCATGTTTTTGTCTCAAAGTTCCCTGGTTTACTTGGATGTTCTGTTGGAGGGGACAGAGTCCTCTGAAGGGGACTTGGTGCTCATACAGTCACATCAGTACCAGGATCTTACATCACAGCAGGAGGAACACCCACTTGTGTTTCAAGTCAAGTCAACACCAACACACATCATACACCTCAAATGGGAGCACGTTTGTGTCATGAACGACGATCATCTATTGTGTCTTTATCAAGAAATTATGTCCTTTTTGTGCTTCTATGATTAATCTTGTGTCAGCATGAAAACTTCTCTACCAGACTCAGGATGTCATAAACTGGCCGTAGCGACTCTACTGGATGCACGGCAGTAAGAATCAACACACCCACATATGCCTACAGCTGCATTCGGTCCATTTTTCTTCCTCTCTTGTTGTCCCTCCTTGTTCATCATTGAGTTGGCTGTAGAGCAGGTCATCTGCTAATTGGATGGTTGTTGGTTCAATCTCTGTGTGCTCTAGTCTGGAGTTCTTACCAAGGTGTCCTTGGGCAAGTTACTGAACCCCAACTTGGTCTCTGATGCATCCATTGGCATGTGAACGTTAAAAAGCAGAATACAAGCAGAATACACTGTGTATAATGCTTTCAGTACTCGAGTAGAAAAGCCACTGAAGGAGTATGGGACCTGGCACATGTGCTTGGACTGTGGTAGATCATCTTTCTCTGAGGCACATGAGAGAGTCATGCATCGTCTGTCACTGGGAAGGTTAGAAGACCAGATCAGTGTTTCCTCACGTTACTGCAAATATTCCTCTGTCTCAGCTGATTCCTCTTTCCTGCTTGATTCTTTGTCTTCATCATAATTGAAATGGATGATGTGTAGTCCTCTGACACATCTTCTATTTCAGTTTCACATTCTGAAAATTCAAGAAACTTCAAGAAGCCCAGTCACTTTCTCTCCAAGCTCCTCAGACTACCATGTCCTGGATGCCTGAGAACCTACTTGAACATAGTTCAGATTCTTCATCACTTTTCTTCACTTCATAGCCTTCTTCCACTTCTGCAGGTGGCTGATGTGCTTTTTCAGAGAAAGGGTAGCATGTGCTCTAAATATTGACAATATTTTCTATATCTTCTAACCCTGGATCTTCCTGAACATTGATTCTCCCTCCTCATTATACTAGAGGACAATATGTGCTTTGTCCTACTGGTCATTGCTTTGCACAACATGGTAAAAAAAAGTATGCTCATCAAAGTATGCAAATCTCCAGTGCAATGGAGGCTTTTGAGGATACTTTCTGTGTATGTATTATTGCAGAGTCTACCTTACAATACGAAACACTTTGATGCGGCTGTTGTTGTGATTTGGCGCTGTATAAATAAAATTTCATTGAATATAGAGCACCTGCCTCCTCATTGTGCTGCCTGTTGTGGTTGTTATGACCAGTGCTTGACCCCACACATCAGTGATCCAAGATCAAAGATGTTTGAAAACAGTATGGTGTGAAAATACGGCTCTTTGCAACACTTTGTACTTTGGGGTCATTTTTGTCCACGAGGGCCAACAACGTTATAAAATTCAATAAAAACCACATAAATAAATCAAATTACTTGAAACTTATTCCAATCATTCATAGTATAGTAATGAATAACTTCTGTTATTTTCAGCCCATTTGATGAATAACAAATACATTTTTGATAGCAAAAGATTTCTTTAGAGGACAAAAATGACCCATGGACAACACAAGGGTTAATTGTTTACTAAATGTTTGAGGTGTGAAACAAACCACAATGGAGCAAAATATGGGCGTGTGTGGTTGGAGGGTGTTTGTTCACGCGCGAGAAGGGGGGGCGCGAACATTTTTCTTGTAAAACAAGGGGGGCCCAGCAAAAAAGTTTGGGAATCACTGCTCTACAGGGTACACTCCTATATGTGCCAGACATGGGCTCCTTCAATTCATGGTCCTACACAGATTACATACCTCAAGTTAGCAAGATTCGATACAGGAGCTGCCCCCTGTGTAACAGACTGCCATGTGTGTGCATGTGTGCTGATAAAATATGATCTTTGTGCTTTCTTGTAACTTCTGTGGTTTTTGTTTGTGAACGTAGATTCTCTATTTATGGAGGAGCCCAGGATGGAAAAGATAAAGCTGCTGTTAACAACCAGCTGTGCACACAGTTTCAATAACAGCGTAACTGAGATATTTTTCTCACCTTTTGTGTTAAAGTCATCGTTTCCTCTGTAGTGGCTGAGCTGAGTCCAAATGGCTGAAATTAGCTGCTCCACCAGACTCTTCTCCTCCCGTTACTCAGCTGGGACACAAAAATAAGTATAGATATGTATTTTATCCCTGACAAAAAGAAGCAGACCAAAATCTTATATCCCAATATAAGACATTCCTCATCCTGATAACAATATATATCCAAAATAGTGCATTTTCTTTAAATTCTGTAAATGTCGGGCAACTTGACTTTTGTGAAGTGTTTTCAGCTGAGCATTGTGTACATGGAGTTGAGTGTTTTGACCAATGCATGAAACTAGATATTTTTAGACATCATTTATTACATGGCATACTGTGGGGAACAGCCGGTTCTAATGTTTGAGTCTAAGGTTCATTTTGAGCACCTGACGGTTGTTTCTTGTATTTTGCAAACTGGTGTTGCTTGTGAACCTTGTGTGATACCCACCAACGTGTGATCACATTTTTGTGAATTCGTTTATGTTTAAGCAAGTGACATTTTCATTTGAAAATGCCCTAAATTAACTAGTTTTAATAGGAGACCTGGTAACTAGTCCGGGATATTTGTAGCATATGATTCATTTTTGAACCAGTAGGTGGCAGTGTGAGACCATGGTTTGGCCTGTTGTTAGCAGTCAGAAGTCTATGATCCGCACTGTTTTCTCATAATGGTGGAGTATTCAGGAACGACATGCCACGTCTCCCTGTCTGATCATGTTTGTCCTGCTTGCCGGCCAGCATCGTGCCAGAAATATAAAGTAAAAGCAGTCACACCCGATATATTTCATAGATTAGTTATAAAAGTCGGAAACTGAAAGCGCACAACATTGCGTAGTATAATACATTAGATTTTTGTAAGTATTTGTTTACGGCTTTAGCAGCATGCTATGGGTAGCACATTAGTTTGGATCGCACACCCCCAACATTCTGTAATGTTACTGTTCGGCTCCATCATGTATTGTTTTAGTCGCTTTTTCTGCCATAAAGCGTTTCCTTAAATTCATCACACATATTGAGATGGTGCTGATTACATAATTCTTTCAGAATATTTGGGATTTATGGATTTATCTTTTTAGCATTTGTTTTGAAGAAAGCTTGATAAGAAAACTAGGTATGTCTATGACAGTGAAATATGTTGATTCTCTTTGTCTAGCTAATAACAGAATACATATATGGAATACGGAACAGGTAAATACACTGTTGTAATACTGTACTGTAACAAAAAGTGCATACGTGTGAAACTCTGCACTTAAGTTTCAAGTACAAATTTTGACCCTATTTTTCTTCCTTTCATCTAATTGGCCAATGTCATGTCAATCACAAATTTAACTATCCAATCAGAGAATAGATGGGTTTGGCTGTCGGAGGGGTGTAAAGGTGTTGAGGACCTTTCGGACATTCTTCATTCTACCTGCACTGATATCTTGGACTCTATTGCTCCGCTCAGGACTGTGCGCGCTAAGCATTTATCAGAGCCGTTGTTGAACGAACATACGCGCTTCCCTTAGACGTGACTACAGACGCGCCGAAAGGAGATGGAAAAAGGACAGATTGCACGTTTCCCTACAGATTTTAAGGACTCGTTTTTCTGCTTACCAAGAAGCTGTAAAAGCTGCAAAGACACGGTTTGTCTCAAACTTAGTGTCAGTAAACAGTCACAGGCATCAGGTACTTTTTAATGTCCTTAACCCTTTAAGACCTACCATAGAACCAAGTCCGCCAGAGCTTATATTATATTTTTACATGTTGTAGTGCCATTTTTGGAGCATTTCAAGTTGCTATACATCAATACAACAATACAATACAACCGGGGTGGCTGTAGCTCAGGTGGCAGAGCAGGTCAGCCACTAATCAGAAGGTCGGTGGTTTGATCCCAGGCTGCCTCCTGGCTGCATGCCAAATATCCTTGGGCAAGTTTCTAACCCCATGTTTGCCTACTGGTGGTGGTCAGAGGGCCCGGTGGCGCCAGTGTCCGGCAGCCTCGCCTCTGTCAGTGCGCCCCAGGGTGGCTGTGGCTACAATGTAGCTGCCATCACCAGTGTGTGGATGACTGAATGTAGTGTGAAGCGCTTTGGGGTCCTTAGGGACTGAGTAAAGTGCTATACAAATGCAGGCCATTTACCATTTATAGCCCAAATTTGAATATATGCATTAATTGCATAGTAATTACATAAATTGCAATAAACTACAAAAAAGTTGAAAATCGTTTTGTTTTTTTAACATATATTTCTAGTTAGAGAAATTTAAGAGGCTTATCCCTCAAAACTGTAAATACAAAAAAGTTGCACAAAATAGTTTCCCACCAAAGATAATTTATTTTAAGTGTCTTCATAGTTTTATTTTTGAAATACACCAATTTTTATATACTGCAGGAAAAACAAAAATAAATATTATACTGCAAATTTGCAAAAAACAAAAAAAACAAAAAAACAAACAGCATATGCATCAAAACAAATGATTTCCAGCGGTGCAATTTGACTTTAAGAATCCCAGAAACGACACAGAAAGTCATAAAATCAAACATAACTTTTAAAAACACCAGTATAGGCTTACAAGACACTGATGAAAAAAAACAAAACTACATTTTCGCGAAAATGACGCGGAAAATCACGAAAATGAGTGCTGCCCTTTTATTGTTGGACTTGTCAGCAGCTTTTGACACGGTTGACCACGACATCCTGTTATCACGGCTAGAATTTCATGCTGGCCTAAAAGGATCTGCCTCACAGTGGTTTCGGTCCTATTTGTCAGAAAGGTCTTTTTTATGTCAATATAGGCCCCCACAACTCCAAAATAGCCCCTCTTAAATACGGTGTACCTCAAGGCTCTCTTTTGGGTCCTGCCCTGTTCGCACTCTATTTGTTGTTGTTGTTGTTGTTGTTGTTGTTGTTGTTGTTGGGCTCCATCTTCTCGTGCTACAGCATTTAATTTCACTGTTTTGCTGATGATTTCCAGATTTATCTACCTTTAAAAGCAGGATCAGACCGTCCCCAGCTCTTATTACGCTGCCTTGATGATGTCAAACAGTGGTTGTCATTAAATTCTTTTAAAGCTAAATGAAAATAAAACTGAGGTTGTCATTTTTGGCAACTTTAATCATATCGACAGCACTCTGGGCACCCTTTCCTTCTATTGTAAAACACATGTAAAAAACCTCGGAGTCAACCTTGATGGTTCTTTTAAATTGAATAAGCAGGTGAGTGCAGTAGTTCAGTCCTGCTTTTTTCAGTTAAGACAGCTAGCCAAGGTAAAGCCATACCTCCCGGCTAATTATTGTGGACTTCAGGAAGCACACAGCTCCACTCCCCCCCATCATCCTGACTGACACCCCCATCACCCCTGTGGACTCATTCCGCTTCCTGGGTACCACCATCACCCAGGACCTGAAGTGGGAGCCCACCATCACCTCCGTCATTAAGAAAGCCCAGCAGAGGATGTACTTCCTGAGGCAGCTGAAGAAATTCAACACGGACGATGATGCAATTCTACGCCGCAATCATCGAGTCCATCCTCACCTCCTCCATCACCGTGTGGTACGCTGGAGCCACTATCAGGGACAAACAGAGACTGCAGCGTGTTGTGCGCTCTGCTGAGAAGGTGATTGGCTGCAGACTCCCATCTCTGCAGGACCTGTACACCTCCAGGACACTGGGGCGTGCAGCTCGGATCTCAGCTGACCCTTCTCACCCTGGACACAGTCTGTTTGACCTGCTCCCCTCAGGCAGGAGGCTCCGGTCCATTCGCACCAGAACCTCTCGCCATAAGAACAGTTTCTTCCCCTCTGCTGTTGGACACATGAACAATAACCATATGACTGTTCCCACCACTAACACATGACCCTACGCTGTGTCACTGCATCATTCCATGTTTGGCACTGATCACCACCTGCACTCATGTATATATCATGTATATATCTATCTACTTAGCACTTTTAATTCTTATTCTTATTTTTATTTTCATGTCTATTTAAGCTTAATTTATAACAGTATTTATAACAGTATGTTTGCACTGAAGCACCGCAGCAATTTCCTAATGTTTTAAACCCGCTCAACATTTGGCAATAAAACCCTTTCTGATTCTGATTCTAACGTCTTTGAGCGTGTTATTCACCTTTTCCTTACTGGCAGATTAGACTACTGCAATTCATTGTATTATGGTCTAGATCAGGCCACCATCCATCGTCTTCAGATGGTTCAAAATGCAGCTGCTCGACTCCTAACTGGTACCAAATGGAGAGCGCATATAACCCAAGTTTTAGCTTCTTTACACTGGCTTCCTGTCTCCTACAGGATCAAATTTAAACTTTTACCTTTTGTTTTTAAGTCACTTAATGCCCGAGCCCCTCCTTACCTGTCTGAGCTCCTCTCTGCCTATGCTCCAGGAAAAACCACGAGGTCTAGCTCAAAACTAATGCTGTCCATCCCACGGACTAACCTCGTGGTGATAGATCCTTCTCTGTGGCAGGTCCCAGACTTTGAAATAGTCTCCCCTTAAATATTAGATCTGCACAAACACTTGAGCAATTTAAATCATTACTGAAGACACATTTCTATGCCCTGGCTTTTAACACACTATGACCCAAGCATTTTGGTCTTATTTGAATTAGTTTTAGTTATTGTTTTAATTCTCTTACTGTCCTATTATTGTTTTATACAGTTATTATTGCATTACATTGTTGCTTTTTAATGCCATTTTTATATTGTTAAGCACTTTGTGCAGCATCAGCTGTTTGAAATGTGCCATATCAATAAATTTGACCTTGACAAGCTCATTGACTGAACCTCTGGACAGGTGAGGTGTTAATGGGAAGACCTGGTTAAAGATGTCACTACTGTCTTCAGTTATACACGTTTTATATTTAAAATCGATTCAGGATTTAATACCTCGATCAGAAAATTGATTATTGAAACCTACTTTAAAAAAGTCATTAATTACTAATTACTTAGTCAATATTGTATTTAAAATACTTATCTAATTACTGTGTCAGAAAAGTAACTTAATTACTAAATAAGTAATTTAACTAAATACTTCTTAAAATCCCTGTAAACCTTCAGTGGGCAAACAATAGAAATTAAACTCTTTAAATAATAAAAAAAAAATTTTAAAGACGGAGACTCTACAGTACGCAGCGGTAGCATCTCTTCCACAATGTAGCCTGCAATCATTTTTTAAGCTCACCTTCAGACGCTTTCTGTGCTGCTGAAGTAAAATTAGGTTTTGCCTGCTTAGCAGGAGTTGCCGCGGTGTTATCCGTGGATGATGAACAAGGATCATAGCTTACATATTACTGTAATGTTCTGGTCTGCTTGTTTCAGAAAAGTGAAGAGACGGGAATATGTCCATTTCATAAGACAGCCACTCGCTTCAGCCGAGTCCGACATCTTCTGCTTTAGAATACGACTGTGCAGCAAACTGGCGCGGAATGACGCGCAGCTACACTACAGCGATGTTAAAGCGGCAGAGTTTACTTCTACCTTTAGAAGATAAATTATTGAAGTTAAATAATGATATTCTGCGAGTTTAATTATTTTACAATGTAACACAAGTACATTGTAAGTAACTGTAATTAAAATACCTAAAAATGAACAGTAATTAGTTACTCTACTTTTTCAGTGGAAAAATAATTTAATTATAGTAACGCATTACACCCAACACCACAATTGTGCAAGTGAAGCAAAAGGTAAGATACACGTCATCATATTTTCTACTCTTTGGCTTAGAAGGATGTTGGTTTGGAAGCATATTTGGCGATCTTCATCTTCTGCTTTAGGTTTGCACGTGAGCCTCATCAAAAAACTTGCCCATTATGCTGGCAGTGTCCAAGCATTTTTTTTTTACTCATAGCGTAACATCTGGTAACATAACATCTCTATTAAGGGAGAAGTTCAAAAGTCAAAGATCTCTGTATAATTTTCAGTGCTGCCAAATGTGGATTTAATTCCTCACTGCACTGTGTGTCTGTTTATAGATTCAATAAAACACATGTAGTTCTCCCAAAATCCTTCCCCTTCTCACCAACCCAAAAACAACCCCAAACTAATGAAATATGTAATTTTGAGAGTATTTTATTTGTTATATTAGCTTTTGGGATAAAACCAAGTAATATGATGATAATAAAATAATAAAAACACTAAGAATAATTTAACATTTTAGTTTCTTTACTTTAACTAAAAGAATAATAATAAAAACAAACGACCAAAATATAAGCTCCAAATTTGATCCTAGTACTGAAAATACCTTATTACTATTATTAAATTATTACTATTAGCTATGGTTGTGACTACTGTAAGGAATACATATGCAGCAGGCCCCTAATATTCCGGCCATCCTCGTAAAGGAGAAGAAAACTACAGGATCATTTAAACAACCTTGTGAGTTTAGGTGTACAGTTTCCTGAATTTACGAGGTGCACCGAAAGGTACTGTTGAATAGCGATGCCCGCACTGAACTGTACATAATGCTTTTTTAACCCTGGATGTGGCTCGGTGCTTACCTTTAAATGAGCCCACAAACTCCGTGATGAAGCTGCAACTCTTTCCAAACACAGGAAACAGATCAGGGAGCAGAGACCCACGTGGTTCACGCTGATCTCAGCTACGATCCAGGAGACAAGGGTGGGCAGATCGATGCAGATATCGATCAGGACGTTGGTAGTGGTTTATGATCGATACTTTAGTTTGTTTCTCTCCTCTAAGTTCACTACTTTACTCCCGTTTCATGAAAAAGCAGCTCTCTCTGCTCGGCTCCTCTCCTGCACACACACTGTGCTCCGCCCCCTTCTTCTTCTTCTTCTTCTTCTGCCGTATAGGGTTTACTGGCGGTTGGCAAACAGCAAAAGGGTGCATTGCCGCCACCAACTGGTGTGGAGTGCGGACCGGAATGTCAAAAAAAAATAAAAAATCAAATCCTCTCGAACAAATGGGTCTGCCTTAAAAACCAAAATACAGCCTGATAACTTTCACTTAAAGAGGTCGTGCAAAACAGATCAATCAAGTCCAACTTCACTTCCATACCGTCCAGCTTTTTGATCAGTTGTCTCCTTTCAATATCAAACCTCTGACAATTCAAGAAACATGTTCTATTGTTTCCTGTTCCCTACTGCAGTCACTCCCCTGTACAGTGTTTACCTATTAAAAACAAGGTGCTATTTGAACCAGTGTGTCCGAATCTCAGTCGAGATATAATCATATCCTCTATCATGTTTCGGCCTGTACTTCTCATTTTCCCCACTTTCCTTTAGATTTTATAAAACCATCGCCCTTTCCTCTCTTCCTCCCATTGCTTTTGCCACCTTTCCTTCATTTTGTATCGTACTGTACTCTTGAGCTCCGTCCTACTCACACTAATAACCATATCTACCATCGGTCTCCTTGTTGCGACTTTTGCTGTCCTATCTGCCATTTCATTTCCTTTACCTCCACGATGCGCTGGTACCCATAAGAATGTGCCCATAAGCCCCATCATAACAAGTCTGAACAATGTTTGCTGGATCTCTATCAGAATGTCAGGTCTGCAGTCTGAGTGACAGTCTTGCAGACTGGCCAGTGAAGAGCTCGAGTCTGAAAATGTCACAGATCTTAGTGGTTTTGTTTCTTCAACCCACTGGACTGCTAACAATAATGAAACCATTTCACCCGTGTACACTGATAAATCGTCACTGATCCTTTTCCCCACCTTGATATTAAATTCAGGAACAATAAAGGCTATCCCGCTTTGGTTGGCTGTATTCTTTGATGCATCTGTGTAGATTTTGACATAACTCTAATACTGATTAATATATTCCTGTGCTGTATGTAGATTTAAGATAAACCCCTCTCCTTGTTCTTTTTGTTTAACAATGTGAAATCTGCTACTGCATCAGGGAGCATCCATGGTGGTATTGTAGGCAACGGTGCTGTTTGACTTATGTTTATCTTGTCCAGATTAAGTTCAGCTGCTTTCTGTCCCACTGTCCACCCAAAACTCTTCTATTCATGTTTCTCTTTTTCCCAGCATGGTTGGAAAACTGTTTTTGTCGGATGATCCTGACCACGTCCTTGTAAACCTGCCCAGTAATTCAATGCCAGTTGCTCTCTTCTTATTTGTAATGGCATTTCTCCCATTTCTACCTGTACAGCTGCTGCAGATGTTGTTTTGAATGCGCCTGAGCAAAGTCTTAACGCTTGATATTGGATACCATCCAACTTACAAAGACTTGTTCTGACAGCAGAATTATATACGACACACCCATAATCCAATACTGACCTAATCAACCCAGTATATAAAGCTTTTAAAGATTTCCTATCAGCCCCCCAGTCAGTTCCCACTAAGCACCTCATTATATTCAACACTTTCTTGTAGTGATGGCCCGCTTGAAGCTGAAGCTCTGGTGCGTGTGTCAAAAAAAATCAGCACACTGCTTCAGAAGCACTGTGTCGAAGCTTGCTTCGTTTGGCCAGAGCCATGTGATCAGTGACGTCCGAAGCTTCATTTAGAACCTAACTGCTTCGGTAGAAAAACTTCCACTTGACTCTTTACATGTAATGTTGTAAAAGATATATTTTATTGTTTAATTAATCTGAAAATGTTAGTCTGCCAAATGTGCAGCAATTTAATGTATTTATTCTCTTTAGCTGAGTTTGTGGGGCCCAGGTAGACTGTATAACTGCATCTCTACCAGTTTCTCTGCACTCCAGCCTCTTCTGTTCCACGTGAAGGGATTTTCCTTAAGGCAGGAGAAATTATCTCCACGAAAAGGAACAGTTTCGGCCATCGCACAGTGGAACAAATTTTCTTCTTAAATAAAAATGAAAAAGGGTTACCTTAAATGCATCATGTTTTTAGTTTGCAAGTTCATAAGCATTTTCCTTTTCCATTTCACAATCAATTCTACCCCCAGGTCAAAAACATGTATAGGAAAATTTCCCTAATATAATATTATTTATATATATACCCGTCTAGCGGTTAATTGCATAAGTGCATGGAGGCAGGACCTCACAGCAGAAGCATACTCCATAATGTGTTGTACATTATCATATGTAACGTGGAATTTTTCAATTATTGTATTTACCAACACCAAGAAGTCTCAAGCAAAGAAAGACCACACAATGGTGCATGTTTAAACAAGGAGAGTTTACTGGTCAAAATTATTTATTAAACAAATAAACCATTTTTTTTTAACCACCAAAAAAAAAAAAAAAAAAAAAAAAAATACACGTTCAAAGCAACACAACGGCGGCCCAATATCAGATAGAATTCCACTCTGTAGAGTGAGTGGGCAATCTTAATGAAGCAGTTGGTTTTATTTTGTGGATTCAAGCTGCTCTTCATATTTTTGGCCACCAGATGTCACCAGAGAGGACTGTGTTGAAAAGCTCCGAGTAATGAACCGTTTTTCAATACAAGCTTCAGAAAGCTTCATTTGGCCATCACTACTTTCTTGCATTGGTCTATTATTTTCTGAATATGTACAGTCCATGTCACCTGTGACAAAGTGGGTGAAAGTACGATTTGTCCATATTCTTAGTTAACATTCTTGTTTTGATTTAACCATATTTCGCATGTAATCTGCAATAGGCAAACATCTAATATCCCGGGTTTGTTTATGTTTTGCACTTTTACAGATTATATAATATAACATCTTGGTTTAAATCAATTCATACAAGTTTGTTAAGTTAACATGTTATTTACTTCAACTGTTAATTTGTATTGTTTAGAACCTACCTTACCTGTCTTCCAGAAACAAAAGGAGGAAATGTAGTTTTACTTCCTGCTTTATAGCTTCTGGGTTCATCTGAGGTCACAGGAAGAGACCAAGTGCAGAAGGGGAAGAACTCTTATAATTTAATAAAGTTGATTTTAGAGGGTTTATGGATAAATACATTTATTGATGTAATATGTATTGATTACACCATAGAGTTTATGTTGCTAGTAAAGAGTGGCAGTAGAGGTTTGAATATAATCATGTTCATCTTACCTACCTACTGAATGGAATAGTCGAGAGGAGAAATTGTTTGGTTAAGTGGACTATTTAAGCAGAACTCAGGTGTTTGAGGAGAAAGGTTCAATCAGTGTAGCTGTGTGCAGTTTGACCTTAATTTCCGTTGATTTAAGTTCACTTATGTTTATTTGAACTGAGTTAATTTGAGTTTCTTATTTGTTTCTTTGTAAATATTATTTGGGTCACAAAATGGTGAATAAATCACTTGCTACACTGGACAGCATCAGCCTCCTGCACTTCTTTGGCCGCTTAAGTCAAGTCCTACCACATCACCCTTTCATCAATCCACAACCACCAAAATTTAAACTGTTTTACCCTTTCTAATTCTTATCAATATAATCTGACCCTGATGTCAACACCAACTCTTTTTCTTGTAAAAACCATTATTTTAGTCTTATCAGCTGAGAATTTAAACCCCCATTTATATGACCACTGTTCTATTTCTGTGATTGCCCCCTGCACTTTCTTTACCAAAAAGTCTAACCTTCGTCCTCTTGCCCACATTGCCCCATCCCACCCTCTATGTTCTTAAACACATCATTTATCAGCAGTGAAAACAATAACGGGCTAACTATGCTTCCTTGTGGCGTTCCATTTTCTATCGGCAAACTCTCCGAATAACTCCTCCCAATCCTCACTATTATTCGTCGGCCTTCCAAAAAATCCTTAATCCATCTGAACATTCGACCATTTATACCCATTTACCTCATTTTTATTAATAGACCTTCCCTCCACATCATATCATACACTTTCTCTATATCAAAAAAGACTCCGCCCCCTTCTTCCTGCTCTGCGGTGATTTGTTGCAGTGCGGTGGCATGACACAACTTCGCTGAACACACACAAAGTACCTGCTCTTTCGTTTCCCTAATCCGGTCTTTAAGTGATGACGTGACAAATCCTACTTCCGGGCCTAAAGTAGTCTGCGTTTAATATGGCTTTTGTGTTGTTAACATGTTTAATGTTTTGTATTTTCTTCTATTTAATCTCAAAAAGCTCCTAAAAACAGTCAGTGATCACTGTTGACCTCCCTCGGCTTTTATTACCGCTAATCATTTATTTAAGCTCAGTTTTTAAAACCTTAGGATGTAACTACAGCCCAGCCCATGCAGCAGTATATGAATGACTAACCCAACTACCGCCTAGCTCGTGCAGCAGTACATTAAGAACGAACCACTTATTATGAATGAATTATCTCAGTTGTTCTCCTGGCTGAAGTTTGGTCCGTTTACAGCATCCTGCCACGCGATTACATTTGGTCCTCCTGACCACCGAGAATCCTCACGTTAACTTTTATTGAGTGGAAAAAAGTTAGCTTGTTTATATTATGCTAACATAGCTGTGTCGCTAGCGGTCACGTAGCACATTATTATATACCAGCTAGCCAAACTCCAGTAATCCTACAAACGTCACTGCTGTTTTGTTTTCTGTCTTCATTTATGTTGGAAGTGATAGCAGAGCTGTACGTCTTAATTTGTTTCGAAAATCCCGCAGTCAGGACATGCTATATTATATTTAGATGGAAGCTAGCGAGCTAACTTCCTGCTAATTTCTAACTGCGTTAAATGTCATAAATTCCATTTTCATGGATGACTGGATGTTAAACTCAATTGTTACACCTGGTAGAGCAGAACGCTGATCATTTTATTACAGATGAAAGAATTTAGACAGTTTTTCAACTCTCCGTGATGCCACACTGATCGTTAGGGACCTGCAGCGGAGTTTGAGCCCAAACACGGCTAGTGACGTCAGACTTAAAGAACGGATAGAGATCAATGACTGTAGAAAACATGGATGACACGACAGCGCGTCCTCCTATAGGGCTTTGTAGTGTGATGTCACAGGGGTGGGCGTGGAAAGGATTTTGGCCTGATGCGCCATTTTCGGGGTCAAAGCAAAGCGCAAGCAAAAAAGGAGCGAAGGCACACACAACAGCCATGGTTCGTTCTTGCTGTGTGGTCGGCTGCAATGTTCGATCACTCGACCGGCAAGACAATAAGCTTGAAAAGGGTTTATCTTTTCATTCTTTCCCAACCTGGAAGCAACATGAGGCAGCTCGTGTATCGATGTTACCAAACGAAGGCGTCTAGCCTGGATAGCAGCTGTGAGACGCGCTGACGTGCAGTTCTCTTCCATCTCCAAATATCTGTTGGTGCTCCTGACATTTTCATTCCGGTAAGTTCTAAACATGTTCATATCACTCTTTATAGTCTATTAGTTTTATTTTCTATGCACTCTGAGCTCATAGCAAATTAGAACAAACATCCTACTGAGTGATTTTGCAGAACTACCTTCTATTTATAGAGTTGCTAATTATTTGGCATTATTGCAGTAAACCAGCCGATGAAATGGGTGAAGCACATCATGACTGGGTTCCAGCTCTACACAAGGGACCTGCTTCAAACATACTACCATGCCAATCAGATTACTTCTTCCATGTGAGGGTGAAGAGGTGACCCTTCTGGATAAGATGGTGAAGGTTTGCTGCATTTGGTGAACAGTGTGATAATAAAACCAGGGAAAAATGAAACCTGCTCCTGTTAAATATTCTTGTGCTGTCTAAATAGCGGTAATTTTTCAAAAGATACAGTAATTAAAGTAATGTTAGTAGTGGGTGATATCATGTAAACTGTCATGATTTTGTGTAAACATTTTGTCATTTGTAAACTATAAATGATATGGATTCTACATTATAGAACATCACATCAGTTACAAAGTGGTTTTAATTTTTTTTTTTTTTTTAAAAGGCAAAAATTGTTTCTTTATTCAACGGAATTACAAGCAGTACAACATTTTGCGGCAACGACAGACTTATGGTCGAGTCAAACTATGGAGCCTTACATGAGCCTGACAGTCCATTATGTTACCAGGGACTTCACCATGAAAAGTCGGTGCTTACAAACTGCCTTTTTCCCCGAGGATCACACAGGCGAGACTCTAGCACATGGATTAAAGGAGGGCCTTATCTCTTGGAGTAGGAAAAAATGGTGTGCATAACAACAGACAGTGGAGCCAACATTGTGAAAGCAGCATCCCTTAACTGGACAAAGCTTCAGTGTTTTGGCCACAGACTACATCTTGCTGCTCTTGTAAGTTGATAATTTTATTTTATTTTTTTAAAAACAAAAACAAAAAAAACAATAGCTGTATGCTAGTATGATGTATATTATAAACAACAATAGCAGCATTAATAATACTACAAAAATAGTTCATATTAATACAGCTGTATGTTTTAAACAACAATAATAATTAGGCAATAATGATATTGATAATGATACTGTAAGATTTTAAATATAATAATAAATTAGTTCATGACAAGAACTGATTCAAATTTTATTTTTTCTTGTTAGAGAATGCAATGAAAGATCCAAGAATTGATCGTGCTGTAGGTCTCTGCAAAAAGCTTGCTGGCTAAGGCTTCAGAAATAAGAAAGTAGTCGATTCTAGTATAAACATTATGAGGTGGAGAGTAAAAGGAATACTCCCTGTCTTCTGGATGCATTGTCTGCCAAATATCATTCAGACCTAAATCTGAGGTCATCTGCCTTATGGCAACTACAGATTTACTCTCTGTGCCTCTCCTAGGAAGTGATCTATCTAGGTCTTGATCCAGTATTTGATTAAAATCTCCTTCTACCACTATTTGTGCACCTTCTAATTCCAAAATATACTGTGACAGGTTATGAAAAAAGGCGGGTATGTCTGCATTAGGTGCATAGATATTACATAAAATTGTGGGCTGCTTCAGTTACAGTTGGAGACGGAAGAGGGAACTTGCTGAGGCCCAAAATGAGCTTAAGCTACCAGAGCACAAGCTTAAAATGGAGTGTCCAACAAGATGTGGCTCCAGACAAGCTATGGTCCAGAGGGTACTTGAACAGCTACCTGCTATTTCACATGTTCTCTCCTCTGATCGGTAGACTAGACACCTGGTTCCAACATGGCAGGATGTTGAAGTTCTCGAGGCACTCAACAAAACACTCATTCCATTGACAGACTTCACTGATGCCCTGTCAGGAGAGCAATATGTGAACATCTCAGTGAAACCGGTTCTCCACCTCTTTGAAACATCAGTTGTGGCTGTGCAGGAAGATGACTTGGATCTCACACGATCAATTAAGTCCAAAGTCCTGGGGTACCTTCAGGAAAAGTACAGTGATCCAAACACACAGGAGCTGTTAGACATTGCCACATCTCTGGATCCAAGATGGACTACATCCATGAGGACAAAAAAAAAAAAAAAAGCCAGACTGACACATGAGATGACTAGCATAAATTCAGTTGTGGTAATTATGTTTACATCAGATCACATCAGACTCATAATGATATTCACACATTTTAAATTCTTAGAAAATTTTTTATATTGTACTTTATTATTTTAAAGGTATTACTGTGGTGTGGAACAGAATGTTAAGATTAGTTGAGTTCCACCTCAACTGCATCCCCGGCTGCCCCCATGAAGAAGAGCCGAAAGACCTTAGGCAGCTTCCTTAAAGCAGCAAAAGGCAATGAGACACCATCCCAGCCTGAGCAAGATGTCGTCTCAGAACTACTGTCATATTTGCTCTTAAGCAACATTGATAGTGAAGCGGACCCCTTAGTCTGGTGGAGGGAACACAAGGGAGAATTTCCAAGACTGTCCATACTGGCAAAAAAATACCTCTGTATTCCTGCCACAAGTTCCCTTTCTGAAAGGGTGTTCAGCACAGGGGGGACATTGTAACGTGTCTCCGTTCCTCACTGAAGCCTCAAACTGTTGACCGACTTGTGTTCTTGGCAAAACACCTTTAAGCAGCTGGCTGCATAAAAAAAGGACTACGTTCTCTGTTGTGGTCCTGCCATGGTCAACTATCATATCGTCATGTCAAGCGTTATATTTTGTTAATATTTGTGGTTTACATTTTAAGAAACATACCTATTACCTACCTCTCTCATCACCTTACACACGCAAAGAATAACAATAACATTTTGAACAGTAAAGTATTGTAAATATTAAATATTTTGTACGCAAGCGTAGACAAGTGAGACATTTATTGTTTTTATGTTCAGTCTCAACTGTTACGAAGTTGATGTGCAGTTAATAAGTGCGATAAATATTTATATTGGAAAAAAAAATCGAGAGAGAATCGTGATCTCAATTCTAAGCAAAAAAAATCGTGACTCTCATTTTATGCAAAATGGTGCAGCCCTACGTACAAGTACTGAAAAATTATTTACTAGTACTCACCTATCATGTGACTGGAGAGCGCAAACTCCGCTCTTGTCGTTTTCCATCAAACACTCATTAAAACAGCAACCTGCAGGTATGTTAGCGCACTCATTCCCGGCTATTGACGCCAGAATTAAAGACTGAATAATGGTTGTAGTGAGTCATTTCTCCAACTGCTGGCACAAACTGGTTTTACATGAAAGTACAGCCCAACACAAATTTAGCTTGAATTTTTTTTAATTTATTTATTTATTTTCGGTATCAAGTCACATCAGTCGTTGTTTCAAAGCCTGTTGACCAATTTAGTTCATATTAGAAGCTTCACGAGCAACTGGTGTAAAATTATTTGGACTTTTGGGAGAAAAGCAATTTAAGAGCACAGATTACAAAACAGGAGGATTAAACATGAACATGGAATTCAACTGAGGTAACTTATGAAATGAATAAATAAATAAAAAACATTCATGTTGAAACAGAGCATCAAAGGTAATCAAAGAAAAATAAAAACTTGACGTACATATTTATAATTTCAGCTTCCTGAGTGTAACATTCAGGATTACTCACTGCAGGTCCGGAAATAAGAGCTACCTCATCAGATCCAAGTGTGAAATCAGCTGAACTCTGTGGAGCCTGATCAAGGTTTTTAAGTCTGACCCTCCAAACAGGACTTTGCTGTCTCTTCAGATTCATTGTGATCCAGAGACTCCAGGTCTGCATGATGACGCTGATGATTGCACAGAGCAGATAATGAAGTGAATGTTTTTGCACATTGGTAACAGTGAAACTGTTTATTTGCAGCGTGGTATCGTTTGTGTTTGGAGTATGAACTGAGATTCTTGAAGCTCTTGTCACACTGGTCACAGCTGAAGTTCTCTTCCATGTGTGTACTCTCATGATCGTTACGACTAGTTGAACGCGAGAAGGTTCTGTCACAGTGTCTGCATTTGTATGGTTTCTCTCCTGTGTGGACTTGTTTATGACTTTTAAGGTGACCTGCAGTGGTGAAGGATGACCCACACTGGTCACAGACATGCTTTTTAACCCCACTGTGAATAAGTTCATGTATTTTTAATATACTTGGTATGGGGAAGCCTCTCCCACATTCTTTGCAGTAGCTCATTTTGTCTCCAGTGTGTCTACGTTGATGTAGTTCTAGACTTCGATGATGGCTGAACGTTTTTCCACAAAGGTCACAGCGAAAGTCTTTCCCACCACCACAGTGACGACAGGGTTGAGAAGTGGATCCATCTGTGTCGCTCTGCTTCTAAACAAAGACACAAAGACAGTGTGAGTCAGTCCTTCAACATTTTTATCCTGAACATCACCTGAAATAAAGAGCAGCTCTGCCAATATTCGGTTACCTTTTACTGTTTACATTATAACACTCAACTTACTGGGTGAAAATGTCTCATCATTTGTAGGTAATCTACTTAATGGAAAGACTGATTTTTAAACCTAAGGATGCGCTACTCTGCATGCCACAAGAAAGTAACCCAAAGCTGCTCTCCAATGTATCCACTGGAGTGTGATTGTTAGATAGAAAAGGAAGAATCTTTAAAAACATATTTTTTTCCAACATCAGGAAAGTTTCAGAAGGTTTGTGTGAGGTTTGACTGAATATTCTGTACATTAAGTTTTTATGTCTCATTTAGCTTTGAAATTAAACTATATTCACATAATACTTCAAAATAAGTGCAAGTCTAAAAAGAAAAATACATACCTCACAGTAACTGCACTTGTAGAGTTTTTTTCTGGTGTGGATCTGTTGGTGTTTTTTCAGGGAACTTGGCTCTTTAAAAGCCTTATCACACAGGTCACATTTATAAGGTCTCTCCTCAGTGTGGCTAAACATGTGGCTTTGTAACTGTGCATCTGTTGTAAACAGTTTGCCACACTGATCACAGCAGTAAACATCATTGCCCGTGTGAATCCGTAGGTGAATATTTCTGTACCCTACATGGCTGAAAGTTTTTCCACAAATGTCACAGCTGTACGCCTTAATTCCAGAGTGGGTAACTTGATGTTTTTTTAAGTTTTGGGACTGGGTAAATGATTTTCCACACAACTTACAGCTGAATGCCTTAATTCCACTGTGAATGAGTTGGTGTGTTTTTAAGCTTGCAGCCTGGCTAAAAGACTTTCCACACAAGTCACAGTTGTATGCTTTAACTCCACTGTGGGTGACTTTGTGTATTTTTAAGCTTTCAAGGTGGGTAAAAGACTTTCCACACAAGTCACATCTGTATGCTTTAACTCCACTGTGGATGAGTTGATGTCTTTTTAGGCTTCCAGGATGGGTAAAAGACTTTTCACACAAGTCACATTTGAACGCTTTAACTCCAACGTGGATGAGCTGATGTGATTTTAAGTCTGCAGCCTGGGTAAAAGGCTTTTCACAGAACTCACAACAGTACGGTTTAACTCCACTGTGGATGAGTTGGTGTCTTTTTAAGTTTGCAGGACAAATAAAATCCTTCCCACACTCCTCACAGCTGTATTTCTTCTCCCCCTTTCTTCTGTGAGGTTTGTCGGCCTCCTGAGAGCGCTGACGTCTCGCTCCATGTTGGTCCTGCAGTGACAGAGATACAAACAGAGGCAGTGAGTGAAATGCAGTCGTGGAACAAACTGAAACTCCATTAGTGGAATTAAAGTTGTCAACAAACACATTGTAGTTGTTTTACCGCCACCTTCTGGTGATAGTATCACATTGCAATGATGTGCTACAATGAAGAAATATTGATCACTGGAAAAAAGCTGTTACATGTTTAAATCATGCTTTTTATTTGTTTTTGTTTCTAATGTCTCTGTAAAGCACTTTGAATCACCTTGTTGTTGAATTGTGCTATACAAATAAATTTGCCTTACTTCATAAAAAAAAAAACAACAAAAAAAAAAAAACTGAGTTCAACTGATAATAAAGAAAATGGAAAGAAAACATTATTGAAGAAATTGTTTGTTGGGAAAAAATATTTCCTCTTTGGAAAAGTTTGAGTTGAACTGATGACATTGTTTCCCCCCCCCCCCCCCCCCAATTGTGTGCTGATAAAATATGATCTCCGTATTTTCTTGTAACTTCTGTGGTTTCTGTTTGTGACGTACATTCTGCATGTGTGGAGGAGCCCAGGATGGAAAATATAAAGCTGCTGTTAACAACCAGCTGTGCACAGTTTTAATAACAGTAACTGAGATATTTTCTCACCTCCTGTGTTGAAGTCATTGTTTCCTCTGTAGTGGCTGAGCTGAGTCCAAATGGCTGAAACTGTTCCTCTGCTGCTCCACCAGACTCTTCTCCTCCTGTTACTCAGCTGGGACACAAAAGTATAGATATGTATTTTATCCCTGACAAGAAGAAGCAGAGCAAATAAACATTACTACACTCAGTGACAACAATACCTATGAAGCTTCAAGGTGAAACCCCAGAAGCAACTACAAAAAGAAAGTCATCAGCTGCAACAAGAACTTGAAAAAGTCACTGAGCTCCCTGCATACCACCACCTTTACCCGGTGGATGCTGCACCCTGTATATATGGACTTCCATATATACACACAAAGAAGGAGTCCCACTCAAACAAACTTACACTTGATCCAGATGAAACTAAAGTTCCCTTTGATGTAATCTCGCTTTTCACTTATATAGGGCTTTGTAGCGTGATGTCACGGGGGTGGGCGTGGAAAGGATTTTGGCCTGATGCGCCATTTTTGGGGTCAAAGCAAAGTGCAAGCGAAAAAGGAGCGAAGGCACACACAACAGCCATGGTTCGTATTTGCTGGGTGGTTGGCTGCAATGTTCGATCGCACGACCAGCAAGACAATAAGCTTGAAAAGGGTTTATCTTTTCATTCTTTCCCAACCTGGAAGCAACATGAGGCAGCTCGTGTATCGATGTTACCAAACGAAGGCGTCCAGCCTGGATAGCAGCTGTGAGACGAGCTGATATCCAGTTCTCTTCCATCTCCAAATATCTGTTGGTGTGCTCCAGACATTTTCAGTCAGGGTGAAGAGGTGACCCTTCTGGATAAGATGGTGAAGGTTTGCTGCCGTTTTGGTGAACAGTATGGTGGTAAAACCAGATAAAATGAAACTTGCTCCTGTTGAATATTCTTGTGCTGTCTAAATAGCGGTAATTTTTCAAAAGATACAGTAATTAAAGTAATGTTAGTAGTGGGTGATATCATGTAAACTGTCATGATTTTGTGTAAACATTTTGTCATTTGTAAACTATAAATGACATGGATTCTACATTATAGAACATCACATCAGTTACAAAGTGGTTTTAATTTTTTTTTAAAAAGGCAAAAATTATTGTTTCTTTATTCAACGGAATTACAAGCAGTACAACATTTTGCGGCAACGACAGACTTATGGTCGAGTCAAACTATGGAGCCTTACATGAGCCTGACAGTCCATTATGTTACCAGGGACTTCACCATGAAAAGTTGGTGCTTACAAACTGCCTTTTTCCCCGAGGATCACACAGGCGAGACTCTAGCACATGGATTAAAGGAGGGTCTTATCTCTTGGAGTTTGGAGGAGGAAAAAATGGTGTGCATAACAACAGACAGTGGAGACAAACTGACTGAACGCCAACTTTTTTTCCACTCATTAAAAGTTAACGTGAGGGATTCTGGTGGTCAGGGACAAATGCAATCGCATAGCAGGATGCTGTACACGGGCCAAACTTCAGTCAGGAGAACAACTGAGATTATTCATCCACAATACGAGGTTAGTCATTAATATACTGCAACAACATGGGAATAGAGCAGCTGCGAGAGAATTCAACATTAATGAATCAGTGTTACGGAAGTAGAGGAAGCGCAGTTTTTGGCTTTCCCCATATTTCTAAAGTGCTTCATCTCTTTGCTATGACTGTCGCCATAATTTGCAGATGATAATGGTTGTAGCCGCTGCGATGCTTTCGACCAAAACAGGCACAGCTTGATGACATCATCAACATGCGCTATCTCGATAGAGCGATATAGTCAAAATCTCTATCGTTGGTCAAATTTATATCGTTTATATCATATATCATTTATATCGCCCACCCCTATATTGTACCTTAATTTGTTTTTATATAAGTGCGTGGAATGAGTCTTCAGTTGAATGTTTTTTAAGAGGCAAAAATACTTAAGTAAATGGCGAGTCGAATTTTTGTCTTTTTTTTCCTGTTTTTGCTGATCCAATTCGTGACTTAAAACCGTGATCCGATCCGAACCGTGAGATTTTTGACCCGTTGCACCACTAACAGTGACCATCAAATCGATGAGAAAATATTGCTGAAAACGGTGTGCTGGGAGTCCGCTGTTCTCACCGGCTCTAGTGATCCTCGATCTCCCGGTCAGCTATGGAGCTGGTGGGTAAAAGACATCCCCAAAAATGTCGGATCACTTTGGAAATGTATATCTTGCTGAATCGAGCAGATATCTGAAGCTTACACAGCTACATTCACATTAAAATAACTTTTATTTTGTGATTTTAGATATAGAGTAATATTTAAGTTTTAGCCGCGCTCATCTACCATTGCCGTGTTTGGCGTTTGGATGAAATGCATTCTAGGATATTTAGCTGTACTAAGTACACACAAGTACACACAAGTCACCACCAATTGATAAAACAGGAGGAACGAGAACACATCTAGGAATTTTTCACGTTCTCAGCTCGATGCGTACTTTAAATCAAGTCTTCAATGGCTAATTCCAGGCCCAAACTACTTCGCCTTTAATAAGGCTTTTGTGTTTTTAACATGGTTTATTGCTTTATATCTTGTTCTACTTTATCTCAAAAAGCCCCTAAAAACACTCAGTGATCACTGTCGGCCTCTCTTGGTCTTTATTACCACTAATCATTTTAAAGCTCAGCTACCGCCTAACTTGTGCAGCAGTACATTAAAAACGAACCACTTATTATGGATGGATTATCTCAGTTGTTCTCCTGACTGAAGTTTGGCCTGTGTATAGCATCCTGCTATGTGATTGCTTTTGTCCCTAACCACCAGAATCCCTCACGTTAACTTTTATCAAGTGGAAAAAAGTTAGTGTTCGTCCTTCAGCTTCACTGTGCTAATGTTATGCTAACGTACCTGTGTCGCTAGCGATCGCGTAGCACAATATATAGCAAATAGTCCAACTTCAGTAACCCTGCAAACATCACTGCTGTTTAGTTTTCCGTCTTCATTTATGTTGAAAGTGATAGCATGGCTGTACATTTTAATTTGTTTCACTAATATCTCAGTCAGAACATGCTATATCATGCTTAGGTGGAAACTAGCGAGCTAACTTCCTGCTAACTTCTAACTCTGTTGAATTTCATAAATTCGGTTTTCATGATGCCTGGTGTGGAGATACAGAAATTCTTTTATTGCTGCCATATAATCTGCATCATTATAATTGCATTAATAACATTCTTTACAGCATTATTTCATGTAATAATATTTCTCACAGTATTGATATTGCATTACAGTTGTTTATTGAAGATGTCCATTTGAGGATCCTTCCATTATGTTAACTTTTATTACAAGTGCGGTTAGAAGTATTTTATACACATTGCATATCTGTGCTTATTTTGAGTTGATGTTCGGTTCATTAAGGGTCTTAAGCTTCACTGGCGTGACTGTCCAGGTGATACATGCTGAGGGAAACTAGAACATAGAAGGATGATTGCATGCATGCTTAAAATACATATAACACATATAATCTAGGAATGTGTCCGGCCTGAGGCCTTAACTCATTTGGTGTCTCACTATATTTTACTCTACTTGCCAACAGATGACCAGAGTCAATAATTAGCCCCAGAGACCCTGAGGGCTTGAAGCTTATTACCTTGTATGGAAGGTGTTATAGAAAAGAGAAGTTCTATGTCTGTTTATAGCCATTAAAGATGTACAAGATGCACCATTAACTGTGACTAATGTCTGGAACCTATTTTAATCTGTCATTCCCACTGCTTTAGTCAGAAGACATATGTTGATCTTTTCTCCGGGCTGTTAATAAACTCATCGTTTGATTGCACTTTCCTGGGGCCTCCGTGGTTTGTGACACTGCTCTAGATTGATTGATTTTGCGACACTGGATGTTAGACTTAATTGTTACACCTGGCGGAGCAGCAACACTGATCATTTTATTACAGATGAAAGAATTTAGACAGTTTTTAAACTCTCAGTATGCCGCAGCGTTCATTTGACTTTGGGACCTGAAGAGATGGAATTTAGGACCCAGATAACTCGCGTGGCTCCTGACTCCATCAAGCAATGTGCCTTCATAACTTACCAAAGTCGTACTAAAACATTCTTTGAAAGATTTCTGCACGCCATGTGCTATGTATAATCGGTCAGTAAGCACAACCATAATTCATACAAAGCACACTGTCGATTTTTAAGAAAATTAAAGGATTTTAAGTGTGACTTTAAAGTGTGTAAAGTACATTATATAGAAGAAAGAATATACTATATCGTCATATATATCATTACCGCACATGCTTCAAATTATACCGTGATATAGATTTTAGACCTTATCGCCCAGCCTTAAGTGAATCCTGCTTGTGTCGTGTTATTCAGGATTGCAAACCGAGCAGTATTCACTGGCTTTCAATTTGTTGTGTTTGTGGATATATTACTGAATTTAATTCTCCATAAAATCATCCCATTCTCCATAAGATTAAGGTCAACCATTGAACGGCATACATTTTAAAGTAAAGGCTTTAAAACAGAGTTAGTACAAACATCATTAATGTCACATAACTTTGTCGACATGTGGCCACCATCAATACTTTAATGTTCTTCATTATTAAGCATTTGCACATACAGTGGGGCAAAAAAGTATTTAGTCAACCACCGATTGTGCAAGTTCCCCCACCTAAAATGATGACAGAGGTCAGTAATTTGCACCAGAGCTACACTTCAACTGTGAGAGACAGAATGTGAAAAAAAAAAAAATCCATGAATCCACATGGTAGGATTTGTAAAGAATTTATTCGTAAATCAGGGTGGAAAATAAGTATTTGGTCAATAACAAAAATACAACTCAATACTTTGTAACATAACCTTTGTTGGCAATAACAGAGGTCAAACGTTTACTATAGGTCTTTACCAGGTTTGCACACACAGTAGCTGGTATTTTGGCCCATTCCTCCATGCAGATCTTCTCGAGAGCAGTGATGTTTTGGGGCTGTCGCCGAGCAACACGGACTTTCAACTCCCGCCACAGATTTTCTATGGGGTTGAGGTCTGGAGACTGGCTAGGCCACTCCAGGACTTTCAAATGCTTCTTACGGAGCCACTCCTTTGTTGCCTGGGCGGTGTGTTTTGGATCATTGTCATGTTGGAAGACCCAGCCTCGTTTCATCTTCAAAGTTCTCACTGATGGAAGGAGGTTTTGGCTCAAAATCTCACGATACATGGCCCCATTCATTCTGTCCTTAACACGGATCAGTCGTCCTGTCCCCTTGGCAGAAAAACAGCCCCATAGCATGATGTTTCCACCCCCATGCTTCACAGTAGGTATGGTGTTCTTGGGATGCAACTCAGTATTCTTCTTCCTCCAAACACGACGAGTTGAGTTTATACCAAAAAGTTCTACTTTGGTTTCATCTGACCACATGACATTCTCCCAATCCTCTGCTGTATCATCCATGTGCTCTCTGGCAAACTTCAGACGGGCCTGGACATGCACTGGCTTCAGCAGCGGAACACGTCTGGCACTGCGGGATTTGATTCCCTGCCGTTGCAGTGTGTTACTGATGGTGACCTTTGTTACTTTGGTCCCAGCTCTCTGCAGGTCATTCACCAGGTCCCCCCGTGTGGTTCTGGGATCTTTGCTCACCGTTCTCATGATCATTTTGACCCCACGGGATGAGATCTTGCGTGGAGCCCCAGATCGAGGGAGATTATCAGTGGTCTTGTATGTCTTCCATTTTCTGATGATTGCTCCCACAGTTGATTTTTTCACACCAAGCTGCTTGCCTATTGTAGATTCACTCTTCCCAGTCTGGTGCAGGTCTACAATACTTTTCCTGGTGTCCTTCGAAAGCTCTTTGGTCTTGGCCATGGCGGAGTTTGGAGTCTGACTGTTTGCGGCTGTGGACAGGTGTCTTTTATACAGATGATGAGTTCAAACAGGTGCCATTCATACAGGTAACGAGTGGGGGACAGAAAAGCTTCTTACAGAAGACGTTACAGGTCTGTGAGAGCCAGAGATTTTCCTTGTTTGAGGTGACCAAATACTTATTTTCCACCCTAATTTACGAATAAGTTCTTTACAAATCCTACCATGTGAATTCATGGATTTTTTTTCACATTCTGTCTCTCACAGTTGAAGTGTACCTCTGGTGCAAATTACTGACCTTTGTCATCATTTTAAGTGGGGGAACTTGCACAATCGGTGGCTGACTAAATACTTTTTTGCCCCACTGTAAATAAGTGACATAATACTCAGTACTTCCTTTTGAAAGTTTACTCCTCGGCCACCCACTTCAGCCGTCACACATATTTTCGTGGCAAAATTATCCACATCCTCCACAGCGCTATGAATTGTGGGATATATGGGACCATGAAGTCTACACCAGACCACACTTCAAATTTGGGGCCATCGTTGGCGCATTGGTCGACCGCATTTGGAGTACCACTTCGAGTTGGGACAGCTGTCGCTGTGACGTAATTGGTCTCCAAATGCGCACTACGAAGAGTGTGGTTGCTGGATTGGAACACAGCCCTAGGGACTTGCAGCGGAGCTTGGGCCCAGGCACGGCTAATGATGTCAAAATTAAAGACCGGATTGGAAAACTACTTGGTCTCCGACTGATGGCGTACCATGAGTACGGAAGTATGCACAAGTACGCATAAAATGTCATTTCCGGGATAAAACCGCAAAGGATTGTAGGTGCGAGTGGCAAGCGGTACTAGCGCAGAGAGGCTTTCACAAGTAAAGTCACACAACGATAAAAAGAAACATGAAGAATGGCAAGAAGCTGTTGCATTATTGTTGCATTAACTGGCAAGGGCCAGTTGCATGACAGCCACTGGAAGCCGATGGGTAAAGAGAACGGTTTTTATTGGATTCCGATGTGGAAGAGAAATTGTTCAAGCCATGTTTCCGAAGTAACAAAGAGTCGACGAATGTCGACGTAATCATGGCAGCCCTAGCTGCTACCACAGCAAGATTTGATCAGTTAAGAAAAAGAGAGCAATATCAAAACAGCCACGAAAAGTCAAGCACATATGTGCCCAAGTGTTGTATTGAAGCAATCAAGTGATGAATAACTGTTTTCCAGTAAGTTGTTTTGATATGTTTTTTTTATTGCATTGTTGATTATTTTTTCACCGAAGCAGCTAATAAAGTATGACGGAATACAATTTAGCCTCTTTTTTGGAAGATTCTATAATAGAATGAAACAATAATGCCAGTTATGAATAAAGACAATAAATTGAATGAATTACGAAACTCATTTTATTTCTATTAGATCTGAAAATGTTGTGTAACACTACAACCTGAAACAACAATTAGATTGCGTTGGCCTGTACAGGAGATAAAGGACAAAAATGTAACAACAGCTGTGAAATGGAATAGTCCAAATCACCAAAGTAAACTGGACCTGGGCTTGTTGCAGGGATCTGAAGTCACTAAACATTTTGTGAGTGTATGCACTCACACTTAGGACCATATAATAATAAATATGTGCGTGATGAAAGCTGGGCAGCACGCTAACGTACTTACTCCACTCTGTATGCTTGTATGGGTCTGACCCTTTCACTCCTCTGATTTTGTTCCTCTTTTTTTTTTTTTTTTTTTTTTTGCCTTTTCGTGAAGTCTGGCTTTGTACGGACCTGCCGTGTTCACATATATGTTTTTGGGGCAAATAAAATGCAAGTAGGGATTAGGACCGCAGAATGAATGATCACCGGTGCTGGAAATGCTAGCGCTTGATGGAGTTTTTTGATTTTGTTGCCACCCACAATGCAATGCGCCAAAGTCACGTGGTCTGTCAATCTCTATTGAGACAGGCCCAGAGTGATATGAAACGATAGATGTTTTCCTATCGTCAACCGATATGTTTCGTTATAACGAGCAGCCCCACACCATGGTTTGGACTCGGTGTGGCCGTGGGCCGCTGTAAGCTATCGCGTCGCCATTCCAAAAATACACTGCAATACACTCTCTCTTCTCTCAACGTGTTCACAATAAACTGTGAACAGACACCGAGGAGAGCAGCAGAAGACCTCATTCAGGAGCTAAACTCAACATGAACTGAACTCACAGTAAAGTTAGCTCGGTGCTTACCTTTAGATGAGCCCACAAACCGAGAGAAACTCCGCGATGAAGCTGCAACTCTTTCCAAACACAGGAAACAGATCAGCGTGAACCGACGTGGTTCACGCTGATCTCAGCTACTAGCCAGGAGACAAGGGTGGGCAGATGGCTGTAGATATCGATACAAACGTTGGTAGTGGTATATGATCGGTACTTCGGTTTTTTCTCTCCTCTAAGTTCAGTACTTTACTCCCGTTTCATGAAAAAGGAGCTCTTTCTGCTCGTCTCCTCTGCGGTACACTTTACTCCGCCCCCTTAGTTCCTGCTCTGCTGTTATTCGTTTCTGTGCGGTCACATGATGGAGCTACGCTGAGAAATCACATTTTTGAGATGAGAGCGTGAGAAAGAGTATGGAACGCCAGGACTGCCATAATGAATTAATTAAATACACCATTAAATAATTTATTAAATTTGGAATTAATTAAAAGAGGAGCCCCATGTGGAAATACTTTATGGCTGGAAGTGAAAACACTGAGATAAAAACAAATCTAATAACTTCATACTGTCACTGGGTTCAAACTAAAGAAGTGCTCACGACAAATCATGAGTGAATGAAACCATGACATAATAAAATGTTTGTTAAAGCAACCAAGAATGTCATCTTTGTGATAAGTTTGGTGTGAATCTTTGGTAATTCATGGGGTTTGCTTTGTCTTTGTCGGCTTTCTCACCCGATGGCACGTAGACCAACAAAGCTCAGAATGGACTGCAAAAAAAAAAAAGTGCACATGTAAAACTGCAGTGTTAAGTGATGCGGTTGTAAAGTTTGAGTGCACGTCTCTGGAATGGTTGGCAGTATTAAGGATGATTTTTGTTAAAATCATATTGATATGACCCCGTGAATTATTCGTAGATGACCATTAGATTAGTTTGATGGGTTAACACAGAGAGCTGAAGATATCGTGGATATGCTGACCTCGCTCCGTGGTATACAGGGCCGTTTACCCTCATGATTAATATTCACAATAAAAATATTAGCCGAACATCATGAAGTCTGTATGTGTTTCATACTGTCGAACAACCTTTGTACAGTTAAAGCCAGCAGTTACTACATGATGGAAACACCAACGTTATTTCTTTTAATACAGTTTGTGTTTCGGTGTGTCGGACAGGGTCGTCTGCAGTACGGGGGCCCCACAGGGAACGGTTCTGGCTCCGTTCCTCTTCACCATCTACACTGCAGACTTCTCCCACAATTCCACCCAGTGCTTCCTGCAGAAGTTCTCTGATGACTCTGCAATAGTCGGCCTCATCACTGATGGGGACGACAAGGAGTACAGAGGACTGACTCAAGACTTTGTGGACTGGTGCCAGCTGAACTACCTCCAGATCAACGCCAGTAAAACCAAGGAGCTGGTGGTAGACTTCCGCAGGCACAAGCATTCTCCACTGCAACCACTGAACATCCAGGGTATGGACATTGAGGCTGTGGACAGCTACAGGTACCTTGGTGTTCATCTGAACAACAGACTGGACTGGACTCATAACTCAGACGCCCTCTACAGGAAAGGGCAGAGCAGGCTGTACCTGCTGCGGAGACTCAGGTCGTTTGGGGTGGAGGGCCCACTCCTGAAGACCTTCTATGACTCTGTGGTGGCTTCTGCTATCTTTTATGGTGTGGTCTGCTGGGGCGGCAGCATCTCTGCTGGGGACAGGAAGAGACTGAACAGGGTGATCCGAAGGGCCAGCTCTGTCCTAGGATGCCCTCTGGACCCAGTGGAGGTGGTGAGTGACAGGAGAATGGCGGCTAAGCTGTCATCCCTGTTGGACAACGTCTCCCACCCCATGCAGCAGACTGTGACAGCACTGAGCAGCTCCTTCAGTGGGAGACTGCGGCACCCACGGTGTGGGACGGAGAGATTTCGCAGGTCTTTCCTCCCCACTGCTGTCAGACTCCACAACAAAGACTTTTGCAGCTGATCAAACACACACATCCACACATGTGCAATAACACTAAGTGCAATAATCCTTTCTGGCATCGTTGTATTTTTACTCAGTTGTATATAGCATTCGTATTCTATTTTTATCTTATTGTATATTTTTATTCTATTTTATTCTACTGTATATAGTATATTATTTTATTCTATTCTGTACAGTTGTGTACTGTATTTATTCTTATTGTATTCTAATTTTTGCGTCATAACTTTTGCACTGTCCACTTCCTGCTGTGACAAAACAAATTTCCCACGTGTGGGACTAATAAAGGTTATCTTATCTTATCTTATCTTATCTTATACACAGGTCAGGCTGAGTATTCAACAAAAACCCAAAGATCAGATGTTAAAGGGCCTGTATATGTATAGCGCTTTACTAGTCCCAAAGGACCCCAAAGTGCCTTACACGTCCAGTCATCCACCCATTCACACACACATTCACACACACATTCACACACTGGTGATAGCAGCTACATTGTAGCCACAGCCACCCTGGGGCGCACTGACAGAGGCGAGGCTGCCGGACACTGGCGCCACCGGGCCCTCTGACCACCACCAGTAGGCAACAGGTGAAGTGTCTCGCCCAAGGACACAATGACCGAGACTGTCGGAGTCGGGCGAAGGCCAAGGCGAACTCCCAACTCTTGAGCCACGATCGCCCCGAAATAATCTGATTTTTTTGCTCTCTCTCCTCCTAAACATGTTTTTAATGTTAGTTATGATTCAGAACTGGCGACTTAAACATTTATGACACATATGAACATTATGAAATAAAAACCTGATAAATATAACCTCAGTAAATGAAGTCAGTGTACTGCGGGGGTTATGGCAGCTGAGTACCGGGGCCTGCGCTTTGAGGCGAGCGGGTCTCTCGCACGCTTTGCCGTAAGACTGGGCTGGGCAGACATCTCCGAAATCATCAAAGCACTTTTGCAAAGAGGCTGTATCTTGACAAACCGACCAGACACATGAAGATTAAACCGCTACATTCTCAGCTAAAAAAATATTACAATGGTATTTGGTGACACACAAACTGGGTTTTTCAAAGTTCAGTTCTCTTAGTTTCCACATGCCGGTTGTTGATATCCAGTAACGCCTTCTAAAAACAACGGCCACCAGGCTAAAGCAATGGTTTTGACTTGATTAGCGTTAACCCCGCCCCCTGGGTTTGATGGGTGAGGTTGACAGATAAAATAAATTCATGGTAAGACATGAAGAGTCAAGTGTGCCAAAATGAATTAATTAAATACACTATTAAATAAGTATTGAAATGTCTCAATAATTAATTAAAATGTGAAATAAATAATTAAATGTGTCAAAAGTATTTGTTTAATTAATTATTTACAATTTTCATTAATTATTTACAATTTTCATTAATTATTGTCAGATTTTGAGTGAAAAACCTCCTTCCATCAGCAAGGATATTGATCATAAAAGGTGGCTGGGTTTTATAGCATGACAATGATCCCAAATACACCACCCATTTTGATAAACATGTTATTGCAAACCATTGTACGTGATGGCTTAAGTTATTTAATTTCACTGAATATGTGACACAAGCTAAAGTAGCATTATATTTTTATGTTTAAGACACGATGATGTTTCTAAATGTAACGGCCTTCATTATAATTAGTTCTCATGATGTCGACGCTGAGCGATCCTGATGGTGAACTTGGAATCTGGTCTTAGAAGTCTGATGTCATTAGCCGTTTCCGGGTACAAACTCCACTTCAGGTCCCAAAGTCAAACGAACACTACAGCATCATTTTTTATTTTCTTTTTCTTAATATATATAACTTGGCCTACCCTTTTTAGTTTTGTTAATATTGGCAATAGTGAGAAGTGTTATTGTTGGGCTTGTGAAAACAAAGTGTATATAACAAAGTATTGAGATTAACTTTTGTTATTGACCAAATGCTTATTTTCCATCATTATTATATGTTATCCAAAGCAGTTAGAATCACATTCAGTACATGTACACCAAGCTACTGTTTTTCTAACAATTACCAATGATTTGAATATCAGAGCAAGAAACTTGTGACAGACAAAATATGAAGCACATTTTAGTTGACTAATGGAAGTTTGTGGGTGCAAACAGAGGCAAAGAGAGGCTCAAAAATCTGGAGTACAGCCACAGCTAGAGTGAAAGAGAACCAACACTGACAAGCAACCATTCACCACACTTCTGCTCAAGCAGACATGGTACATATCAAATATTTAAAATATTCCCTCTCGCCCCTTGAATGTCCTGCGTAGTATCTTAGTTGTTCCTAGGACTGCGCTCTACTAGACAAGGGTCTCTGATGGTCCCTAAATTGGGATACAGCCAGGGAGTTCATGCTCGGACACATACACGCCCACCACTCGCTTTTGCTCAATGAGGGACTGGAGCATGTAATACGTGCTGTTCCAGCGCGTGGGAACTCGGCACCTGTGATTAACCCCTTACCTGCCGCTCAAACATAGACATTTCTCAGACCGGTGTATCGGTCCCCGTTATCGGGGGACTTGTAACGAGTACTTTAGAAAATGTGGTGTTGAGGCCGATACCAGATACCAGTATTGGTGCATCCCTGCTTACCATAGTGATTATAGTCAGGTAAAAGGAGAGTCATTTTCATGACACTAAAAACTCTTAAGCTCAATTTACCCTTCTGTACATAATAATGTCCTTATGGATTATGAAAGTAGTCTGATTAATCTCACTTTGGTTGTTAGAAAGCACAGCTTGTTTGCAGTTTGGAAGGAAAACTCATCCGTTTAGCATCTTAAACACACCCTTTGCAAACTTCATACCTACAGCAAGGTTTTGAGATAAAATTTTATGACCTTATTTTCCTTGAAGAGAATTTCAGTTTATAATAAGCTGCAGGAACCCTGTTCAGTGTGATCGGAGAACAGCCAAGTCTCCTCTGATAAACCTCCACCTCTGCCACTGAAAACAGTTGATCTGAACCTGAAATCATGGCTCAAACTACACATTTTTCACATCAAACTGTTTAAGAAAACACTAGACAAAGCATTAGTTATATTTGATGAACTCTAAGTGTATCAGGATTTCATAACACAAACTTCAAATCAACAAGAAAACAGCTGCAGAACATGTGAATCAAAATACATTCAATAACATGTGGACTTCAAGGAGAGCGTAAAGACACTAAAGAGAAACTAGGCAACGACAGGTTTCAAAATCTTTAAAATGGTCATTATTCCCTCTATAAACAAGTACTTTTCAATAATCCAAATTGTAACTTTTGAACCACCAATTCTATATTTGGATATTTTTTTATATATTTGGTTTTCTGCAAACACTGTCCAATGGGTATATAGTACTGCAGCAACTGTAAGCCCCTGCTTACATGTTTGTACCGAGTAGGAGATGCTCTGTATGTTATTGTACATCTGTATAACAACAATAAAGGGATTCTATTCTATTCCAGCTTCCTGGATGAAACATTCAGGATTATATACACTGCAGGCCCAGAAATCAGAGCTACCGCATCAGATCCAAGTGTGACATCAGCTGCACTCTTTACAGGAGACTCCACCTGAACTCTGTGGAGCCTGATCTCAAGGTGTTTAAGTCTGACCCTGAAACCAGAAGAGGATCTTTCTGTCTCTTCAGATTCATTGTGATCCAGTGATTTCAGTCCTGCATGATCACGCTGATGTTTGCACAGAGCAGATAATGAAGTGAATGATTTTGCACATTGGTAACAGTGAAACTGTTTATTTACAGCGTGGGATCGTTTGTGTCTGGAGTATGAACTGAGATTCCTGAAGCTCTTGTCATACTGGTCACAGCTGAAATTCTCTTCCAGTGTGTTTGTTCATGTTTGCTACGACCAGATGATTGCGAGAAGCTTCTGTCACAGTGTCTGCACTTGTATGGTTTCTCTCCGGTGTGGACTCGTTTATGCACTTTAAGGTCACCTGGAGTGGTGAAGGATGACCCGCACTGGTCACAGACGTGCTTTCTGACCCCACTGTGAATGACTTCATGGTTTTTTAATTGACTCGGTGTGGGGAAGCCTCTCCCACATTCTTTGCAGTAGTTCATTTTGTCTCCAGTGTGTCTACGTTGATGTATTGTTAGGCTCCATTGATTACTGAACATTTTTCCACAAAGGTCACAGTGAAAGTTTTTCCCACCACCACAGTGATGACAGGGTCGAGAACTGGATCCATCTGTGTCGCTCTGTTTCTAAACAAAGACACAGAGACAGTGTAAGTCAGGGAATTCCTTCAACATTTTTATCCTGAACATCGCCTGAAATAAAGAGCATCTCTGCCCACATCCAATACATTTTACTGTTTACATTATAACGCTCAGCTTACTGGACAAAATAGACTCTTCATTTGTAAGTAATCTACCTAATGGGAATGGTTAAACACCTAGATGCTCTACTCTGGATGCTGCAAGATACTAACCCCAAGCTGCTCTCCGATTTATCCATTGGAGTGTGAATGTTAGATAGAGGAGGGGAGGAGCTTTTAAAACGTTACTTTTTCCATCATCAGGAGTTTCAGTAGATTTGTGTCAGATTTGACTGAATATTCTGTACATGAAGTTTTCATGTCTTATTTAGCTTTGAACCATTGTATACTTCCCTTTGTTTGCCTTATATGACCTATTGTGCAGAAATTTGGACACGCGCGCGCACACACACACACACACGCACGCACACTTTTTAAATTGCAAAAACGAGCTATTGGAATAATAAATAAAGTTGGATTTAAGGAGTCCACCAACCAGTTTTTGTAGGATCATCTATGTTAAAATTCATGGACATTATACATTCTAAAACTTTAGAAATAATGTATCTAGTGATGAAAAAGAATGTTCCAATTTGTATTTTAAGTATGTTTAAACTAAGAGATGGAAAATATGATTTGAGGGGGTCTTATAAGTTTGAAATACCTAAAGTGAGAACCAATGTTACGTATAGATGTGTGTCAGTTTTGGGAGTGAAACTGAATACTTGAATGGACATTTCAGTTACTGTATGATTGACTACTTTTATGTAAAACGATAATCTGTGTTCTCCAATAGTTGATTCTGTTCATCTGGACATAATGTTTCTCCCAAGAAACATTTCATCACTCATCCAAATGACTTCTTCAGTCTCAGCTGACTACAGGTTTCCCCAATCTTATAAACATACATTTGCATAATGACTGAAAACAGCCCACTGAGGAACAAATGGGCTGGGAGGTCAGTTCCTTAATCTTAATTATGCAAAGTCTCATGACCATTGATCAACAACCACTGATCAAAGACCACTGATCAATGGCCATGAGTACCATTCACAGAGAGTTGGGGAATGGCTGCAATCACAGCATTGTAAGATGGTGACAGATGTACCCTTAGGCCCCCTCTTTGATTCAGAGATGGTCTGTCCCTTTTCACGTAAATGGCCTCCTTGACTCCACCCTCAAACCAGCGTTCCTCCCTGTCCAAGATGTGTACATCCTCATCCTTGAAAGAGTGTCCACTGGCCTGTAGGTGTAAATAGACCAGAGGTTGTTTGGTTTCGCCGATGTATAAATCCTGGCAGTCCTCCTGGCACTTAACAGCGTACACTATGTTACTCTGTTTGTGTCGGGGGACCCGATCCTTGGAGCGGACCAATTTTTTGTGCAGCGTGTTTTGGAGTTTAAAAGCCACAGAGACCCGGTGTTTAGAAAAAAATGTGTCTCAACTGCTCCGATACTCCTGACACATATGGGATCACTACAGGTTTTCGCTTAGGCAGCGGTTGTCCTTCTCTCCTGGATCAGCTGGAGCTTTCTTTAGGTGCTTTTCCAGCTTTGACAAAAGTCCAGCTGGGATAACCACATTTACTCAATGCATTCTTTGGTACATCTTTCGCCATCTTGCAATGCTGTGATTGCAGCCATTCCCCAACTCTCTGTGAATGGTACTCATGGCCATTGATCAGTGGTCTTTGATCAGCGGGTTTTGGTCAGTGGTTGTTGATCAATGGTGATGAGAATTTGCATAATTAAGATTAAGGAACTGACCTCCCAGCCCATTGTTCCTTCAGTGGGCTGGTTTCAGTCATTATGCAAATGTGCTGTTTATAAGATTGGGGAAACCTGCAGTCAGCTGAGACTGAAGACGTCACTCGGAAGAGTGACGAAACGTTTGTCCCACAAAACGCTACGTCCAGATGGACAGAATCAACTTTTTGGAGATTTACCTTCCTGGATGATTGAGAATGCATCAAGACAATAACCTGTGTTGTTGTTGACCAAAATAAATTTCACTTCACTTTTGAAAATTAAACTACATTCATTTAATACTTCAAAATAACTGCAACTGTAAAAATATAAATACATACCTCACAGTAACTGCACTTGTAGAGTCTCTTTCTGGTGTGAATTTTTTGGTGTTTTTTCAGCGAACGTGGCTCTTTAAAAGCCTTCTCACACAGGTCACATTTGTAAGGTCTCTCCTCAGTGTGGGTAAACATGTGGCTCTCTAAATCTTTTGAGTTCACAAAGACTTTTCCACACTGATCACAGCAGTAAACATCATTTTTGGTGTGAATGCGCCGGTGAACATTTCGGTGCCCTGACTGGGTGAAGGTTTTTCCACAAATGTCACAACCGTATGGCTTGATTCCAGAGTGAACAACTTGATGAATTCGTAAGTACCTACTGTGAGCAAAGGCTTTACCACAGTGATCACAGCTGTACGCTTTAACTCCACTGTGGATGACTTGGTGTGATTTTAAGCTTCCATCCTGGGTAAAAGACTTTCCACACAATTCACAGCTGTAAGGTTTAACTCCACTGTGGATGACTTGGTGTGTTTTTAGGCGTTCAGCCCGGGTAAAAGATTTTCCACACAACTCACAGCTGTGTTTTTTCTCTCTCTTTCTTCTGTGAGGTTTGTCGGCCTCCTGAGAGCGCTGACTTCTGGCTCCATGTTGGTCCTGCAGTGACAGAGATACAAACAGAAGCAGTGTGTGAAATACAGTCGTGGAACAAACTGAAACTCCATTCAGGGTTTATATGCCGTTTTCAGTGTCAAATTCAAGCACTTTAAGCACTTTCAAGGTCCCTTTTCAAGCTTTTCCAGCACCCCCTACCCCCCCCCCCCCCCCCCAAAAAAAAAAGAATGCGAATTTTAATTCTCATCACCCCAGTAAGACCATGTGGGAATATAAAAAAAAAAATCATCCTAGGTGAACTTAAACACCTTTGTAACCCCTTTGTTAAGACATAGAAAAACGCACCACACAAAAATACTGCAAAAGGAACGGTCGCCTTATATACATAGTGTATAAACTCAAAATGCACATTTCACTTACAACTAAAGATGTGAAAATGTGAATAAACCAACTTGTTAGAGATATTCTTCTGTTGAAAAAACAGAAAAAATAAAAGAAAGAAATAAGTCTTATCAGTGGATAATGATGCTTCTTTCCTGTGTGACAAAAAAAAAAAAAAAAAAAAAAAAAAAAAAAAATAGGAGACAGATGTTTGTTTCTCGCCCTATGACAGCTGGGATAGGCTCCAGCGCCCCCCGCGACCCTGAAAAAGTATAAGCGGAAGCGAATGGATGGAGAGATGTGTTGTTTTTTTTTTAAGTTTATTTCCAATAAAACAGTTTTATTGCTAGCTACATTGCTGTCTGTATTATTGCTAAAGTCCTAAATGATCACCTTTAAAGCGTTTGTGCTAATAACATCATGTACAGTCACACAGGCATGGAGAACAGCACTGACTGGGAGAGGCGTTAAATAGATCACATAGTTCAATTCAACATATTCAACAAGACTTGAAGAATGCACAAGCATTTACTTAAAATCTTTTTAATTTATCATCTGTGATGTTATTATGTACAAGTCCAATGTATTTTGTTCATGTCCCCAAATAAACAGGCAGCCTTAAAGTATGAAATATTCATATACAAGTTACTTTAAAAAAAGTCATTAATTACTAATTACTTAGTCAATATTGTATTTAAAATACTTATCTAATTACTGTGTCAGAAAAGTAACTTAATTGCTAAATAAATAATTTAACTAAATACTTCTTAAAATCCCTATAAACCTTGAGTGGGCAAACAATAGAAATTAAACTCTTTAAATAATAAATTTTTTTTTTAAAGACGGAGACTCTACAGTACGCAGCGGTAGCATCTCTTCCACAATGTAGCCTGCAATCATTTTTTAAGCTCACCTTCAGACGCTTTCTGTGCTGCTGAAGTAAAATTAGGTTTTGCCTGCTTAGCAGGAGTTGCCGCGGTGTTATCCGTGGATGATGAACAAGAATCACCCAGAAGTGTTCGTCTATGCTCTCGTGTCAGGCGCTTCAGTAGATTACTCGTGCTATTAACAGCAGCCGATAGTTTTTTCTCCCCAGGACATAGCTTACATTTCACTGTAATGTTCTGGTCTGCTTGTTTCAGAAAAGTGAAGAGACGGGAATATGTCCATTTCATAAAACAGCCACTCGCTTCAGCCGAGTCTGACATCTTCCGCTTTAGAATACGACTGTGCAGCAAACTGGCGCGAAATGACGTGCAGCTGCACTACAGCGATTGAGTTTACTTCTACGTTTAGAAAACAAATTACTGAAATTAAATAATGATATTCAGCGAGTTTAATTATTTTACAATGTAACGAAAGTACATTTAACAGTAATTAGTTACTCTACTTTTTCAGTGGAAAAGTAATTTAATTACAGTAACGCATTACTTAGTAACGCATTACACCCAACACTGATAATTGACACACAAAAGAAAACAACGACTACACTACACACTAACTACACAAGATGACACACTAACTTGAGACTCCAAATACGGTAAAACGTCACAAATCTCTCACGTATCAAAACTCTCTCTCTCATTCACTGGTCATTCCTAAAACTTCCCCCTCTTCCCAAACAACCAGATGCCACATGTTGCCATATAATTTTTTGATTGGTTGAAATGGTATATTTTCCCACCAATAGGGAAGGAGTGCTTTTCCTTTTTTTCAATCACAAGCAAAGCGTGTTTGCTAGTAGTGATGGGATTTCCGGCTCGGCTCACTAAAAAGAGACGGCTCTTTCGGCTCCCAACCTGCTCTTCAGGTTGTTTGATGGTTTAATTAATTTATTATTAACAAAAATATAAAATTGTGCAAAAAAAGAAAAAAAAAAAAAAGAATTACTACAGTGGTTTTATTTATATATGTGGTGGCCCCTAGAGACAAGGCACGTACAAACTCCAACACATTTCTAGCGTTAACTGACCTTCCAAAACAGAGCTACCTAGATCACTTAAATTACACAATTGAAAGCATATGTGTATCGTGTGTGTATTTATACACAAACGCTCATATATATTCAAATAATAAAAAAATAAAAAAAAAAGTTCATTTACCTGTTTACCACACACCAAATCCCTTCCCTATGAATTCAAACAAGGATGGAAAAGATAAAGCTGCTGTTAACATCCAGCTGTGCACACAGTTTCAATAACAGTGTAACTGAGATATTTTTCCTCACCTTTTGAGTTGAAGTCATTGTTTCCTCTGAAGTGGCTGAGCTGAGTCCAAATGGCTGAAACACACAAACAATGTATATATTTTTTTATTTATATATATATTTTTGTCAGGGATAAAATACATGTATATTCTTTCTATACATCTCTCATGCACACATACAGTTTGTAAAATCCTTGTCTGGATTCTAAAAATAACGTCTCTGTTAGGTTTTGTATTGTTGATTGTCATTTATGCTTAGAAACATCTACTTATATATGCTTAGAATTTTATAATTAGTTGTAGATTGGTAGAGGCTTGAGCCTTGATAGTCTGCAAACTTTGTGTGCATTAGAGAGCACGAGAGAGGTCGTACCTTGTCTTATGGTAGGATTAACGTAGCTACGTCTGTTCTAGTCTAAGTGCTTTTTGTTTAGATGAACTGCTGGACTTCCTCACCGTGTTATCTAGGGTGAACCATCTAGGGTGAGGGGGAGGCTACCCTCTTCCTGACACACACACACACACACACACACACACACACACACACACACACACACACACACACACACACACACACACACACACACACCTACCTTTGTATGTAGACGTCATATGTTAATGAGGTCTCCCTCATGCATGAGTAACAAGAAGAACTTTGCCTACTTCGTGTCTTGCTTGCTGTGTAATTATATTGCCTTCAACGTTCCAGCGAATAGGTTCAAGCTACAAACCTATCAGTCTCTGTGAAGGTTCTCAGGCATCCAGATTGTGGTAATTTAAGGAGCTTACACTATGCCAGCCAAAAGACTCGATTTTGCCACATTTCCACAACTGCTGCCCATAGTGGAGCTCATCACAGCCAGGGAAACCACCATAAAGATTAATAAATTACCACAACCTAAATCAGAACAAATCAGGACCAAAGTCTCAGCCACTGCAGTGCAAAAGTTCCTACATCAAACCTTATAATACAAGAAGAGAAAGCAGTCACATCCCTGAGAAAAAGACAACTGTTGTTCGTAACACATTGGATTATCAAACAAAAATTACTACTCTCCTCAGTGGCAACAACAACAAAAAAAGTTTAGTTCCCTATGAATTCAAACATGGTGATAGAGATGGTTCTCACAAGCTAATCTGACTGTATAATGAAGAGACAAAAAATGATCCCTGTTGTCAAATTCAAATTCAAATTCAAATTTTATTTGTCACGTACACAGTCATACACAGTACGATATGTAGTGAAATGCTTGGACAACTGCTCGTGACCTAAAGAGAACAAAAAAAGGAAAAGGCTATGAATAAGATAGGAAATACATATGAAAAATTAAAAAGAGTAAATTTAACTAGGAAGGAATAAAATATAAATTAAGGTTAAAAATGAAATAACTGTACAACACAAATTAGAATGAAGGGTAAATTTAACTGGGAAGAATAAGATAAAATATATAAATTAAAGTTGAAAATAAAATAACTGTACAACAAAATACACAATACACAATATAGAACTATATAAGAATGTATGAAGAACTCTAAATATAAATAAATATATACACAATAACAGCAGCTGTACAAGTATTAACTGGAAATGAAGAATATAGTGACCAGTGTTGTGCAAAACCAAAGTCCAGAAAGTCCAGTGTGTGTGTAAGAACCATATGTGTGGGTCAGTACTGTGTGGTGGTGTGATTGAGAGACCGTATCGCCTGCGGGAAGAAGCTCCTCCTCAGTCTCTCTGTGTTGGTCTTCAGGGAGCGGAATCGCTTTCCTGACCTCAGCAGAGAGAACAGTCTGTTGTTGGGATGGCTGAGGTCCTTCACCATCTTCCTGGCCTTGGTCCAGCACCGCCTGCTGTAGATTGAGTGCAGGTCAGGGAGCTCGGAGCGGATGGTGCGCTCAGCTGACCGCACAACCCTCTGTAGAGCTCGTCTGTCCTGCATGGTGCTGTTCCCGAACCAGGTTAAGATGTTTCCCGCCAGGATGCTCTCTATGGTGCACGAGTAAAAGTTCCTGAGCACCTTGGAGGGCAGTTGGAAGTCTCTCAAGCGTCTGAGGTGGTAGAGACGCTGTCGGGCCTTTTTCACCACGGTGTTGATGTGACAGGACCATGACAGGTCCTGCGTGATGTGAACTCCGAGGTATTTGAAGCTGTCCACTCTCTCCACTGGGCACTCGTTGATGACGGGGGTCTGGTAGTTCCTCTCCTGCTTAGTGCTGAAGTCCACTATCAGCTCCTTTGTCTTACTGACGTTTAGAAGGAGGTTGTTCCTCTGGCACCAGTTCTCCAGATTCCTAATCTCCTTCACGTAGGCCGTCTCGTTGTTATCAGAGATCAGGCCCACCACGACGGTGTCGTCAGCAAACTTGATGATGGTGGTGGAGCTGGTAGTGGCCACACAGTCATATGTGTACAAAGAGTACAGCAGGGGGCTCAGAACACACCCCTGGGGGGCTCCAGTGCTGAGAGTGGTGGAGGCTGAGACATGTCCGCCCATCCTTACTGCCTGTGGTCTGCCAGTTAGGAAGTTGGTCTTCCTTTCACCCTCTACGCTGCAGACCTCTCCATCAACTCCCCATGCTGCCACCTACAGGTGAGGACTGTGATGAGCCCTCACCTGTATAGGTACCTGGGTGTTCACTTGAATAAACTGGACTGGAGCCACAACACTGCGGCTGAGGTCATTTGGAGTCCAGGGAGCGCTTCTAAAGACCTTCTATGACTCTGTGGTGGCATCTGTCATTTTTACAGTGAGGTGTGTTGGAGCAGCAGTTTATCGACAGATGAGAGGAAGAGGTTGGATAAACTCATCAGGAAGGCCAGCTCTGTTCTGGGATGCACTCTGGACCCAGTGCAGGTGGTGGGAGACAGAAGGACTCTGGCCAAAATAACATCTCTGATGGACAGAGTCTCCCAGCCCATGCATGTAGATGTTGCTGCAGAGCTGCTTCAGTGACAGACTGCTGCATCCTCGATGCATGAAGGAGCGTTTCTGCAGGTCCTTCCTCCCTGCAGTGTCAGACTGTACAATCAACACTGCTCCCAACAAACATAGATGTTTACATCAGCGCTGTAACTGCACTATTTTATCAATCGATTCAAACTACAACCTGGGTTTGCCTCTTATCTGTATTTAATTTTAGTAACTGTACAGTACTCTGTTTTTGGTAACTATTGTCCTTGAAGTAAATTTGTTAAAAAATTGTATGTTTCTGTTCTGTGTCCTGTTTGTTTGTATATGCGTTTTTCTTCCTACTGTTACAACCAAATTTCCCCTTGTAGGACAATTAAAGGATTATTCCATTCTATTCTAACAATGACTGGTTTTGGTCTTTACATTCCACATCGCTGGCATTGCATCTTTCAACATGTTTCCGGGTGGCAGTAATGAACTGAACAACATTTGAATCTGCTCCAGTTGCTATATGATAGTCAGTAGATCTGCTACAAACTGGAGATCATATGCAAGTTTTGCAAATTAAATCATGAATATTCCTAACTTAGCATTAAAAAGAAAGTTTTCTAACTCTCCTCCACACTCAAAAACAGATGACAAACCAACTGACACACCTGTGTCACTCACTTTCTTAAATCCACCCACTCTCACAGGGTCGACTCAATCACACTGGGTCTATTTATTACTAATCACAGTGTAACTAATCACTGTAAATTCACAGTAAATGCCATCTCCTTACAAATATTTATTAAATTGACCATACGTATATAAACTGTATATAACTACCAACTCTCTTTGTGAATATAATTTGGCATTTCTTACTGATGTAAATAAATACATAATGATTTCATTCAGTTTAAAGGTTTATTTGCAAGACGCAAAAAGAGAAAAAATTGAAAGTTACAAATGTATTGTGTATGAAACAAATTCAAACGTCGGGGAAGATGTGTGTAACAGGTTACTCTGGCTGTAGACTATGGCACTTGGCCACAGGTGGCGCTAGTTGACTCGACACCATTTGAGTGCACTAGTGATGGGAATTCCGACTCTTTTTAGAGAACCGGGTCTTTCAGCTCGACTCACTACAAAGATCCAGCTCTTTTGGCTCCCAACCAGCTCTTCATGTTGTTTTGTTGCTTTAATTAAATTATTATTAACAACAATATAAAATAATGCACAAAATGAATTACTAATTTAAAAAAAAAAAAAAAAAAAAGTAGTTTTACATATATGTTTATTAGGGCTGCCACAAACGATTATTCTGATAGTCGACTAGTCACCGATTATTTTTGCGATTAGTCGACTAATCAGATCATCATCCATTGGACGTAAAACGTACAGCTTATTGCACCAGCAGCATCTGCTCTTATATAACTATCATTAGCTTACAGCTTTAAGTGTTTCAGGTCTGTGCTAACTAAAAATAAAGACAAGATGATAGTTTACTGAATTTAAATGAAATTTCCAGATTGTTTCAGTGGAGTTTAATAAACTCAGCTGTCTGGTCCTTGCCATCTAAAATATAATAGGACACTGGAGTATATTGAGTTGTCTGGTTGATGTTTATTCAGCTGTGTAAAAACTATAACTTTAATCTCAGCCAAACCGATTTACTCAGGAACAAATAAAATACTGAAAAAAGCCAAACAATAACATGTTTAAGTTATCTAAGTGACTTATATATCATGTTTAACCTGAGTAACGAAAGACGGCGGTGGGTTTGAAAACGATTTGCCGGGAGTCCGGTGTTCTCACGGCTCTAGTGAGCCTTGAACCCGGGCTAGGTATTGACCTGTTGTGTAACAGACGTCTCCAAAAACGTCGGGACGCTTTTGAAAATATGTGGTGTCTTGATAAACTGAGCAGATATTTGAGGTTTACACAGCTACATTCTCGCATGAAAATATGTTAAACGTTTATTTTGTGACCCAGAAAGTATAATAAGAGTAATATTAAAACTAAGTAGTTGCCGCTATTGTGGGAAACTGAGCAAGACCGTGCTATGAATTCTGGGACACAGCTTCTTCTTCTTCGGGGTTTAACGACAGCTGGCATCCTTGTACATGCAGTGCTGCCATCTTCTGTTTCAGTCCGTTATTACACTTAAATCCTACTACTTATTCCTGCGTCTTTTGGGCTCTTACAAAGTTTCAAACGTCACGTCGACTATTAAGTCAGTCGTCAACGATTTTGATAGTCGACTAATCATGGCAGCCCTACTGATAGATATATATATATATATATATATATATATATATATATATATATATATATATATATATATATATATATATATGTGTGTGTGTGTGTGTGTGTGTGTGTGTGTGTGTGTGTGTGTGTGTGTGTGTGTGTGTGTGTGTGTTAGAGACAACGCATGTACAAACTCCAAAACACATTTGCAGCGTTAACTGAACTTCCAAAACAGAGCTACCTAGATCACTTTACACAATTGAAAGCATATGTGTATTATTTGTGTATTTATACACAAGCACTCACATATATTCAAATAATTAAAAATAAAATGTTCATTTGTGGGTTTTGATAATCGATTAAAATCGATTCTAGCTTGGATAACGTGATATCGATTCATTAAAATCCTGAATCGATTTTTTAATATAAATTTATTTTGCCCTCAGGTGAAACCTCACAAAATTTCAACAACCACCAAACAGTTAAAACAGGAAATGACAGCAGGTACACGGATTCTGCACAAAGACGTAAACACAAAGCGCGGACCGGTGGATCAGAATCAGTGAGATGTCGCCTTTCTCACCTGACGGCACGGACACGGTCGGGGCTGAAAGCCGACAGCTTGCTGATTCTAATGTTTCGGCGGGTCCGCGCTTTGTGTTCACGCCCTTTTTGCGCTGATTCTAAAGCTGCAGGTTTTATCTCTCACCAAACAATACTGACCGAACCAGCAGCAAAGGAGGTCCAAACTACGCTTCCCATAAACTTCGCCATGGATTCCCTCTTAGTTTTGCCGTTTTGCTTCCACCATGATAAAAATCACACTTCATGCACAGCTCTCTCTCTCTCTCTCTGTACTTCATTCCTTTCTAAAAATCTGTTTTCTGCATTATTGGCTTGCTTGTTACGCACAAGTCTACTGTTGTTTACAGCGCTGTCGGCCGCTGTTTTTTTTTTTCCTTTTACTTACTTTCGAGCTTAGCGGTGTCTCTAATAAAACCGCTGTAAGGTCAGAGGTAATGTTCATGTGTTGATTAATGGTTTTCTTTTGTTTTTGACGTACTGCAGAATATTTTTATAAAATCCCAGGCCAGGAAAATCACCTTCATGTTTTTCTGTGTTTTATCTTCAGCTACTTTGACATAAAGGCCTCTGTTGTGACGCTCACACCTTTGATAAAGTTTTGCGAGTGTCAGCTTCCTTTTTATAGATACAAAAATATGTAAATGTACTGATCTGAATTAGAATATTTCTGACTGAAGCAAAATTTCCCAGATTCAAATAGAATCGAATCGTGGATCAAATCGATTCGGGACCTTGTGAATCGGAATCGAATCTAGAAATCAGTGATGATACCCAGCCCTAATTAAACCCAATTTAAAATATGAAAACAAAAAGAAGATGCACATTCTCTGTCATATGGACCTGCATGAATAAACTTTCTGAATCCTTTATCATCCGCAACTGAAAATAGTTGTGTATGATTACTATACCTTTCTAATGTGACGTTGTTGTCCCTGGCTCTCTTTCTCTCTTTCCCTCCAGCTCTGTTCCTGTGCTACTGCCTAACTACCGCCCTCCCCCCTCCTCCCAGTGCAAAGCACAGGCTCGTGTGCAGAGTGAAGCGGAAAAAAAGTGTGAGAGAGGGTGAGAGAAAAAAAAGAAGAAAAAAATCAACAACAACAACACGGCTCCCAATAAGGAGTCGGCTCGCATCGTTCACTTTAAAGGTCCGACTCTAAGAGCCGTTTCGTTCGCGACCGACACATCACTAGAGTGCACACATAGTAAACTGCACGCTTTAGTTGTGAAGCGAAAACACTGAAATCTGAGTAATAAATGGTACAAGAGTAGCGATAACGAAGACAAGATTCTCCATATCGTTTACTGTTGGTGTACCGTGAAGAGCATCATTGTGGTGACGTTTATTGTTTGCCGTTTTCGCGATCGCCTCGTGAGAATATCACAAGGTAAACGCGACATTTTAAAACACTTTGTGGTTCAACAGCAAGTAGACTAACGGATTGTGTTTGAGAGAACCTCAAAAATGTCACAGATAAAATATTTGGTGTTTTTGCTGGTTTTTCATCAGCGGCTCCTCAAAAGCATGTTTACCATACAGCTGTTCGACTTACGCCAGTTAATCTGGAACACCGGTTAGCTACGGTTAGCTTTTAGCCCAACATCGATCTCGGCTCGCTTGTCGCGCATCCACCTCGCGCACACAGTTTTCGACGGGCCGACGCTGAGACGCGGCGTCCTATCCCGTCTATTTGGAGCTCACAAAATGCCGCAGCAGCGCAGCATGTCTCCATCTAGCTGCGCTTGCTGGCGTTTTACTAAATCCAAACGTTTTGGTCGGCTATAGACGGTTTTTCTGTAGTTTCCACGGACTTTACAATTTTACATTAAACCAGAACTTAAATAGAAAAAGACGAAATAGCACCATGGTTTGGACCCTGCGACCCACCGCGCCGCTATCCAAAAAAACCAAAAAACACTGCAATACACTCTCTCACTCTCAACGTGTTCACAGACACCGAGGAGAGCAGCAGAAGACCTCATTCAGGAGCTAAACTCAACATGAACTGAACTCACAGTAAAGTTAGCTCGGTGCTTACCTTTAGATGAGCCCACAAACCGAGAGAAACTCCGCGATGAAGCTGCAACTCTTTCCAAACACAGGAAACAGATCAGGGAGCAGAGACCCACGTGGTTCACGCTGATCTCAGCTACGATCCAGGAGACAAGGGTGGGCAGATCGATGCAGTTATCGATCAGGACGTTGGTAGTGGTTTATGATCGATACTTTAGTTTTTTTCTTTCCTCTAAGGTCACTACTTCACTCCCGCTTCATGAAAAAGCAGCTCTCTCTGCTCGACTACTCTGCTACTTTGCTCCGCCCCCTTCTTCCTGCTCTGCTTTAAATCGTTGCTGTGCGGTAACGTGACTTGGAAACTACATTTGGGCTACAGAGATGGAGGAGAATCGTGTGGAGATACTTTACTGCTGTAAATGCAAACGACAATCCAGTCAGAGGTCACTGACACTGACAGAGTCCTCTCAGAGAGTGAAAGAATATTCAGGTCGCTCATTTAGTGCTAAAAGTAAAGTTTCAGTTATGTCTCATGTTGGACCTTCATGGGCTGATTAAGATAAGATAGAACTTTATTAATCCCTCGGGTGGGTTCCTCTGGGAAATTCGACTTCCAAAAAGCACAGCAACGACCGAAGTTACAGTTACAGAATTGTTATATATACACACACACACACACACACACACACACACACACACACACACACACACACACACACACACACACACACACACACACACACACACACACATATATAAATACAGAGACAAATATAAATAAAATATACAAAGGGGATAAATAGAATAAATAGGAATAAAAAATAAAAATACAAGTGAATTGCACATTTCAAGTATTGAGTCTATTGCACTGTTGACTATTTACAAAAAGTATTGCACAAGGTATTGTACAGTGAGGTGAAGAGGCACTACAGCTTAGTTGTTCCCCCCTCCTTTGTCCTCCTGTTTCCCCTCCCTCTCCCCTCCAGAGAGGAGTTAAACAGTCTGATGGCGTGTGGGACAAAGGAGTTTTTAAGTCTGTTAGTTCTTGTCTTGGGGAGAAGCAACCTGTCACTGAACAGACTCTTCTGATTGTTTATGGCCGTGTGCAGAGGATGTCCAGCATTGTTCATAATGTCCATCAGTTTCTTTAATGTCCTTTTCTCTGCCACTGTCACCAGAGTGTCCAGCTTCATGCCGACCACAGAGCTAGCCTTCCTGATCAGTTTCTCCAGCCTGGATGAGTCCTTCTTTGCTGTGCTGCTCCCCCAGCACACCACAGCATAGAAAAGTACTCCAGCAACCACCGACTGGTAAAACATCCTCAGGAGCTTCCTGCAGATGTTAAAAGACCTCAGCCTCCTGAGGAAGTACAGTCGGCTTTGGGCTTTTTTATACAGGTGCTCTGTGTTGCATGACCAGTCCAGTTTATTGTCCACCCACAGCCCGAGGTACTTGTACTTGTTGACCACCTCCACCTCCTCCCCCTCTATCTGAACCGGCAGTGGACCTTCTCTGGACCTCCCGAAGTCCACAACCAGTTCCTTAGTCTTTGAGGTGTTGAGTTGCAGGTGGTTTGTGTGACTCCATGCGACAAAGTTCCTCACCAGACTTCTGTACTCCTCTTCCTGATCATCCCAGATACACCCCATGATGGCCGTGTCATCTGCAAACTTCTGAATATGGCATAATTCAGAGTTGTAGCAGAAGTCAGAGGTGTACAGGGTGAAGAGAAGAGGGGACAGCACAGTTCCCTGTGGTGCTCCTGTGCTGCTGACCACAGTGTCAGACGTGATGTCCTTCAGTCTGACGTACTGTGGTCTGTCGGTGAGGTAGTCGGAGATCCAAGCCACCAGGCAGGGGTCCACCTCCATCCTGTTCAGTTCAGTTCAGTTCAGTTCAGATTACCTATAAACTAAAAGCTAACATTAAAAGTAATGTCAGCTTTCGTGTCAATGTATAATTATTGTATTGGAATTTAATTAAAAATTTTCGGAATTCAAACTTTAATTGTTTTTATGTCCGAATAATGTAAACACTTTTTGTGTTTCTTGTAAAAATCATTCTTATTGATGTAGCACATTTAAAACAACAGAAGTTGATCCAAAGTGTTTTTCAGACAAACACATTTACATTCCACATCTCCAAAGATCACAGTTTCAAAATGTGAAAAACTGTGAAAGCTGCATTGGTTGTTTTAATCAACACAACTGTACAAAAGGCCCCATAGTTATGGTTTTATTCTGTTCAGTTGTTAGTTCACCTGTAGTTTTTAGAGTGGCCAGTAGAGGTCACCCCACCGCTTTGTATGAGAGACTATGTCCAGGGAGAAACGTGGGCAAAGCACCTGAGCTTTTCTACTCCAGATTACCGGCAGAGAATTGGTTATTCCGTGAGAAGTGTGCGTTAATGAGCAACGTAAGTTGGTGATGTGTGAGGATGTGATAATAAGATGTGTTTGGGACTGTAACCAAGGTTAGGGGGGAAATGACTATGTTTCTGTCTGTGCCGCTAGCGGGTGCTAAGCTAAGCTAAGATAACTTTCCTGCCGTGTGGTTGGGTATAGCTGTGTACCTGGTTAGCTCTCTCAGGGGGTCTATGTGTGAGTCGTGGGTAATATATGGCCTATGGTATTAAAGGGGATGTTAGTTTATTTCCCGCCTGTGTTTATGTTGATGTACTCTGGAGATATTGTTGTGAACACTTTAGTAATGTAGTATTTTCTTTCTGTTCCGTTCAGAGACCACACACACACACACACACCCATGCCCACGCACCTAAACCTGTATGCAATACCTGCTCCTCTGACAATCCCTGTTACCTTCAACTGTGTGAAGTCAATACAAGTCTGCACTATCCTCGGTGTCTTCATTGTCTCCCTTCTGAACATTCATCCGGGCCTTGAGCAGTGTTCTGGCCGACACTCCGGGGAGTGGTAGCTGCAAACCTGAACTAGCACCTTACAGTCCTTCCAGTACAAGCTATCTACCCAACATTAATGGTCCTTCGAGCCGGATGTAAGCTGCTTCTACCCTAACAAGATGGATGATATTCAGAACTTCTCAGCTCTTGGTGCGCGCCCACGGCGTAATGTACGTCGTCCCCTCCGCTATGAAGCTTATGAGACTGACTTCCCCGGGCTTGGTGCAGGTTACCAGGAGGAAAGTGGGACAGGAGGCGACAACCGTTCTTCCCACCATCCTCCGTCTGATCCCTCTGATGACGGCTCACACGGCCATGTCACACCATTGAGAGCAGAGTTAGAAGATATACAGCGTGAAAGGTTCCTGTTCCAGCAGTCGCATGACGAGATGAGAGCCGGGCTGGCTAATTTCCAGGCCCTTCATGCTAGTTTGCTGCAGTTGCTGGACCGTGCAGAGAGTCTGCAGCTCAGTCCACCCCCCAGAGCCCCTGCTGTTCATCTCCAGCCACCCCCTGCTGAAGAGGAAGAGGACTGGCCTCCACCACCTCCTCCTGTTGTGTTCAAGGAGGAGTCTGTCTCCAGCCAGGGTCCAGTTGCGGACCGCATCGATACGATGCTGAAAGAGCTCCAGGATCTGAAGAGGGAGTCTATGGCTGCACAGGAGAGTCAGATCATCCCCCCACATGAATCTAGGCCAGGGTTCACTTCTCCTCAGCCAAGGATCACCTACCCTCCAGCGCCGCCTCCGAGAGCACACCCCCCTCCATTGCAACCACTGCCAACTCCACCCCCGTCCTCATCTACTCCTTTCTTGACCTACAGGGGGCCTCGTCCAAGCATTCCCAAGCTCTCACGCCGTGATCCTGGGGAATTTGCTCGTCTAAAGATGGCGCTAGAGAACTTATTGCCCCCGGAGAGTTCAGAGCTCTTCAGGTACCAAGTCTTGTTAGATCACCTACACCTGGAGGAAGCAAAGTTGATAGCGGACGCTTACCTCCATTCTGCCACGCCCTTCAGTGACACTATGAACGCTCTTAACGACAGGCTTGGGCAGCCCCACCAGCTTGACCTGAGAAGGATTGCTGCTGTCATGGACTCACCTGACATCCGCCGAGGGGATGCAGCCGCATTTGCGCGATTCTCTCTCCACATCCAGTCGCTCGTGGGCATGCTGAAGACTTTAGGCCCTGATGGGGAGGTCGAACTCCAGTGTGGCTCCCATGTGGCTCGACTCCTTAGTAAGCTTCCTTCAGAGCAAAGAGCTGATTTCCGTCGGTGCATGTACAACCATTCTGGTCAGGCTTACACCCTGGACGACCTAGCTACCTGGTTAAAGTACGAATCCTGGTGTCAGGACTATGACGGCCTGCCCACTCCAGCGATCACCAGAGAGAAGCCTGATGTCAGACCAAGCAGACGCTCTGTTGCGGTTCTTCACAGTGGAGAGAGCTCACCCAGGTCACTAGGTACCACTCCAAACAAAGCTAGGCAGCAACCCTACTGCGCCTTTTGCGATAACCGTGCCCATCACCTGAGTCAGTGTCAGGAGGTCATCAAGCTGAGTCGCGAACAACTCACAGACTGGATAAAGACTAACAAGAGGTGCTGGCGTTGCGCACGCTCCCATCAGGCAGCACAGTGTACCCTCAAGAAACCCTGCACCCTGTGTCAGGTTCGTCATCTGCAGGTCCTTCACGACGTGAATTCGAAGTCCTTGAAGCCACATGGCCCAGTGTCTGCTCCCCCACGAGAAGGTGAGAATCCTACGGGCGTCCTGTACCTCGATCGTCCTACAGAGAGCGGCCAAGTCCTGTTAAAGGTTGTCCCAGTCATCCTTCACCATAATGGCAAGACTTTGAGCACTCACGCAGTTTTGGATGATGGGTCAGAGAGGACTATGCTGCTACCCACCGCTGCCCAGAAGCTTGACCTTCAAGGCATCCCAGAGACACTTCCATTGCGCACTATCAGGCAAGATGTGCAAACTCTGCAAGGATCATGTGTCTCATTCGAGATCTCCCCTGGTGGCAAACCTAAGCTGAAGTACAAAGTCCGCAACGCCTTCACCACCACCCGTATCGACCTAGCCGAGCACAGCTACCCAGTGGAGTCCTTGCAGCGGAAGTACAGACACCTCCGAGGCCTGCCTCTCCAGTCCTTCAAGAGGGTCAAACCTCTCCTTCTTATTGGCAGTGACCACCCACAGCTCATCACTCCAACTGAAGCTGTCCGTCTTGGTCCACCGGGTGGTCCTGCTGCTATGCGCACCAGGTTAGGGTGGACACTACAGGGTCCCTCCAGCCTTATAGGTTCCTCTTCGCTGCCACAACAGTGCCTCTTCACGACTGCCCTTCCTCCCCAGGTGAGTGAGCTACTCAAACATGTAGAGAAGTTATGGCAGGTAGATGTTGTCCCGGTGCCAGAAGGCAAGGTGGTTACCCGTTCAAGAGAAGATAACTATGCAGTTAGCCTGCTAGAGCAGAAGACAGTTCGTGTAGATGTCGAGGGCATCCAACGCTATGCCACCCCCCTCCTTCGCCGCGAGAACATGCCACACCTTAAAGCTAGCCCTAACGCTGTTGTTCCCAGTTTGAGAAGTGTGGAGAGAAGGCTCCAGAAAGATCCAGAACGAGCTAAGATCTACCGGGCGGAGATAGAGAAGTTGGTCCAGGCCGGTTCGGTGGTTAAGGTGTCCCCCTCTGAGGTTGCTCAAGCAGATGAGTCATGGTATATCCCTCACCACCTTGTTAGCCACAATGGCAAAGATCGCCTTGTGTTTAACTGTTCGTTCCAGTTCCAAGGCCAAGCCCTCAACGAACATCTTCTACCTGGGCCCACCCTGAGCGCATCGCTCCTTGGTGTCCTCCTTCGCTTTCGAGAGCATGCCGTAGCCATCAGTGGTGACATTAAAGGTATGTTCCACCAGATTCGCCTTCTTCCCGAAGATCGTTCCCTCCTGCGGTTTGTGTGGCGGGATCTGCACCCCGAGGAACCGGTGGCCGTTTATGAATGGCAGGTCCTCCCCTTCGGTACAACCTGCAGCCCATGCTGTGCAACCTTCGCTCTGCAGCGCCACGCCAGGGACCACACGGAAGGAGATGATCCGCTACGTCACTCTGTGGGACAGTGCTTCTATGTTGATAACCTTCTCCAGAGCGTGCCGACCCCTGAAGAAGCCCGGGACCTAGTGGACAGGCTAATAGCCCTCCTGTCTTCTGCTGGATTTGTCCTTTGCCAGTGGGCCAGTAATGAACCCAGCACCATTGGCCACCTACCTGAAGACCTCAGATCCACAAGTGCAGAACTTTGGCTCACTCAAGACAAATCAGACACCTCTGAGCCAACTCTGGGCCTTAGCTGGCACTTCCCCACGGACACCTTGGGTTACAGACACCGCAAAATCAGTTATGGCGCCCCCACCATGCGGAATATTTATAAAGTTCTCGCAAGCCAATACCACCCACTGGGCTTTATCCTACCGTACACCACCCGAGCCAAGATGCTGGTGAGGCGCCTTTGGGATCAACAGAGGGGATGGGATGACCCGCAGCTTCCGCCAGAACTACTCCAGCAGTGGAAAACCTGGGAAGAGGAATTGCCGTTCCTTGCACAAGTCCTGCTTCCTCGCCCGTATCTCCCAAAGCACATCACGGAGTCAGTTAGTGAGAGAGAGATTCACATATTCTGTGATGCGTCAGAGCAGGCTTATGGCGCAGTGGCCTACATGAGAACAGTGATAGGTGATGGCAGCTCACATCTAGCCTTCCTGATGGCTCGCTCCCGTGTTGCCCCTAAACCCATTCTCTCCATGCCTAGACTTGAGCTGTGTGGTGCCCTCTCCGGAGCTCATCTTTCCCGTCTCCTGAGAAATGAGCTCACTCTGGACATAAAGAGAATAGTGCTGTGGTCTGACTTCACAACTGTACTCACCTGGTTGAGGTCCCAGTCATGCCACTTCAAGGTCTTCGTCGGCACCCGCGTGGCTGAGATCCAGGAATTAACTCACTCGCACACCTGGCGCTATGTGGACTCAGCCCAGAACCCCGCAGATGATATAACCCGTGGGAAGTCCCTTCCCGAGCTGACCAGACCCAATAGATGGAGTCAAGGGCCTCCTTTCCTGCTCCTAGGTCCAGAACAGTGGCCTCCAGAGCCAAGTGGCACCCTGGCTGAGCCTCCAGGCCCATCTGAGCTCCGTAAAGAGACCTTTTGTGGATTTTCTACCACCTTCGACCCCGCCACCTCGAACTTCAGCAAATATGACACCTGGACACAGCTGCTGGAAGCTGCTATTACGCAGTTGCATGGGGCGGCCAAAGGCGGTGGAACTTCATCGACTTATGACTATGTTCGAGCAGAGATGAACGTCCTGAGAGAAGCTCAACAGGAGAGCTTCCCTGAGGAGTATCGACTTCTTAAGCAGGGGAAATCCATCAGTCGCAACAGTCGTCTCCTTGCACTATCCCCTGAGTTCGACCACGAGAATGAGGTCATCCGTGTAGGTGGGCGTCTTCGCCGCTCCGAAGATCTCGCCTTTACCAGCTCCCATCCTTTAGTTTTGGATCCGACACATCCAGTCACCCGCCTGTTCATCCAGGACGTCTACAGTCGCCTGCGCCATCCAGGGCCAGAGAGGGTCTTCGCGGAGATTCGGCGCACTCATTGGATCCTGAGAGGCCGGGAAGCAGTTAGGCGTTTTCAAAGGACCTGTCTTGAGTGCCGCAGATGGAGAGCCCGACCGACGGTTCCCAAGATGGCGGACCTGCCAGTTGTGCGCCTCCGCCTTTACAAACCTGCCTTTTATTCGACAGGCGTGGACTGTTTTGGACCCTTTGAGGTCAAAATCGGGCGCCGTGTGGAGAAGAGGTGGGGCATCATCTTTAAGTGCCTAACTATCAGAGCGGTCCACCTTGATGTCCTAACCTCCATCGATACAGATGCCTTCCTAATGGCACTTCGACGTTTCATTGCCAGGAGAGGAACTCCAGCTGAGCTGTACTCAGACCAAGGGACCAACTTCCGTGGGGGAGAAAGGGAACTCCAAGCAGCTTTTGCAGCCATGACCTCTGACCTGCAGAAGCTCCTGGCTCCCCATAAGATCGTCTTCCACTTCAATCCACCAGCGGCTCCTCATTTCGGGGGAGTGTGGGAGCGGGAGATTAGGTCTGTCAAGACGGCACTCTACACTACAGTAGGATCCCAACCCCTTCAAGAAGAGGTCCTCCACACGGTCCTTGTGGAGGTGGAGGGCATCTTGAACTCCAAACCACTAGGTTATGTCCCGTCTGACATCAGTGATCCTGATCCAGTGACCCCCAACTGCTTTCTGATGGGGCGGCCTGACGGAGCACTTCCTCAAGTGGCTTATCCCAGAGAAGAGCTCCTGAGTCGCCGGAGGTGGAAGCACTCCCAGGTGCTGGCTGACCACTTCTGGTCTCGATTCATCCGGCTGTACCTTCCAAGCCTGCAGCTTCGGCAGAAATGGCGGTCATCCCCCGCAGATGTCACAGAAGGTTCAGTGGTGATGATCATAGATCCTCAGCTGCCTCGTGCTTCCTGGCTCGTGGGCTGCATCTCCAAAGTCCACCCCAGTCCCGACGGGCACATCAGGTCTGCTGACATCAAGGTGAAGGACCGGACCTTCACCCGACCTGTGGCGAGGCTGGTGGTGCTGCCTGCCCTCCCGGACGAAGACAAAGGACAATCACCATGACTTTGTTTGTAAAATTGCCTTTTGTTGTGAGCAAATGTACTTCATACATTTGGGGGCGGCTGTACAAAAGGCCCCATAGTTATGGTTTTATTCTGTTCAGTTGTTAGTTCACCTGTAGTTTTTAGAGTGGCCAGTAGAGGTCACCCCACCGCTTTGTATGAGAGACTATGTCCAGGGAGAAACGTGGGCAAAGCACCTGAGCTTTTCTGCTCCAGATTACCGGCAGAGAATTGGTTATTCCGTGAGAAGTGTGCGTTAATGAGCAACGTAAGTTGGTGATGTGTGAGGATGTGATAATAAGATGTGTTTGGGACTGTAACCAAGGTTAGGGGGGAAATGACTATGTTTCTGTCTGTGCCGTTAGCGGATGCTAAGCTAAGCTAAGCTAACTTTCCTGCGGTGTGGTTGGGTATAGCTGTGTACCTGGTTAGCTCTCTCAGGGGGTCTATGTGTGAGTCGTGGGTAATATATGGCCTATGGTATGGTATCTCTTCTATTAAAGGGGATGTTAGTTTATTTCCCGCCTGTGTTTATGTTGATGTACTCTGGAGATATTGTTGTGAACACTTTAGTAATGTAGTATTTTCTTTCTGTTCCGTTCAGAGACCACACACACACACACCCATGCCCACGCACCTAAACCTGTATGCAATACCTGCTCCTCTGACAATCCCTGTTACCTTCAACTGTGTGAAGTCAATACAAGAGTCTGCACTATCCTCGGTGTCTTCATTGTCTCCCTTCTGAACATTCATCCGGGCCTTGAGCAGTGTTCTGGCCGACACTCCGGGGAGTGGTAGCTGCAAACCTGAACTAGCACCTTACAGTCCTTCCAGTACAAGCTATCTACCCAACAACAACAAAACACACAAACAGTGGAAAGCAAAATTCACACACATTTCATTTATTTATTTCACACTTGGTTCAACAGTTTCAACAGTTTTCTTTCAGACAAACAAACCATACTTTCTTTCGGTATAGCACTGCAACCATGCGTGGAGTGGGAGCAAGAAGAAGAAAATATTCTTATTAAACCCTGCCCCCTGTCTGTGATCCAACTTATATTACAAGTGGACACCAAAAACCGAGGAACAAACGAACATATATCTCTAGGTCCTAACGCAGACAAAACAAATTTACAATCAGCAATATACCACATCACATAATAACAAGGAGAAAAGATAAGTGAATAGAATAAAATGAGGCAAAAAATGTAAAAAAAAAAAAGAAAAAAAGAAATCTTCAATTTTCAAATTTCAATCTTCAATTAACTCCAATTTCATTCATATTCTTCATATTGAATTATCATCTAACAATTTTTAAAACAATGTAAATTTGTACAATTCTTTAGATTATAAAGAAGAGAGTTCCACAGTCATATACCCCTAACCGTTGGACTCATTAATCTTTGTGTAGTCCTAGCTAGCTGATGCTTAAAATGAAATTTCCTTCTGTCTTCTCCCTCCAAACACATTGAAAATAAACTTTGTAACTTGAAAGGCAAAATATTATTTTTAGCCTTAAACATAATTAATGTTGTCTGTAGTTTCAGTAAATATCCTAATTTTAATAGTTTTTTTCTATAAATAATTTATTTGGATGTTCTCTATATTTAACGTTATGAATCATTCGTATCATTTTCTTCTGTATTAATTTTAGAGGGTTTTTAGTATTCACCAATGTATTTCCCCAGACTTCCACACAATAACTAAAGTATGAGAAAACCAACGAAAAACGTTGCTCATTGATTTGTAGTCTAATAAATCTTTTACATTTCTCAAAATATAAATGTTTTTGACCATTTTCTTTCTAATGTACTCAATTTGTGATTTCCACGTCAAATTTTCATCTACTATTACACCCAAAAAGCGAAACTCTTTCAATCAGTTCTCCATTAATGGGCATAATAACTTCTTCCTTTACACAATTGTCAAATATCATCAATTTCGTTTTTGTCAGATTCAAAGATAATTTATTTACATCAAACCATTTCTTAAAAATTTACATCTCAGAAACCATGATTTCATATCTTTCAAATTCTCTCCTGAGCAATTTGTGTCACCTGCAAATAAAATAAAATTTAACCTTTTTACCTTGAGGAACGCCCAATACAATCTTCAATCTTTCAGAGGTGTTCTCGAAACAATGTACATATTGCAGCCCATTTTCTAAATAACTCCTTAACCAATTCAATGCCACTCCTCTCACACCATAATTATACAATTTAGAAATCAAAATATAATGTTGTAACGTGTCAAAAGCTTTTTTGTTTAAATCAACAAATACCCCAACTGTTTATTTATTATTATGGGTTGCAGATTAAATATCTTCAATGAAAGTCAATAATGCCAATGCCGTTGATCTATTTTTACAAAATCCAAATTGATTTTCATTTATATGTTGTTTTTTCTTTTGTCAATAAAACTATCAAGTCTTTGCGCAAAGAGTTTCAAGCACTGTTACTACCTGGCTCAAAAGCCGCAACACAAAAAAGGAGATGAATACCAGAGTGTTAGTGAGAAGAGGTTTTAATCCTAAAATGCATAGCAGGTTGGCTAACATGGCTGCTACCACCCAGGCATGGCTAGTAAGGCTTCCTGAAAGCCTGCCTCAGATATGCTTTTACCAACACCTGCCTAGGTGGGGCCAATTAGCACCAGCTGAACATACTGAGGAGATTAGGGGATGCAGAGGGACGTAACACCTCCTCCCTCAAAAGGGTTCCTCTAGGACCCCTAATTTTTTTTGAAAAGCCCCTCTGGACCTTGATCCCTCCAAAATAAGCTTGAGCCAAAGCACAAACTTGAGTACTTTATTACCAGCTCTCCTAACACAACTAAATATTCATATGGTCTTAGTTGGCATTTTTAAACATGTCATCTTATCTGCACGATATGGCTTCTGTCAGTCTGCCCCAGGGCAGCTGTGGCTACAACTGTAGCTTCCCTCCATCATTGTGTGAATGTGAGAGTGAATGAATAGTGGAATTGTAAAGTGCTTTGGGTGCCTAGAAAAGCACTATATAAATGCAATCCATTATTATTATTATTAACACTATCACTCACCCACTTAAAAGTAAAACAAACTGATAGTGATGGTCTGCTTGAAGCTGACGCTCCGGTGCGTGTGTCAAAAAAATCAACACACTGCTTCAGAAGCTCTGTGTCGAAGCTTGATTCGTTTGGCCAGAGTCACGTGATCAGTGACGTCCGAAGCTTCGTTTAGAACGTGACTGCTTCGGTGTCTCGTTCAATGGTTTATAAGGAAGTGAATCTTTCACAGGATTTGTGGAGCGTTTTGATGGTGACACATAGCAAACCACTGATATTTCTACTGAGAGACATGGAGCCAGCGAGGAATAGAGGAGTTTCTATTGTGTGGGAGAATTTTGAGTTCATTTTGGTCAATCGGGTGGGTTTTCCAGCTTTGTGTTCTTGTTTTTGTATTTGCTTTGTGCGTTTTTATTTTATCTGAAAACGGGAAAAACTTAAGATGTCAACAAATCTGCTTTTCATAATATAAATATAATTAAATAACTTTAGAAAGACTTCTATTTGACTCGTTACATTTAATGTTATAGAAAGATATATTTAATTTATTAAATAATCTTAAACTGTTAGTCTGCAAAATGTGCAGCAATTTAATGTATTTAATCTCTTTAGCTGATAGTTTGTGGGGCCCAGGTAGACTGTATAACTGCATCTCTACCAGTTTCTCTGCACTCCAGCCTCCTCTGTTCCATGTGAAGGGATTTTCCTTAATGCAGGAGAAATTAGGAGCTGCTCTTTCTTTTTGGCTTACGTTTTACTTTATTGACCAACGCCTGAGTTTTGTTTGTTTTCTTAAATGGTCATAGTGGCTTGTCTGTCTCTTTTAGTTAGTATAAATTGAAACTTTAATAAAACTCTTTAATTTAACCCTTTTGCCTCCTTTTTCTGACCCGGTCACTTTTTGTTACTTCCCCCTCCCCGCCTAGACCCCTCAGGGGAACGTAACACAGCTTCACAAAAACAACCTTGAGAGCAAACTGCTGCTGAAGCGTAACCATCACCTCACTGAGTGAAGAAATGGCACATTTTTGTTAAATATGCAGAAATAGACACACACCCAAACAATTTATGGTAAACTGGGCTGCCTTGTATGTACATATGTTCAAGATGAATGGTTCTAATGTTTTCTGAGGCTGCTGTGCCATTTGGAGCAAAAATGAATATGAAGTTAACAGCATATCTTGTCACTGGAAATTGTTTGAACTGTTTATATATTTGTATTATTTACTGTCGGTATTAGTGAAAAAAAAAAAAAAGCTTCATGTTGTGAAAAACTGAAATCTGGAAATTAGTGCCACGCGTTGCTTAAAGGATCCACTTGCAGGACTCCTGGGTAGCATTCAAACAGAGATGTTTATTACAGATCTTCACCAAGTGAATGTACAGACAGTGCAAGGTTAGTGCTATATACAAGACGTGAGGGGCAGGGGTCCAGGGCTCCAGGGAAAACGGGGAAATCACACACGTGCTCAGAACAGCCTCTCTCCACTCCGCTAGCGACCTGTCACACCTTCCACACGGGGAAACACGGGGACGGGTCCGGGGAATCTAGGAACAAAGGAACACGTTAAGTCTGAGGCAGAGGCACGGCAAACTTGAGCTAGGTGTGTACTGACAAGAGCCTTCACAACAATCCAGCGTTGAACAGCTGATCTCCTTCTCATATACCGGCTGGTCTGATGAGGCCCAGGTGTGCACGATCCGGGAAGGCGTGGACCGAGGGCGTGAACCCGCCATGAGTTCTGCCCCGGCAAAACAGGGGAGAGGGAGAGGAAAAAGAGAAGGGGGGCTAGGAGTGGAGAGATTCTGACCAGCGCCTTGCCGATCCCGCAGGTTGTGACAATAGTTTAAAAATAAATAAATAAATCTGACGTTTCAAACAGTTACTCGCTACTTGAGTAGTCTTTTTTTACTCTTGAGTAACTTTTTTGACAACTACTTTTCAGTTTTACTTGAGTAATAATATTTAAAAGTAATGCTACTCTTGAGTACAATTTCTGGATACTCGACCCACCTCTGGTGAATGCCTTGTAGTGGAATTTGCTGAAAACAGCAGAAGTAGTAAAACTGTGTGCTGAAGGGAGGGGGAAAGAAATCCACTGAAAACTGGTGTAGAAGCTGAAATTTGTATTGAAAACAGTTAAAAAGTTTAAATGTTAAACTGAAAAAAAAAATTGTTACCATAAGCGGGATTTGAACCCGGGCCTCCCGCTCTGAGAACAGCTGCTCATCTCACCAAGCTAAGAACACAGCTCAACCCCACAAACAAAATCAGTGACCACACTGATTATGTGGTCCATTTATTTCAATGGGACCGGAGGGGGAAAAAACAAAAAAACAAAAAAACAAAGCACAAAAACGAATTATCTCAAAAAAGTATAGAAGTTATGAGCACCAAAAGTCATAGTCGGCATTAACAGAAATAGCATAATAGTTTAAAATTTGAACGGTGAAAATCGCACAAAAACTGCGAAAGTAGTTCCATGGCAAAGAAGAAAGAAGCAACTAGAAAAGTTTGCATTTCCTGCGAAAATGCCTTGTAGTGGAATCGGAAAACAGCAGAAGAAGGAGAACAATCTGCTGAAAAACTGATCTAAAAATATATATTAAAAAAAAAAAAAAAAAAAAAAGTATAACAGTTATGAGCACCAAAAGATATAGCAGGCTTCAACTGAAGGAGCTGAAAAATTAGCTGACAAAGTTGAACTTTCTGCAGAAATGAGGTGAATAAACTTAAATTTGTGCTTGAAACAGGTGAAGCAGAACTTTGTGCTGAAAAGAAGTTAAGACACTTAACCTTCTCGGTCATACTATGATTAAGCAAAAATACTACCATTTGGCACCAATACTATGCTTTGGCAGAATTACTATGTTTGAGCACAAATACTATGATTTAGCAGAAATAATATAATTTGGCAGTTTCTAGATCAGTCAACTGTGTGTCTGCTAAGTCATAGTATTTGTGTGAAATCATAGTATTGCTGCTATTGACAGAAATACTATGTTTTAGCCTATATACACTATGACTTGGCTCAAATACTACAATTTAGCAGTAATACTATGATTTGGCTTAAATATTGTGATTTGGGTGAAATACGTTGATTGACCCAGCCCAATTTTTACTGTTTAAGTGTGTGTGTGTGTGTGTGTGTTCACATCATTTATGTTAATGAGAGTGTGGGGAGTGAGTTGGAGGGTGGGGTGGGCTGCTTTTAACTATGTAAAGCACTTTGTGCTACATTTTTTGTATGAAAAGTGCTTTATAAATAAAGATTGATTGTGCTAAAAAAAATAATAAAAATACTTTGCAGTGTCAAATACTATGAATTTGCAGAAATACAATGATTTAGCAGAAACACTGACTCTGTAAAAATACTATGATTTACATGAAATCCTTTGTCTTAGCAGAAAAGCTATAATCTAATCAAGCAAGTTTTAGCAGAATTTATAAAGTTTCTCATTCATTTCAAATGGGACCAAAAAAAAAAAAAAAAAAAAAAAAAAAACCCCACACAAAACAAAAAACACAACAATCTCCAATAATCGTCCATCTGTGTCAGGGGGAGAAAAATAAAAAAAAATAAATAAAAATTGGATTCAGACTGTTAAATGTTACCATTTGTCATGTCAGTCTTTACTCAGACGGTGGAAGTGAAATCATGGCTCAAATATTTGTTATGAAACCAATTATTTATTTTTACACCAAATTAGTGTTACCTTAGTCATATTTGATGAACATCCCCAGAACATTTAAAAAGAAAAAAAAAAAAAAAAAAAAAAAAGTCTTCAAATCTTAAATTAGCCTAGAAATGTTAATAAATAAATTACACCCAGCATCCTGGACAAGTCTCAATGGAAGCGTTTGTGAGAAGACAATCATGTAATGGCAAAGCTGCAAAAGTAACAGGCTAACAGTAAACCACTAACATTAAACATCTACAATACTACATAAATTTTGTGATGAAAAAACGCCAAATTTTTATTTTTTTCCCCCGTCAAAGAACTTGAGAACTCGCCACCCTTTCTAAATGTGTTTAAGTGTAATATGTCCCATTATTTGTAGTTTTCCCCTTCTGAAGCTCGTTGGCAAAATTGTCTCCCCAGAAGCGCATTGTCTTTTGTGATTTTGTATTCTACCGTTGTATCAGCAGTTCTCCCCATTCGCTAACATTTTCTTACGTTGCATTTGACCTTTCTGGATCAGTTCTGTGAAAAGTAGTGGGGATTACCACAGCAGGTTAAATAAGCATTTAAAAAGTTCTATACAAGATAAAAAATAAAATTAGTAGGAAATTTCTATTCATTTAAAGTAAAAAAAAAAAAAAAAAAAAAACACAATTCTTAAAGAAACTTGGGAACCTTCTCTTTGTGGAGAAAAATAGTATAAGCACCACACAGCCACACTTACCAATATTCAACTTTAATGGTAAGCAGGACAGTGTGTGGAGGTTATACCACATTTAATTCCTCAAAGATAAAACAAATTATTTACACTTTAAAATACTTTTAAGATCAAACTCCTGTTACACTAGTCACAGGTGTAGTTTTATGTGTTCTTTCATGAAAGTTACGAGTACTTGAATGTGAGAAGCTTTCCTCACAGTGACTGCACTTATATGGTTTCTCTCCCATGTGGATTTGTCTATGCATGTTAAGGTTACCTGCAGTGGCGAATGATGACCCACACTGGCCACAGAGGTACTTTTTAATGCCACTGTGTATAAGTTCATGTCGTCGTAATTTACTTGGAGTGGGGAAGCCTCTCCCACATTCTTTGCAGTAGTTCATTTTGTGTCCAGTGTGTCTACGTTGATGTAATTTTAAGGTCCTTTCCTGGCTGAAAGGTTTTTTACAAATGTCACAACGAAATGGTTTCCCACCACCACAACGATAGCAGTGTTCAAAACTGGATCCTTCTGGGTTGTTCTGCTTCTAAACAAAGACAAATACATTTAACATAAGTTACACGTTTAAATAAACTTTAAAATAAATTTTGTTTCTATGACGTAGAGGAACAGAAACGAGCGTTGACACCCCAGAAAGAAAAAAAAAAAAAAAAATACATACCTCACAGTAACTGCACTTGTGGAGTTTCTTTCTGGTGTGGATCTGATGGTGCATTTTAAGGGACGATGAAAGTTTAAAAGTCTTCTCACACAGTTCACATTTATACGGTCTCTCCTCAGTGTGGGTAAACATGTGTTGTTGTAAGTATCTTTTTTCTGTAAACTGCTTGTCACACTGATCACAGCTGTAAACATCATGTCCCGTGTGAATGCGTTTGTGTCTATTTCTGTTCCCTAAATGGTTGAAAGTTTTCCCACAAATGTCACAGCTGTATGCCTTAATTCCAGAGTGGGTAACTCTATGCCTCCGTAAGCTACCACTTTGAGTAAAATCTTTACCACACTGATCACATCTGTATGGTTTAACTCCACTGTGGATGAACTTGTGGTTTTCCAGGCCTTCTTTCTGAGTAAAACGCTTCCCACAATGATCACAACGGTATGCTGTAATATCACTGTGAGAGACTTTATGCTTTTTTAGGGCACTTTGCTGAGTAAAGGACTTCCCACACAAGTCACATCTAAACTGTTTATATCCCCTGTGGATTAGTTGGTGTCTTTGCAATTTACCAAAGCAAGTAAAACATTTTCCACACAAGTCACAGATGAACAGAATCTCTGCAGTGTGGAAGTCTGTGTGTTTTCTTAGGGACTCCTTTCGAGTAAAAGCTCTCCCACACTCATTGCAGCTGTATTTTCTTCCCCCGTGGGGTTTGTCAGCCTCCTGAGAGGGCTGACATCTTTGCCCATTTCGATCCTGCAGCAACAGAAATACCAACAGAGGCATTGAGTTAAATACAGTCATGGAACAAACTGAACAGTCAAACTCCCTCCAGTTTTCTGTATAATTTTAAACCAGAGGCCCATTTCAACCATCTACTAGTGGTAGTACATTATATACAAATGGTCAGAAGAACCAAACAATAATTTGGTAGTATAGTCTATGGAACTACCAGATTTAAGTATTTAAATATTCTCACGTCATCGCCATTCCTAGTGCTTGTACACACAAATATTCAGTCTTGTTCTTGTCTTTGATTTGACTGCTTAGATTAGACAAATTTAGCTGAAAGCCAACAAGGATACCCAACGGATCATCACGGCCTTGCCGTTTTGGTCCATTTGATCAACCTTTGTTGTTATTTTTCATTTTATTTTCAGTTGTTACAGACTGGGCAGACATGGCTGGGGGATAGGAAAGGGAGAGGTCTATATTTCTACAGGTTTTTAAATTGTATTCTAGAACACCTTAGACTGCTGACACCGTCATTACACCAGCATTTGTTTATCCCTAGAGCTACATTTAATGAGACTACTAGGCCAAACCCTAAAATAATTTCACATTATTTTGACAAGAATTTTATAAAGAATTACAATAGTAAAATGTGGAACTTTTGCAGGTTCTGGTTAGAGTGACCCTAAAGCATGTAGCAGAGCAGAGCAAGTACTACTGCCACCAGCTGCACTCCAACACAGTGGCGTTCAAGTCTGCTGAACTACAGGATGAGAGACTAGGGATTACCACAACAACTACTGTATAACATTTCCAAACTGTAATACAATAATATCTAATGAAGGAAAAGTGTAAATGTAATGTGTGCTACAACAGTAATTAAAATTATATTATAGAAAGAGTAATATATACAAATAACATTACATGATGTACTATTGGGGGCTTAATATAAACCTAGCCTGTGTTTTGGTGCCCGTTAAAATGAACTTTGTGTCATCTTTGTGTCAACTTTTGAGCAAATTGTGACCATCATCAAGCAAACCAACCGAAGACGATGAAGGGCACAGTTTCAATAGTAGTGAAACATATTTTCCATACCTTTTCTGTTGAAGTCATCGTTTCCTCTGTGGTGGCTAAACTGAGCCTAAATGACTCAAAAATGTTGCTCTGCTGCTTCGTCAGACTCTTCTCCACTTGCTAACCAGCAGGGACACAAACAGATCTGGTGGCGTTTCAGTATCGAGGCATGTAAAAAATAAAAATACGAAAATATTTCAAACATGCTTATTCTACAGAACAGACTTTAGACCCACCTACTATCCAATCACAGGTCTCAGTGATCTTCTACAGATTTTGACCATCATCAGAGAATTTATTGGTCTGTAGGCAGTGTTTCATGCTTATTTGCCCCCAAACTTGAACATAAATTGCTTTGAGCCAGTTAGTGACAGTATGCCAGCGTAACCCAGTAACGGGTGAACCACTCTTATGACACAGAAAACTTGGGTTTTTTAAAAACCTAACAACAATAAAAATCTTGCCTTTTAGTGCAGACTTCTGGAGAAGGCATGTATTCCTGTTGGATGCTGCGTTTTTAAGGACCAGTCATGATGATGACCACATGCTTCGCCATAACAGAGTGAACTCTCTGTAACTAAGACCCAAATAGATTCTGGCACATTCAGAAGTTCTTACATTGTCAGGGCTCAGCAAGGCATAAGTCAAAGCACAGGACTCACAGGGATACAGAATAAACACAAACTAACCTTTATTTGGGTTATCCACTCAAGTCCACAATGCAAGGAAAACGAAGAGCAACAGAATCTCAGGAAGCATAAACTAACATGTTAACTAAAAAGATATGAGACAGGGCTACAAATACTCTCTCACACACTCAGGGCTAATTGGGAACTGGACACAGCTGAACATAATTAAGGAAAATGACAGACAGAACTTTGAATCCTGACTCAAGTAAGGCTTGAGGTAGTCCTAGTGCCTGGACTAAAGAATAAACCTAAAACCTTCTTATGATGAGTTCACATTAATCCTACTCAATTAGACCAAAATTATTTAACCCTGTGATGGACTCGGGGTGGGCAGATACCGTGTAGGTGACCCTGAACTGGAACTGAACTGAAAGTTAAAACTGAGATATACAATGATTATTGTCAAAAGAGGCACATTTGTGGAATTTCTGAGTAAATAAATCACATACAAGAACATCACACATGACATTAAAAATCTAAACTTCCCACTCGACACAATTTAAGATAAAAAAAAAAGTGATTTAGCTACTGGGAAAAAGGATGCTTTCATGGGTTTAAAAATAAAAATATATATGTTAAAAGATTATTTTGTGACCCAGAAAGATTAATAAGAGTAATATTAAAACTTAGTAGTGGCCGCCGTTGTTGGAAACTGGAATTGGCTGGGCCGTGCTATGAATTCTGGAATATGGTGGACCACAAAGGACACAACGACCCATCCTTCAAATCTGGGGAAAAAAACAGGACACATTTGTCGGGCGGATTCGTAGGCTGGACACAGCTTATGTACCTTGATAGTTATGTATCAAATGTTTAAAAATGTTTGTTTGCATGTTCCTATGTACAGGCCCTGGAACAGCACCTTCTTAATGCTACAGCGCTACCTGATGAGAGGCAGACAGCTCAAGGACTTCGGGCATTCAATTCAATTCAATTTTATTTATATAGCGCCAAATCACAACAAAAGTCGCCTCAAGGCGCTACATAGGTACAGAGAAAAACCCAACAATCATATGACCCCCTATGAGCAAGCACTTTGATGACAGTGGGAAGGAAAAACTCCCTTTTAACAGGAAGAAACTTCCAGCAGAACCAGGCTCAGGGAGGGGCGGGGCCATCTGCTGCGACCGGTTGGGGTGAGAGAAGGAAAACAGGATAAAGACATGCTGTGGAAGAGAGACAGAGGTTAATAACAGATATGATTCAATGCAGAGAGGTCTGTTAACACATACGGCATCACTCAGAACAGAAGTTAATCTTCTCTCTTCCAAGGACCATGAAAAATAGCATCTTATTTAGCATTGCTCAACCCATTTTACATGGTAACAGTGGAAATGTTCCAGCAGAAGAGAGTCACGGAGACATAGATAGACAGATAGATCTTTATTAAGATGGCCATAATGGGCAATACCACCAACATGACAGCAGAACTGATGGGAGAGAACATGTCCAAGCAATTCCTTACATTTGTTTGTGGTAGCAAAGCAACACCAAGCCTCATCAGTGCCATGAAGAAACTGTCAGCAAAAAATGAAGCAATTCTAAAAAGAGGAAAAAATATTTTTTAATAAAAACTAAATGTTCGGCACCTCATCCCTTCTCACACCCTGCCCTAGTTACATGAGCACACCATACCATCCCAGCACATCCTTCCTTCAGCTACAGTACGTACATTTACAGAATCAACTGACCAGTAAATCCATCTTTACACAAGTATATTTGTATCTTTTGCACAACCCCCAGTTATGCTTAGTACATGATTATTTAGACTTTTTTTCCCCACTGTTTCCCATTTCGCCACTAGATGCGCTGAAACAAAGCATTGAATTAATGAACCCATTTTCAGTTCAGTTGATGAAATGGTTCTTTGCTTCATTTGCACATCACTATCCTATACCACTGTGTTGCCTAGATTGGTGGCACTGGGAATTCAACAGACAGTAAAAGAAAAAGACACAATAGAGTTAGTAACACAATCATCTTTATCACCTCTTTGCTAGACCGAAGTCTAACTGCGGTATAGATCATCTTATGAAATCCTTCTGAAGCTTCGTGTTTAAATGAATGTCAAAGAGCCTAGTCACATTCAGCTTCTTAAAAATTGCTATTAATGCCTTGTTCCTTTCTTGAACATAGACCTGACATTCTAATAGTACATGCTGAACAGGTTCCAGTTCACTGCAGGGCAAATAATAGTGCCGAAGGATTTTGATCTCCATTGCCGTTTACCTTATACACCTCAGATTTCTAGTAGAAAGCAGAAACATGCCACCTGTAAATGTTTATCTAATGACACTGCAGTGATTGGGTGTATTAAGAGTGGGAATATATCTATTTGTCTATTTATCAAGCCATGATGGTTACTGGTTATTAAACACCAAAAGCATCCATGGAAGTACTGAGACTAAACACTACTTTTTGTAGGGGGATAAGTGTTAAAATTCCTTTTAAAACACACACGCACACACACAAACTAATGTAAATATTTATACTTGTGCCTTCCTTCCTAACATTCAGGTTTATTCACTGCAGGTCCAGATATCAGAGCTACCGCATCAGATCCAAGTGTGTCATCAGCTGACACTTTTTACAGCAGATTCCAGCTGAACTCTGTGGAGCCTGATCTCAAGGTTTTGAAGTCTGACCCTGAAACCAGAAGAGGATCTTCAGATTGATTGTGATACAGTGATTTCAGTCCTGCGTGATCACGCTGATGTTTGCACAGAGCAGAAAATGAAGTGAATGTTTTTGCACATTGGTAACAGTGAAACAGTTTATTTACAGCGTGGGATTGTTTATGTTCGGAGTATGAACCGAGATTCCTGAAGCTCTTGTCACAGCTGAAGTTCTCTTCCGTGTGTACCTTCATGAAGGTTACGACTACTTGATTGTGTGAAACATTTCTCACAATGTCTGCACTTGTATGGTTTCTCTCCTGTGTGGACTCGTTTATGTCTTTTAAGATCATCTGCAGTGAAAAATGATGACCCACACTGGTCACAGATGTTCTTTTTGACCCCACCGTGAATGAATTCATGGCGCTTTAATTCACTTGGAGTGGGGAAGCCTCTCCCACATTCTTTGCAGAAGCTCATTTTGTCTCCAGTGTGTCTACGTTGATGTATTGTAAGGTTCCACTGATGACTGAAAGTTTTTCCACAAAGGTCACAACAAAAGTCTTTCCCACCACCACAGTGACGACAGGGTCGAGAACTGGATCCATCTGTGTTGCTCTGCTTCTAAACAAAGATACAAAGAGTGTAAGTCAGGGAATTCCTTCAACATTTTTATCCTGAACGTCGCCTCAGATAAAGAGCATTTCTGCCAATATCCAATTACATTTTACTGTTTACATTATAACACTCAGCTCACTGGGCTACAATAAATGTCTTTGATGTAGAGGAACAGCAACAAGCACTGGTACCCTGTCTGCAGACATCCTTTCACCATACTATGAGGACATGTAAATAAAACTTACAGACCATTAAAAAGAATTTGATTTTGAGGGGGTCAGGTGGGATGCACTGATTGGTTTTAGTTAGATGACCCTCCTGTTGTTCAGTCAGTGAATACAAGTAAAATGGACTGGTTCTTACAGAGCACTTTTCTACTCTGTCTGAGCGCTCAAAGTGCTTTATGCAACATACCTCATTCACACTGTTAGATCCCAGTTACCCCTGTACAGGTGGTCTGGACAGCTCTCCATCCTTTGGATCAGAGTCGCTTACTCCCTACGGGTATTATCCTGATAGGTGAAGTTGAGACTAGTTTAAGCCGGCGGCGAGGAGATTCGCTCAGCCTCTAACTGCCTTCATCTAAGTGCCCGCCCTGCACTTCCTTTGACTCTATGCTCTCATTTGCAACCTTAATGAAACATATTTGTAAGCCACAGTTATTAACGGCAGCTCTCCTCTAATGATCTATAGCACTTGTTATTGTGCTGAGTAAAATTTTGTGACCTGGACAGTACATCCCAAGGACGTATTATAATGAAGTACTAGAATAACCTATAAGAACCTAAATCTGATGTTATGGGTTAACACACAAAGTCTTACCATTTACTGTTTTAAGAAGGTAATAGAATCAATGTCCACAATTCTGACTTTGAATTAAGATAAATAATTTTTATTAAAGCAAGATTTCAGCAGGCGTTAGCAAACAGCTTAATTGCAATTTAATCAATCAAATCCAAATAATCAATTTATCACACTATAAACTAACTATTTTGTTGCTGAGTGACTACAACCGTTGTTGAGGTGTGTCTTCTTTTAGGAGGGAAGGAGGATCATCGTGCGCACTGATAGAATCCAGTTTCCAGTACAAGGCTCCCCGACTTCACCTTCTTGACTCTGATCCTAACTCAGCATACGATGAGTACGCAGTTTAAAATTCATAATCCAATCAATCGATCCACAGTGAAGGGCTATGACTTCTCCTCTGTTGTCCCTCTCTGTAAGTCTTTTCACCGCAGATCTTCAGTCTTCTCGTATCCTACTTACCGGCTCGGGACTAGAAGAAAAAGCCCCTCTCTGCTTTTGCCTCCCATCTTTAACACCTCTACGGACACCATATAATACAGATAGTTTTTCTATACTTGAGGAATTTCTAGGGCAGTGGTTCTTAACCTGGGTTTGATCGAACCCTACGGGTTCGGTGAGTCTGTTTCAGGGTTTCGGTAAAGCCTCCGCCGTGACATGCACGGCTCATCTATGTCTTGAATTTGAAAAAAAAAATTGTATTTTATTTTTCGCTAAAGAGGTGCATATGGAACTGGTAGCGTTCGGTACCTCCAACAAGGTTAAGAACCACTGTTCAAGGGTGACTGTAGCTCAGAAGGTAGAGCAGGTCATCTACTTCAGCGGTTCCCAGCCTTTTTTGTGCCACGGACTGTTTGATGTCTGTGTATATTTTCACGAATCGGCCTTCAAGGAGGGGAGGATAAATGCAACAAAATAAAACCAGTACCCAAAAAAAAACGGGAAAAGACCCAGGGAAACCCAGTTAACGATAAAAATGATTAGTGGCGACTGCTGATCTACATAATCCACTCTGCATGTCACAAGATACTAACCCCAAGCTGTTCTCCGATGGATCCAATGGAGTGTGAATGTTAGATAGAAGAGGGAGAAATTTTCACTTTGTATTATATTAGGAATGTTTTAAGAGATTTGTGAGAGAGTTGACTGAATATTCTGTAAATGAAGTATTTTTATATCCCATTGAGATTTTAATTTAAGGTTAATTAACATAACGCTTCAAAAGAATTGCAACTGTAAATCCTCAAATATGGCTACAAGGTAACAGTAACCGTTGTTTTTAATTAGATGACTTATTATGTTCTTTACTGACACTGTCAAAATTCCAGCAGCCATGGCAAATGTAATGTGGGCCTAAATATGGTACAACGTGGATATTGTGAATACAGAAAAGTAATAATGAACTTTTTTCATGATCATGGATGAAAAGAAATAATGATTGAAATCTGATCATCAGCCAGCACTGCTGTTATAGCTAGCAGAATTACTAACTTGCTAACAAGTTACTTACTTACTGAGCAGAGTTGATCCAAACAGTGACACTGAAATTAGAAGATAAAAATATAAATACATACCTCACAATTACTGCACTTGTAGAGTTTCTTTCTGGAGTGCATTTGGTGGTGTTTTCTCAGGTAACGTGGAGATTTAAAAGCCTTATCACACAGGTCACATTTATAAAGTCTCTCATCAGCGTGGGTAAACATGTGGAATTGTAAGTGTGCATCTGTTGTAAACAGTTTCCCACACTGATCACAGAAGTAAACACCATTTGCAGTGTGAATGCGTTGGTGTCTATTTCTGTTCCCTAAAAGGCTAAAAGTTTTCCCACAAATGTCACAGCTGTACGCCTTAATTCCAGAGTGGGTAACTTCATGCTTTAGTAAGTTGCCACTGCAATTAAAAGTTTTACCACACTGATCACAGGCGTACGGTTTGACTCCACTGTGGACAAGCTGGTGTCTTTTTAAGTTTCCAGGTTGGGTAAAAGATTTTCCACACAAGTCACAGCTGTGCGGTTTATCTCCACTATGGATGAGTTGGTGTCTTTTTAAGTTTACTGTCTTGGTAAAAGACGTTCCACACAAGTCACACCTGAATGGTCTCATCCCAGTGTGGATGAGTTGTTGAATTTTCAGGTTAGACTTTCCAGTAAAATCTTCTCCACAATCATCACAGCTGTATGTTTTCTCTCCCTTTCTTCTGTGAGGTTTGTCGGCCTCCTGAGAGCGCTGACTTCTCGCTCCATGTTGGTCCTGCAGTGACAGAGATACAAACAGAGGCAGTGAGTGAAATGCAGTCGTGGAACAAACTGAACCTGCCTCCATTTTGGAATCAAAGATGTCAACAAACACATTGTAGGTGTGTTACCACCACCTTCTGGTGATAGTTTCACATTACAATTATGTGCTACAATGAGAGTTGGACTGAAAATGACATTATTAAAGAAATATTGATTACTTGAGAAAATCTTGTACTTCATAACAAATTCTGAGTCCAACTGATGACATTGTTGTTTCAATGTGTTCTGATAAAATGTGATCTTTGTATTTTCTTGTAACTTCTGTGGTTTTTGTTTGTGAATGTAGCTTCTCTATTTATGGAGGAGCCCAGGATGGAAAAGATAAAGCTGCTGTTAACAACCAGCTGTGCACACAGTTTCAATAACAGCGTAACTGAGATATTTTTCTCACCTCCTGTGTTGAAGTCATTGTTTCCTCTGTAGTGGCTGAGCTGAATCCAAATGGCTGAAACTGTTCCTCTGCTGCTCCACCAGACTCTTCTCCTCCTGTTACTCAGCTGGGACACAAAAGTATAGATATGCATTTTATCCCTTATGTGATAAGGCATGTGATCAAAAGTGGGTCAATTACACTTCTTTAGGGAGAACCCCTACCAGGGTTTAAAAAGCTGGTACTCTCCACCATCCACAGCAGCTGGACAATAAAGTTTATTGTGACCCTGATACTGCAGCAGATTGCTCTGATTGCCCATGTATGTCAATAAACAAACATTATGCTTGTAAATAATTAAATGTGCTACTACTGCCTCTACTTCCGCACACTTGGGATTTTTTTTTATTCTAATGTGAAGTGTTTGTTGTGTACTAAGAAATGATGGCATAACATCACCTGATTTATGGGTATCATCTAGGCAGAGTGGAATTAAGAATTACACCTACAGGCCACACTGACCTGTGGATGTGAACATAGGTAGCTCTTCTGTGTTGTGCCATCTGCATTGCCAGAGGTTGTTTGGTTTCCTCAATGTATAAATCACGGCATTCCTCCTGACACTTAGACTACATTTAGAAAAAAACATGTCTGAACTGTTTCAATACTGCTGACATGAGGGATCACTAAGAGTTTTCGTTTAACCAGCAGCTGTCCTTCTCTACCGCCTGGGGCTTACTTTAGGTGCCTTCTCAGCTTAGGCTTTCCTCAACACTGTGAATGGGTTGGATAATGGCAGGTATTATGTATCCTGAAACAAGATAACATTCTTTAGTAGGGCCAGGACTCTCCAGTCAATTTACACCTACAGGCCAGTGGGAACTCTTTCAATGATGAGACATCCTGGACCGGGAGGAACGCTAGTTTGAGCAGAGTCAAGGAGGCCATTTACGCGAAAATGGAAAGACCATCTCTGAATCGAGGAGGGGGCCTAAAGGCACATCTTTCATGATCACTAAATTTCCCCTTGTGGGACAATTAAAGGTTTATTCTATTCTATCTTACAATGTTGTGATTCCAGCCATTCCCCAACTCTCTGTGAATGGTACTCATGGCCATTGATCAGTGGTTTTTGGTCAGTGGTCATGAGAATTTGCATATTAATGATCAAGGAACTGACCTCCCAGCCCATTGTTTATTCAGTGGGTGAATTTCAGTCATTGTGCAAAAGTATTGTTTATGCAGTCAGCTGAGACTGAAGAAGTCACTTGGAATTAGTGATGAAACGTTTCTCCCGGTATGCAAAGGTTTTGGGACCCCTGATAATATTCAGGATTGTTCTTCATAATTCATTGTTTTTTTGGATCAGTAATTTCATTTAAATATATCATATAGCAGACAAACAGTAATATTGAGAAGTGGAATGAAGTTTATAGGATTTACAGAAAGTGTGCAATAGTTACTGAATTAGGCAGGTTCATAAATTTAGTCACCTCAACAGAAAAATGACATCAATATTTAGTAGATCCTCCTTTTGCAGAAATAACAGCCTCTAAATGCTTCCCATAGCTTCCAATGAGAGTCTGGATTCTGGTTGAAGGACCATTTGTCTATACAAAACATCTACATTTCAGTTGGACAACTCATAAAACTATGAAGTCATATACAGTGGGATGCAAAAGTTTGGGCAACTTGTTAATAGTCATTATTTTCCTGTATAAATCGTTGGTTGCTACAATTAAAAATGTCAGTTAAATATATCATATAGGAGACACACAGTGATATTTGAGAAGTGAAATTAAGTTTACTGGATTTCCAGAAAGTGTGCAGTAATTGTTTAAACAAAATCCGGCAGGTGCATAAATTTGGGCACTGCAAAAAAGGAAATAAAATCAATATTTAGAAGATCCGCCTTTTGCAGAAATTACAGCCTCTAAACGCTTTCTGTAGGTTCCAATGAGAGTCTGGATTGTGGTTGAAGGTATTTTGGACGATTCCTCTTTACAAAACATCTCTAGTTCATTCAGGTTTGATGGCTTCAGAGCATGGACAGCACTCTTTAACTCACACCACAGATTTTCAATAATATTCAGGTCTGGACTGAGATGGCCGTTCCTGAACGTTGTACTTGTTCCTCTGCATGAAAGCCTTAGTGGATTTTGAGCAGTGTTTCGGGTCGTTGTCTTGTTGAAAGATCCAGCCCCGGCACAGCTTCAGCTTTGTCACTGATTCCTGGACATTGGTCTCCAGAATCTGCTGATACTGAGTGGACTCCATGTGTCCCTCAACTTTGACAAGATTCCCAGTCCCTGCACTGGCCACACAGCCCCACAGCATGATGGAACCACCATATGTTACTGTAGGCAGCAGGTGTTTTTCTTGGAATGCTGTGTTCTTTTCCCTCCATGCATAACGCCCCTTGTTATGCCCAAATAACTTTTCGTTTCATCAGTCCACAGCACCTTATTCCAGAATGAAGCTGGCTTGTCCAAATGTGCTTTAGCAAACCTCAAGCGGCTCTGTTTGTGCTGTGGGCGGAGAAAAGGCTTCGTCTGCATCACTCTCACATACAGCATCTCCTTGTGTAAAGTGCGGCGAATGGTTGAACGATGCACAGTGACTCCATCTGCTGCAAGATGATGTTGCAGGTCTTTGGTGCTGGTCTGTGGGTCGACTCTGACTCTTCTCACCATTCGTCGCTTCTGTCTATCCAAGATTTTTCTTGGTCTGCCACTTCGAGCCTTAACTTGAACTGAGCCTGTGGTCTTCCATTTTCTCCATATGTTCCTAACTGTGAAACAGATGGCTTAAATCTCTGAGACCGCTTTCTGCATCCTTTCCCTAAACCATGATGGTGAACAATCTTTGTCTTCAGGTCATTTGAGAGTTGTTTTGAGACCCTCATGTTGTTACTCTTCAGAGCAAACTAAAAGAGGGAAACTTACAATTGACCCCCTTAAATACTCTTTCTCATTATTGGATTCACCTGTGTATGTAGGTCAGGGGTCACTGAGCTTACCAAGCCAATTTGAGTTACAATAATTAGTTCTAAAGGTATTTTTAGTATGTTATTTGCAATTGTGTTTGTTCTGGGAAAGATATTGCAGACTGAGCAATAATGCATTTCGTGCATTTCTAATGGGTCTTAATGGGGGCCTTTCTTAAAATTATTGGTCCCAGTAACAAAGGCACTTGACTCAGAAATTGAGGGAAAACCAACAACACACCCGGCAGAACATTATGTTATTTACACGGGTGCACATAAGTGGTGCGCATTCGCTGTCAAAATAAAAGACGCACCAGATAAGAAGTTGCAGCGCGCGTTTGCGTACATATAAAAAGCACTGTTTTTGTCCACTAGAGTGGGATTTTCACGGCACATTCTGCACCACATCTCTGTGCGTTCATCATTTGTTTGAAGCCAGCTCACCTCCTGCAAATACTTTTCCGAGAATACGCGCTTCTTTTGTGGTTTGTACTCCTGACATTTCTTTGGAGGTGGAGGAAAACCAAAGTAATTGCTTAAAGGAGCTTCTTCGACATCTTTAAGAGTTCTAAACAAATGTCTGTCCTCCTCCAGAAAATCTTATGTATGCAAACAGGCGTTGCAACTTCTTATCTTGTGCACGTTTTTTATTTTGACAGCGAATGCGCACCTGCGGACCACTTATGTGCAGCCCTGGTTATTTAGCTCGTCATATTGCAGCCACAGAAATTATTTTGTCCATGAAACCATAAAGCTGCACTTTCTTTTTGCCTTGTAGTCTGATTTGTCATAACTTTTCTGTTTTGTGGTAAGCTTTTCTTTGGCTGTCACTTCTTCACCCTGACCTGTCTTATTTGGCTCAGCAGAACTGAAATGCTTTTACACACTCACTCACATACAGGGAGTGCAGAATTATTAGGCAAATTGTATTTTTGAGGAATAATTTTATTATTGAACAACAACCATGTTCTCAATGAACCCAAAAAACTCATTAATATCAAAGCTGAATGTTTTTGGAAGTAGTTTTTAGTTTTAGCTATTTTAGGGGGATATCTGTGTGTGCAGGTGACTATTACTGTGCATAATTATTAGGCAACTTAACAAAAAACAAATATATACCCATTTCAATTATTTATTTTTACCAGTGAAACCAATATAACATCTCCACATTCACAAATATACATTTCTGACATTCAAAAACAAAACAAAAACAAATCAGCGACCAATATAGCCACCTTTCTTTGCAAAGACACTCAAAAGCCTGCCATCCATGGATTCTGTCAGTGTTTTGATCTGTTCACCATTGACTCCATCCTCAACCCGAAAAGGCCCCACAAGCTCATCTTTGATGATACCAGCCCAAACCAGTACTCCACCTCCACCTTGCTGGCGTCTGAGTGGGACTGGAGCTCTCTGCCCTTTACCAATCCAGCCACGGGCCCATCCATCTGGCCCATCAAGACTCACTCTCATTTCATCAGTCCATAAAACCTTAGAAAAACCAGTCTTGAGATATTTCTTGGCCCAGTCTTGACGTTTCAGCTTGTGTGTCTTGTTCAGTGGTGGTCGTCTTTCAGCCTTTCTTACCTTGGCCATGTCTCTGAGTATTGCACACCTTGTGCTTTTGGGCACTCCAGTGATGTTGCAGCTCTGAAATATGGCCAAACTGGTGGCAAGTGGCATCTTGGCAGCTGCACGCTTGACTTTTCTCAGTTCATGGGCAGTTATTTTACGCCTTGGTTTTTCCACACGCTTCTTGCGACCCTGTTGACTATTTTGAATGAAACGCTTGATTGTTCGATGATCACGCTTCAGAAGCTTTGCAATTTTGAGACTGCTGCATCCCTCTGCAAGATATCTCACTATTTTTGACTTTTCTGAGCCTGTCAAGTCCTTCTTTTGACCCATTTTGCCAAAGGAAAGGATGTTGCCTAATAATTATGCACACCTGATATAGGGTGTTGATGTCATTAGACCACACCCCTTCTCATTACAGAGATGCACATCACCTAATATGCTTAATTGGTAGTAGGCTTTCGAGCCTATACAGCTTGGAGTAAGACAACATGCATGAAGAGGATGATGTGGACAAAATACTCATTTGCCTAATAATTCTGCACTCCCTGTAAAGCTCAGCGATTCTCTGCGCGATCAACCTCTCACATGTTTAAGCTGCGGGAGATTTCACTTGTCATGTTTGCATAGTAAGCTAACGATTGATAAGACGACGTCAGAGGAATTGGTGCACAAATAATCGTCACTCACCAATCAGTGCTGTCGCTCTCTATACACAGTTCGCGCGATTGCAACGTGAAAGCAAAAAAACAAGCGCAAATTCAAACGTGATTTCAATATGTCACATATTGGCAGTGGCTCACCGATGCCAAAGACATAATTACCCAGCTACATTTCCGAAAGAATGCAAAAGCATTGACATATATTTTTCCTTCCTATGACAGCCCGACGGGCAGAGATAGATTTTGTTAGCCCGACTGGAAAAATCGCTAGCCCTGCTTCCGTGCTTACCTTTAGATGAGCCCACAAACCGAGAGAAACTCCGCGATGAAGCTGCAACTCTTTCCAAACACAGGAAACAGATCAGGGAGCAGAGACCCACGTGGTTCACGCTGATCGCAGCTACGATCCAGGAGACAAGGGTGGGCAGATCGATGCAGATATCGATCAGGACGTTGGTAGTGGTTTATGATCGATGCTTTAGTTTCTCTTCTCTAAGTTCAGTCCTTTACGTCCGTTTCATGACAAAGCAGCGCTCTCTGCTCGACTCCTCTCCTGCTCACACACTTTGCTCCGCCCTCTTCTTCCTGCTCTGCCGTGGTTTGTTGGTGTCCGGTCACGTGAATCAGCTGCACAGCGCAACATCGTGGGGTGTGTTCCAAAGCGACCCCCTTTCTTCTTTTCCTTGTGTTCTATGAGAAAGTTATCGTTGGAAGTAGAATTGTTAAGGATTAAGGAAAAGAGAAGAGCGGGCTGAGAATTTGAACAGCCTTACTCTCATCTCTCTTTAACAATGTGACACCGGCTGTCCGCCCTGTTGAAACTACAATGTGCTGAAGATTACAAAACAAACATCTTATTTCGCCACTGCAAATTGCACAAAATCCAACATTGAAAAAAAAACGTATCCTGTCTTATGCCTGTAGGTGTTAGGACAGTTTAACTTTATGATGGGAAATGTTTGTGGAACAACTGTGTAATTTGGCTTAAGTTTTTATTTCAGTTCCAAAACTTTGGCTCTGTCCTGAAATTCTCCAGTCAGTCCCAACGCTGAGTGTTTTGAGGCTAGCCCCATTTATTATTTCTTAATAACACAGTTTTTAATGAAATCAAGCAGAAATGAGTTACACTTCTTTTGTTTTTGCAGTGCACACAGCTAACTCTCTCTGCTGAATATGTAAAAAATAAAAGTTTTACTGTGTTACATGCCTGAATGTTGCTCATGGTATGATGGGAAATAATGTTTTCCATTCTTTAGCACATTGAACAGTCAGTTTTCATAGAGTTCAGGTTTATAGGATGAAACAGTTTGTACTGATGCATCTGTCCTCTGGATAAATCTGTACCTGGGTCCTAATCCTCAGAACACTTTGCACAGTGCTCAGGGATTTCTATCAGAACAGTTGTCTCTTATATCAAAAGCATTTTGGTTCTCCTTCAGCCTCCTCGTATTTATCTCAATTTCCTCGCTGTTGTCGGGGAGAGACTCATATATGAATCATGAGCTTATTCTGTATTGTTGAACCACTAAATTGTGCTGCTCTTTGCACACTTAGAGGTGAAGGGACCAGAGGCAGCAGCAGCAAAAACATCAGACAGCAACAGCAGCCCAAGCCTCATAGTACAGGAATATGAGGTGAGGCGCACACTGAGGGCTGTGAACCCCAGGAAGGCCGCCGGACCAGATGGGGTAACCGCAAGGGTCCTAAAAGAGTGTGCAGACCAGCTGGCTGGGGTCTTCACTAAGATCTTCAACACTTCACTGTCCCAGTCCTGCGTCCCGCCGTGCCTAAAGTCAGCCACAATTGTCCCACTGCCAAAGCGTACTAACATTAGCAGCCTCAACGACTACCGACAAGTTGCTCTAACACCTGTTATAATGAAGTGCTTCGAGAAACTAGTCCGATGTCACAAAATGTCCTGCTTGCCACCCACACTCGACCCGCTCCAGTTTGCATACAGAGCTAACAGATCAACTGAAGATGCCATCGCTACAACGCTCCACACCACCATCTCTCATCTGGAAGTGCAGGGCCTTTACGCCAGGCTGCTCTTTGTTGACTTTAGCTCTGCTTTCAATACAATACTTCCAGACAGACTAATAGTTAAACTGCTGGAAATTGGACTTCCTGCTACCACCTGCCGCTGGATCAGAGACTTCCTCTCAGATCGTGTACAGAGAGTTAGGGTGGGGCCTCATCTTTTCTCAGCCCTCAGCCTCAACACCGGCTCTCAACAAGGCTGTGTACTGAGTCCCCTACTGTACACTCTGTACACACATGACTGTGTTACACATTCACAGCACATTTCTGTGCTTTCTTTCAGTGCTCCCCCCCCCCCCCCGAGATGTAATATGCTTTGAATTCTAGCCAATCATTTTACCTTTGCGAGCGTAGTAGGCGGGCACAGGTACGTACGTTCTTTTAGAGCAGAGCTACAGATTAAAAATGCCCAAGGCGAAGCGGTCAAAAGTCTGGCTGTACTTCACAGCAAAAGATGCAAACTCAGCAGCAACAAGTGCTTCAAGCTGACACTGTGCAAAGGAGGTAACTCCTCGAATCTGATGAAACACCTGGTGACGTATAGCATTTTGTTAAAAGCCGAGAAATGCACCGTATTTGATAGCTTGCTGCGAGACCTCACACCGAGCACATCTACTGTGGGTGTGGTGCCTGTTATCGGACCCGGAGTTAGCAACATCCCCAAAAACCCGAAGAGGAGAGTCCTGGCCCCGCCCTGCCAGTGTAGCAGAAATGATGAGGATGATGATGCAGCAGCAGCCGTTCTTCTCTGCGTGAGTAGCTTAATGTTGTTCGTGTGTAATTTACGTTGAGTAGGCTAACCACGTTATTACATTAATGCATGTAAGGTGAACTAGCAAACATCATCATAGCTACATGCAGCTGTCTTCTTGTTTGATGGCAGATACTCCCTTCACCCTGGCCAAAAAGGCTAAAATGACCAAAGAAAAAGTGGAAAACAGTTAAACATGAGAGGTTTTTGGACAAAGTTTGTGTTTTTTTCTCCATTGATTATGCACAACTTCCAGCCGAAAGTGATACTATTTATGCCCCATATCTGCAGAAAAGGTTAACATTGTTATCTTTTCACAAACCACCCCCCCCCCCCCCCCCCCCCCCCCCCCCAGCTAAACGTGAGAGTTTTTTGGACAAATTGTGTGTTCTCCATTATTTAAGCACCGGCACTGTTTCAAAAGTACCGGTTTGGTACTGGTATCGGATTAAACCAAAACGATACCCATCCCTACTCCCTGTCCAAGATGTGTACATCCTCATCCTTGAAAGAGTGTCCACTGGCCTGTAGGTGTAAATAGACCAGAGGTTGTTTGGTTTCCCCGATGTATAAATCCTGGCAGTCCTCCTGGCACTTACCAGCGTACACTATGTTACTCTGTTTGTGTCGGGGGACCCGATCCTTGGGGTGGACCAATTTTTTGTGCAGCGTGTTTGGGGTTTAAAAGCCACAGAGACCCGGTGTTTAGAAAAAATGTGTCTCAACTGCTCCAATCCTCCTGACACATATGGGATCACTACAGGTTTTCGCTTAGGCAGCGGTTGTCCTTCTCTCCTGGATCAGCTGGAGCTTTCTTTAGGTGCTTTTCCAGCTTTGACAAAAGTCCAGCTGGGATAAATACATTTAGTCAGTCAAACCTTAAATACTGATCCGTATGTGTAGGTTTACGGTACACGTCAGCTTTTAGATGTCCCCCATACTGATGGAAGCTGGCGTGCACCGTAAACCTACACATACGGATCAATATTTAAGGTTTGACTCTCATCATCCACTGGAGCACAAACTGGGTGTCATTAGGACGCTACAACACAGAGCGAACACCATCCCCACTGACACAGCGGCCAGCTGCATTTATTGCATTGAAATGCAGCCAAAGCCGCGGAGTCAAGGAGGCCATTTATGTGAAAAGGGAAAGACCATCTCTGAATCGAGGAGGGGGCCTAACGGTACATCTTTCCCCATCTTACAATGCTGTGATTTCAGCCATTCCACAATTCTCTGTGAACGGTACTCATGGCTCGGTACTCTTTGATCAGTGGGTTTTGGTCAGTGGTTGTTGATCAATGGTCATGAGAATTTGCATAATCATGATTAAGGAACTGACCTCCCAGCCCATTTGTTCCTTCAGTGGGCTGGTTTCAGTCATTATGCAAATGTACTGTTTATAAGATTGGGGAAACCTGCAGTCAGCTGAGACTGAAGAAGTCATTTGGATGAGTGATGAAACGTTTGTTCCACAAAACGCTACGTCCAGATGAACAGAATCAACTGTTGGAGATACACACTTCTCAGTTACTCATTATATATGCTCTGGTATTGATTACTTTCTTATGAATGTAGTGAACAGGCATCAGAACAATTAGTCTTCTACCAACACAGCAGATGTCTCTGACCATAAGACAATCCATTTATCCAGGAGTAAAATGACTGATCATGAGTATACTAAACAATGAAAGTATTATAAAAGACACTAGGAGAGAAATCATTGGATATTTACAAGAGAATAAGAATAGCCTGGTTGAGCCCACTTTAGTTTGGGATGCAGTCAAGGTGATAATGAGAGGCTGGAGTATGATGAATGTCGCGAGAGAGGTGATATCCCAAGTGAAAGAAGTTAAACAACAGATCTAAAGAACAGACCCAATATTATGTCACAGAGCTTGTTAATGATATTAATTTATCTTCCACATAAGTAAATCCTAAAAAGTTTATCTGAACGTAGTGTTTTCAGCGGTAGAAACATTTAATCTCTCATCTAAGTGACTTCAGTCTCAGCTGAACAATATTCTGTGAGGTCAGTTCCTTGATCATTAATATGCAAATTATCATGTCCATTGATCAACAACGACTGATCTCATAAATGACTGTTTTATTTTCTCCCTCAAGCCTCCTTTCTACAACAGTCTTTTTACATATCCTCTCAGTACGCATTATTTTATTTCCTCCTCTGTCTTACCTGACATCAACAGGTTCCCATACCTTAGAATTCTTGCTTGTTTGACATTTCCTATCATCTTTTTCAGTTCTCTTGATACCACAATTGGACTTAATCGTATGTTCTCATTCTTCTTCTTCTTAAGGTTCAATATTAATTTGAATTCCTCTCTTACTATTTGAAGCACTCGCTTCATTTGAACCAATTTCCCCTATCGCCCGTTTCCAACTTAGCGTTCCAACCAGACTTTCATTGTCGTCAATTCATTCATTGTAGTCCAGTCAAAGGCCAGCTTATGCTAACTGCTGTCTACCTTCTTCCTCCAAAATTAAGCCAGCCTCCACGAGAGCTTCTCTAGCTAGGTAGGTCACATCTGCTTCCAGCATCTCACCCTGGTAGAAACTCCGTGATGAAGCTGCAACTCTTTCCAAACACAGGAAACAGATCAGGGAGCAGAGACCCACGTGGTTCACGCTGATCTCAGCTACGATCCAGGAGACAAGGGTGCGCAGATCGATGCAGATACCGATCCAAATATTTGTAGAGGAACCAGAGGAAAAGGCAATGGTGACTGAAAGAATTGTGACTGGAATTCTTTGTGTTTCTTCAAGCATTTTCACCTATAATTTGAGGGACTTCTTCAGTTCTGAGACCAATTGATGGAGATCCCAGATTTTACGCTATAGTACAAGCGTTTCCTTTGGAGAGTCATTTACCAAAGTTGAAAGAGTAACCTTTATGTCACGGCTGGGGGCAGTCGTGTGGTGTATTGAAAAAAGGATCCAAAATGCAGGTACTGGCTGGGGTGCGAGTGAGTTTTTATTTACAGCGGTGAGAAGGTGACAAAACAGGAAGAGCAGAGCGGGGAGTAAACAAACCTAAACTGGGAAAACTAAAGAACAAAACTTAAAGCAGACACTCACGGGAGGAGGAGTAAAATGAACAAAGAGAGATGGCAGAGAGACGCAGAATGAATACCGGGTAACAGAATAATGCAGACTGACATGGAACTAAACAGACGACGTGACAGAGCACAGGAAAACACAGGGCTTAAATACACAGGGAGTAATCAGGGAATAATCAGGGAATGGGCCACAGGAGGGAGACACAGCTGGGAGCAATTAGGCTAACGAGACAGGGGAGAGGTAAAACTGAACACACTGACATGAGACATGAACTTTCAGAATAAAACAGGAAACTAACAGACACAGAGAACCAGACAGGACACTGAACTTGACAGGCAGACTCATGAGCAGACACAATAACACCATGGACAGACAGAGGGAACACAGAGAAGGGAGCAGCCAGGCAAAGAACAGAAACCTAACAAATGGCAAAATCACAACAGAATACATACTCGGAATGAACAAAAGCATAAGGAAACACAAAACACTGAGTCCTCAGACTCAGGACCATGACACTTTATCCTTCAAGAAAAAACAAAAAGAAGAAAAAAAACCCTCCACACTGCACAATAAGAATATAGAAACTGATTTATTCATTTGACTACTGAAAAAATGTTTTAAAGGTTTTCTTTAGCATCTTTATCACTGTCAGCTTTGCAGTTCTTTTGCTGACAGAGACATCACTCATGTCCCTCACACTAAACAATTAAAGAACCAATTAGAAATAAGCCCTGAGCTGACAAACAACAGTCCTCTGAGAACTTTAATCTCTAACAGTTCTTTGATGCTTTATCCAAATTTTCTAAAAATACTTTACCCTCTGCAGGCCAACACTGTATATATGAATGTGTTCTTTGCTTGATTAAATAAAGCATAAATAGACTCACTGCTCCACCTTGTGGTATAAATTTCTTTATAAATTATTGCATTGAAATGCAGCCAAAGCCAATTCAGATTCAAACAGAATTTTAAACAGTAAAATAGAAATAAAGACTTCAAAAACAATGAAAATATAAAACTAGAAAAATATTGAACTTATTAGATTATTGCAGTGTTCTTCTTTAAACATGAAGTTTGAACTTTTGCTGTAATAGTAACTGGATGTAAAATATATTTCTATAGATTTATATTACAAGCACTACTGCTAAACACTATTGTTTCCTGAAGGAAAATTATTTGAATGTAAGAGGGATAACATTTTAGAGCAATAAAATTTCCCACGCGTGGGACAAATAAAGGTTATCTTATCTTATTTATGCAAAATTAAAAGAAGGAAAATTGATGTGCATATCTTTACTTACACCTTCCCAAATTAAACATTCAGGATTACTTCCTGCAGGTCCAGAAATCAAAGCTACATCATCAGATCCAAGTCTGACATCAGCTGACACTTTTTGCAGCAGATTCCAGCTGAACTCTGTGGAGCCTGATCTGATTTTAAGTCTGACCCAGAAACCAGAAGAGGATCTTCAGATTCATTGTGATCCAGAGATGGGAGTGATTTCATGATGACGCTGATGTTTGCACAGAGCAGATAATGAAGTGAACGTTTTTACACATTGGTAACAGTGAAAGAGTTTATTTGAAACGTGGGATCGTTTGTGATCGGAGTATGTAGTGAGATTCCTAAAACTCTTGTCACACTGGTCACAGCTGAAGTTCTCTTCCATGTGTCTATTTTCATGTTTGTTACGAGACCCTGGATGTGAAAAGCTTCTGTCACAGTGTCTGCACTTGTATGGTTTCTCTCCTGTGTGGACTCGTTTATGACATTTAAGCTCACCTGCAGTGGTGAAGGATGACCCACATTGGTCGCAGATGTGCTTTTTAACACCACTGTGGAAGAGTTCGTGTTTTTTTAAATCACCTAACGTGGGGAAGCCTTTCCCACATTCTTTGCAGTAGTTCATTTTGTCTCCAGTGTGTCTACGTTGATGTATTTTTAGGTTTCGTTGCAGAGTGAAAGTTTTTCCACAAAGGTCACATCGAAAGTCTTTCCCACCACCACAGTGACGACAGGGTTGAGAACTGGATCCATCTGTGTCGCTCTGCTTCTAAACAAAGACACAAAGACAGAGTAAGTCAGGGAATTCCTTCAACTTTATCATCCTGAACGTTGCCTGAAATAAAGAGCATCTCTGCCAACGTCCAATTACATTTCTTCTGTTTACATTATAACACTCAGCTTACTGGGCTACAATAACTGTCTTTGATGTAGAGGAACAGCAACAAGCACTGGTACCCTGGCTGCAAACAGAGGCTCACCATACTTTGAGGAAATGTAAGTAAAACCTATAGACTATTAAAAGTAATGCATTAAAGAATAAAGTTACATTGAAACCAAGCACCATTGTTTTTCTTCTGACATTACCAATAAATCTGATGTGTCACATGGCCCTCTTCCTATTGAAAAAACAAAAGTTGCATCCAAGATGGCCGACTTCTAAATAGCCACTATGGTCACCTCCCATCTTGATGAGTTTGCTCCCTCACATATACTAATATGCCACAAACAGGACTTTAATATCACCAACCATTCCCATGTTATTACGGTGTATCCATATAAATGGCCCACCCTGTCTTTACATGTAACATTGTTATGAAGAAAAAATGTCAAAAGCAACCACTGGCCCCCGTGCATCTTCACTTTATAAAATTTGGCCCTTTTTACAAAAAGTTTGGACACCTGTGCTGTGCATAAAGCAGGGGTGTCAAACGTACGGCCCCCGGGCCGGATCAGGCCCACAAACGGGTTTAAAACGGCCCGTGAGATGATTTTGTAAAGTATAAAAATGAGCAGCAATTTTTCAATAAAGAAGCTGCTGTTCCAATTGTGTCCATTGGATGGCGCAATAGCAATTGTGAGCTACTTTGTTTTGCCCGCGAAATTTAAACCTGATGTGCTTTGGCACCCTTATTGCCCCAATATGTCTCTGTCAAAAAAGAGAAAAGTGGATGCAGAGTGCAGAGTGTTCCAAGAAAAATGGTCATCCTCCTATTTATTCACAGAAGTGAATGGGAAAGCTGTATGTTTGGTGTGTTCCCAGCATGTTGCAGTGCTGAAAGAATATAACCTCCGTCGCCACTATGTGAGTCTTCATGCCGACAACTTTCAAGGACAGCGGAGAAGAGAGAAGGTGAATGAACTGTTGGCGGGTCTGAAGAAACAGCAGTCTGTGTTTACTCACAGCCGAGACATCAGTGATGCTGCAGTGAAAGCTAGCTACCTCATTGCTAACGAAATTGCACTAGCTTCAAAACCATTTAGTGAGGGTGAATTTGTAAAAACATGTATGATGAAGGCATCGGAGATTGTGTGCCCTGAAAAGCGCCAGGCCTTTGCAAATATCAGCCTGACAAGAAACACAGTTGCCGACAGGGTTTCTGATCTTTCAGCGGATTTGGACAGCCAGTTGAAGCCAAAAATAAAGTCATTTATTGTGTTTTCAGTTGCAATTGATGAAGGCACGGACATTACAGATGTCGCACAACTGGCAATTTTCATCCGCGGAGTTGATGACACATTGACCGTCACCGAGGAGTTCGTGGAGTTGGTACCGATGACAGATACAACGACCGCAGCTGATATTTTCACTGCACTCGTCGGCGCGCTGGACAGGGTGGACTGGTCGCGCGCTGTTAGCCTGGCTACAGATGGTGCGCCCTCAAAGCAGGCGTTGTAAAAAAGTTCAGAGATAAAGTGCAATCTGCAAATGGAGGACGTGATTTTTGGACTTTTCACTGTATTTGGCACCAGGAGGCTTTGTGTTGCAAGTCACTGAAAATGGATAACGTCATGAAGGTGGTCATCCAAACTGTTAATTTCATCCGATCCAGAAGCCTCAATCACCGTCAGTTTGACAGTCTTCTCAGAGAGAAAGACCACATCTATGGCCTGCCATGCCACACTGAGGCAAGATGGTTGAGCCGAGGTGCTGTGCTGAGGCGTTTCTTTGATTTACGAGAAGAAATTGAACAGTTTATGGAAGAAAAGGGCAAACCAGTGTTAGAATTTCATTCCGCAGAATGGATGCAGCACCTTGCATTTATGGTGGATGTTACAGAGGACCTGAATAACTTGAACAAACAGCTGCACGTTGTCACGCAGTATTATGACAGCATACGTTCTTTCAAGTTGAAGCTGTTATTGTGGGAGACGCAGCTCGCTGGTGGTGATGCAGCTCACTTCCAAAGTGTGGCAGATATGAAGCGGTTTAAAGATAAAATAACGGGACTGTTACTAGTTTGAGCAACGATTTCAGATTTTTGGTGAACTGGAGAAAGACTTCAAAGTTTTTTGCTCGCTGTTCACCGTGAATCCCTTTGATCTGCCTGTCAGGATCCAACTTGAAATAATAGACTTGCAGTGTGACTCGGATTTGAAGGGCAAATTTGCCGCAGCTGGCTTGAACACATTCTATCAGAATCTCTTGCCAGGTTACCCCAACTTGACAGCCCTCGCTGCAAAACTGTTGTGCATGTTCGGAACCACGTATCTTTGTGAGCAAGTTTTCTCTGTAGTGAGCATAAATAAAACAAAACTGCGCTCAAGGCTCACGCACAGGCACTCGAATCACATCCTGAAGTTAGCTGCCGCTCAGGATGTGAAGCCTGATATTGATGAGCTGGTGAAAGCTAAAAGATGCCAGGTATTAGGAGTCAAATAAACTATGCAACCCCACTGAAAGTGCTGCATGAGACACCCTGATGTAGTTCTGTGATCTGTGATATACTTCTGTGAATCACTGAGGCACTGTGTGCTTGTGTGTTCTTAGTCCTCAGAATTTTCAAATAACTTGAGGTGTTTTGTAATTAATAGCTATGTACTATTTTGAACATACTGTCCGCAGGCTCTAGCTTTATTTTTATGTTGATCGTATTAAAACAAAGAAAACAATTTGAACTTTTAAGTTAGTATATACAATGATTTTACCAGTCCGGCCCACTTGAGAATAGACTTTTCTCCATGTGGCCCCTGAACTAAAATGAGTTTGACACCCCTGGCATAAAGTTTTTATGTCCTGTTGAGATTTGAAAATTACAAATAATTTAAATAATGAATCAGAACAAGTGCAACTGTAAATCCTCAAATATGGATACAAAGTTACAGTAATGATTGTTCTTAGTTTGAAGACTTATTATGTTCTTTACTGACGTTTTCAAAATTCCAGTAGATGCCATTGAGTCCAGTAGAATTACTACATGCGAACATAATTTAATGAGCAGAGTTGATCCAAACAGTCAGTCTTAAATTAGAAGACAAGAATATAAATACATACCTCACAGTAACTGCACTTGCAGAGTTTCTTCCTGGTGTGGATCTGTTGGTGTTCTTTCAGGTAACGTGGAGATTTAAAAGTCTTCTCACACAGGTCACATTTATAAGGTCTCTCCTCAGTGTGGGTAAACTTGTGGTTTTGTAACCGTGCATGTGTTGTAAACAGTTTGCCACACTGATCACAGCACCAAACGTCATGTCCAGTGTGAATGCGGAGGTGTTTATTTCGGGTCTCTACACGACTGAAAGTTTTTCCACAAATGTCACAGCTGTATGCCTTAATTCCAGAGTGGGTAACCTGATGACACTGTAACTGGCTACTGCGAGCAAAAGTTTTACCACACTGATCACAGGTGAACGGTTTAACTCCACTGTGGACAAACTGGTGTGCTTTTAAGTTTCGAGGTTGGGCAAAAGATTTCCCACACAAGTCACAGGTGTATGCTTTAACTCCACTGTGGATGAGTTGGTGTGTTTTTAAGCTTCCAGTGTGGGCAAAAGATTTTCCACACAAGTCACAGTTGCATGCTTTAACTTCACTGTGGATGAGTTGGTGTCTTTTTAAGTTTCCAGGATCAGTAAAAGATCTTCCACACTCGTCACAGTTGTACACTTTAACTTCACTGTGGATGAGTTGGTGTGTTTTTAAGTTTCTAGGATCAGTAAAAGATCTTCCACACTCGTCACAGTTGTACACTTTAACTTCACTGTGGATGAGTTGGTGTGTTTTCAAGTGTTTAGAACAGGCAAAATCCTTCCCACACTCATCACAGCTGTATGTTTTCTCTCCCTTTCTGCTGTGAGGTTTGTCGGCCTCCTGAGAGCGCTGACTTCTCGCTCCATGTTGGTCCTGCAGTGACAGAGATACAAACAGAGGCAGTGAGTGAAATGCAGTCGTGGAACAAACTGAAACTCCATTAGTGGAATCAAAGATGTCAACAAACACATTGTAGGTGTGTTACCACCAGAGATGGGCAGTAACGCGTTACTTGTAACGAGTAAAGTAAGGGATTACTATTGCAAAAACGGTAATTAGATTACCGTTACTTTCCCGTAGGAATGCTGCGTTACTGCGTTACTAAAACTGTGATTTTTTGCCAGAATGTCTCATGACAGTGACGTAAGCGAGTGCGACGTTCGTGGCAACAGCTGTGTGCAGATCAACAATGAATAATATATCGAGTGCGGGAGAGAGTATGAGCGTGCAGCGTTTAAAGCGTGGAAGTACTGACCTTACTTTGAGTTTGATTCCATAAAAAGTGACAAAAACATTAGTGTCCATCGTGCGTGGGAAGAAAACTTCTTTTTACAGCGAAAAAACCCCTAAACTTCCAAACAAGCACCGAGTGCACAACGACGTAATGGGAAACTCACAGAGAAACTCGCGGATTCTTCCACTGACCGCTGCGGCACACCGGCACCAGGGTAAACCTCCGCCTACCCCAGTCTTGCTATACAGGTGAAAATAGAGCAACAGGACCGCTGAGTCTTTGACTTTATTTATTTTCTGCTGTGTTTTACTTGCATCTATTTGAAAGAGTGAGTGTAAACAAAAAAATTATTTTATTTTATGTGCTGGAATGTGCAGAAAATAGGTTTAAATGTTAAACTAATTTATTCAAGTCAGAGAATGTTGCAGATAATTACATTTTTGCTTCATGCATAAAGTTAAAAGATTAAAACTAATAAAACAAGTTTTAAAAAGAGACTTTTCCATTTGATCACATTTTGTATGATGGATTATGCAGAAAAAGTAGAATTGGGCTGAAAGATCTATCGCTTTATCACCTCTTCAGGTTGTAAATCGTGTTTTTAAAAAGTAACTAAGTAACTAAGTAATTAATTACATTTGAAAATAAGTAATGAGTAAAGTAATGAGATTACTTTTTTGGGGAAGTAATCAGTAATTAGTTACTGATTACTTTTTTCAAGTAACTTGACCAACACTGGTTACTGCCACCTTCTGCTGATATTATCACATTACAATTATGAGCTACAATGAGAGTTGTAACCTGCACACAGTTTCAATAACAGAGATATTTTTGCTCACCTTTTGGGTTGAAGTCATTGTTTCCTCTGTAGTGGCTGAGCTGAGTCTAAATGGCTCGTCTCCTCCTGATGATCAGCTGGAACAAAAAATATATTTATATGTATTTCATCCTTGACCAAAAGAAGCTGAGATGGAAAGCTCAAATCCACTCAAACTAAATATCTTCAGTCAGTGTGTCAGCCTCCAGTTAACGACAGTGATGAGAAACTGCACTACTGAACCTCCACTGACTGAATAACTTTAGTTTGGTGCTTCATTTGAACCTCATAGATTTTATTAAACAAATTGGATAAAAACTTTGAAAAACTGAAGGTGAGCTGATAGTAAGAGGGTCATCATCTGACACTAGGGCTGCCACGATTAGTCGGCTAGTCACAATTACGTCGAAAATCAAAATCGTCGACGAGTCGTTTGAAGCTTTGTAAGATCCCAAAAGACGCAGGAATAAGTAGTAGGATTTAAGAGTGTAATAACGGACTGAAACAGAAGATGGCAACACTGCATGTACAAGGATGCCAGCTGCCGTTAAACCCCGAAAAAGAGGTAGCTCTGTCCCAGAATTCATAGCGCAGCCCAGCTCAGTTTCCAACAATGGCAAATATTACTCTTATTATTCTTTCTGGGTCACAAAATAAACGTTTAACATATTTTCAGGCGAGAATGTAGCTGTGGAAACCTCAAATATCTGCTCAGTTTATCAAGACACCACATGTTTTCAATAGCTAGCCGGGGGCAAGGCTCACTAGAGCCCGTGGGAACACCGGACTCCCGGCAAATCGTTTTCAAACCCACCGCCGTCTTTCGCTACTCAGGTTAAACATGATATATAAGTCACTTAGATAACTTAAACATGTTATTGTTTGGCTTTTTTTTAGTATTTTATTTGTTCCTGAGTAAATCGGTTTGGCTGAGATTAAAGTTATAGTTTTTACACAGCTGAATAAACGTCAAGCAGACAGCTGATTATCAGAAGTGTGAGATGCTCGAGAATATACTCCGGTGTCCCGTTATATTTTAGATAGCAAGGAGTTTATTAAACTTCACCGAAACAATCTGCAAATTTCATTAAAATTTGATAAACTATCATCTTGTCTTTATTTTTAGTTAGCACATACCTTAAACACTTAAAGCTGTAAGCTAATGATAGTTATATAAGAGCAGATGCTGCTGGTGCAATAAGCTCCACGTTTTACGTCCAATGGATGCATGATCTGATTAGTCGACTAATCGCAAAAATAATCGGTGACTAGTCGACTATCAAAATAATCGTTTGTGGCAGCCCTACCTGACATTACGTCAAGATTCTTAGAGCATGTCATGGTTCACTTGATCCCTGCAAGCAGGCACAAACTGAAACTCTCGAAAGCTTTTGTGAAGACACTGAAGCAGTGGACTGATGAGGCTGTGGAGAATCTGCAGGTGTGTCTGGACTGCACCGACTGGCAGGTTTTCAGGATTGTTATTAACAGTTTGGATTATTATAGAGATGCTGTGACGTCCTGTGACATCAGCTTCTGTGAGGAAGCTGCACAGCATCACACACCAGGGTGAGTTAGAATAATGGCCAGCCCTGGTTCTCTAATATATTCATTGGGCTATAAAGCTGAAGACATGATCACTTCAATGAACCTGACGGAGGTGAGTACCACACTCTCAAAAACAAACTTAAGGCACACTTTGTAGTCAGAAGAAACATTATCTTTTAAACGTGAAAAGTTCAACCGAAGGCAGCAAGAAGTGGGAGAGATGGCAGATCGGTTTATTACATCCCTATATGCCTTGGCGTAGCATTGTGACTACGGGGCGCTGTACAGTGAAATGATAATTGACAGACTCGCTGTCGGAATGAGAGACAAGAGGCTCTCGGAGGAACTGTAAGTGGATGCAGAGCTCATGTTAGAAAAAGCAGTGATAGGGATTCCCCAAAGTGAGCTTGTTAAGAAGCACCAGCATCTTCTTAAAAACAACTTCAAGCAGGAGAATCCTTGCAACGTGGACATCATTAGCAAAGATAAAACATTTCAAACCAGAACAGACTGTGCCACAAAACACAGAGAGGAACATGAAACATGACACAAGGCAATGCAATCGATGTGGAAAGACAACACCTCACAGTAAAAAGCTGTGCCCAGCCAAAGAGGTAGTCTGCAATCAGTGTAAAAAGAAAGGTCACTATGCAAGAGTGTGCAGGTCGGGGGCACTGGGAGAAATATGGGCAGCAGGTGGTGACATTGAAGAGAGGGAAGTAGCACAGTAGCATCTGGTAGAACTGAGGATGCATGGATGACTAAAAAAAAAAGTTAACAATATAGACCTGTTGGCTCAAAATTGACAAAAGAGCGGATGTAACAGTCTTGCCTGAAAGAAAAAAGCAGTTACAAAAGAAAGCAGTTAGCAGTTACAGAGAAATTTACAGCTAACCTGAGTACTCCGGGCAACACTACAATACTGTGTATGTAGTAGCAGACCTGACACAAGGGTTACTTAGCTGCCCAACAAGTGTAGAGCTTGGGTTAGTGGACAGAATAGAAGCAGCGTCACTCCCTTCAGCAGAGGCGGTAAAGCAGCAGTTTCTGAAGCTACTTAGCTGTTTAGGACAAATGGAGGGGGAATACAAAATTGAGCTTAAAGCAGATGCTAAGCCATTTATCTGTTGACCCCAAAAAGGGTCCCACTTCCCTACTGCCTAAAATCAAAAAGGAGCTAGCTTGTATAGAAGAGTTAGGGGTAATCTCCAGAGTGTAGCAGTCTACTGGACTGCTGTGCAGGAATCTTTCCAGTACCCAAACCAAACAGAGAAGAAGTGTGTGTATTGACTTGACCAAACGTAACAATTCTGTGAAAAGAGAAAGACACATGTTGCAATCAGTATAGCACACCCTAGGACAGCTAGAAGGCGCAACGTTCTTCTCAAAACTCGATGCTAACTCAGAATTGTGGAAAATACCTTTTTCCAAGCAGTCAGCTCTTTTCACAACCTTCATCACGCCATTTGGAAGGTATTGTTTCAATAGACTCTGTTTCAGCATATCTTCAGCTCCTGAGCATTTTCAAAAATGAATGTCTCAAGTCTTGGAGGGGCTGGACGAAGTTGTCTGCCAAATGGATGACATTTTGGACACACAGGCCCAGCACGACAAGAGACTAGTCGCAGTCCTTGTGTGGTTCACAAAAGCAGGTGTGACATTGAAAAGTGAGAAATGCGACTTTGCAAAAACCTTGATCAAGTTCCTTGGACAGATCATTGACAGTACAAGCGTCAAAGCAGACCCAGAAAAAGTGAACATGGTCAGCAACATGGAGGCTGATGTAAGTGGAGCGAGACAATTTCTGAAAATGGTTAATCATCAAGGCAATGTTTCCCCACCAAGCAGAAAAAACAGCTATTGAGAGAACTACTCCGTAGAAAAAAAGTACTGTTGGAGTGAGGCTCAACAAACAGTGTTTGACAGCATTAAGTCAGTACTGAGTACCTGGCAGTCTACAGTCCCAAAGCACAAACAACAGTATCAGCCTTAAGCATCCTCCTATGGACTGGGAGCAGTGCTACTTCAGAAACAAGAGGAAGACTCAACCAAGGTAGTGACCTTCACTTCAAAAGCATCAACCCCCACACAACAAAGATATACTCAAATAGAGAAGGAGGCATTAGCCGTTAGGGCTGCCAGGATTTGTCAACTAGTCACGATTACTTCGACTATTAAATTTGCTGACAACTAATTTAATAGTTGACGCATCCTTTGAAGCTTTGTAAGATCCTGAAAGACACAGGAATACGTAGGATTCAAGAGTGTACTAACGGACTGAAACAGAAGATGGCAGCACTGCATCTACAAGAATCCCAGTTGCCGTTAAACGCCAAAGAAGAAGAAGCAGTTTCCAGTATCGTAGGTGATAACAAAGGCTGTCCAAACTAGAAGACTTCTCCAAATGCAGTCGACAAATGCGTGCTTCATTTCACTAGATTTGAAGAATGGGTCAGGTGTATTCTTCGTGACCAGCCTATCCCAGAATTCATAGCGTGGCTCAGCCAATTCCAGTTTTCAACTATGGTGGCAGCTACTTAGTTTTAATTGTGTGAATGCCACACGGCATTCACACAATTAAAACAGCAGAAGTGCAAATGCCGTGAGGCATTCACACGATTGTGTTCCTGTTTCTCTTTATTCTTTCTTGTGTGAATGCAGCAGCTTTCAGAAAAAATCAGCTTCTACGCAGTGTTTTTTCAGCGGTTTCTCCTTCTTCTGCTGTTTTCAGATTCCACTACACGGCATTCACACTGGATTTTCGCAGGAAATGCAACTTTTCTAGTTGGGTGGATGCCGTAGGCATCCACACTATTGAGATCCTGTTTCTCTTTATTCTTTATCCTTTATTATTCTAGTTGCTCCGTTTCTTTGCCGCTTAACTACTCCCTCAGTTTTCAGCCGATTTTTACCATTCAAACTCTAAACTGTTCTGCTATTTCTGCTTTCGACTGCTATATCTTTTGGTACTTATTACTATTATACTTTTTAAAAATTACACTTTTTTCCTTTAATTTGTCCCATTGAAATGAATGGGAAACTTCTACAATTCTGCTAAAACTTGCTTGTCTTTGAAACTTAACTACTTCCTCATACTTTCACCTAGAAACTCCATTCAAACTTTAAAACGTTCTCAGATGATTGGGCTATTCCTGTGTGATTCAGCTTTTTCATATCTGTTACCGTTTTCATGTAATGACTCTTTAAGTTTTCAGTTACAACTTTGTGATTTTTCAGAAAATACATGTGTTGCTATGGTTGCTATGCAATTAACTCCCACTGCACACTCGTCCGTTCTGAATTTTCTCTTCATGTCTGAACAACTCCTTGCTACTCGCTCAATTTCCACTCAACTTCCACAAATTATACATCAAAACGTAGGTATTTTTGCTGGCTTTAAGACAGTGTCACTATAATTATTGTGAGAGTTACGTTTTTTTCACAATTTGCCTCGAAGTGACACATGGTCTAAAAACTCCCCATTCAAAGTCTATGGGGAGGTTGTGAAACTCAGAGCTGAAATACTGAAACTGAAGGCATTTTCAAATCGTCATATCTCCTTAACGAAGCAAAGTTAAGACATGAGGCTTGTCCCTGTATATCTTCAGACACTCCTGACACTCACAATTCAAGAATTATTTTCTCACCTATTACCGTTCTGAGATGAGTTAGACTTGTTTGAGGGGTGGAAATCTGTCCTCCTCTCATTTTTCAAATTCCGAAAATGAAGCCGTTTCTTCTCTCGTCATATCTCCGCGACGGAGATACAAAGAGCTATGTAAATCGCAGTCAAAGTACACCAAAGTCCGCTGATTCACCCAGTGCAAGAATTATGCTTCTATCCCACCTAGTTTTTGAGTTACACGACGTTTTGTAACTCCAAAAAACGGCGTTTTTCGCGTCTCACCGCGATCTAATTCTGACTCCTCATCACCCTTTTTTTCAAAGCGCCCGCCCCCTTAGAGGTGGCGCGATTGGTAATGACACCGCTCTTCAGACCAGAGGTCGTGGGTTCGATTCCACCTTGGCCCACATGTTTTTTTTTTAACTACAAATTTATACACTATCACAGACCGGTAATTCATATTGATAATTTATTACAATTCTGCAAAGTTTAATGATTTTAGCAGCTTTTCTAATATGGACCTCAGATTCTGGTTAACAGTCTATGGCAGAAATACATACAAGTACACAGCCTGATGAAGCAGACAGAAGCAGTACCTCTGATTGGTTCCGCAGTTTCACCTCTTATCAGCACAAATCTCACCCTCTTCTGCTGTTTTCACCTCTTTTCTGCTAATTTGAGCTTCTGTTCCACAGTGCACTCAGCCTCTTCTGCTGTTTTCATTAGAATTTTAAGCTTTTCCACCTTTTTTCAGTTACGTGAGAACCAGTTTGGCTCAATGAGTAGCTGAAACATATCAGCCTCTTCTGCTGTTTTAGCAGGATTTCAGAGTTCAGCTTTTTCACTTGTTTTAAGCACAAATTTCAGTTTCTTTACCTCATTTCACAACAAAGTTCTTCCTCTTCACCTCTTTTCTGCTAATTTGAGCTGCTGCTCCACAGTGCACATTTTCCCTCTCATCATATCTTTGCTTGTGACCAGAACTCATTTGGCTCAGAGGGTAGGGCATCTGTCGTGAGACCCGGTGGCAGAGGTTCGAATCCTACCTGTGACAGCTGCTACACATGTTCACTGCTTGCATGCGCTCTGCTTTCTTGACACTCTCCAGTGTGTCATTACACATACAGCCATCTTCAGCAAGCACTTCTGCTTCTACACTTCTTTTCAACTCGGCTTTTTGCTTCTTTACCTCTTTTCAGCAGAAATTATTCCTCTTCACCTCTTTTCTGCTAATTAGAGCTCCTGCTCCACAGTGCACTTAGCCTCTTCTGCTGTTTTCATTAGAATTTTAAGCTTTTCCACCTTTTTTCAGTTACGTGAGAACCAGTTTGGCTCAGTGAGTAGCTGAAAAATATCAGCCTCTACTACTGTTTTAGCAGGATTTCAGAGTTCAGCTTTTTCACTTGTTTTAAGCACAAATTTCAGTTTCTTTACCTCATTTCACAACAAAGTTCTTCCTCTTCACCTCTTTTCTGCTAATTTGAGCTTCTGCTCCACAGTGCACATTTTCTCTCTCATCATATATTTGCTTGAGACCAGAACTCATTTGGCTCAGAGGGTAGGGCAGCTGCCGTGAGACCCGGGGGCAGAGTTTCGAATCCTACCTGTGACAGTTGCTACACATGTTCCCTGCTTGCATGCGCTCTGCTTTCTTGACACTCTCCAGTGTGTCATTACACATACAGCCATCTTCAGCAAGCACTTCTACACCTCTTTTCAACTCATCTTTTTGCTTCTTTACCTCTTTTCAGCAGAACTTCTTCTGATTCACCTCTTTTCTGCTAAATGTTTAGCCTTTTCACCTCTTATTAGCACAATACTAAGCAGCTTCTGCTAATTTCACCAGAATTGTCAGTCTCTCCACCTCTTCTTTGTAAGAATCAGTTTGGTCCAGTAAGGTGAGACGCCGCCTATAGATCAGAAAGGCCAGGTTCGAATCTCGCTCAGGGCAATGTTTTTTGTTTTTTCAACTTTTTCTGCTTTTTTCAGCAGAAATCTTCAGCGTAAGGCATCCACACAGCATTTTCGCAGGAAATGCAATTTTTTCTAGTTCTACCTTATTCTAGTTGCTCAGACATTTGCTGGTTAACTACTCCCTCAGTTTTCATCTGATTTTCACCATTCACACTTTAAACTGTTCTGCTCCTTCTGCTAATGCCTGCTATATCTTTTGGTGCACATAACTTTTATACTTTGAGATATTAAGCTTTTTGTGCAATTTTTTGGCCCACTTTGCTGAATGAGACCACATTATCAGTGTGATCACCAGTTTTTCTTGCACAAGTATTTGGCCCCTTGAACTTTGACCCATTTTGTCCCATTACAGCCACAAACATGAATCAATTTTATTGGAATTCCACATGAAAGGCCAATACAAAGTGGTGCACTTGTGAGAAGTGGAACAAAAATCATACATGATTCCAAACATTTTTTTTTTTTTTTTTTTTACAAATAAATAACTGCAAAGTGGGGTGTGCGTAATTATTCAGCCCCCTGAGTCAATACTTTGTAGAACCACCTTTTGCTGCAATTACAGTTGCCAGTCTTTTAGGGTATGTCTCTACCAGCTTTGCACATCTAGAGACAGAAATCCTTGCCCATTCTTCTTTGCAAAACAGCTCCAGCTCAGTCAGATTAGATGGACAGTGTTTGTGAACAGCTGTTTTCAGATCTTGCCACAGATTGTCGATTGGATTTAGATCTGGACTTTGACTGGGCCATCCTAACACATGGATAGGTTTTGTTTTAAACCATTCCATTGTTGCCCTGGCTTTATGTATAGGGTGGGTGCCCTGCTGGAAGGTGAACCTCCACCCCAGTCTCAAGTCTTTTGCAGACTCCAAGAGGTTTTCTTTCAAGATTGCTCTGTATTTGGCTCCATCCATTTCCCCATCAACTCTGACCAGCTTCCCTGTCCTTGCTAAAGAGAAGCACCCCCAGAGCATGATGCTGCCTCAGCATATTTGACAGTGGGGATGGTGTGTTGAGAGTGATGTGCAGTGTTAGTTTTCAGCCACACAGTGTTTTGCATTTTGGCCTAATCTTTTTGTATAACTGGAAAATGCCAAGTATGGACAGTTGTTGTGAGATACCAAATCTCCTTTTCAAAACACTGAAAATTACCTCCATTATATTTTCCCACCAATTCCGAAGTCCCGAACAGCTCCATAAGATATGTAAAATCGAAACATTTTGACCATCACATCTCCAACATTCGTCCGTAGAGGCCAGGTTCCATTTATACAATTGTTGCGGTGTTCGATGCCACCAATGGATTATTTTAAGTTGAATAAATCTACTGCCTGTTTCTTTATAACTAGTATTAACATTTTGAAAACATGAATCCCATTCAACTGAAGATATGGCCAATGCCATGTCCTGGGCCCAGTAGCCCTTAACTTTAAGGAGAGGGTCAGCCGACCGTTCTTGCGATAAATGATAAATCTTAGAGGTAATGGTCTTGAGAGCAGGACTTCCACAGGGCTGCCCACAGGACAGGTTCCCAACCACTTTGATAATGAACTATGTATTTGGACATATCTCCAGAATTGATTACGCTGCAACTTATATAATTCCACAATTTTATCAAAGCTTAAAAAACATTTAGTCCCACAATCAAATAAATCTGATACATTAAGGATGCCTGCTTTACGCCACTGTAGCCAGTCAACCGATGTCCCTCCAATTAAAATTATTTTATTTCCCCATAAGGATGCCGAAGGAGATTTAATAAAGTCCCAGCGACCCACCCTATGTAATTTACACCACAATGTCTTTGCATTTGCAATTATAGGATGGGTACGTTTATGACTGGTATCAAACAGCTCCCTCCAAGGAGAAATACCGCCATTAACTTCCGTCTCCATATGGGACCAGATGGGTTTAACTGGTGCAGTAGGGTAACCAAGCTCTACGTCGTTTCACATTCATCACCCAATAATACCACTGGAAATTAGGCAATGAAAAACCTCCTTGTTTTGTACTCGCTTGAAGTTTCTTAATACTTAAACGATGTGGTGAGCTACCCCAAAGAAACTGCCGAATCAAAAAATCTAGATCTTTGAAATACTTATCTGGAATGTGTAATGGAATATTGGATAAAATATAAAAGAAAAATGGGTGCAGTCATCATCTTAATACAACTCATTTTACCACATATTGTGAGACGTATTCCGGACCATCTACCAAATTCCATTTTTATTCTTTCAAACATTGGCTCCATATTTGCTCAGACCATCTTAGTGTAATCTGAGGTCATTTGTATCCCCAAATACCTCAAACCATTCACAGACCACCCAAACTCCCACTGTTTAAATAAAGTATGAGGGCAGTGTCCTGACATAGGCATTGCCTCTGATTTATCCCAGTTGACGCAATACCCTGAAAGCAGCGTAAAGCTTTCTATACATTCTAATAGGGCTGGAATTGACTTCCCAGACTGGGTCATAAGTAACAACATATCATCTGCAGTGTTGGTCAAGTTACTTGAAAAAAGTAATCAGTAACTAATTACTGATTACTTCCCAAAAAAGTAATCCCGTTACTTTACTGATTACTTATTTTCAAAAGTAATTAATTACTTAGTTACTTTTTAAAAACACGATTTACAACCTGAAGAGGTGATAAAGCGATAGATCTTTCAGCCCAATTCTACTTTTTCTACATAATCCATCATACAAAATGTAATCAAATGGAAACGTCTCTTTTTTTTAAACTTGTTTTATTAGTTTTAATCTTTTAACTTTATGCATCAAGCAAAAATTTAATTATATGCAACATTCTCTGACTGGAAGAAATTTTTTTTAATATTTAAACCTATTTTCTGCACATTCCAGCACATAAAATAAAATTTTTTTTGTGTTTACACTCAGTCTTTCAAATAGATGCAAGTAAAACACAGCAGAAAATAAATAAAGTCAAAGACTCAGCGGTCCTGTTGCTCTATTTTCACCTGTATAGCAGGACTGGGGTAGGCGGAGGTGTGCTCTGGTGCAGGTGTGCCGCAGCGGTCAGTGGAAGAATCCGCGAGTTTCTCTGTGAGTTTCCCATTACGTCGTTGTGCACTCGGTGCTTGTTTGGAAGTCTAGGGCTTTTTTTCGCTGTAAAAAGAATTTTTCTTCCCACGCACGATGGACGCTAATGTTTTTGTCACTTTTTATGGAATCAAACTCAAAGTAAGGTCAGTACTTCCACGCTTTAAACGCTGCACACTCATACTCTCTCCCGCACTCGATATATTATTCATTGTTGATCTGCACACAGCTGTTGCCACGAAGGACAGGTATGTGCATTATGCAGGACATCGTTGTTTTAACAACCCTGAAAATGGCAAAGAGACACGTTTATTAAGCACAGTTTAAACTGAAGGCCATCAGCTACGCGGAGGAACATGGAAATCGAGCAGCCGCGAGAGAATTTAAGATTAACGAATCGATGGTTCGCAAATGGAGGAAGCTAGAAAACAAGCTCCGGCAGGTCAAGAAAACGCAGCTGAGTTTCCGTGGACATAAGGCGAGGTGGCCCGAGTTGGAAGAAAGACTCGAGCGGTGGATCATCGAGCAAAGAACGAGCGGGAGAAGCGTTTCGACGGTCACCATTCGGCTAAAAGCAGTTTCACTAGCTGAAGAGATGAACATTGAACATTTCCAAGGAGGTCCGTCTTGGTGCTTTCGTTTTATGAAACGGTGCCATTTTTCCATCCGGACCAGGACTACGGTAGCGCAGCAACTTCCAGCGGATTATAAGGAAAAGCTGGCCATCTTCCGCTCCTACTGCAGCAAACACGTCGGCGACAAAAACATCCAGCCCAGCCACATCACTAACATGGACGAGGTCCCGCTCACTTTTGACATCCCGGTGAGTCACACTGTGGAGAAGAAGGGGACCAGCACGGTAGCGATACGCACAACGGGGTATGAAAAGTCTTCTTTTACTGTTGTGCTTGGCTGCCATGCTAATGGACAGAAACTGCCGCCTATGGTGATTTTTAAGCGAAAGACTTTGCCTAAAGAGAAGTTTCCAGCAGGAATCATCATTAAGGCAAATGAAAAGGGCTGGATGGATGAGGAAACGATGAAAGACTGGCTGAGGGAGGTGTATGTAAGGAGACCAGGTGGTTTTTTCCACGCATCACCATCGCTCTTAATCTGTGACTCTATGCGTGCCCATCTCACAGCCGATGTGAAAAAACTAGTGAAACAAATGAACTGTGAGCTTGCTGTCATTCTGGGAGGCCTGACAAAGGAACTCCAGCCGCTGGACATCGGTGTGAACCGCCCGTTCAAAGTAAGGCTGCGAGTGGCCTGGGAGCGATGGATGACCGATGGAGACCACAGTTTCACTAAGAGTGGAAGGCAGCGCCGGGCGAGTTACGCCACAATTTGCCAATGGATTGTAGATGCTTGGGCTAACATGTCTGCTGGCACTGTTGTTCGAGCTTTCGCAAAAGCCGGCATCATTTCCGAGGAGCCGCACGGCACGGAAAGTGACTCTGACAGTGAAGAAAGTGAACCTGGCATGTTTGATGGAGATTTAGCGCAGCTGTTAAATTCAGACACAGAGGATGAGGACTTCGATGGGTTTGATTGATGATAAAAATGTGAGTAAGGTACCGAACTCAGGTTTGCTCCCGCTTTATTTTTAAATACGCATACGGTACTTGTATGCGCCCTATAATCCAGTGCGCCTTATGTGTGTGTTAAATACAGTAATGGCACACATAACTGAGACTGCGCCTTTTAGTACAGTGCGTCTTATGGTCATGAAAATACGGTAATGAGGTTCTCTTTCACCATCTCACATGTCATACACACAGCAACTGCAGACGTGCTGCCCAGAGTGCCAGAAAGAGCAGTTTCTAACACGACATTAAGAGATGAAATGGACTTGTATGCACATCAGGCCTTCCTGAAATAGAGGACAGACAACAACAAATAAGACAGCAGCAACACAGAGATGAAACAATAAAACATGTCCAACTCTACTGCAAAATCTTTTTGACTGGAGTAACAGCCAGTATTTGGTTGTAGTGGACTATTTCTCAAGATACACAGAAATACCTGAGCTGTCTTCTAACACATCAGCAGCAATGATTGAACACTTAAAGTCCGTATTTGCACGCCACAGCATACCAACATAATTAAAGTCAGATAATGGCCCACAATTCTCCTCAGAACTCTTCCCAACGTTTGCTCTAGAGTGGGGCTTTGCCCACACCGCTTCCAGCCTGAGATTCCCTCAGAGAAATGGTGAGACTGAAAGAGAAATGAGAACAGTAAAAAGCCTTCTACAGAAAGCAGACCCATCTCTCACCATCATGGCATATTGCACCACACCACTTGCCAATGGACATAGCCCTGCAGAGATTCTAATGGGGAGGAAACTTCGTACCACAGCCCCTATACTTCCATCCTGCCTCAAACCAGGCAGGATAAACATCACTATGCTGAGAGACATAAAAAAGAAAAAAAGAGAGAGAGGAGAGATAGAAACAGTGGAAATGGTTCAACAACAGAGAGCACAAGACCTCACTGGACTACAACCAGGAGATCAAGTTTGGATCTGGGACATGAAAGAAAACGGGACAATATAAAGCAGAGCGGAATTCTCCACGATATTATCTCATTGAGACAATCCCCCACCCACCCAAGTCTCATATACCACCAAGTAACCAAACTACGGAAAGAAGATATCCTAGAAGCCAAATCACAACAACAGTCGCCTTGAGGATTTGGTGCTATATAAAAAAAAATATAAATATAACTGAATTGAATACTCAGAGGAGGGGTGTTATGGTAGGGACTAATTAAATGTTCATGCAGCACCGTCTGGTGTTTTGTATTGTGGCCTGCCAATAAAGGGACTCACTATGTTAAGACAGAGCTGTCCTTGTCTCATTAATACTGCTGCTATTATAAACCCCAGATCTACAAAAACAACGTGTTCATCCACAGCACCTGGACAATAAAGTTATAGTGACCCTGATACTGCAGCAGATCGCTCTGGTTTCCTGTCATCACTTCAAATAGAAACGAGGCTGTAGAGGTTTGGTGCAGGCAGAAAAACAGCTGCAGGGACAATGAAAAGACTTTTCTGCTCCAACTTCTCCCAGCATGCTGAGCTAATGATTAGTTGGTGTTTTTCTCCAAACACTCTCTCACTCTTCTCTCAACGTGTTCACAATAAACTGTGAACAGACACCGAGGAGAGCAGCAGAAGACCTCATTCAGGAGCTAAACTCAACATGAACTGAACTCACAGTAAAGTTAGCTCGGTGCTTACCTTTAGATGAGCCCACAAACCGAGAGAAACTCCGCGATGAAGCTGCAACTCTTTCCAAACACAGGAAACAGATCAGGGAGCAGAGACCCACGTGGTTCACGCTGATCTCAGCTACGATCCAGGAGACAAGGGTGGGCAGATCGATGCAGATATCGATCCAAACGGTGGTAGTGGTTTATGATCGATGCTTTAGTTCGTTTCTCTCCTCTAAGTTCACTACTTTACTCCCGTTTCATGACAAAGCAGCTCTCTCTGCTCGACTCCTCTCGTGCACACACACTTTGCTCCGCCCTCTTCTCTTCTTCTTCTTCTTTGTGTTTAACGGCGGTTGGCAACCAACGTAAAGGAGCATTACCGCCTCCTACTGTTCCGGAGTATGGGTCAGACAGTGAGTGTACAATTTGTATCCAAAAATAAATAAATAAATAAATAAATTTCCCAATTCCCCGCTCCTTCAATCTATTCTGCAGAACTGACCTCTCCACATCATAACCCTTACACCGCAGTATTACATGCTCTACTGTCTCCATCTCCTCCTGGCATACTCCACAAAGCCCCGTCTCATGTTCTCCTATCATCTGTAGTGTTTTATTTAATGCACAATGTCCCAGTCACGTGCAGTCATGTGACTCAGCAGCACATTTTAACCACATGGGGTATGTTCCAAAAGTTCCTCCATTCTCCTTTTTTCCTAACTTCTTTTCATTGGCCTTGATGAAAACGTCATCGTAGGAAGAAGAATTGCTAAGGACTCAGGAAAAGCAAAGAGCGCTGCTGAGAATTGGAACAGCCTTACACCCGTCTCTCTGTAACAATGTTACGCCCGGAAGGACTCTTATGGAGGACTGCAAGAGACACACACATGGAATTAAACAATTCTGTCCTTCAGGTCCTTGAGGTGGTCGAATCGATGTCTATGGTCTTTTGTGTGTATTTTCTGATGTGTAGAACTGAAGAAGCTTCTCGGATGAGAGGTGAAACGTCTTCAAGCAACTTAAAGAAGTCCAGACGCTTTTCTTTGCAAGCTCCTTTGACTACGATGACCTGGATGACTGAGAACCTTCACAGACATTTTCTGGTCTTCTTAGTATCCATTTTAGTGTGGTTTCAGCTAACCAAGAATAAGAATTACGTTGTCTGGAAAATGCAATATTTAGAATTAATAAGCGGAGCTGGACACACCCACTACTTCACTCCATGCAGCCGGAAGCGGAAGTGAATCATTTGTAGTGATGCCGCCTCTTTTAATGACTTTACTCAGGGTTATCTGCAACCGCTGTAAATAGGCAGAAGGCTTTTCACCTGAGTTCTGGTTTGTGCTCAAGAATTTGGCAAAAAGCTCATCCCCATCATCAACAGTGCCATAGGATATGTCAAGAAAAATTTACACTGGCTTCCTATCAAATATCGAATTGATTTTAAAATCCTATTGTTTACTTAGAAAATTTTAAACAATATGGCACCTGACTACTTAGCTGATCTCCTCTGTCTGTACAGCCCTCAGAGAGCACTAAGATCATCGGGCCAACTGCTCTTGGTGCAACCTAGGTCTCGGCTGAAGACCAGAGGAGACCGTGCCTTTGCCGTTGCTGCACCCAGGCTATGGAATACTCTCCCTCTTCATATTCGCGCGTCAGATTCCATTCAGTCTTTTAAATCACATTTAAAAACGTATTTGTTTGATCTGGCATTTAAGGCGAATTAGGGTAATTTACATCTGGCTCTGTATTTAGATTATGGAATTATCTTATATTTTAGATATTTGTAATTTATATTTTATTGTGATTTTATTTGTACTGCGATTTTACTGGAAAGCACTTTGGTGTACTTCGGTCTTAAAAATGTGCTATATAAATAAATTTTGATTGATTGATTGAAGAAGGCTGATATAATCATGAAGCGTTAGGACCACAGTGCTTTGCAATGTCAGCAGTTGGCGGAAGAAGGCTCTCAACTATTTTCGTTACCTTAAGTTTGTCAGATATGGTACGATCTGTGAGGGGGAATTCAACATTGTTGCGCCACGTATCATAATCAGCTTCGAAAGTAGAGCAAGGGGTTTTCTCCGAGAAGGGCCTTTGCGTGACCTTGAGAAGGCATTTCATTGTTCATAATGACATCCTCAACTACTACTCTCTGTACTTCAGGTGGAGTGAGCTGTTCAGGTGGTAAGTAGATAGTGGTTGTTCTGTGCGAGGCAGTCACCTCTACACTTGGAGAGGATGAGTGAGAGCCATGCTCAGGCGAGTGGGTTGAACCACTGCCCAATTTAACAGGACTTTGATCCTCAATGATGGTTGGTTCATCTCAGTCTGTGTCACTAGTGAACTGCGGATTTTGACTAGGCACTGATGCATTTGGTCCAACTGTGGGGTTACTCTCAGTGGACTTCTTCATTTTGGCCAGCTCACCTAATAAAACCTCAAAATCTGCACCACTCAGTTCGGCAAGACCTTTTAGTTCAGTTGGGTAAGAATGGATTAAACACGAACCCCTGTCTGCAGCATACAGCCAGACAGAAGCTGGATATGATGGACAACACTTGGGTTATGGCTTTGTCTTTTGCAAGGTAAGCTATCCTTAAGGAACTGGACTGGTTCACCTGATTGGAACTCCACAATGGCTGTGTTTTTAAAATGTGCCTCTGTGCTAGTTATTTTAATTACTCTTCCAATGGAACCAAACTACCCTAAGTAATCAATAACCTCATTGTCAACCTCATCACCTGTTACCCTCCTACTAGGACAGAGTTAGGTACTTTGACACCTTCAGTTTGGATTACATCCATGTTTTTATTACTCCAACCCAGAATGTCATTGACAAATGTAATGATTTGACCCAAAAGGCATGAAAGCACCAGTTGCTAAACTTCCAAAAATAAAAGGAATTAAACCTCCTGGCTGGTGCGCCACATTTGTGTAGCACCTCTACTCAGGACCAGTACACTTTCACTTCAAATAGAGACCCTAGACATCTTAATAGGTTCAGAAGGAGGTTTTGTTTTGGAGACTCACAAAAGGAATTGGCTTGGAAATGAACAACTGAGACCTTTATTGCCTCAGTACCATTCATAAACATATACAGCACAATAAACCAAACTGCACACTAATAGTGCATTTTAAAGGTGAATAGATATAAAGCAGAACAAATAAAATAAAGACAGTCGAATGAAAGACTTATACTGAATTGTATCAGAACTCTTTTGAATGAATAAAACGGATGGAAGTGTTCCCGTTGTGAAGTTTGAATTGTCCAGTCTGAATTGTCCTTTAAAGTCGTTGAAACCTGTAGCGGAAGTGTCAGTGTGCAAACCCTATTATCTGGGATAGGGCTTGTCTGAAATACAGGGATGCTTGAATCAGTTTCTCAGGCAAATCCTACAATCCGATCGCATGGCTGGCCACATCATTTCATGATCATTCAGGATCTCATTTGGGCTGTTCTCGCCGTCAGTGGTTCTCCAGAATCCTTTCTAGTAGTTCAAAAAACCAATCTACACAAACAGTGCAGAACAATGAATTTCTTTTCCATCTTGTGTTCTTAACATGAGCTCATGAACTTCTTTTCCAAATGTATTAATAACAAATGGCATTCCATTTAGCTTTACCAAGTTACAAGAGTTACAGTAACTTGTTTGTACCAGTATCAACTATTTTATCACAATTATATCACAATAAAGAACATCAGCAGCTTAAACAGTAATGTAAATAGTCATCGCAATCAAGGTGACATTCATCCGTAAGGCTAACAAGCAAATGTAACTTAATTCACAGTGCAAGTACTAATGAACTTGAAATATGCTCATTTCTATTAAGACTTAACCATTCTAATATAAACAGAGCTAGTGCTTCTATCCGAATACCTCCCCGATCGGAATATGGCTTCGTGGGGGTAGGGTAGCTAACAGCTATTAGCAGCTAGCATCGGCAGTAAAACACCTTTAGCTCAAAGCATTCAACACTTATAACACACTGTGAAGAACAACAAGAAAAGTAAAACAACACACCAAATTTGATGAACAAACGGCATGTCACTCACTGGGATATTCCAACACAAATAACTGGACAGACGTTATTCCCTTTGTGGTCAGAGTTCGGGGCCTAATAAAAGAGTAGCTTATTAGCATTTATACGTAAAACAATCTGGTCTCATTAATCAGGTTGCAGCATTGCATACCAAATACTTTTCGGTGAGCTCCGACACACACTTGACTGCCATCAGAGAGGGAAGATCTCATAGGAAGAGACAGGTAATGCTTCCTGCGCACTAGACGCACGGTTGTCAGAACACAAAACTGCATTACAGCACCCCCTTCTGACAATAACAGGCTATAGCCTTAGATAAAAAAAAGAAGGGGGGGGGGGGGGATTTTACAGCCCTGTATTTCACATGGGTTACACTATTATCTAACAATTCTCAGCCTGTAATTTTGTACTTACTATATAAGTCTAGGATATTCTGTTCAGACTAATTTGGCGCAGGAAAATTGCACCCTGACTTAAACTGGCTATGATATCTAAGCATGTTTGGAAATCCCTCTGCAGCTCTACATGTCAGTCTCAATAATTCAGTTCAATCATAGAGCCAAATTCACTCTTTTACCCATTATTACATGGAGGGCCAACTCTTAATGAGAACCATTGCAATGTATATATATATATATAAAAAATTTTTAAAAAAAATTCACTAAATGATCTTTATTTAATCACTATATTCCTAACATGCACAGACAGTGAGTGACTTCTCTCTGCATGTCTTATTTTCACCTTTGACCTTCACTGCGATGTCTGGGAGCCCGTCCCCTTCTCTCTGCCTCTCACACATCCAGTAGCAGGCCATGTTTGTGCCTTCATGAGCTGTACCATCCAGTGTTTTGCTTTATTAAGTCTTTAATATCAATTTTTTTGTCAGTCTCGTATTTACATTTTTCTTTATATCCGGGAGATCTCTCAACCTTGCCAAATCCCATTACACACAATGTACATATGTTTGCACTTCACATCTCCTTTAGCCCATTTTTAGAGACTCAAGTTCATTTATCAACACTTAACTGTTGGAATATTTCCTAAAAATAAACTGAACGTTGAAACCAAATATTTCCTTGGATTTATTGAAATGAATATTTGCAAAGCAATCAAAACAGCACAATCTTCACACCAGCATTGACACCAAAAATATCACCTCTTTTATACTCCTTGTATAAATTGTATCCTACCTACACCCGTTTTCACACCTTCTCTTGTGTGATTAGGTAGAGGATCATTAGGAGGTCCCTCTAAGGGGGACGCTCCCACAGAGCTTAAATCTGGAACTCTCCACCATTTGACCTTAGACCTGAAGAAGATTCTCGGTTGAGAGGTGAAATAATCTTCAAGCAATTTAAAGAAGTCCAGATTTTTAGGGTCTGTTGCAGAGTGAAAGTTTTTCCACAAAAGGTCACAGTGAAACTCTTTCCCACCACCACAGTGATGACAGGGTTGAGAACTGGATCCATCTGTGTCGGTCTGCTTCTAAACAAAGACACAAAGACAGTGTAAGTCAGGGAATTCCTTCAACATTTTAATTCTGAAAGTGGCCTGAAATAAAAAGTAAGCTGATTCTGAGGGGGTCAGGTGGGATACACTGATTGGTTTTAGTTAGATGACCCTCCCGTTGTTCATTTAGTAAATACAAGTAAAATGGATTGATTCTTATAAAGCACCTTTTTACTCTGCCTGAGCACTCAAGGTGCTTTTTACAACACGGTAAAGCACTTTGCATGCTAGAGTAAAGTGACCTGGTACTGAGACTCAATAAATGTCTTTGTTGTAGAGCAACCTTTCTACCAGTGGTAGGCAACCTTTCTGATGATGAGTGCCATCTAAAATTTCCTCAAAAGTCAATTTACCATATCAACAATTGCATTAACAATAAATTTAATAATGCTGCATATCAACAGTTACATAACTGCTAAGTGCTACATAACTTTGCACTTTTGCTGTAATGAGACAAATTTCCCACCTGTGGGACTAATAAAGGTCATCTTATCTTACACACTATATAGAACAACTTCATAGAAATAGATTTGCTATATTTCAAAAAAAATTTTTTTTATCCATAACAAGAACACCATAACAGCAAAGGAACTATACAAACAGAAAATGCAGATGCTATTAATGGTCGCCTCACAACAATGGTAAATGGCCTGTATAGTGCTTTACTTAATCCCTATGGACCTTGACACTGCATTCAGTCATCCACCCATTCACACACTGGTGATGGCAAGCTACATTGTAGTAGAGCTGGGCGATAGAACGATAACGATATGTATCGCGATATAACTTTTACTCAATAGAGAAATTAAGCTATCGCGATAGACCTCGCTCTTGTCCTCTTTAAAAAAAAAAAAAAGGTCAGCCAATCCAAATTAAGTAGCGCAGAGCCGAACCAATCACAGCCGCAGCGTCACGTGGCGTGACTTGTTACAGCACAAGTGCCAAGCCGCACGTGTGTTTGTTTGGGAAGCAGCCAGCGGGTAATGGAGCCAGCGCGTAATGGAGGAAATGAGTGTGCCGACTAGAAAAATCAACCGAGCGTGACCGAAGAGAAAACAGATGATGGTTCCAATGCCGGAGAGATTGTCGAACGGAAGAGCCATAGAAGTTCCGTAGTGTGAAGGTATTTCGGCTATTTCAAGTCTGACAAAAAACAGAGTAGCGTTCACTGTAAATTGTGCCGAAAGCAAGTCTGGAAATACAATAAACTGGTGCATGCGTCACACTGTGCGCCACGTTATTGTTTCGGTGAAATGAATTTCTACAATACTGTTACTGTTAATTCTACTCTCTGCAGTGTTTAAATGCTTACATATACACACAGTTACTGTCCCTCCACACATACGACTCGGTTCTGCTTCTATGCCCCAGCTTTGTTTACTTTTTCCCACCGAGGCTTCTAGACTTCTGATTGGCCAATATTTCTGCACGGTTAGGAATCTAGCGCCACCTGCTGCTTTGGCATGTTCATAGCAGCGTTTTCCTTTATTTCTGCCTTTATGTGTGGACGGGATTATTTTTTAAAACGAAAAAGGAAAATCTCCGTTTTCAAAAATACCCGTGTACGTGTGGACGTAGCCTCAGTCTCTGACTGGAAGCGCTAATTCGTCATTCGGCTTTTGTCAGACTAAAGTAACTGTTAAAACTGTTTGAAAAGCTAAGCTATACAACAAGGAGAGATTGAGAATTTCCTTTTAGTTCTCAGTTTATTTGATATTGACAAAAGTTAGTCAATTTTGTCTGTTCTTCTGTAAAACAAACTAAGATTTATTTTTAGAATTAATATTTTGTTTCTAAGTGGAATTGACAATTTAGTCTGTTTCGTTTGTTCTATTTTGAAACTTAAACGCTTTAGCGGCTGCCTTTTGTGTAGTTTGCAATATTTGCCTTTATTTATCTGAAAAAGTCTCATGTTCCTTAAGTACATCTACCCTGTTGAACTTATTATGGGAAATAAATATTTAAATAAAAACAAGCTGCTGATTATTTCACATTTTACTTGTGAGCAACGGCACATTTAAATCTTACAAATATAGTTATTTGGCTTATATCGTGATAGATATCGTTATCGCCTGAAATGAAAAAAAACATATCGTGATATGAAAAAATCTCATATCGCCCAGCTCTACATTGTAGCCACAGCTGCCTTGGGCGCACTGACAGAGGCGAGGCTGCCGGACACTAGCGCCACCGGGCCCTCTGGCCAACACCAGTAGGCAACGGGTGAAGTGTTTTGCCCAAGGACACAACGACCGAGACTGTCGGAGCCGGGGCTCGAACCGGCAACCTTCCGATTACAAGAAGAACTGCCAACTCTTGAGCCACATTCGCCCCAAAAACAATGATAAGAAAAAATAAACTGGGCTAATATGACTTATCTTTATACAAGGATTTGCAGATTAATGTGATCCCTGCCGCTGCTTTGTATTTGAAAGTTGTGTTATCTGGGGATCATATTTTGTAACTCGTTGAGGTGTCCCGTTATATCAGCGAGAAAGAAACATTGTCAACCCATCTTGATGCATGCTCAATCATCCAGGTAAGTAAACCTCCAAAAATTGATTCTGTTCATCTGGACATATAATTTTGTGGGAGAAACGTTTCGTCACTCATCCAAGTGACTCCTTCAGTCTCAGCTGACTGCAAGTTTCCCCCAATCTTATAAACAGTACATTTGCATAATGGTCAGTGGTTGTTGATCAATGGTCATGAGAATCTGCATAATTAAGCTTAAGGAACTGAACTCCCAGCACATTGTTCCTTCAGTGGGCTGGTTTCAGTCATTATCTAAATGCACTGTTTCCAAAATTCCAAAATTGAGTCCAGTAGAATTACTAACATTCGAACACAATTTAATGAGCACAGTTGAACGAAACAGTCAGTCTTAAACAAGAAGATAATAATATACATACATACCTCACAGTAACTGCACTTGCAGTTTCTTTCTGGTGTGGCTCTGTTGGTGGATTTTAAGGTAACGTGGCGCTTTAAAAGTCTTCTCACACAGGTCACATTTATAAGGTCTCCCCACAGTGTGGGTAAACATGTGGCGTTCTAAGTCTTTATATCTCACAAACAGTTTCCCACACTGATCACAGCAGTAAACGTCATTTCCAGTATGAATGCGGAGGTGAATATTTAGGCTGCCTAGCAAGTGGAAGGTTTTTCCACATATGTGGCAGCTGTACGCCTTAAATCCAGAGTGGATAACTTGATGACGCTGTAAGAGGCCACTGTGAGTAAAAGCTTTACCACACTGATCACAGCTGTATGCTTTAACTCCACTGTGGCTGAGTTGGTGTCTTTTTAAGCTTCCAGCCTCGGTAAAAGATTTTCCACACAAGTCACAGGTGTAAGGTTTAATTCCACTGTGGATGAGTTGGTGTGTTTGTAAGTTTCTAGGCTGGGTAAAAGACTTTCCACATAAGTCACAGGTGTAAGGTTTAATTCCACTGTGGATGAGTTGGTGTCTTTTTAAGCTTTCAGCGTGGGTATAAGATTTTCCACACAAGTCACAGGTGTACGGTTTAACTCCACTGTGGATGAGTTGGTGTCTTTTTAAGCTTTCAGCGTGGATATAAGATTTTCCACACAAGTCACAGGTGTACGGTTTAACTCCACTGTGGACGAGCTGGTGTGTTTGTAAGCTTCCAGCGTGGGCAAAAGATTTTCCACACAAGTCACAGGTGTACGGTTTAATTCCACTGTGGATGAGTTGGTGTCTTTTTAAGTTAACAGCCAAAGTAAAACTTTTTCCACACAAGTCACAGGTGTATGCTTTAACTCCATTGTGGATGAGTCGGTGTGTTTTTAAGCTTTCAGCGTGGGTAAACGATTTTCCACACAAGTCACAGGTGTACGCTTTAATTCCACTGTGGATGAGATGGTGTCTTTTTAAGTTAGCAGCAAAAGTAAAAGATTTTCCACATAAGTCACAGGTGTACGCTTTAACTCCACTGTGGATGAGTTGGTGTGTTTTTAAGCTTCCAGCCCGGTTGAAAGATTTTCCACACAAGTCACAGCTGTACGCTTTAACTCCACTGTGGATGACTTTGTGTCTTTTTAAGCTCCCAGCCAGGGTAAAATCCTTCCCACACTCATCACAGCTGTATGTTTTCTCTCTCTTTCTTCTGTGAGGTTTGTCGGCCTCCTGAGAGCGCTGACTTCTCGCTCCGTGTTGGTCCTGCAGTGACAGAGATACAAACAGAGGCAGTGAGTGAAATGCAGTCGTGGAACAAACTGAAACTGACTCCATTAGTGGAATCAAAGATGTCAACAAACACGTCGTAGGTGTGTTACCACCACCTTCTGCTGATATTATCACATTACAATTATGAGCTACAATGAGAGTTGTAACCTGCACACAGGTTCAATAACAGATATTCTTGCTCACCTTTTGGGTTGAAGTCATTGTTTCCTCTGTAGTGGCTGAGCTGAGTCTAAATGGCTCGTCTCCTCCTGATGATCAGCTGGAACAAAAATATATTTATATGTATTTCATCCTTGACCAAAAGAAGCTGAGATGGAAAGCTCAAATCCACTCAAACTAAATGTCTTCAGTCAGTGTGTCAGCCTCCAGTTAACAACAGTGGTGAGAAACTGCAGTAATGAACCTCCACTGAGTAACTGCAGTTTGGTGCTTCATTTGAACCTCATAGATTTTATTAAACAAAATGGATAAAAAAAACACAGTACAAAACAGAAGGTGAGCTGATAGTAAGAGTATCATCATCTCAAACTACATCAAGATTCTTAGAGCATGTCATGGTTCACTTGATCCCTGCAAACAGGCACAAACTGAAACTGTCTAAAGCTTTTGTGAAGACACTGAAGCAGTGGACTGATGAGGCTGTGGAGAATCTGCAGGTGTGTCTGGACTGCACTGACTGGCAGGTTTTCAGAATTGTTATCAACAGTTTGGATTATTATAGAGATGCTGTGACATCCTGTGACATCAGCTTCTGTGAGGAAGCTGCAAAGCATCACACACCAGGGTGAGTTAGAATAATGGCCAGCCCTGGTTCTCTAATATATTCATTGGGCTATAAAGCTGAAGACATGATCACTTCAATGAACCTGACGGAGGTGAGTACCACACTCTCAAAAACAAACTTAAGGCACACTTTGTAGTCAGAAGAAACATTATCTTTTAAACATGAAAAGTTCAACCGAAGGCAGCAAGAAGTGGGAGAGACGGCAGATCGGTTTATTACATCCCTATATGCCTTGGCGTAGCATTGTGACTACGGGGCGCTGTACAGTGAAATGATAATTGACAGACTCGCTGTCGGAATGAGAGACAAGAGGCTCTCGGAGGAACTGCAAGTGGATGCAGAGCTCATGTTAGAAAAAGCAGTGATAGGGATTCCCCAAAGTGAGCTTGTTAAGAAGCACCAGCATCTTCTTAAAAACAACTTCAAGCAGGAGAATCCTTGCAACGTGGACATCATTAGCAAAGATAAAACATTTCAAACCAGAACAGACTGTGCCACAAAACACAGAGAGGAACATGAAACATGACACAAGGCAATGCAATCGATGTGGAAAGACAACACCTCACAGCAAAAAGCTGTGCCCAGCCAAAGAGGTAGTCTGCAATCAGTGTAAAAAGAAAGGTCACTATGCAAGAGTGTGCAGGTCGGGGGCACTGGGAGAAATATGGGCAGCAGGTGGTGACATTGAAGAGAGGGAAGTAGCACAGTAGCATCTGATAGAACTGAGGATGCATGGATGACTAAAAAAAAAAGTTAACAATATAGACCTGTTGGCTCAAAATTGACAAAAGAGCGGATGTAACAGTCTTGCCTGAAAGAAAAAAGCAGTTACAAAAGAAAGCAGTTAGCAGTTACAGAGAAATTTACAGCTAACCTGAGTACTCCGGGCAACACTACAATACTGTGTATGTAGTAGCAGACCTGACACAAGGGTTACTTAGCTGCCCAACAAGTGTAGAGCTTGGGTTAGTGGACAGAGTAGAAGCAGCGTCACTCCCTTCAGCAGAGGCGGTAAAGCAGCAGTTTCTGAAGCTACTTAGCTGTTTAGGACAAATGGAGGGGGAATACAAAATTGAGCTTAAAGCAGATGCTAAGCCATTTACCTGTTGACCCCAAAAAGGGTCCCACTTCCCTACTGCCTAAAATCAAAAAGGAGCTAGCTTGTATAGAAGAGTTAGGGGTAATCTCCAGAGTGTAGCAGTCTACTGGACTGCTGTGCAGGAATCTTTCCAGTACCCAAACCAAACAGAGAAGAAGTGTGTGTATTGACTTGACCAAACGTAACAATTCTGTGAAAAGAGAAAGACACATGTTGCAATCAGTATAGCACACCGTAGGACAGCTAGAAGGCACAAAGTTCTTCTCAAAACTCGATGCTAACTCAGAATTGTGGAAAATACCTTTTTCCAAGCAGTCAGCTCTTTTCACAACCTTCATCATGCCATTTGGAAGGTATTGTTTCAATAGACTCTGTTTCAGCATATCTTCAGCTCCTGAGCATTTTCAAAAATGAATGTCTCAAGTCTTGGAGGGGCTGGACGAAGTTGTCTGCCAAATGGATGACATTTTGGACACACAGGCCCAGCACGACAAGAGACTAGTCGCAGTCCTTGTGTGGTTCACAAAAGCAGGTGTGACATTGAAAAGTGAGAAATGCGACTTTGCAAAAACCTTGATCAAGTTGCTTGGACAGATCATTGACAGTACAAGCGTCAAAGCAGACCCAGAAAAAGTGAACATGGTCAGCAACATGGAGGCTGATGTAAGTGGAGCGAGACAATTTCTGAAAATGGTTAATCATCAAGGCAATGTTTCCCCACCAAGCAGAAAAAACAGCTATTGAGAGAACTACGCCGTAGCAAAAAAGTACTGTTGGAGTGAGGCTCAACAAACAGTGTTTGACAGCATTAAGTCAGTACTGAGTACCTGGCAGTCTACAGTCCCAAAGCACAAACAACAGTATCAGCCTTAAGCATCCTCCTATGGACTGGGAGCAGTGCTACTTCAGAAACAAGAGGAAGACTCAACCAAGGTAGTGACCTTCACTTCAAAAGCATCAACCCCCACACAACAAAGATATACTCAAATAGAGAAGGAGGCATTAGCCGTTAGGGCTGCCAGGATTTGTCAACTAGTCACGATTACTTCGACTATTAAATTTGCTGACAACTAATTTAATAGTTGACGCATCCTTTGAAGCTTTGTAAGATCCTGAAAGACACAGGAATACGTAGGATTCAAGAGTGTACTAACGGACTGAAACAGAAGATGGCAGCACTGCATCTACAAGAATCCCAGTTGCCGTTAAACGCCAAAGAAGAAGAAGCAGTTTCCAGTATCGTAGGTGATAACGTTACAGTGACGCAACAAAGGCTGTCCAAACTAGAAGACTTCTCCAAATGCAGTCGACAAATAGAATAGAATAGAATAGAATTGAATAGAATAGAATTCAACTTTATTGTCATTGCACATGCACAGGTACAGGGCAACGAAATGCAGTTTGCATCCATCCAGAAGTGCTTTAGTGATATAGATATATTACAATATATATTAGCAATAATATAGATATGTGAGTATATTACAGAAATGGGTCTATTATGGTATGTTATAATGTACACGGTATGAAGTATGTTGTGAATATTCTATAACTATAAGTATGTACAGGCTGTAGTGAGTACAAGCTATGTACAGGATATGAACAGGATATAAATATGAAAAACTATACAGAATATGAAATAAATAACTTTACAGAATCTGGGATATACAGCTATACAGAAATGGGAACTATGCAAGTTGTAAACAGTTGTAGGATTAAAGATTATCGAATGTACAGAATGATTATTTACACAGAGCTATACAGTAGTGCAGTTAAGATAAGTGAGGGTGTAGATAGTTTCTACAGAGGCTATATAAAGTGCTAGTGGTTGTGAGTGGTGGTTCAGTCCATGTTATTATTGTGTTTGAGGGTACAGTTGTCCATTGTGGGTGTGTGTATGTTCAGTCCATGAGTTTAACGTGGGTCAGATGTCAGGAGGCAGAGTTCAGGAGTCTGACAGCTGTGGGGAAGAAGCTGTTCCAGTACCTGGTGGTCTTAGTCCGGAGGCTCCTGTGGCGCCTCCCAGAGGGCAGGAGGGTGAAGAGTCCATGTGATGGGTGACTGGGGTCTTTGATGATTTTCCCAGCCCTTTTCAGACACCGCTTCCTGTAGATGTCTTTTATGGCAGGAAGTGGTGCTCCGGCGATGCGCTGGGCAGTTTTCACGACCCTCTGCAACGCCTTCCGGTCCGAGGCAGAGCAGTTCCCGTACCAGACTGTTATACAGTTGGTCAGGATGCTCTCGATGGTGCAGCAATAGAAGTTCACCAGGATGTCTGAGGACAGGTGGTTCTTCCTCAGAGTCCTCAAGAAGAAGAGGCGCTGGTGAGCCTTCTTGACCAGCTTGGAGCAGTTGGTCGTCCAGGTGAGATCCTCGGAGATGTGGACTCCCAGGAACTTGAAGCTGCTCACACGCTCCACAGCCGTCCCCTTAATGTGGATGGGTGGATGTGGGTCAGCATTCCTCCTGTAGTCCACGATGAGCTCCTTGGTCTTCTCGGTGTTAAGCAGCAGGTTGTTTCTGTCGCACCACTCAGCCAGACGATCCACCTCCTCCCTGTAGGCGGCCTCATCGTTGTCACTGATGAGGCCAATCACCGTGGTGTCATCTGCAAACTTAATGATGGTGTTGGAACCATCAGCAGGTCTGCAGTCGTGGGTGAAGAGGGAGTAGAGGAAAGGGCTCATCACACAGCCTTGTGGTACACCGGTGTTCATTGTGATGGTAGATGAGCAGCGGTTATCCAGCCGGACATGTTGGGGGCGGTTGGTCAGGAAGTCCAGTAACCATTTGCAGATGAGGGAACTGATACCCAGGTCTGTCAAATGCGTGCTTCATTTCACTAGATTTGAAGGATGGGTCAGGTGTATTCTTCGTGACCAACCTATCCCAGAATTCATAGCGTGGCTCAGCCAATTCCAGTTTTCAACTATGGTGGCAGCTACTTAGTTTTAATTGTGTGAATGCCACACGGCATTCACACAATTAAAACAGCAGAAGTGTGAACGATTGTGTTCCTGTTTCTCTTTATTCTTTCTTGTGTGAATGCAGCAGCTTTCAGGAAAAAAATCAGCTTCTACGCAGTGTTTTTTCAGCGGTTTCTCCTTCTTCTGCTGTTTTCAGATTCCACTACACGGCATTCACACTGGATTTTCGCAGGAAATGCAACTTTTCTAGTTGTGTGGATGCTTTAAGCATCCACACTATTGAGTTCCTCTTGATACTTCCGTACACTTTTTGGCACTTAACTACTTCCACAATTTTCAGCCGATTTTCACCGTTCAAATTCTAAACTATTCTGCTATTTCTGCTAATGTGTGCTATGTCTTTTGGTATTTTTCACTATTATACTTTTTAAAATATTAAGCTTAATTTGTCACATTGAAATGAATGGGAAACTTCTGCAATTCTGCTAAAATTTTCTTGTTTTTGAAACTTAACTACTTCCTCATATTTTCACGTAGAACAACCATTCAAACTTTAAAATGTTCTCAAATTATTGGGCTATTCAGGTATAAATCAGCTTTTTCAAATCATTTACTGTTTTACTTTTATGCCTCTTAAAGTTTTCAGTTGCAAAATTGTGATTTTTCACAAAATACATGCGTTGTTATGGTTGCTATGCACTTGGCTTCCAGTGTGCCACTGAAGGTTTTGCAGTCTTCTCTTCATGTCTGAACAACTTCTTGCTACTTGCTCAATTTTCACTCAACTTCCACAAATTATACATCAAAACGTAGGTATTTTTGCTGGCCTTCCGAAAATGTCACTATCATTGTTGTGGGATTTATAGAATTTTGGCAAATCTCCTCAGACCAACACAAAGTCGCAAAACTCTCCATAGAAAGTCAATGGAGAGTTTGTTCAAAATCACCACTTGATTTCTGTAATGAGAGGCATATTCGAATCGTCATATCTCCTTAATGAAGCAAAGTTAAGACATAAGGCTTGTCCCAGTATATCTTCAGACACTCCTGACGCTCACAATTCAAGAATTATTTTCTCACCTATTACCGTTCTGAAATGAGTTAGACTTGTTTGAGGGTAGGAAATTCGTCCTTCGCTCAGATTTCTTCAGATTTCAAACTCTGGAAATGAAGCACTTTTTTCTCTCATCATATCTTTTTAATGGATTTCCACAGAGACCTGAAAATTTCCATGATTGTTCACCAAAGCCTGCTGTCTCTTACGGTGAAAGAATGATATTGATACTCCAAATAGATTTAGAATTACCAAAGGTTGTTTGAGAGCAAGTCAAGGCAGTTTTTGCTTCGCCTCTACTCAGTTACAGTGTATTACAAGTCATATATCTTTAATAATTTATATTTTATCTCTGAATTATGAAGACCTGAAGATTCCCCCATCTCTTCTGAACAAAACGATGTCTGAATGACCGTTCTAGCCCCTACGGTTAGGAAATTATGGCCATTTGTTCGAGGGGAATCCTGAATGTCAGAAATACACTGAAGAAAACTCACACCTCTCTCTGTGTCTGTGTGTGTAAGGGCTGACTACAGCAGGTGCAGCTAATTTAACTGACCTACATATACCAAGCCCAGACTCTCAACAGCTCCTGTTCCCTTTACTGTCTGTGTATGTGTGTCTGTGTATCAATATTTCTCCTATGTTTAAGTATTACTCCTCAATCATAGTATTTCTGCTAAAGCAAAGTACTTCTACTACATCTTAGTACTTCTGCTAAATCATAGTATTTCTGCTAAATCATAGTATTTTTGCAAAATCATGGTATTTGTGCAAAATCATGGTTTTGGGGCTAAATCATAATATTTCTGTTATTTTATAATATATGTGCTGAATATATTATATGTGCCAAATCATAGTATTTATCCCAAATTATAGTATTTATGCCAAATTATAGTATTTGTACTGAAACATAGTACTTCTGCCCAATCATAGTATTTGTACCCAATCATAGTATTTCTGCTAAATCATAGCATGTGTGCCAAATCATGGTATTTATGTAAAAACATAGTATGTCTGCAAAACCATAGTATATCTCTTATGTTATAGTATTACTACTAAGGCATAGTATTTCTGCCAAATCATAGTATTTGTACTAAATCATAGTACTTGTGCCAAATCATAGTATTTGTTGCACATCAGTATTGGAACCAAAACAGTATTTGTCCGAAAGCATCGTATTTGTATGGAGTCATAGTTTTTCTTCTAAATCATAGTATCTCAATCAAATCTCAGTAGTTGTGTTAAAACGCAGTATTATTGCCAAATCACAGTATTTCTGCCAAGTCATAGTATTTGTACCCAATCATAGTATTTGTGCCATGTCATCGTATTTGTGCCGAATCATGGTATTTTTGCCAAATCGTGGTATTTGTGCCCAATTAATAATTCTGTTATATTATAGTATTACTACTAAGTCGTAGAATATCTGTTATGTTATAGTGTATCTGCGGAATATAGTATGTGTGCCAAATCATAGTATTTATACCAAATCACAGTATTTGTGCTAAAACATAGTATTTCTGCCATATTGTGGTATTTGTGCAAGAACATTGAACTGTTATGTTATAGTATTACTACTAAGTCATAGTATTTCTGCGTTGTTATAGTATTTGTGCTAAAACGTAGTATCTCTGCCAAGTCATAGAATTACTGCAATTTCATAGTTTTTTTAGGAAATCTGTTATGTTATAGTATTACTACTAAGTCATAGTATTTCTGCCAAATCATAGTATTTGTGTGAATTTGTATACTGTAATATCACTGTATTATGTAGTAGCTAAGTAGGGGGCTGACTGTTTACTAAGTGCATCAGTGTAAATAGGTCATCTCTTGTGTTGGAGTGCCCTCTTGTGGCGCCTTTTGGGTAGTGCCTTAGTAAACGTGAACCCTGTAAGAAGTGGTATCATATGAGAACCGGTTTGGCGCAGTGAGATGAGTATGAGATGAAATTCTGCTGATTTACCTCTTTTCTGCCCAAATTCTGCTGATTCACCTCTTTTCTGCAACATTTTCAGCCTTTCCACCTCTTATCAGCACAATTCTCAGCAGCTTCCGCTCATTTCAGCACAATTGTCAGTCTCTCCACCTCTTCTTTGTGAGAAAGTGTTTGGCTCAGTGAGCTAAATAACCGCCCTTAGACCAGAAGGGCCAGGTTCGAATCTTGCTCAGGGCAATGGTTTTTTTTTTGTTTTTTTGTTTCAACTTTTTCAGCTTTTTTCTGCAGACATCTTCAGCGTTAAGGCATCCACACAGCATTTTCGCAGGAAATGCAAATTCTTCTAGTTCTACCTTATTCTAGTTGCTCAGACATTTGCTGGTTAACTACTCCCTCAGTTTTCATCTGATTTTCACCATTCACACTTTAAACTGTTCTGCTCCTTCTGCTAATGCCTGCTATATCTTCTGGTGCACATAACTTTTATACTTTGAGATATTAAGCTTTTTATGCAATTTTTTGGCCCATTTTGCTGAATGGGACCACATTATCAGTGAGATCACCAGTTTTTCTTGCACAAGTATTTGGCCCCTTGAACTTTTACACATTTTGTCCCATTACAGCCACAAACATGAATCAATTTTATTGGAATTCCACGTGAAAGGCCAATACAAAGTGGTGTACATGTGAGAAGTGGAACAAAAATCATACATGATTCCAAACATTTTTTTTATTTTTTTTTTACAAATAAATAACTGCAAAGTGGGGTGTGCGTAATTATTCAGCCCCCTGAGTCAATACTTTGTAGAACCACCTTTTGCTGCAATTACAGCTGCCAGTCTTTTAGGGTCTGTCTCTACCAGCTTTGCACATCTAGAAACAGAAATCCTTGCCCATTCTTCTTTGCAAAACAGCTCCAGCTCAGTCAGATTAGATGGGCAGTGTTTGTGAACAGCAGTTTTCAGATCTTGCCACAGATTCTGGATTGGATTTAGATCTGGACTTTGACTGGGCCATCCTAACACATGGATAGGTTTTGTTTTAAACCATTCCATTGTTGCCCTGGCTTTATGTATAGGGTGGGTGCCCTGCTGGAAGGTGAACCTCCGCCCCAGTCTCAAGTCTTTTGCAGACTCCAAGAGGTTTTCTTTCAAGATTGCTCTGTATTTGGCTCCATCCATTTCCCCATCAACTCTGACCAGCTTCCCTGTCCTTGCTAAAGAGAAGCACCCCCAGAGCATGATGCTGCCTCACCATATTTGACAGTGGGGATGGTGTGTTGAGAGTGATGTGCAGTGTTAGTTTTCAGCCACACAGTGTTTTGCATTTTGGCCTAATCTTTTTGTATAACTGGAAAATGCCAAGTATGGACAGTTTTTGTGAGATACCAAATCTCCTTTTCAAAACACTGAAAATTACCTCCATTATATTTTCCCACCAATTCCGAAGTCCCGAACAGCTCCATAAGATATGTAAAATCGAAACATTTTGACCATCACATCTCCAACATTCGTCCGTAGAGGCCAGGTTCCATTTATACAATTGTTGCGGTGTTCGATGCCACCAATGGATTATTTTAAGTTGAATAAATCTACTGCCTGTTTCTTTATAACTAGTATTAACATTTTGAAAACATGAATCCCATTCAACTGAAGATATGGCCAATGCCATGTCCTGGGCCCAGTAGCCCTTAACTTTAAGGAGAGGGTCAGCCGACCGTTCTTGCGATAAATGATAAATCTTAGAGGTAATGGTCTTGAGAGCAGGACTTCCACAGGGCTGCCCACAGGACAGGTTCCCAACCACTTTGATAATGAACTATGTATTTGGACATATCTCCAGAATTGATTACGCTGCAACTTATATAATTCCACAATCAAATAAATCTGATACATTAAGGATGCCTGCCTTACACCACTGTAACCAGTCAACCGATGTCCCTCCAATTAAAATTATTTTATTTCCCCATAAGGATGCCGAAGGAGATTTAATAAAGTCCCAGCGACCCACCCTATGTAATTTACACCACAATGTCTTCGCATTTGCAATTATAGGATGGGTACGTTTATGACTGGTATCAAACAGCTCCCTCCAAGGAGAAATACCGCCATTAACTTCCGTCTCCATATGGGACCAGATGGGTTTAACTGGTGCAGTAGGTAACCATGCTCTAAGTTGTTTCACATTCTTCACCCAATAATACCATTGGAAATTAGGCAATGAAAAACCTCCTTGTTTTGTACTCGCTTGAAGTTTCTTAATACTTAAACGATGTGGTGAGCTACCCCAAAGAAACTGCCGAATCAAAAAATCTAGATCTTTGAAATACTTATCTGGAATGTGTAATGGAATATTGGATAAAATATAAAAGATCATGGGTGCAGTCATCATCTTAATACAACTCATTTTACCACATATTGTGAGACGTATTCCGGACCATCTACCAAATTCCATTTTTATTCTTTCAAACATTGGCTCCATATTTGCTCAGACCATCTTAGTGTAATCTGAGGTCATTTGTATCCCCAAATACTAGGGCTGAACGATATATCGCATTTGCGATAATATCGCGACATGATGAAGTGCAATTTTCTAACCGCAAAGGCTGCGATTATACTCTGGACATGTCCAAATTCATGGGCTGCATCCTCCTGAGGCCGCATTTGTAGACCGATTACGTCACAGCGACGCGCCGAAGGCTGTCCAAATTACTACCATATCCCAGAATTCATAGCGCGGCCCAGCCAAACTCCAGTTTCCAACAATGGCGGCCGCTACTAAGTTTTAAAATTACTCATACTAATCTTTCTGGGTCACAAAATAAACTTTTAAAATATTTTCAGGCGAGAAAGTAGTTGTGTAAACATCAAATATCTGCTCGGTTTATCAAGATATCCCATATTTGCAAAAGTGCTTCGACGTTTTCAGAGGCGTCTGCTACCCACCAGCTCGACAGCTAGCCGGGAGCTCGAGGGTTACTGATGCGGCCGAGAACGGCACAACTCCCAGCACATCATTTTCAGATCACCGCGGAGTTTCGCTGCTCGGGTTAAACGTAATATATAATTCACTTAGACAACCTAAAAATGTTATTGTTGGGCTTTTTTCAGTGTTTTGTTTGTTCGTGAGTAAATCGGTTTGGCTGAGATTAAAGTTATTAGATTAGGTAAAATAAAACTTTATTAATCCCCCGGGTGGGTTCCTCCTTGGTTTTCACACAGCTGACTAAACGTCAAACAGAAAACTTATTAAACAGAAGTATGAGACAGTCGAGAATTTACGCCAGTGTCTGGTTATATTTTAGATAGCAAGAAGCAGACGGCCAAGTTTATTAAACTCCACCGAGACAGCGGTGACGCTAATCAGAACTAGCCTTCTGATTAGCTAATCAGAAGGCTAGACCGTCCAATTTCACTCCTTTAAATTTTAAAGGCGTGTTTGTGTGTGTGTTTATACAATTGCTATTATGTTTGCACTTTATGTGTAATGTTACTGACTGCAGAGATCAGTAAGATGTGTGTATTTTTTATTTATTAGTTTTATTTATTTAATATTATTTTTTAATTGAATGACTGTCTAGTAGTTCACAGATGTCGAAAAACTGAGTGTGGTAAAGCCACTGATTTTGTTTATGTATATTTCTGCAATCTGCACATTGTACTGACTTTCATTTTAATGTTTACACCAGGGTTCCTTGTCAGCACTTTATGCTCAGATATTTGTAAGCTAAAAATAAACTATTGTGTATGTTCAAATATACTGTTGTGATTGAAGAAGTTAAATAAAAATGTCAGTCATCAATTCATGCATCACCTCATGTTATCATAACAGAGGTCTGTCTTCCAGGAAAGAACAGTTTAAAATTAATGTAATATAGTATTGGCCATACTATATGATGTATTGCTTGTCTTTGTTTAATAATACAGAAGACAAAGACCTTAAAAAATAATCGCATATCGCATCGCAATCGTAATATTGGGGCAAAAAATCGCAATTAGATTATTTTCCATAATCGTTCAGCCCTACCAAATACCTCAAACCATTCACAGACCACCCAAACTCCCACTGTTTAAATAAAGTATGAGGGCAGTGTCCTGACATAGGCATTGCCTCTGATTTATCCCAGTTGACGCAATACCCTGAAAGCAGCGTAAAGCTTTCTATACATTCTGATAGGGCTGGAATTGACTTCCCAGACTGGGTCATAAGTAACAACATATCATCTGCATATCATAGAAGCTTATGTTGACTATTACCCATCGAAATTCCAAATACGTCCGCACCTACACGGGTATGTTTGAAAACGCAGCTGTTTCGTCCACACGTAAACGGCGTTTCGAATCACCGAAAACAGATTTTTTTTAAAACTCTTTTTTTTCTGTTTACGTGTGGACAAGGAATACAGAGGTCAAAGGTATGTGCCTTTTTTTCACGTCACGCTGTGCGCCACGTTATTGTTTACAGGAGATGAATTGCAGAATGGCAGGTAGTCAGATTAACAGTATTTTGTCTCTATCTTCAGGTTTTACATTGGGTTTTTTTGGTTTTTTTCCCCCCTTTTCATACCGCTCTCCCCCTGCAATGGCTCTGTGACCCCCTAAGGGCGGGCCCCACACTTTGGGAAGGTCTGTCTTAAACAAATAATCCTACTCAACACAATCAAAAGCTTTAGCAGCATCCAGCGATAGGGCCACTTTTGGATATACTGAATCATATATATAATTTTTTCGCCATTACTACTTTTAATCGACCCACGAAGACCCTTGACAAGATTTTTTGGTCAGAATTCAGCAAAGATATGGGGCTCAACCACTTGGGTCTAAAGGGTCTTTCCCAGTTTTAGGAATAAATGTTATAAGTCCAGAGTGCATTGACTGAGGTAATGAGCCTACTTTAAAAGCCTCATTAAAAACATCAAGCAACAGGGGACTTAACATATCCTCAAATGCTCTATAGAAATCCAATGGTAACCCGTCTAATCCTGGAGCTTTATTAAGTGGCATACTGTTAATTGCACGGGTAATCTCCTCCACTGTAATTGGAGCATCTATAATCTGCTGGTCAGTAGTAGAAAGCTGTGGCAGGTTTAAATCAGTAAAGAATGCTTCAAATTTCTGTTCATCTAAACTACCTCGTGTAGAATGAAGATTATTGTAAAAATGTTACCGTTTGGTAAATCGGTTTGGCTGAGATTAAAGTTACAGTTTTCACACAGCTGAATAAACGTCAAACAGAAAACTGGTTAAACAGAAGGGTAAGATGGTAGAATTTACTCCAGTGTCCTGCTATTTTTTAGACAGCAAGAAGCAGGAGGCTGAGGTTATTGAACTCCACAGAGGCAATCTGCAAATTTCATTAAAAGTTTAATAAACTGTCATCTTGTCTTTATTTTTGGTTAGCACATACTTTAAACACTATAAGCTAATGATAATTATATAAGAGCAGATGCATGCTGGTGCAAATAGCAGTTCATTTTCCATCCAATGGATGCATGACGTGATTATCGCAAAAAGAATCTAGTCGACTATCAAAAGAATCATTTTTGGCAGCCCTATTAGCCATAACCTGGGCGTGCAAGTGATTTTCTCATCAGCATCAAGTTTCATGTTGTGACAGATCACAAGCCTTTAGAGCTACTTTTAGTCTCCAAGAACTTAGATGAACTACCGCCACGAGTACAAAGACTGAGAATGAGATTACCGTATTTTCACGACCATAAGGCGCACTTAAGTCTTAGATTTTCTTTAAAAAGTACGGCACGCCCTATAGCGCAGTGCGCCCTGTGTGTTGTAAGGAGGACGTAGTAGAGAACACCATGAGAACGCTAAAGGGTGAAGTGTGGGCGTTGATCGTATATACCGGAAAATCGCACATACCTGTATAAAAGAACAGGTATGTGCATTATGTGGAACATCGTTGTTTTAACAACCCTGAAAATGGCAAAGAGACACGTTTATTAAGCACAGTTTAAACTGAAGGCCATCAGCTATGCGGAGGAACATGGAAATCGAGCAGCGGCGAGAGAATTTAAGATTAACGAATCGATGGTTCGCAAATGGAGGAAGCTAGAAAACGAGCTCCGGCAGGTCAAGAAAACGCAGCTGAGTTTCCGCGGACATAAGGCGAGGTGGCCCGAGTTGGAGGAAAGACTCGAGCGGTGGATCATCGAGCAAAGAGCGAGCGGGAGAAGCGTTTCGACGGTCACCATTCGGCTAAAAGCAGTTTCACTAGCTGAAGAGATGAACATTGAACATTTCCAAGGAGGTCCGTCTTGGTGCTTTCGTTTTATGAAACGGTGCCATTTTTCCATCCGGACCAGGACTACGGTAGCGCAGCAACTTCCAGCGGATTATAAGGAAAAGCTGGCCATCTTCCGCTCCTACTGCAGCAAACACGTCGGCGACAAAAACATCCAGCCCAGCCACATCACTAACATGGACGAGGTCCCGCTCACTTTTGACATCCCGGTGAGTCACACTGTGGAGAAGAAGGGGACCAGCACGGTAGCGATACGCACAACGGGGCACGAAAAGTCTTCTTTTACTGTTGTGCTTGGCTACCATGCTAATGGACAGAAACTGCCGCCTATGGTGATTTTTAAGCGAAAGACTTTGCCTAAAGAGAAGTTTCCAGCAGGAATCATCATTAAGGCAAATGAAAAGGGCTGGATGGATGAGGAAATGATGAAAGAGTGGCTGAGGGAGGTGTATGTAAGGAGACCAGGTGGTTTTTTCCACGCATCACCATCGCTGTTGATCTGTGACTCTATGCGTGCCCATCTCACAGCCGATGTGAAAAAACTAGTGAAACAAATGAACTGTGAGCTTGCTGTCATTCCGGGAGGCCTGACAAAGGAACTCCAGCCGCTGGACATCGGTGTGAACCGCCCGTTCAAAGTAAGGCTGCGAGCGGCCTGGGAGCGATGGATGACCGATGGAGACCACAGTTTCACCAAGAGTGGAAGGCAGCGCCGGGCGAGTTACGCCACAATTTGCCAATGGATTGTAGATGCTTGGGCTAACATGTCTGCTGGCACTGTTGTTCGAGCTTTCGCAAAAGCCGGCATCATTTCCGAGGAGCCGCACGGCACGGAAAGTGACTCTGACAGTGAAGAAAGTGAACCTGGCATGTTTGATGGAGATTTAGCGCAGCTGTTCAATTCAGACACAGAGGATGAGGACTTCGATGGGTTTGATTGATGATAAAAATGTGAGTACCAAACTTTGTTTTGCTCCTGCTTTATTTTTAAATACGCACACTTGTATGCTTGTGTGTTGTTGATGATGACGATTACCGGTAATAGAAATGTGAGTAAGGTACCGAACTCAGGTTTGCTCCCGCTTTATTTTTAAATACGCATACGGTACTTGTATGCGCCCTATGATCCAGTGCGCCTTATGTGTGTGTTAAATACAGTAATGGCACACATAACTGAGACTGCACCTTTTAGTACAGTGCGTCTTATGGTCATGAAAATACAGTAATGAGGTTCTCTTTCACCATCTCACATGTCATACACACAGCAACTGCAGACGTGCTGCCAGAGTGCCAGAAAGAGCGGTTTCTAACACGACATTAAGAGATGAAATGGACTTGTATGCACATCAGGCCTTCCTGAAATAGAGGACAGACAACAACAAATAAGACAGCAGCAACACAGAGATGAAACAATAAAACATGTCCAACTCTACTGCAAAATCTTTTTGACTGGAGTAACAGCCAGTATTTGGTTGTAGTGGACTATTTCTCAAGATACACAAAAATACCTGAGCTGTCTTCTAACACATCAGCAGCAATGATTGAACACTTAAAGTCCGTATTTGCACGCCACAGCATACCAACATAATTAAAGTCAGATAATGGCCCACAATTCTCCTCAGAACTCTTCCCAACGTTTGCTCTAGAGTGGGGCTTTGCCCACACCGCTTCCAGCCTGAGATTCCCTCAGAGAAATGGTGAGACTGAAAGAGAAATGAGAACAGTAAAAAGCCTTCTACAGAAAGCAGACCCATCTCTCACCATCATGGCATATTGCACCACACCACTTGCCAATGGACATAGCCCTGCAGAGATTCTAATGGGGAGGAAACTTCGTACCACAGCCCCTATACTTCCATCCTGCCTCAAACCAGGCAGGATAAACATCACTATGCTGAGAGACATAAAAAAGAAAAAAAGAGAGAGAGGAGAGATAGAAACAGTGGAAATGGTTCAACAACAGAGAGCACAAGACCTCACTGGACTACAACCAGGAGATCAAGTTTGGATCTGGGACATGAAAGAAAACGGGACAATATAAAGCAGAGCGGAATTCTCCACGATATTATCTCATTGAGACAATCCCCCACCCACCCAAGTCTCATATACCACCAAGTAACCAAACTACGGAAAGAAGATATCCTAGAAGCCAAATCACAACAACAGTCGCCTTGAGGATTTGGTGCTATATATAAAAAAATATAAATATAACTGAATTGAATACTCAGAGGAGGGGTGTTATGGTAGGGACTAATTAAATGTTCATGCAGCACCGTCTGGTTTTTTTTGTTGTGGCCAGCCAATAAAGGGACTCACTATGTTAAGACAGAGCTGTCCTTGTCTCATTAATACTGCTGCTATTATAAACCCCAGATCTACAAAAACAACGTGTTCATCCACAGCAGCTGGACAATAAAGTTATAGTGACCCTGATACTGCAGCAGATCGCTCTGACTTCCTGTTATCACTTGAAATAGAAATGAGGCTGTAGAGGTTTGGTGCAGGCAGAAAAACAGCTGCAGGGACAATGAAAAGACTTTTCTGCTCCAACTTCTCCCAGCATGCTGAGCTAATGATTAGTTGGTGTTTTTCTCCAAACACTCTCTCACTCTTCTCTCAACGTGTTCACAATAAACTGTGAACAGACACCGAGGAGAGCAGCAGAAGACCTCATTCAGGAGCTAAACTCAACATGAACTGAACTCACAGTAAAGTTAGCTCGGTGCTTACCTTTAGATGAGCCCACAAACCGAGAGAAACTCCGCGATGAAGCTGCAACTCTTTCCAAACACAGGAAACAGATCAGGGAGCAGAGACCCACGTGGTTCACGCTGATCTCAGCTACGATCCAGGAGACAAGGGTGGGCAGATCGATGCAGATATCGATCAGGACGTTGGTAGTGGTTTATGATCGATACTTTAGTTCGTTTCTCTCCTCTAAGTTCACTACTTTACTCCCGTTTCATGACAAAGGAGCTCTCTCTGCTCGACTCCTCTCGTGCACACACACTTTGCTCCGCCCTCTTCTCTTCTTCTTCTTCTTTGTGTTTAACGGCGGTTGGCAACCAACGTAAAGGAGCATTACCGCCTCCTACTGTTCCGGAGTATGGGTCAGACAGTGAGTTTACAATTTGTATCCAAAAATAAATAAATAAATAAATAAATTTCCCAATTCCCCGCTCCTTCAATCTATTCTGCAGAACTGACCTCTCCACATCATAACCCTTACACCGCAGTATTACATGCTCTACTGTCTCCATCTCCTCCTGGCATACTCCACAAAGCCCCGTCTCATGTTCTCCTATCATCTGTAGTGTTTTATTTAATGCACAATGTCCCAGTCACGTGCAGTCACGTGACTCAGCAGCACATTTTAACCACATGGGGTATGTTCCAAAAGTTCCTCCATTCTCCTTTTTTCCTAACTTCTTTTCATTGGCCTTGATGAAAACGTCATCGTAGGAAGAAGAATTGCTAAGGACTCAGGAAAAGCAAAGAGCGCTGCTGAGAATTGGAACAGCCTTACACCCGTCTCTCTGTAACAATGTTACGCCCGGAAGGACTCTTATGGAGGACTGCAAGAGACACACACATGGAATTAAACAATTCTGTCCTTCAGGTCCTTGAGGTGGTCGAATCGATGTCTATGGTCTTTTGTGTGTATTTTCTGATGTGTAGAACTGAAGAAGCTTCTCGGATGAGAGGTGAAACGTCTTCAAGCAGCTTAAAGAAGTCCAGACGCTTTTCTTTGCAAGCTCCTTTGACTACGATGACCTGGATGACTGAGAACCTTCACAGACATTTTCTGGTCTTCTTAATATCCATTTTAGTGTGGTTTCAGCTAACCAAGAATAAGAATTACGTTGTCTGGAAAATGCAATATTTAGAATTAATAAGCGGAGCTGGACACACCCACTACTTCACTCCATGCAGCCGGAAGCGGAAGTGAATCATTTGTAGTGATGCCGCCTCTTTTAATGACTTTACTCAGGGTTATCTGCAACCGCTGTAAATAGGCAGAAGGCTTTTCACCTGAGTTCTGGTTTGTGCTCAAGAATTTGGCAAAAAGCTCATCCCCATCATCAACAGTGCCATAGGATATGTCAAGAAAAATTTACACTGGCTTCCTATCAAATATCGAATTGATTTTAAAATCCTATTGTTTACTTAGAAAATTTTAAACAATATGGCACCTGACTACTTAGCTGATCTCCTCTGTCTGTACAGCCCTCAGAGAGCACTAAGATCATCGGGCCAACTGCTCTTGGTGCAACCTAGGTCTCGGCTGAAGACCAGAGGAGACCGTGCCTTTGCCGTTGCTGCACCCAGGCTATGGAATACTCTCCCTCTTCATATTCGCGCGTCAGATTCCATTCAGTCTTTTAAATCACATTTAAAAACGTATTTGTTTGATCTGGCATTTAAGGCGAATTAGGGTAATTTACATCTGGCTCTGTATTTAGATTATGGAATTATCTTATATTTTAGATATTTGTAATTTATATTTTATTGTGATTTTATTTGTACTGCAATTTTACTGGAAAGCACTTTGGTGTACTTCGGTCTTAAAAATGTGCTATATAAATAAATTTTGATTGATTGATTGAAGAAGGCTGATATAATCATGAAGCGTTAGGACCACAGTGCTTTGCAATGTCAGCAGTTGGCGGAAGAAGGCTCTCAACTATTTTCGTTACCTTAAGTTTGTCAGATATGGTACGATCTGTGAGGGGGAATTCAACATTGTTGCGCCACGTATCATAATCAGCTTCGAAAGTAGAGCAAGGGGTTTTCTCCGAGAAGGGCCTTTGCGTGACCTTGAGAAGGCATTTCATTGTTCATAATGACATCCTCAACTACTACTCTCTGTACTTCAGGTGGAGTGAGCTGTTCAGGTGGTAAGTAGATAGTGGTTGTTCTGTGCGAGGCAGTCACCTCTACACTTGGAGAGGATGAGTGAGAGCCATGCTCAGGCGAGTGGGTTGAACCACTGCCCAATTTAACAGGACTTTGATCCTCAATGATGGTTGGTTCATCTCAGTCTGTGTCACTAGTGAACTGCGGATTTTGACTAGGCACTGATGCATTTGGTCCAACTGTGGGGTTACTCTCAGTGGACTTCTTCATTTTGGCCAGCTCACCTAATAAAACCTCAAAATCTGCACCACTCAGTTCGGCAAGACCTTTTAGTTCAGTTAGGTAAGAATGGATTAAACACGAACCCCTGTCTGCAGCATACAGCCAGACAGAAGCTGGATATGATGGACAACACTTGGGTTATGGCTTTGTCTTTTGCAAGGTAAGCTATCCTTAAGGAACTGGACTGGTTCACCTGATTGGAACTCCACAATGGCTGTGTTTTTAAAATGTGCCTCTGTGCTAGTTATTTTAATTACTCTTCCAATGGAACCAAACTACCCTAAGTAATCAATAACCTCATTGTCAACCTCATCACCTGTTACCCTCCTACTAGGACAGAGTTAGGTACTTTGACACCTTCAGTTTGGATTACATCCATGTTCTTATTACTCCAACCCAGAATGTCATTGACAAATGTAATGATTTGACCCAAAAGGCATGAAAGCACCAGTTGCTAAACTTCCAAAAATAAAAGGAATTAAACCTCCTGGCTGGTGCGCCACATTTGTGTAGCACCTCTACTCAGGACCAGTACACTTTCACTTCAAATAGAGACCCTAAACATCTTACTAGGTTCAGAAGGAGGTTTTGTTTTGGAGACTCACAAAAGGAATTGGCTTGGAAATGAACAACTGAGACCTTTATTGCCTCAGTACCATTCATAAACATATACAGCACAATAAACCAAACTGCACACTAATAGTGCATTTTAAAGGTGAATAGATATAAAGCAGAACCAAATAAAATAAAGACAGTCGAATGAAAGACTTATACTGAATTGTATCAGAACTCTTTTGAATGAATAAAACGGATGGAAGTGTTCCCGTTGTGAAGTTTGAATTGTCCAGTCTGAATTGTCCTTTAAAGTTGTTGAAACCCAAACAGGTGTACTGTAGCGGAAGTGTCAGTGTGCAAACCCTATTATCTGGGATAGGGCTTGTCTGAAATACAGGGATGCTTGAATCAGTTTCTCAGGCAAATCCTACAATCCGATCGCATGGCTGGCCACATCATTTCATGATCATTCAGGATCTCATTTGGGCTGTTCTCGCCGTCAGTGGTTCTCCAGAATCCTTTCTAGTAGTTCAAAAAACCAATCTACACAAACAGTGCAGAACAATGAATTTCTTTTCCATCTTGTGTTCTTAACATGAGCTCATGAACTTCTTTTCCAAATGTATTAATAACAAATGGCATTCCATTTAGCTTTACCAAGTTACAAGAGTTACAGTAACTTGTTTGTACCAGTATCAACTATTTTATCACAATAAAGAACATCAGCAGCTTAAACAGTAATGTAAATAGTCATTGCAATCAAGGTGACATTCATCCGTAAGGCTAACAAGCAAAGGTAACTTAATTCACAGTGCAAGTACTAATGAACTTGAAATATGCTCATTTCTATTAAGACTTAACCATTCTAATATAAACAGAGCTAGTGCTTCTATCCGAATACCTCCCCGATCGGAATATGGCTTCGTGGGGGTAGGGTAGCTAACAGCTATTAGCAGCTAGCATCGGCAGTAAAACACCTTTAGCTCAAAGCATTCAACACTTATAACACACTGTGAAGAACAACAAGAAAAGTAAAACAACACACCAAATTTGATGAACAAACGGCATGTCACTCACTGGGATATTCCAACACAAATAACTGGACAGACGTTATTCCCTTTGTGGTCAGAGTTCGGGGCCTAATAAAAGAGTAGCTTATTAGCATTTATACGTAAAACAATCTGGTCTCATTAATCAGGTTACCAAATACTTTTCGGTGAGCTCCGACACACACTTGACTGCCATCAGAGAGGGAAGATCTCATAGGAAGAGACAGGTAATGCTTCCTGCGCACTAGACGCACGGTTGTCAGAACACAAAACTGCATTACAGCACCCCCTTCTGACAATAACAGGCTATAGCCTTAGATAAAAAAAAGAAGGGGGGGGGGGGATTTTACGGACCTGTATTTCACATGGGTTACACTATTATCTAACAATTCTCAGCCTGTAATTTTGTACTTACTATATAAGTCTAGGATATTCTGTTCAGACTAATTTGGCGCAGGAAAATTGCACCCTGACTTAAACTGGCTATGATATCTAAGCATGTTTGGAAATCCCTCTGCAGCTCTACATGTCAGTCTCAATAATTCAGTTCAATCATAGAGCCAAATTCACTCTTTTACCCATTATTACATGGAGGGCCAACTCTTAATGAGAACCATTGCAATGTATATATATATAAAAAAAATTAAAAAAAAAATTCACTAAATGAACTTTATTTAATCACTATATTCCTAACATGCACAGACAGTGAGTGACTTCTCTCTGCATGTCTTATTTTCATCTTTGACCTTCACTGCGATGTCTGGGAGCCCGTCCCCTTCTCTCTGCCTCTCACACATCCAGTAGCAGGCCATGTTTGTGCCTTCATGAGCTGTACCATCCAGTGTTTTGCTTTATTAAGTCTTTATTATCAATTTTTTTGTCAGTCTCGTATTTACATTTTTCTTTATATCCGGGAGATCTCTCAATCTTGCCAAATCCCATTACACACAATGTACATATGTTTGCACTTCACATCTCCTTTAGCCCATTTTTAGAGACTCAAGTTCATTTATCAACACTTAACTGTTGGAATATTTCCTAAAAATAAACTGAACGTTGAAACCAAATATTTCCTTGGATTTATTGAAATGAATATTTGCAAAGCAATCAAAACAGCACAATCTTCACACCAGCATTGACAAAAATATCACCTCTTTTATACTCCTTGTATAAATTGTATCCTACCTACACCCGTTTTCACACCTTCTCTTGTGTGATTAGGTAGAGGATCATTAGGAGGTCCCTCTAAGGGGGACGCTCCCACAGAGCTTAAATCTGGAACTCTCCACCATTTGACCTTAGACCTGAAGAAGATTCTCGGTTGAGAGGTGAAATAATCTTCAAGCAATTTAAAGAAGTCCAGATTTTTAGGGTCTGTTGCAGAGTGAAAGTTTTTCCACAAAAGGTCACAGTGAAACTCTTTCCCACCACCACAGTGATGACAGGGTTGAGAACTGGATCCTTCTGTGTCGGTCTGCTTCTAAACAAAGACACAAAGACAGTGTAAGTCAGGGAATTCCTTCAACATTTTAATTCTGAAAGTGGCCTGAAATAAAAAGTAAGCTGATTCTGAGGGGGTCAGGTGGGATACACTGATTGGTTTTAGTTAGATGACCCTCCCGTTGTTCATTTAGTAAATACAAGTAAAATGGATTGATTCTTATAAAGCACTTTTTTACTCTGCCTGAGCACTCAAGGTGCTTTTTACAACACGGTAAAGCACTTTGCATGCTAGAGTAAAGTGACCTGGTACTGAGACTCAATAAATGTCTTTGTTGTAGAGCAACCTTTCTACCAGTGGTAGGCAACCTTTCTGATGATGAGTGCCATCTAAAATTTCCTCAAAAGTCAATTTACCATATCAACAATTGCATTAACAATAAATTTAATAATGCTGCATATCAACAGTTACATAACTGCTAAGTGCTACATAACTTTGCACTTTTGCTGTAACGAGACAAATTTCCCACCTGTGGGACTAATAAAGGTCATCTTATCTTACACACTATATAGAACAACTTCATAGAAATAGATTTGCTATATTTCAAAAAAAATTTTTTTATCCATAACAAGAACACCATAACAGCAAAGGAACTATACAAACAGAAAATGCAGATGCTATTAATGGTCGCCTCACAACAATGGTAAATGGCCTGTATAGCGCTTTACTTAATCCCTATGGACCTTGACACTGCATTCAGTCATCCACCCATTCACACACTGGTGATGGCAGCTACATTGTAGCCACAGCTGCCTTGGGCGCGCTGACAGAGGCGAGGCTGCCGGACACTAGCGCCACCGGGCCCTCTGGCCAACACCAGTAGGCAACGGGTGAAGTGTTTTGCCCAAGGACACAACGACCGAGACTGTCGGAGCCGGGGCTCGAACCGGCAACCTTCCGATTACAAGAAGAACTGCCAACTCTTGAGCCACATTCGCCCCAAAAACAATGATAAGAAAAAATAAACTGGGCTAATATGACTTATCTTTAAACAAGGATTTGCAGATTAATGTGATCCCTGCCGCTGCTTTGTATTTGAAAGTTGTGTTATCTGGGGATCATATTTTGTAACTCGTTGAGGTGTCCCGTTATATCAGCGAGAAAGAAACATTGTCAACCCATCTTGATGCATGCTCAATCATCCAGGTAAGTAAACCTCCAAAAATTGATTCTGTTCATCTGGACATATAATTTTGTGGGAGAAACGTTTCGTCACTCATCCAAGTGACTCCTTCAGTCTCAGCTGACTGCAAGTTTCCCCCAATCTTATAAACAGTACATTTGCATAATGGTCAGTGGTTGTTGATCAATGGTCATGAGAATCTGCATAATTAAGCTTAAGGAACTGAACTCCCAGCACATTGTTCCTTCAGTGGGCTGGTTTCAGTCATTATCTAAATGCACTGTTTCCAAAATTCCAAAATTGAGTCCAGTAGAATTACTAACATTCGAACACAATTTAATGAGCACAGTTGAACGAAACAGTCAGTCTTAAACAAGAAGATAATAATATACATACATACCTCACAGTAACTGCACTTGCAGTTTCTTTCTGGTGTGGCTCTGTTGGTGGATTTTAAGGTAACGTGGCGCTTTAAAAGTCTTCTCACACAGGTCACATTTATAAGGTCTCCCCACAGTGTGGGTAAACATGTGGCGTTCTAAGTCTTTATATCTCACAAACAGTTTCCCACACTGATCACAGCAGTAAACGTCATTTCCAGTATGAATGCGGAGGTGAATATTTAGGCTGCCTAGCAAGTGGAAGGTTTTTCCACATATGTGGCAGCTGTACGCCTTAAATCCAGAGTGGATAACTTGATGACGCTGTAAGAGGCCACTGTGAGTAAAAGCTTTACCACACTGATCACAACTGTATGCTTTAACTCCACTGTGGCTGAGTTGGTGTCTTTTTAAGCTTCCAGCCTGGGTAAAAGATTTTCCACACAAGTCACAGGTGTATGCTTTAACTCCACTGTGGATGAGTTGGTGTGTTTGTAAGTTTCCAGCCTGGGTAAAAGATTTTCCACATAAGTCACAGGTGTATGCTTTAACTCCACTGTGGATGAGTTGGTGTCTTTTTAAGCTTTCAGCGTGGGTATAAGATTTTCCACAAAAGTCACAGGTGTACGCTTTAACTCCACTGTGGATGAGTTGGTGTCTTTTTAAGCTTTCAGCGTGGGCAAAAGATTTTCCACACAAGTCACAGGTGTAAGCTTTAACTCCACTGTGGACGAGCTGGTGTGTTTTTAAGCTTCCAGCGTGGGCAAAAGACTTTCCACACAAGTCACAGCTGTATGCTTTAAATCTACTGTGGATAAGTTGGTGTGTTTGTAAGTTTCCAGCGTGGGCAAAAGATTTTCCACACAAGTCACAGGTGTACGGTTTAATTCCACTGTGGATGAGATGGTGTCTTTTTAAGTTAGCAGCAAAAGTAAAACTTTTTCCACACAAGTCACAGCTGTATGCTTTAACTCCACTGTGGATGAGTCGGTGTGTTTTTAAGCTTTCAGCGTGAGTAAACGATTTTCCACACAAGTCACAGGTGTACGGTTTAATTCCACTGTGGATGAGATGGTGTCTTTTTAAGTTAGCAGCCAAAGTAAAAGATTTTCCACACAAGTCACAGCTGTATGCTTTAACTCCACTGTGGATGAGTTGGTGTGTTTTTAAGCTTCCAGCCCGGTTGAAAGATTTTCCACACAACTTACAGATGTAAGCTTTAACTCCACTGTGGATGACTTTGTGTTTTTTTAAGTTTCCAGCCAGGGTAAAATTCTTCCCACACTCGTCACAGCTGTATTTTTTCTGCCCCTTTCTTCTGTGAGGTTTGTCGGCCTCCTGAGAGCGCTGACTTCTCGCTCCATGTTGGTCCTGCAGTGACAGAGATACAAACAGAGGCAGTGAGTGAAATGCAGTCGTGGAACAAACTGACTCCATTAGTGGAATCAAAGATGTCAACAAACACGTCGTAGGTGTGTTACCACCACCTTCTAGTGATAGTATGACATTACAATTATGAGCTACAATGAGAGTTGTAACTTGCACACAGGTTCAATAACAGAGATATTCTTGCTCACCTTTTGGGTTGAAGTCATTGTTTCCTCTGTAGTGGCTGAGCTGAGTCTAAATGGCTCGTCTCCTCCTGATGATCAGCTGGAACAGTTAACAACAGTGGTGAGAAACTGCAGTAATGAACCTCCACTGAGTAACTGCAGTTTGGTGCTTCATTTGAACCTCATAGATTTTATTAAACAAAATGGATAAAAAATACTCTACAAAACAGAAGGTGAGCTGATAGAGTATCATCATCTCAAACTACATCAAGATTCTCAGACCATGTCACGGTTCACTTGATCCCTGCAAACAGGCACAAACTGAAACTGTCTAAAGCTTTTGTGAAGACACTCAAGCAGTGGACTGATGAGGCTGTGGAGAATCTGCAGGTGTGTCTGGACTGCACCGACTGGGAGGTTTTCAGGATTGTTACCAACAGTTTGGATTATTATAGAGATGCTGTGACGTCCTGTAACATCAGCATCTGTGAGGAAGCTGCACAGCATCACACACCAGGGTGAGTTAGAATACTGACCAGCTCTGGTTCACAGCTAAGCTAAAGGAGCCTGAGGCTGGAAAAGCAGGAAGTGTTTCAGGCAGAGGCGGAGGCAGACATTTGATACACCCAGGGCTTAGCCCTAAAGGGTGGGGTGGGGGGTGGGGGGTTTAGAAATGACTGAAAGATTAATAGGCTCCGTTTTGGCAGGCAAGGCAGAACAAAACCAGGGCTGTATCATGACACGCGGACTAAACCCCAATTCAACCAGACCCAGAACTGATCCGGAATTAAAACAGGACTAATGAGGATTTAACCAAGACAGAACCAGAATCAGAACTAGATGATAGTAGAACTAAAAATCATCATAGACCTGAACTACACTTATTTTTTAATTCTACCAAAGTCCACTATTTAGATTGAGAAAAGTTTATATAATTATTTAGCCTTGTTGTGCAAACAAGCTGCATAACTTAATAAATATAGAATTTGAAAAATAACAAACCTAAAAAGAAACACTAGGTACGAGATACATGAGGACCTATGATACAGTGATACTTTTGGTAAACAACCATTTGACTAACACAGGGGTGGGCAATCTCAGTCCACGAGAGCCGGTGTCCCTGCAGGTTTTAGATGTGTCCTCGAACCAACACAGCTGATTTAAATGGCTAAATTAGCCCCTCAACATGTCCGGAAGTTCTCCAGAGGCTGGTAACGAACTAATCATGTGATTCAGGTGTGTTGACCCAAGGTGAGATCTAAAACCTGCAGGGACACCGGCCCTCGTGGACTGAGATTGCCCACTCCTGGACTGACATGTGTGTCTCACCTGCTCTTGTTCCATCTCTGTTCTGTCCTCATTCTCCTCTCTCTCCCTCTCTGTGCTAACAATCAAGCCAAACACCAACATCATCAAATATACAGTGGAAACCAGATATTTACACACTCTTCGGATAAAAACACTTTCTTAATTGTAACATCAAATCAGACTAAATGTTTATTTTTTTTAGATTGATAAATATAAAAAACACATTTGTTAACTTTAAGAGTAAAGAGAGAAACTATCTGTATTAATTGTAAATGGCACCAAATTGTATTCAAACTTGAGCCACACTTATGGAGCTCCACAGTTGTCTTCCTGGGCCCTATTTCAGGAAGCCGGTTTAGTGGAAAATCTGAGTAAGTATACCCTGAGTTAACGAAAACTCTGGGTTTTCGGGTTCACAAAGCGAGTTCAGATGAATCCTGAGTGAGTCACTATGACGACACACTCCGTGAAGCTAACCTGCCCCCTAGCAGGTTTACTACAACTAACCCTGACTGTCTCCGCCCCTTTGTCGGAAACCTGACAGTAGGAAGTGTCGGACATGGCGTGCCCCGTCCTTGAAGAGCCAGTAGATCGTGAAGCCCAAATTCTCCGCAGAGCTCTCCGCCGGGAGAGAGTGATCAGAGCGCGTTTGGACATTTTATCATTTCCTGATGAGTTTCTGTGCGAACGTTACCGTTTCTCAGCACAATCTATAATTTATTTGGATAACATCCTCAGGCCATATATTACGCATGTGACATCGCGGACATGCTCTCAGTTCATTACATATTATTTGTATTGCACTTCGGTTTTTTGCAAACGGGAGCTTTCTGTATAATATTGGTGACGCTGAGCACGTTTCCAAGGCTACCGTCTGTCGGGCAGTCAGGAATGTTACAGTTGCACTGAAACGTCTCCTGTACTCGTTTGTGGTGTTCCCCGGTCATAGACCCACAAGATTCATCAAAGAGGGATGCCACAAAGTTGCAGGTATCAGGATGACCAAAACTTAATTTATGATGTGGTGATACTTGGACTACTACTTAAATTTTACATTTATTTTCACGGTTCCCAGGCGTGATTGGCTGTACAGATGGCACTCACATTCCAATCATTGCTCCTTCAGTAAATGAAGGAGACTATGTGAACAGGAAGTCTTTCCACAGCATTAATGTACAGGTACATAGTTCCCTGTAGCATTTCAAACTAACAAATTATTTCATTATAGTAATGGATGCTAATTTGTGTTCTCTGCACTGTGAAGATCATATGTGATGCTGCCAACATTATCACAAATGTGGAAGCCAAGTGGCCAGGCTCTGTCCATGACTCACAAATATTCCGTGAATGTACACTGAGCACAAAATGTGGACATGGTGAGTTGAGAATACTTTAAAATATATAAAGACCAATTGCTTCAGAAGTGTATCCTTCTGTCTTAGGAGAGTTCACTGGCTACTAGGGCTGGGCCATATTATACCGTTCACGGTAATACCGGTATAATGTTAGGCAATGATAGGAAAATGAAATATTGCGATAGAATGGGAGTAAAACGCGCATGCGCAGTGCCTTTGTTTTCATATGCACATGGCCGATTGTTGAGTGAAACAGATGAACCAGAATTGGTTTGTAAAAATGGTGCAACTTCCGTGATGTGGAACTGGTTTGGTGTTTGTCCGTCAGATACACAACAAAGCACATTTTTTTGCAGAACATGCAAGCGGCCGTTGTTATTGTCATATTTGTCGGACTAAGATGCTCTTAAATCTGGGAGTAATCTGGGTCCTAAACTCCGTATACTTCAGGTCAAACAACACTGCAGCATCACTTAGAGTTAAAAACTGTCTAAATTCTTTCATCTTTAATAAAACGATCAGCATTGCTGCTTTACCAGGTGTAACTATAAAGTTTAACTTCCAGGCATCCATGAAAACAAAAGTTATTACATTTAACGGAGTTAGAAGTTAGCAGGAAGCTAGCGGAAGTTAGCTCGCTAGTTTCGCTAGTTACCTAAGCATGATATTGCATGTTCTGACTGAGAGATTTCTGAAAAAAATCAAACGTACAGCTCTGCTATCACTTCCAACATAAATGAAGACAGGAAACTAAACAGCAGTGACGTTTGTAGGGTTACTGAAGTTGGGCTAGCTGGTATATAATGATGTGCTACGTGATCGCTAGCGACACAGCTATGTTAGCATAACATAAACAGTGAAGCTGGAGGACGAACACTAACACTTTTCCACTTATAAAAGTTAACGTGAAGGTTCTTCATGGTTAGAAACAAATGCAATCGCATGGCAGGATGCTGTAAACGGACCAAACTTCAGTCAGGAGAACAACTGAGATAATCCATCCACAATACGAGGTTAGTCATTAATATACTGCAACAACAAGGGAATAGAGCAGCTGCCAGAGAATTCAACATTAATGAATCAATGGTACAGAAGTGGAGGAAGCAAGAAGAATGAGTTTAATAAAGTTTGATTTATCTGACTGCTTTGTTTCGCTTAATGTGCCTTATAATCCCGTGCACCTTATGGTCCGAAAAATACGTACTGCACACTGCAGTTTAATGTTGCAAAGCACCTCTTTTTAACTTCAGTGGATATTATACATGGTTATGCTCAGGATATGTCAGCCCATTTCTACTGGAAATGCCTTTTGGTTAAACTTTCAGCAAGGAATTTGCATTTGCACTGTTAGATTTTTATAAAGCTTTAATGTACATAAAAACCAGCTTCTTGTTTAAGTGAAAATAAATGGAAGGTTGTCTTTTTGCGCTAGTAATGTTGTGGAGTTGTATTTTGTCTCGCATCAATTATATCGTCGGTTATATCGTTATCGCAAATTTTCAAATATATATCGTGATAAATATTTTTGGCCATATCGCCCTGCTCTACTGGCTACTTGCTTGGTGATAGGGGGTATCCATGTTTACCCTATTTGCTTACCCCTTACCCTGACCCTGAACCGGGCCCACAGCAGCGATATAATCTGGCTACCGTATTTTCACGACCATAAGGCGCACTTAAAAGTCTTAGATTTTCTTCAAAAAGTGCGGCGCGCCCTATGTGTTGTAAGGAGGACGTAGTAGAGAACACCATGAGAACGTTAAAGGCTGAAGTGTGGGCGTTGATCGTATATACCGGGACAATCGCACATACCTGTATAAAAGAACAGGTATGTGCATTATGCAGGACATCGTTGTTTTAACAACCCTGAAAATGGCAAAGAGACACGCTTACGAAGCACAGTTTAAACTGAAGGCCATCAGCTACGCGGAGGAACATGGAAATCGAGCAGCGGCGAGAGAATTTAAGATTAACGAATCGATGGTTCGCAAATGGAGGAAGCTGGAAAACAAGCTCCGGCAGGTCAAGAAAACGCAGCTGAGTTTCCGCGGACATAAGGCGAGGTGGCCCGAGTTGGAGGAAAGACTCGAGCGGTGGATCATCGAGCAAAGAACGAGCGGGAGAAGCGTTTCGACGGTCACCATTCGGCTAAAAGCAGTTTCACTAGCTGAAGAGATGAACATTGAACATTTCCAAGGAGGTCCGTCTTGGTGCTTTCGTTTTATGAAACGGTGCCATTTTTCCATCCGGACCAGGACTACGGTAGCGCAGCAACTTCCAGCGGATTATAAGGAAAAGCTGGCCATCTTCCGCTCCTACTGCAGCAAACACATCGGCGACAAAAACATCCAGCCCAGCCACATCACAAACATGGACGAGGTCCCGCTCACTTTTGACATCCCGGTGAGTCACACTGTGGAGAAGAAGGGGACCAGCACGGTAGCGATACGCACAACGGGGTACGAAAAGTCTTCTTTCACTGTTGTGCTTGGCTGCCATGCTAATGGACAGAAACTGCCGCCTATGGTGATTTTTAAGCGAAAGACTTTGCCTAAAGAGAAGTTTCCAGCAGGAATCATCATTAAGGCAAATGAAAAGGGCTGGATGGATGAGGAAATGATGAAAGACTGGCTGAGGGAGGTGTATGTAAGGAGACCAGGTGGTTTTTTCCACGCATCACCATCGCTCTTAATCTGTGACTCTATGCGTGCCCATCTCACAGCCGATGTGAAAAAACTTGTGAAGCAAATGAACTGTGAGCTTGCTGTCATTCCGGGAGGCCTGACAAAGGAACTCCAACCGCTGGACATCGGTGTGAACCGCCTGTTCAAAGTAAGGCTGCGAGTGGCCTGGGAGCGATGGATGACCGGTGGAGACCACAGTTTCACTAAGAGTGGAAGGCAGCGCCGGGCGAGTTACGCCACAATTTGCCAATGGATTGTAGATGCTTGGGCTAACATGTCTGCTGGCACTGTTGTTCGAGCTTTCGCAAAAGCCGGCATCATTTCCGAGGAGCCGCACGGCACGGAAAGTGACTCTGACAGTGAAGAAAGTGAACCTGGCATGTTTGATGGAGATTTAGCGCAGCTGTTCAATTCAGACACAGAGGATGAGGACTTCGATGGGTTTGATTGATGATAGACGAATAAACAGATTTTCTGTTCAACTGGCTTTATTGGTCGCCTGTGTTTCCTGTACACAAAGTATTAAAAGATGTGAACCTCATAAAGTGCCTCTGTTGCTTCCTCCTCTGTAACAGCTGTCAATGTTTCTTCATTATTTTCCTGTAGTAAAGAAATAAACAACATTGCTGTTCTACTGTAAACTCATATAATCTGTGGAGTATTACTCACAACTGCATGTTGGTCTGGCTCAACAGGAGGCTGCACCAGATGCAGTACACCATCACCATCAACTGATAGAATATGAGGTTTATACAGGTCACTTATAACTTACAAGGGACCAAATGGCAATTAACAAACATACCTATCACCTTACACTTCATTGTCATTATGCTCTCAAAGACAACCAAGACTGAGGGAAGGCAAAATCAGTAGGAAAATAACTTCACTACAAACAAATTCATTATGGTGAAGAGTTTATCAAATGAATGAGCAGCACTGCAAAGGTGACTGTGAAGAAAGGATGTATGCACATCATGTATTATTTTGAATTTACCCCCTATGTAGGCACTTGTGTCTTGCGGGGTTATTGACTCAGAGGATGTCCCCGCAGAGATGCCTTCGGCCACAGGGCGCCCACTGTTTTGGCTGAGGGCCAACTGCTCAGCCTCTGTGAGTGGTGGTGGTGGAGGACCCCCACCTGTTTTTCGGGCCTCCGCTTTTTTTCTGTTGGCTATAACGGGGTCACATTTGAGCATACAGAGTAAGCAAATATGTACTTGTAATGTGCTCAGATAATTTCAATAAGTGCTTACAGAAAGAAAATTAATGTAGCCTCTAACTGCAATTGATTTACATGGGACAAACAGACCAAGCACTATGGCTCATAATACAATTACACCTTACCTGTTTGGACTATATTTTTATATTTAATTTTTACTTGCTGCCAGGCACCTTTGGGGCCTGTTGGGTTGCACCTGCGCTCACATCACATCACAACATAAAATGTATAAAATAACAAATAAAATAACATATGATAAAATAACGTGTTAAATGGGTGGAAATCCCTAGATCAGTGTTTAAATTAACACTCACGCATTGACTCTGTCGGCTATGTTTTGCCATGCATGCTCCCTTTCTTTTGCAGCTGAGGCTGTGTTACCTTTTTTTCTGCAAAATTTGCATGTTATCGGCATATGCTGCCATCAGAATTTCGGCCTCAAGCGCTGTAAAATACATTGACCGCGCCTTCTTTCCCTCCGTCTCCATGGTGACTCGCTTAATCTGTGCTCCACTAATCAGGGCTTTATGTATCCTCATGCGCGTGCTTCACTTGGGATTAAAGCAACTCCGCGTTGACTGAACTGATTGTTATCAGCCTTTCTGAAACCGAATATTCCGAGTTGGACAGTTCGGGGTTACTCAACCCTGAGTATCGTTTTTCACTCTGAGTTTTCTAAACTGGCTTCCTGAAATAGGGCCCTGGTGTTTTGTTGACATCTCTTGATGTTCCCATGTCACAGAAACAGGCTCTGTGTTTTGCCTTATATGCATCCACAGCTGTGCCACCAGTTTACTCACATGGACTCTACGAACCAATCAGAAGCTTCTTCAGCTCAGAATGGAATCGTCTGGAGTTTCTTATTAATTAACAATAAACCTAGTGCATATGTACACTTGATGAAAGTGATTAAAATAGACAGCGGAAACCGATTTATTTAGCCGTGGAGGGTAACAACTGAAAATATGAAATAAACACACATGTAAGCCAAGACTCTCTAAAAAACAGCATTGTTGTTGTTCGGCTTTTCATTTTGCCATTTGTTGATTCACTTGAAGAGCAAGTAACGTAATATTGGTCAAGTGATCAGTTTGATATCAATCTTTCGTGATACACCGTCATATTTACATTATTTGTACGGCACGAATGATTTGCTTTGGTACCTGCTCAAACTTCAGTTCTGCTCTGTCTGCGTTTCTCCAACAGCGCACTCGCAGGCAGCAGCTGCCCCGCCCCTTCGCTCAGTCGCTTAGTGTCTGAGCTCGGATCATACCAAAATTAGGGGGGATTTACGCACAGTCGTAAATTCCCACAGTGTGCACTTGTGCCAGGTTGAAGGACTACTGCATATAAAACTGTTCAGTTAATACTAATTCATATCAGCTGATATAAGGAAAAAATAATGTAAATATGGTAAGAAAATGGTTAAGAGTTTCGTGCGTTCTCCTCACTGCAATAAACGACTGCATGAGAGACGCAAGTCATGATCACTCTCGTGATTCTTTTCCCTCTGTTTTCAGGTAAAAGTGTTTAAAAGTTGATATATTTCCCATGTGTACACTGTTAAGATATTTAAGAGGTAATCCTTCATTGTTTTGTAAGAGTTTAGAAACATTGTATTTGTGCGCATATACGTGGCGGTTTTGAGCGTCAGTTTTGTACTGTGTAATGGCCAGTAAGATAACGGCAGGAACTAAAAACGCCGCTATTGTCAGCCATTTTGTCAGGAAACCTGTTCTGGCATATATGGTAAGATGGTAAATGGCCTGCATTTGTATAGCGCTTTACTCAGTCCCTAAGGACCCCAAAGCACTTTACACATCCAGTCATCCACCCATTCACACACTGGCAATGGCAGCTACATTGTAGCCACAGCTGCCCTGTAATCACTTTAGTGTTTTGGTTTATTATTTAGTGTTTTTCTTCCACCACGTGACATTTAGCAGTACAGAATGTGAAACGTCTCTGTTCATTTTCACTGCAATAAACTAGTGCATGAGTCATGATCACTCTCGTGATTCTTTTCCCCTGTTTTCAGGTAAAAGTGTTTAAAAGTTGATATATTTCTCGTTTTCAGGGGTGTAACACACTGTGTGCCTCGAATATTGTGTGTACTTTTTGTTTTATACAGTTGTCAGCCAGGCATTTCACTTCCTCTCATGTGTTCATCCACAGCAGCTGGACAATAAAGTTATAGTGACCCTGATACTGCAGCAGATCGCTCTGACTTCCTGTTATCACTTAAATAGAAACGAGGCAGTAGAGGTTTGGTGCAGGCAGAAAAACAGCTGCAGGGACAATGAAAAGACTTTTCTGCTCCAACTTCTCCCAGCATGCTGAGCTAATGATTAGTTGGTGTTTTTCTCCAAACACTCTCTCACTCTTCTCTCAACGTGTTCACAATAAACTGTGAACAGACACCGAGGAGAGCAGCAGAAGACCTCATTCAGGAGCTAAACTCAACATGAACTGAACTCACAGTAAAGTTAGCTCGGTGCTTACCTTTAGATGAGCCCACAAACCGAGAGAAACTCCGCGATGAAGCTGCAACTCTTTCCAAACACAGGAAACAGATCAGGGAGCAGAGACCCACGTGGTTCACGCTGATCTCAGCTACGATCCAGGAGACAAGGGTGGGCAGATCGATGCAGATATCGATCAGGACGTTGGTAGTGGTTTATGATCGATACTTTAATTCGTTTCTCTCCTCTAAGTTCACTACTTTACTCCCGTTTCATGACAAAGCAGCTCTCTCTGCTCGGCTCCTCTCCTGCTAACAAATCTTGCTCCGCCCCCTTCTTCTTCTTCTTCTTCTGCCGTATAGGGTTTACTGGCGGTTGGCAAACAGCAAAATGGTGCATTACCGCCACTAACTGGTGTGGAGTGTGGACAGAAAAGACAAAAAAAAATAAATAATAATAAATCAAATCCTCTCGAACAAATGGGTCTGCCTTAAAAACCAAAATACAGCCTGATAACTTTCACTTAAAGAGGTCGTGCGAAACAGATCAATCAAGTCCAACTTCACTTCCATACCGTCCAGCTTTTTGATCAGTTGTCTCCTTTCAATATCAAACCTCTGACAATTCAAGAAACATGTTCTATTGTTTCCTGTTCCCTACTGCAGTCACTCCCCTGTACAGTGTTTACCTATTAAAAACAAGGTGCTATTTGAACCAGTGTGTCCGAATCTCAGTCGAGATATAATCGTATCCTCTATCATGTTTCGGCCTGTACTTCTCATTTTCCCCACTTTCCTTTAGATTTTATAAAACCATCGCCCTTTCCTCTCTTCCTCCCATTGCTTTTGCCACCTTTCCTTCATTTTGTATCGTACTGTACTCTTGAGCTCCGTCCTACTCACACTAATAACCATATCTACCATCGGTCTCCTTGTTGCGACTTTTGCTGTCCTATCTGCCATTTCATTTCCTTTACCTCCACGATGCGCTGGTACCCATAAGAATGTGACCATAAGCCCCATCATAACAAGTCTGAACAATGTTTGGCCTGGGGAGGCACAGAGAGAGAGAACTTAAAATACACCTGTTATTAAATGGTGAAGTTTATATGCTACTAACAAATGAACTCTCTGGGTTGTAGGACAACAACTTAAAAAAGAAAGAAAAGAAAGAGACTGGTATGACCAACCAGTGATGAAACAATAAATTTAGTGGTTAAGAGAGTCAAATTGTGAGAGGTTTTCTGCTGATTGAACAACACAAGTAATTAATGAAGGAAGGAAAATTCTCTTTTGTGAGTTTAAACATGATCTTAAGAATTTAAACATGTATCTGTGTTGTCCTGTCAACTTGGTGGGCTAGGAGTTGATTATATTGTGAGAAAAAAAAGGGGGGGAAGGGAAGGCTGACACAGGACCTGGCTTGGTGTTTCTTCCCTCACAACCAACACAACATCATTTTCCTGTTCGTCTGTTTTTGTTTTGTTTTTTGTTTTTTCTCTGTATGCTTCAGGCAGTGGTTTACCCAAAACACAAAAACAGGAAAGTGATGAACACACACACACACACACACACACACACACACACACACACACACACACACACACACACACACACACACACACACACACACTGATCCAGAATGAAGTGATACACACACATGAACACATGCGCAGTCGTTGATTGAGTGAGAAATGACACACACACCTAAACCGAAACGCTGATTCACTGAGAAGTGACACACACAAATACACGTGCACATGCTCGTGCAATGAAGAGTGATGCACACACACACACACGCTGATGCAATGAAGAATGCTTTGCTAACAAATGCTTATGCTGATATGTGAAATGCTGCACACAAACATCCAAATACAGAATCTGTTACAAGAAGCCATTGATTACTTAGAATGTGTTTTATGTCACCCAGGGGGCATTTAGGTAGATTTAAGGAACAAGGTCTAAAATTGTCTGGTTATGAAAAGAATGTCTGTGCGTGATGTCTCTTTATGGCTCAAGGCCTCGACTGAAATGTTTACTGTGCTTGACACAGCCCTGATGAGGAGCAGTGGTACAGAGTGAAAATGATGAAGTTTGAATGTAAGTTTTATTTCGGAGCGCCACATTTTCTGTGATTGAGACTTAATTCAAGAAGGAACAAAAGGTGCTACAGTACCTGATGTTCTCATTCCCACACAATGTTGTCCCGGGAGGAAGCAAAACCTTCCTGTGAATGTCTCACTGATTTTTGGGTTTTGCTGAGTAGTAGGTTGATTTTATCAGTGAGGTTTGGGTTGTTTTCTTTCTCTACGAGAGAGAGAGAGATGGTTTTATGTTTGGACATGTCTGCAACGGGCCCTAGTATATGTTATTATATTAGTATTTTATTGGTTACGTTTGTTTTTGCTTTTGTTACAGTGCACTGAGAGGTGTGATCCACAAGAGGTGATATTTTGATATTTTGTGAGTTCATGATTTAATAATTAGCTCTTTAAACCAGGCCTGAAAGATTGAAATTTAAAGCGCTATGAAATGTTCTTACTGAAAACAGTCGCAAAGTGTGCTTCTCCATGATTATAATGGGCTTGGGAGAAATTCACTTATAGGGGACACTGATCACATGAGTCCCGAGCCGACCTTAGGAGTAGTAAATGTTGAGCAACAATTCATCCAGCCTGCAACAGATGGTGGATGCTTTGTGTTGTTTTGTTACTGCAGGAGCAGGAGGATAAGAGACTGGAGGGGGAGAATGTAGTTTCCCATGAGAGTGTGGAACTGCAGATGTTAGATTTGTATTGTTGATTGTCATTTATGCTTAGAAATATCTACTCATATATGCTTAGAGTTGCATAATCAATGTCATGTTGGTAGAGGTTTGATCCATAACACTAGAATTACTGAGCCTTTTTTTCCCTGGTGCAAGTCCCTACTACTAGATTTACTAGCCCTGCGCAAATTCCCCCGACCCTAACACCTCTTGGCACCCCGCTGAGATTTTCACAGGTCTTCAGCTCCATTGTTCTCCTGCTTTTGTTGTGCAAACACACCATCCCCCAACCCCCAACCATGAGAGATTCAGGTCTTTCCTTCCCTGCAAGGCTACTTTCTTGTCACTACATTGCATGCCTGTCCATAAACACATATACACAGAGTTGTACATATATTTATATAGCCACACCTTACATAATATGCAAAAAGTCTAGTTATACACACATATATATATATATATATATATACAGTGGGGCAAAAAAGTATTTAGTCAGCCACCGATTGTGCAAGTTCCCCCACTTAAAATGATGACAGAGGTCAGTAATTTGCACCAGAGGTACACTTCAACTGTGAGAGACAGAATGTGAAAAAAAAAATCCATGAATCCACATGGTAGGATTTGTAAAGAATTTATTCGTAAATCAGGGTGGAAAATAAGTATTTGGTCACCTCAAACAAGGAAAATCTCTGGCTCTCACAGACCTGTAACGTCTTCTGTAAGAAGCTTTTCTGTCCCCCACTCGTTACCTGTATGAATGGCACCTGTTTGAACTCATCATCTGTATAAAAGACACCTGTCCACAGCCTCAAACAGTCAGACTCCAAACTCCGCCATGGCCAAGACCAAAGAGCTTTCGAAGGACACCAGGAAAAGTATTGTAGACCTGCACCAGACTGGGAAGAGTGAATCTACAATAGGCAAGCAGCTTGGTGTGAAAAAATCAACTGTGGGAGCAATCATCAGAAAATGGAAGACATACAAGACCACTGATAAACTCCCACGATCTGGGGCTCCACGCAAGATCTCATCCCGTGGGGTCAAAATGATCATGAGAACGGTGAGCAAAGATCCCAGAACCACACGGGGGGACCTGGTGAATGACCTGCAGAGAGCTGGGACCAAAGTAACAAAGGTCACCATCAGTAACACACTACAACAGCAGGGAATCAAATCCCGCAGTGCCAGACGTGTTCCGCTGCTGAAGCCAGTGCATGTCCAGGCCCGTCTGAAGTTTGCCAGAGAGCACATGGATGATACAGCAGAGGATTGGGAGAATGTCATGTGGTCAGATGAAACCAAAGTAGAACTTTTTGGTATAAACTCAACTCGTCGTGTTTGGAGGAAGAAGAATACTGAGTTGCATCCCAAGAACACCATACCTACTGTGAAGCATGGGGGTGGAAACATCATGCTATGGGGCTGTTTTTCTGCCAAGGGGACAGGACGACTGATCCGTGTTAAGGACAGAATGAATGGGGCCATGTATCGTGAGATTTTGAGCCAAAACCACCTTCCATCAGTGAGAACTTTGAAGATGAAACGAGGCTGGGTCTTCCAACATGACAATGATCCAAAACACACCGCCCGGGCAACAAAGGAGTGGCTCCGTAAGAAGCATTTGAAAGTCCTGGAGTGGCCTAGCCAGTCTCCAGACCTCAACCCCATAGAAAATCTGTGGCGGGAGTTGAAAGTCCGTGTTGCTCGGCGACAGCCCCAAAACATCACTGCTCTCGAGAAGATCTGCATGGAGGAATGGGCCAAAATACCAGCTACTGTGTGTGCAAACCTGGTAAAGACCTATAGTAAACGTTTGACCTCTGTTATTGCCAACAAAGGTTATGTTACAAAGTATTGAGTTGTATTTTTGTTATTGACCAAATACTTATTTTCCACCCTGATTTACGAATAAATTCTTTACAAATCCTACCATGTGGATTCATGGATTTTTTTTTCACATTCTGTCTCTCACAGTTGATTTGTAGCTCTGGTGCAAATTACTGACCTCTGTCATCATTTTAGGTGGGGGAACTTGCACAATCAGTGGCTGACTAAATACTTTTTTGCCCCACTGTATACAGGGAGTGCAGAATTATTAGGCAAATGAGTATTTTGTCCACATCATCCTCTTCATGCATGCTGTCTTACTCCAAGCTGTATAGAGATTGAAAATGTGACGTCAGTCTGCTGTTGTAGTTAATACGTCATTTTTCATAACATAATTGGTGATATAGGTTACAAGCAAGTCTGGCGCTGAACAGAAATTGTCGCTCCTTTGTTTATTGTGCATAAATAGTAAATTGTCCTGACACAATATTGTGTTTCGCTTCTGTTATTACCATGGTACATTGACAAAAACATACTTTTATTCACAGGATAAAACAGTTGTTTTGTATCACTAATTGCCCAGTACGATTACAGCATACAATATTATTGTCACTGCTACATTTCTGTAACGCGTACCAGAAATTATTTCCACCACTAATTAATTACCATTGAGCTCAAAGGTCCTATTAATAAACTGTTAACAAATGTGTATTTATGAAGACGATTTGTGAGACTGGTAAACTTATGATACGTACGATGGGCTTTACTTTCTACACGGTGCATTTCAAGGTCCTGTACCCATCCGTCGGTAAACTGTACCTGGGCTTGTTGCAGTGACCTGAAGTTACTAAACTTCATGAGTGTATGCACTCACTACAAGAACCGTATAATTATAAATATGAGCATGGTGAAAGTTGGGCAGCACGCTAACGTATTTTGTCCCTCTGTGTGCTCGTAAGGATCTAACCCTTTCACTGGTTTGATTTTTTTCCTCGTATCTTTTCTTTGACTTTTCATCAAGTCTGTCTTTGTACGGACCGGCATTGTTCTCCTTCGTTTTGTACATACCTTTTTGGGGGGCAAAGAAAAGTCCAAAAAGGCCCAGATGGTCAAGTTCAGGAGGCCGACCATGCGAATGGCAGCGGGGCAGGTCCGGATGCCGGCCACGCATTAGGCAGTGGCGTGGAAACAGTTCTGGGGGCCGACCGTGCGGACGGCAACAGCGGCGTGGAAACAGTTCTGGGGGCCGACCGTGTGGACGGCAACAGCGGCGTGGAAACAAGTCCGGAGGCCGGCCACGCGGAAGGCAGTGGCGGCGTTCAGGAGGGCGTCCACGGTGGCGGAGATGCCCAACAAGCGGCCTGGCAGATGACCGACGATGTGGAGGTGGTAGTAGGGGACCTGAAGGCTGCGTGGCCCCTGCAGCCCCAGGCGAAGCGGAGGCTGGACCAGACGAGGCGGAAGCTGAGGCTGGACCAGACGAAGCTGATGAGGATGAAGACACGGAGGCTGGACCAGACGAGGCTGAAGCAGAAGCTAAAGTTGGACCAGGCAAGGCAGCAGCTGATGAAGATGCGGAAGCTGGACCAGGCGAGGCAGCAGCTGATGAAGATGCGGAAGATGGACCAGGCGAGGCAGCAGCTGATGAAGATGCGGAAGCCGGACCAGGCGAGGCAGCAGCTGATGAGGATGCTGAAGCTGGACCAGGCAAAGCAGCTGAAGCTGAAGAGGAGGCCACTGCAGGTGATGCGGGAGCTGGACCAGACGAGGATGAAGACACGGAGGCTGGACCAGGCGAGGATGAAGACACGGAGGCTGGACCAGGCGAAGCGGATGAAGCCGAAGCAGGCGCTGGACCAGGCGACGCTGAGGATGCTGAATCCGGACCAGGCGACGGCGTGGAGGATGCAGCAGAGGCCGGGCCAGGCGACGGCGTGGAGGATGCAGACGGAGGCGCTGCAGCAGGTGGCGGCATGGATGAAACTGCTGCTGCAAGCGTGGATGAGGCTGCTGGTGGAGCAGCTGGTGGCTGGATGGGCTCCTCGGGCCCCCCAGCTGACGAGGAAGGAGGCTGGATGGGCTCCTCGGGCCCCCCAGCTGATGATGCAAAAGGCTGGACGGGATCCTCGGGCCCTCCAGTGAGAACAGTCTCAGGACCAGCAGGCACACGGGCCTCTGGCAGGCACAGAACAGGACCAGCAGGCACACGGGCCTCTGGCAGGCACAGAACAGGACCAGCAGGCGCACGGGCCTCTGGCAGGCACAGGACAGGACCAGCAGGCGCACGGGCCTCTGGCAGGCACAGGACAGGACCAGCAGGCACACGGGCCTCTGGCAGGCACAGGACAGGACCAGCAGGCACGGTGGCCTCTGGCAGGGACAGGACAGGACCAGCAGGCACGGTGGCCTCTGGCAGGGACAGGACAGGACCAGCAGGCGCGGTGGCCTCTGGCAAACACATAGCAGGCTGCAGCTGCATAGAGCATCGACGCTGCTCAGGCAGCGACAGCCGGGTGCGGCCCTCAGCTGGCTTCTTAACCTCCAGGGGTCCGGAGTCTGCTGGGGGCTGAAGCCCAGCCTCTGGGGAGGCCCTGGAGTGCACCTCGGTTTCAGAACTGGCCAGCCTTTGAGGAGTGTTGACATTATTATTAGATGTGTCCCTCTGCTTGGAATGGACGGGCGAGGAATGGTGTTTTTCGGGTTGAATTGACTCGTATTGTTTTACAGGTGGAGCAATTGATACAGGATGCCGGGCTAGCGGCTGCTGAACAGGAGGCTGGACTAAGGGTGACTGACATAATGGTTGTGATGACAATGGTGGTGGAGGTGGCGACTGAGCTTCTGGCCGGGCGGCTAACTGAGCTTCTGGCCGGGCGGCTAACTGAGCTTCTGGCCGGGCGGCTAACTGAGATTCTGGTAGATAGTCTTTCTTATTTCCAGATTTCGGTTTGAAAGTCCGGGTTGGCATAACACAGGACTCGGAAGAGGCAGAATGAAAGCAGTCCTCTAGATCCTCAGAGCGAGTGTTAACGGACCTTGGAGTATCAGACAAAGAATTAACCGTTTCCGAATTACTCTTTTCAAATTTGAATAACCCTGAGTTGACTGGTACTGAATTACTAGATTCAGGAATACCTGACAGAGTGTTCATGAATGCACGCTCAGATGGAGCAGAAAAAACACTGCGCTCCTGACTCACGGAATCCGCCGGTAACTGACGGCCATGCGGACGTCGCTTCAGCCTGGGAGAGGGGGCGAGAGCGGCCGGGGAAGCGGACGGTGATATGAGGCAGCTCTGAAGTGGCTGCTCCTGCTGTGAGGTGGATGGGCTGGGTGGAATGAGGATGATTCCCAGTGCTTTGTAAAAAGCCTGGGCTGGTGTGAGCTGGCCACTGGGGGGCTGCATGTACATGAAACCGTCACTCTCACTGACCCCGAGAGCTGGTTTGGCAAGCGAAGGATGACGGCGGCGTGACCGCCGTTTAGCCCGGAAGGAGGGGGAAGCCGACTGATCGGGCGGCATTGTGTCCAGGTGAGAGTCCTCTGGTGGACTGGGGAGAGAATCCTCCGGTAAGCCAGGCAGGTCAGCTGTCGCAGTTGGAGGGTGAAGATGAAGCGTGTTGAGGATGAAGTCCTGTAGGAGTGGGTGAAGTGAATCCAGCAGCCAGGGGTGATTGGAAACTAGCTGCTGTATTCGGGCCTCCAGAGCATGACGAAATTCCTCCCCCTCATGCTCTAGCCACAGATTAGTCCATCTGGAAACTGAATCGGTTAATTCCTCCCGAAGCCCCTTGGAAGGTGCGAATGCCGCTGGGTCCATATTTGGCCGGTTCGTACTGTCACGGCTGCCGAGGCGAGCCGTGTGGAGTTAGAAGAAGGACCCAAGATGCAGGCAGTGGATGAGATGCCGGTGAGTTTATTTACACAGTGGTGAGAAGGCAAAACAGGCAAGAGGGAAGACAAAACTAAAGACCTGAACTGGGAAAGCTAAATGACAAACCTGAGATGAAACAAAAAGGGAAGAGAGGCAGAGAGACGAGCAGGACACCGAGGAACACAGACTGACGCGGAGTTACACAGACGAACCGGCAACAGGCAGGAGAACACACAGGGCTTAAATACACACACCAGTAATCATGGGATGAGAGACAGGAGGGCAACACAGCTGGGAGGAATCTGGGCTGATGGGACAGGGGAAACGTAAACTGATCACACTCACATACGACACGGACCTTCACAATAAAACAGGAAACTCAGACACATGGAACCAGACAAGACATTGAACTAAACAGACAGATTCACAAACAGATGGGGTGACACCATAGACAGACAGACTCAGAGGCAGACTGAATAGAACACAGAACTTAAACAATCATCATCTAGAAAATGATAACAAACTAAAAGCGCTGGGTCACCGACCCAGGACCATGACACTTGGATTGTTTTGCCACAAGTTCCCAGCATGCAATGCGCAAAAGTCACGTGGTCTGTCAATCTCTATAGGCTCAAAAGCCTACTACCAAGTAAGCATATTAGGTGATGTGCATCTCTGTAATGAGAAGGGGTGTGGTCTAATGACATCAACACCCTATATCAGGTGTGCATAATTATTAGGCAACTTCCTTTCTTTTGGCAAAATGGGTCAAAAGAAGGACTTGACAGGCTCAGAAAAGTCAAAAATAGTGAGATATCTTGCAGAGGGATGCAGCAGTCTCAAAATTGCAAAGCTTCTGAAGCGTGATCATCGAACAATCAAGCGTTTTATTCAAAATAGTCAACAGGGTCGCAAGAAGCGTGTGGAAAAACCAAGGCGCCAAATAACTGCCCATGAACTGAGAAAAGTCAAGCGTGCAACTGCCAAGATGCCACTTGCCACAAGTTTGGCCATATTTCAGAGCTGCAACATCACTGGAGTGCCCAAAAGCACAAGGTGTGCAATACTCAGAGACATGGCCAAGGCAAGAAAGGCTGAAAGACGACCACCACTGAACAAGACACACAAGCTGAAACGTCAAGACTGGGCCAAGAAATATCTCAAGACTGGTTTTTCTAAGGTTTTATGGACTGATGAAATGAGAGTGAATCTTGATGGGCCAGATGGATGGGCCTGTGGCTGGATTGGTAAAGGGCAGAGAGCTCCAGTCCGACTCAGACGCCAGCAAGGTGGAGGTGGAGTACTGGTTTGGGCTGGTATCAAAACACTGACAGAATCCATGGATGGCAGGCTTTTGAGTGTCCTTGCAAAGAAAGGTAGCTATATTGGTCGCTGATTTGTTTTTGTTGTGTTTTTGAATGTCAGAAATGTATATTTGTGAATGTGGAGATGTTATATTGGTTTCACTGGTAAAAATAAATAATTGAAATGGGTATATATTTGTTTTTTGTTAAGTTGCCTAATAATTATGCACAGTAATAGTCACCTGCACACACAGATATCCCCCTAAAATAGCTAAAACTAAAAACAAACTAAAAACTACTTCCAAAAACATTCAGCTTTGATATTAATGAGTTTTTTGGGTTCAATAACATTATTCCTCAAAAATACAACTTGCCTAATAATTCTGCACTCCCTGTGTGTGTATATATATATATATATATATAAAAACACCCAGCACGCCCCTGCGGGCGGTTTATCCTTCAAGCTCGGGTCCTCTACCAGAGGCCTGGGAGCTTGAGGGTCCTGCGCAGTATCTTAGCTGTTCCCAGGACTGCGCTCTTCTGGACAGAGATCTCCGATGTTGTTTCCGGGATCTGCTGGAGCCACTCGCCTAGCTTGGGAGTCACCGCACCTAGTGCTCCGATTACCACGGGGACCACCGTTACCTTCACCCTCCACATCCTCTCCAGCTCTTCTCTAAGCCCTTGGTATTTCTCCAGCTTCTCGTGTTCCTTCTTCCTGATATTGCTGTCATTCGGAACCGCTACATCGATCACTACGGCCGTCTTCTTCTGTTTGTCTACCACCACTATGTCCGGTTGGTTAGCCACCACCATTTTGTCCATCTGTATCTGGAAGTCCCACAGGATCTTAGCTCGGTCATTCTCCACCACCCTTGGGGCCATCTCCCATTTTGACCTCGGGACTTCCAGATTATACTCGGCACAGATGTTCCTGTACACTATGCCGGCCACTTGGTTATGGCGTTCCATGTATGCCTTGCCTGCTAGCATCTTGCACCCTGCTGTTATGTGCTGGATTGTCTCTGGGGCATCTTTACACAGCCTGCACCTGGGGTCTTGCCTGGTGTGATAGACCCCAGCCTATATATATATATTTTAACACCCAGCACGCCCCTGCGGGCGGTTTATCCTTCAAGCTCGGGTCCTCTACCAGAGGCCTGGGAGCTTGAGGGTCCTGCGCAGTATCTTAGCTGTTCCCAGGACTGCGCTCTTCTGGACAGAGATCTCCGATGTTATTCCCGGGATCTGCTGGAGCCACTCGCCTAGCTTGGGAGTCACCGCACCTAGTGCTCCGATTACCACGGGGACCACTGTTACCTTCACCCTCCACATCCTCTCCAGCTCTTCTCTGAGCCCTTGGTATTTCTCCAGCTTCTCGTGTTCCTTCTTCCTGATATTGCTGTCATTCGGAACCGCTACATCGATCACTACGGCCGTCTTCTAATGTTTGTCTACCACCACTATGTCCGGTTGGTTAGCCACCACCATTTTGTCCGTCTGTATCTGGAAGTCCCACAGGATCTTAGCTCGGTCATTCTCCACCACCCTTGAGGGCATCTCCCATTTTGACCTCGGGACTTCCAGGTTATACTCGGCACAGATGTTCCTGTACACTATGCCGGCCACTTGGTTATGGCGTTCCATGTATGCCCTGCCTGCTAGCATCTTGCACCCTGCTGTTATGTGCTGGATTGTCTCTGGGGCATCTTTACACAGCCTGCACCTGGGGTCTTGCCTGGTGTGATAGACCCCAGCCTCTATGGATCTTGTGCTCAGAGCTTGTTCTTGTGCTGCCATGATTAGTGCCTCTGTGCTGTCTTTCAGTCCAGCTTTGTCCAGCCACTGGTAGGATTTCTGGATATCAGCCACCTCCTCTATCTGCCGGTGGTACATACCGTGCAGGGGCCTGTCCTTCCATGATGGTTCCTCGTCTCCCTCTTCTTTCTTGGGTTTCTGCTGCCTGAGGTATTCACTGAGCACTCGGTCAGTTGGGGCCATCTTCCCAATGTATTCTTGGATGTTCCTTGTCTCATCCTGGACTGTGGTGCTGACACTCACCAGTCCCCGGCCCCCTTCCTTCCGTTTAGCGTACAGCCTCAGGGTGCTGGACTTGGGGTGAAACCCTCCATGCATGGTAAGGAGCTTTCTTGTCTTTATGTCAGTGGCTTCTATCTCCTCCTTTGGCCAGCCTATTACCCCAGCAGGGTACCTGATCACGGGCAGGGCGTACGTGTTGATGGCCCGGATCTTGTTCTTACCATTCAGCTGACTCCTCAGGACTTGCCTGACCCTCTGCAGGTACTTCGTGGTTGCAGCTTTTCTAGCGGCCTCTTCATGGTTCCCATTTGCCTGCGGGATCCCCAAGTACTTGTAACTGTCCTCTATGTCTGCAATGTTGCCTTCTGGTAGTTCAATCCCCTCAGTTCTGACTACCTTCCCTCTCTTTGTTACCATCCGACTACACTTCTCCAGTCCGAACGACATTCCAATGTCATTGCTGTATAGCCTGGTAGTGTGGATCAGTGAATCGATGTCTCGTTCACTCTTGGCATACAGCTTGATGTCATCCATGTACAGGAGGTGGCTGACAACTGCTCCGTTCCGTAGTCGGTATCCGTAGCCAGTCTTGTTAATGATCTCACTGAGGGGGTTCAGGCCTATGCAGAACAGCAGTGGGGACAGAGCATCTCCTTGGTAGATCCCGCACTTGATGGTGACTTGTGCTATGGGCTTGGAGTTGGCCTCTAGTGTTGTACGCCACATCCCCATTGAGTTCCTGATGAAGGCTCTTAGGGTCCCATTGATCTTGTACAATTCTAGGCATTCCAGTATCCAGCTGTGGGGCATTGAGTCATAGGCCTTCTTGTAATCGATCCAGGCAGTGCACAGGTTGGTCAGTCTGGTCTTGCAGTCTCGGCTGATTGTTCTGTCTACCAGTAGCTGGTGTTTTGCGCCTCTGGTATTCTTGCCAATTCCTTTCTGTGTCCCGCTCATGTATTGACCCATGTGCCTGTTCATCTTAGCCGATATGATGCCTGACAGGAGCTTCCATGTAGTACTGAGGCAGGTTATTGGTCGGTAGTTGGAGGGGACCGGTCCCTTCTTGGGGTCCTTGGGGATCAGGACCGTCCAGCCTTCAGTTAGCCATTCCGGGTGTCTCTCGTTAACTAGCAGCTGGTTCATTTGTGCTGCCAGACGCTCGTGGAGTGCAGTCAGCTTCTTCAGCCAGTAGGCGTGAACCATGTCGGGCCCTGGTGCTGTCCAACTCTTCATACTGGAGACCCTTTCTTGGATATCTGCCACTGTGATGGTTACTGGACCCTGTTCAGGGAGGTCGCTGTGGTCTGCCCTCAGATCCTCTAGCCACTGAGCATTGCCGTTATGGGTTGCGTCCTTCTCCCATATGCTCTTCCAGTATTGCTCCGTCTCCAGCCTTGGTGGTGCTGTTCTCTTATTGTTCCCTTGCCACTGAGAGTACACCTTTGCTGGTTCTGTGGAGAACAGCTGGTTTATTCTCCTGCCTTCTATCTCTCTGGTGTACCTCCTCAAGCGGCTGGCCAAGGCTGTGAGTCTTTGCTTGGCAGTTTCCAAGGCCTCAGGTATGGACAGCTTGCTGTATTTCTTAGGCACCTTATTTGTCGCACCTTTCTGCAACTCCGTTAGTTGGCTAACCTCCCTCCGTGCTACTTTGATCTTGTCCTCTAACCTCCTTCTCCATGGAGGGTACTGCCCCTTGTCGCTGTTCAACTTGTAGCCAAGCATCTCACTGATCACTGCTGCCGTATTGTAGATCAGCTTGTTAGTGTCGGTAATCGTGGTTGTAGGTATTGCCCGTAGTGCTGCATTAACATCATCTAGCAGACCTTCTGAGGGTACTTCACGTAATCTTGGTAACCGGCTACGGGGGATCCAGGTTTCAAGCTTGGCCATGATCCTATTTTTCAGGTCAGTTCCTCTCGCACTCAACGATCCTTCTCCTATCGCACTTGGGGCTATGTACCCAATCTCGGGTGGGGGTGATGATATCTCCCCCCTGACCTGGCGTCCTGACTCCTCCTTGCCGTAGCATTTATGTTGTACCTCGTCAATCTCTAGCTGTGAGAGCAGTCCCTTCTTTCGAATGTTGGAACACTGAGCTACTAGTTGTTTCGCCGTCATTGTGGATGTTGGGTATTGAAGAATCCATAGGTCCCTCATCCTATTCATGTAGCCCCAAGAATACAAGAATACATTGGGAAGATGGCCCCAACTGACCGAGTGCTCAGTGAATACCTCAGGCAGCAGAAACCCAAGAAAGAGGAGGGAGACGAGGAACCATCATGGAAGGACAGGCCCCTGCATGGTATGTACCACCGGCAGATAGAGGAGGTGGCTGATATCCAGAAGTCCTACCAGTGGCTGGACAAAGCTGGACTGAAAGACAGCACAGAGGCGCTAATCATGGCAGCACAAGAACAAGCTCTGAGTACAAGATCCATAGAGGCTGGGGTCTATCGCACCAGACAAGACCCCAGGTGCAGGCTGTGTAAAGATGCCCCAGAGACAATCCAGCACATAACAGCAGGGTGCAAGATGCTAGCAGGCAGGGCATACATGGAACGCCATAACCAAGTGGCCGGCATAGTGTACAGGAACATCTGTGCCGAGTATAACCTGGAAGTCCCGAGGTCAAAATGGGAGATGGCCCCAAGGGTGGTGGAGAATGACCGAGCTAAGATCCTGTGGGACTTCCAGATACAGATGGACAAAATGGTGGTGGCTAACCAACCGGACATAGTGGTGGTAGACAAACATTAGAAGACGGCCGTAGTGATCGATGTAGCGGTTCCGAATGACAGCAATATCAGGAAGAAGGAACACGAGAAGCTGGAGAAATACCAAGGGCTTAGAGAAGAGCTGGAGAGGATGTGGAGGGTGAAGGTAACGGTGGTCCCCGTGGTAATCGGAGCACTAGGTGCGGTGACTCCCAAGCTAGGCGAGTGGCTCCAGCAGATCCCGGAAACAACATCGGAGATCTCTGTCCAGAAGAGCGCAGTCCTGGGAACAGCTAAGATACTGCGCAGGACCCTCAAGCTCCCAGGCCTCTGGTAGAGGACCCGAGCTTGAAGGATAAACCGCCCGCAGGGGCGTGCTGGGTGTTTCTTTTTTTTTTTTTTTATATGAGTTTATAGATAATTACACAGAATTTATGAGAGTAACTAAAATAACCTTATTTTGTACTTATTATCTAAGTCTGGGATATTGTGTTCAGACTCCTTTAGCCCAGGAAAATTGCACCCTGACTTTAACTGGTTATGATATGTAAGCATGTTTGGAAATCCCTCTGCAGCTTTGCATGTCAGTCTCAAAAATTCAGTTCAATCAAAGAGCTAAATTCACGCTTTTACCCCATTATTACATGGAGGGCCAACTCTTAATAGAGCGTTGCAATGTATAAAAATCCCTAAACAAACTTTATTTAATCATGATATTCTTAACATGCAAAGACAGTGAGCGTCTTCTCTCTGCTGAATCTCTGCATGTCTTATTTTCACCTTTGACCTTCACTGCGATGTCTGGGAGCCCACCCCCTTCTCTCTGCCCTCTCACACATCCAGTAGCAGGCCATGTTTGTGCCTTCATGAGCTGTACCATCCAGTGTTTTGCTTCATTTAGTCTTTCTTTTTATCAATTTTTTGTCAGTCTCATATTTACATTTTTCTTTATGTCCGGCAGATCTCTCAATCTTGCCAAATCCCATTACACACAATGTACATATGTTTGCAATTTGCCCTTTTTGCCCATTTTTAGACACTCGAGTTCATTTATCAACACTTTTAACTGCTGGAATATTCCCTGAAAATAAACTGAGCGTTGAAACCAAATATTTCCTTGGTTTTAAAGGAATATTAAAGGAATGAAAGGAATATTTGCAACGCCATCAAATTCAAATTCAAATTTTATTTGTCACGTACACAGTCATACACAGTACGATATGTAGTGAAATGCTTGGACAACTGCTCGTGACCTAAAGAGAACAAAAAAGGAAAAGGCTATGAATAAGATAGGAAATAAATATGAAAAATTAAAAAGGGTAAATTTAACTAGGAAGGAATAAAATATAAATTAAGGTTAAAAATGAAATAACTGTACAACACAAATTAGAATGAAGGGTAAATTTAACTGGGAAGAATAAGATAAAGATAAATATATAAATTAAAGTTGAAAATAAAATAACTGTACAACAAAAGACACAATACACAATATAGAACTATATAAGAATGTATGAAGAAATCTAAATCTAAATAAATATATACACAATAACAGCAGCTGTACAAGTATTAACCGGAAATGAAGAATATAGTGACCAGTGTTGTGCAAAACCAAAGTCCAGAAAGTCCAGTGTGTGTGTAAGAACCATATGTGTGGGTCAGTACTGTGTGGTGGTGTGATTGAGAGACCGTATCGCCTGCGGGAAGAAGCTCCTCCTCAGTCTCTCTGTGTTGGTCTTCAGGGAGCGGAATCGCTTTCCTGACCTCAACAGAGAGAACAGTCTGTTGTTGGGATGGCTGAGGTCCTTCACGATCTTCCTGGCCTTGGTCCAGCACCGCCTGCTGTAGATTGAGTGCAGGTCAGGGAGCTCGGAGCGGATGGTGCGCTCAGCTGACCGCACAACCCTCTGTAGAGCTCGTCTGTCCTGCATGGTGCTGTTCCCGAACCAGGTTAAGATGTTTCCCGCCAGGATGCTCTCTATGGTGCACGAGTAAAAGTTCCTGAGCACCTTGGAGGGCAGTTGGAAGTCTCTCAAGCGTCTGAGGTGGTAGAGACGCTGTCGGGCCTTTTTCACCACGGTGTTGATGTGACAGGACCATGACAGGTCCTGCGTGATGTGAACTCCGAGGTATTTGAAGCTGTCCACTCTCTCCACTGGGCACTCGTTGATGACGGGGGTCTGGTAGTTCCTCTCCTGCTTAGTGCTGAAGTCCACTATCAGCTCCTTTGTCTTACTGACGTTTAGAAGGAGGTTGTTCCTCTGGCACCAGTTCTCCAGATTCCTAATCTCCTTCAGGTAGGCCGTCTCATTGTTATCAGAGATCAGGCCCACCACGACGGTGTCGTCAGCAAACTTGATGATGGTGGTGGAGCTGGTAGTGGCCACACAGTCATATGTGTACAAAGAGTACAGCAGGGGGCTCAGAACACACCCCTGGGGGGCTCCAGTGCTGAGATCAAAACAGCACAATCTTCACACCAGCATTGTCACCAAAAATATCACCTCTTTTATACTACTTGTTTAAATTGTATCCTACCTACACCCGTTTTCACATCTTGTCTTGTGTGATTAGGTAGAGGATCATTAGGAAGTCCCTCTCGGGGGGACGCTCCCACAGAGCTTAAATCTGGAACTCTCCACCATTTGACCTTAGACCTGAAGAAGATTCTAGGATGAGAGGTGAAACGTCTTCAAGCAACTTAAAGAAATCCAAATGCTTTTCTTTCCAAGCTCCTTAGACTACGACGACCTGGATGACTGAGAACCTTTACAGACATAAGAGAAAACAAAAAGCTAATTTATTCATCTGAATGCAGGAAGGAAGAAAGACAATGGGGAGGTTGAAGGTTCTATTTAGCATCTTTATCACGGACAGTGTTACAGCCTTTTTGCTGACAGAGACATCACTCATGGCCATCACACTAAACCAGAGTAGAAACAATTAAACAGCATTTAAGAAAACCCCAGAGCACTGGGCCATGACTGGTCTCACTGTGTTAGAGCTGATGAACAACATCAGTAATCTGCAAACTTTAACCTCTAACAGTGTTTTGCTGCTTTACCCCAATTTTTCTAAAGATGTGTTGTCTTTTGCAGGCCACCACTGTAAATATGAATGTGGTCTTTGGCTGATCAAATAAAGCTCCACCTTGTGGAATAAATTAGTATTACATAGCCCCAGTTCAGCTTTAAACTAAATTTCAAAAAGTAAAATACAAATTAAGACTTCAAAACAATGAAAATACAAAACTATAAAAACACTGAATAACTTCATCCACGTGTGACATCAGCTGACACTCTTTACAGGAGTCCATCTGAACTCTGTGCAGCCTGATCTCAAGGTTTTTAAGTCTGACCCTGAAACCAGAAGAGGATCTTTCTGCCTCTGCAGATTCATTTTGATTTACTGATTTCAGTCCTGCATGATCACGCTGATGTTTGCACAGAGCAGATAATGAAGTGAATGTTTTTGCACATTGGCAACAGTGAAAACGTTTATTTACAGTGTGGGATCGTTTGTGTTTGGAGTATGAACTGAGATTCCTGAAGCTCTGGTCACACTGGTCACAGGTAAATTATCTTACATGTGTGTACGTTCATGAAGGTTAAGATGCCTCGATCGTGAGAAGCTTCCGTCACAGTGTTTACACTTGTATGGTCTCTCTCCGGTGTGGACTTGTTTATGACTTTTAAGGTGACCTGCAAAGGTGAAGGATGACCCACACTGGTCACAGATGTGCTTTTTAACCCCACTGTGAATGAGTTCATGTATTTTTAAATTAGTTCGAGTGGGGAAGCCTCTCACGTTCTTTGCAATAGTTGGTTCTGTCTTCACTGTGTCTACGTTGATATATTTTTAGGGTCTGTTGCAGAGTCAAAGTCTTTCCCACCACCACAGCGACGACAGGGTTGAGAACTGGATCCATCTGTGTCACTCTGCTTCTAAACAAAGACACAAAGACAGTGTAAGTCAGGGAATTCCTTCAACATTTTAATTCTGAAAGTCGCCTGAAATAAAGAGCATCTCTGCCAATGTCCAATTACACTTTACTGTTTTCATTATAACACTCAGCTTAATGGGATACAATAAATGTCTTTGATGTAGAGGAACAGCAACAAGCACTGGTACCCTGTCTGCAGACAGACTCTCACCATACTTTGAGGACATTTAAATAAAACTCACAAACTATTAAAAGTAAGCTGATTCTGAGGGGGTCAGGTGGGATACACTGATTGGTTTTAGTTAGATGACCCTCCTGTTGTTCAGTTAGTAAATACAAGTAAAATGGATTGATTCTTATAAAGCACTTTTTTACTCTGCCTGAGCACTCAAAGTGCTTTATACAACACGGTAAAGCACTTTGCATGCTAGAGTAAAGTGACCTGGTACTGAGACTCAATAGGTCTTTGTTGTAGAGCAGGCGTAGGCAACCTTTCTGATGATGAGTGGCATCTAAAATTTCCTCAAAAGTCAATGTGTCATCGCAATAATTGCATTAACAATAAATTTAATAATGCTGCATATCAACAGTTGCACACTATACAGAACAACTTTATAGAACTATATTTGCTATATTTCAAAAAACACTTTTTATCCATAACATAACATTTAACCATAACAGCAAAGGAAATATACAACAGAAAATGCAGATGGTAAAACAATGATAAGAAAAAAGTAAACTGGGCATATATGACTTTTCTTAATTCAGGGATTTGCAGGTTAATGTGATCCCTGCCCCTGCTTTGTATTTGCCAGTTGTATTATCTGGGGATCACATTTTGTAACTCGCTGAAGTGTCCCGTTTTTCAACCCAATTCTCGTCTCTGACTTCGGACGGCTTTGCACCTTTTCTGCCAGGATTTTCTTTAACCACATCAAAACAATCCACAAATCGTTCCAGAACATTTCCACAGCTATGCCATCTGATAGCACAGTGGAGTGGGATGTCTATGCATGAGCTATCCATCTCCTCGAGCACAGACTGGAATTGGCGGTGTCAAAGCAGATCGCTTAACGATAAAGTTCACGATTTTTGCCACTGTGGCCATGGCGTCATGAAGATCTGAATTTGACATCTTGGCACAAAGGTTTTCTAACTCTTTTATTCAGTGTTGTTTAATGATGAGATGACCAACTTGTTCCTCAATTAAGGTAACAGCACCCCTGTGTTTTCCAGCAATGGCTGGTGCATCATTATTTGTCACAGCACAATGTAATGCCAATGCCTCGCTCATCAAAACACTCCTTAAAAACCTTGCCAATACCCTCACGTGGTGTGAATAAGGCACGGCGGGACCACAGATCATCATTTAGAGCGTGTTTTCACACGGCGGACGTGATTGCAGACCTGCACGGCGTCGCCGACTACGCCTCACCACACCCCACATCACGTTTTTTCAGGCATCGGGGTTAAGCAGAAGAGTTCCTCTTGTACTTCCACATCACAGGATCTTACCAGAACAGCCAAACGTGGAACCTCACTGATATCAACGCTTTTGTCCAAAGCTACACTAAACACCTGGGCTTCTTTCAAAGCAGCTGTTTGTTGGGCTCTGACATTGTTACCTATTTCCTGGATGTATCATTCCACAGTTCTGGCTGATGCAGGTATGTCTTGAATCCTTGCTTTAATTGCATCTTTGTTTGGAAGCCCATTAAATAACATCTCTGAGCTTGAGAGAAAAGCCTCCTTAATAAATTCTCCGTCTGTAAACAGCTCTCCATGTTTAGCAATGCACTGCCCAATACGAAAACTTACTTATGGTCCATGATGTTTAGCAGCTGTAAAAATGTGCAAGAGTACTTGCTTGCTTCTCATATCTTGACACAGCACGTGTAATTGATTCAACTTTCTCTGCCTCATACTTGAAGCTTCTTGATCTTTCATCTCAAACTGTTGTTTAACATTGGAGGTCTGGCAACCAACACTCTCAAGGCAAAGGGCACATATAGCATGATCTTTCTGTTGCACAAAACCCCAGTCTTCTGTCCAAATTGGCATAAAAGTCCAGGAATTACCTTTTTTTGCTCGCTTTAAGGCCATATTATACAGGACTGGCTAGCTAGCAGCATCCCTCTCCCCTGTAATTTTTAGCCAATTGGAAAATCTCCTCCTTGAATCGCTACCTTATCGTGGTGGAGGGGTTTGTGTGTCCCAGGGATCCCAGGGGATATGTTGTCTGGGGGCTTTTGCCCCCCCGGTAGGGTCTCCCATGGCAAATTGGTCCTGGGTGAGGGACCAGACAAAGAGCGATTCATAAGACCCTTATGAAAAGAACATCGAGGGAACAGTTTACCCTGCCCGGGATAGGGTTACCGGGGCCCCGCCCTGGAGCCAGGCCCGGGGAGGGTGCCCGAGGGCGAGTGTCTGGTGGCCGTGCCTTAGTCCATGGGGCCCGAAGAGGAGACATGGGCCTATCCTCCCGCAGGCCCACCACCCGCAGGAGGCGCAATAGGGGTCGGGTGCATTGTGTGCAAGTAAGCTATTAAGACTCGAATGTACACTCTGTTCGTGTTTTCCTCCAAAACAATAAGCTCTGTTGGAGCAGCCTTTCAACGCCTCTCTCTGTCTCTCGCAAGAAAAGTTGACCCACAAAAAAAAAGTAAAGCTATTTTTCGGCTATGAGCCCGACACGGAACCCATATTAGTCAAAGGTCCCTTTACTACGGTTCAGAGCCGCAGACCTTCAGTAACAGTAATAAATCACACAGCAATAGTACATTCACATAGTTGTAAAAAGCATGATAATATATTAAGCAATCCAAAGTATTCAGAATACTTTACTCTCATTGAGTAACGTAACGGAATACGTTACAGAATACATTTTGGGGCATGTATTCTGTAATCTGTAATGGAATACATTTTAAAAGTAACCTTCCCAACACGGTATATGGGGCACAACGATAGTGGGTCCATTCTTCATCAATGGAAACCTCAAGGCCACTGGATATTTGAAATTGCTACATGATGATGTGTTTCCCTCTTTATGCACTGAAGCTGGCACGTTCCCTGAGTTTTTCCAGCAAGATGGTGCACCACCACATTATGGGTGCCAGGTCCGAGCATCACTAGATGAACAGTTTCCTGGAAAGTGGATTGGTTGTCGTGGGCCAGTTGAATGGCCCCCAAGGTCTCCCAATCTGACCCCCTTAGACTTTTATGTTTGGGGTCATCTGAAGGCAATTATCTATGGTGTGAAGATACGAGATGTGCAGCACCTGAAACTACGGATACTGGATGCCTGTGCTGGCATTTCTCCTGCGGTGTTGCTATCAGTGTGCGAAGAGTGGGAGAAGAGGGTTGCATTGACAATCCAACACAATGGGCAGCACATTGAACACATTTTAAGACAGATATCTGTGTTTATCTGTGTAAGACAGATAAACACTAGAACGGCCTGTGAACATAGTTATAGTGGAAAAAGAAGCCAGTTTCTCTTTGTTTCCCTCTCCACCATTGTGTTTATTATATTTGAATGAAAGTGCAACTGCAAATCCTCAAATATGGATGCAAAGTTACAGTAATCATGGTTTTTAGTTTGATGACTTATTATGTTCTTTACTGACATTTTCAAAATTCCAGTAGATGCCATTGAGTCCAGTAGAATTATTAACATGCGAACACAATTTAATGAGAAGAGTTGGTCCAAACAGTCAGTCTTAAATAAGAAGATAATAATATACATACATACCTCACAGTAACTGCACTTGCAGAGTTTCTTTCTGGTGTGGATCTGTTGGTGGATTTTAAGGTAACGTGGCGCTTTAAAAGTCTTCTCACACAGGTCACATTTATAAGGTCTCCCCACAGTGTGGGTAAGCATGTGGCGTTCTAAGTCTTTATATCTCACAAACGGTTTCCCACACTGATCACAGCAGTAAACGTCATTTCCAGTGTGAATGCGGAGGTGAATATTTAGGCTGCCTAGCAAGTGGAAGGTTTTTCCACATATGTGGCAGCTGTACGCCTTAAATCCAGAGTGGATAACTTGATGACGCTGTAAGAGGCCACTGTGGGTAAAAGCTCTGCCACACTGATCACAGCGGTATGCTTTAACTCCACTGTGGATGAGTTGGTGTGATCGTAAGCTTCCAGCCAGGGTAAAAGATTTTCCACACAAGTCACAGGTGTATGCTTTAACTCCACTGTGGATGAGTTGGTGTCTTTTTAAACTAACAGCCTGGGTAAAAGACTTTCCACACAAGTCACAGGTGTATGCTTTAAAGCCACTGTGGATGAGTTGGTGTGTCTGTAAGTTAACAGCCTGGGTAAAAGATTTTCCACAAAAGTCACAGGTGTATGCTTTAACTCCACTGTGGATGAGTTGGTGTCTTTTTAAGCTTCCAGCCGAGGTAAAAGATTTTCCACACAAGTCACAGGTGTATGCTTTAACTCCACTGTGGCTGAGTTGGTGTCTTTTTAAGCTTCCAGCCTGGGTAAAAGATTTTCCACACAAGTCACAGGTGTATGCTTTAACTCCACTGTGGATGAGTTGGTGTCTTTTTAAACGTCCAGCCTGGGTAAAAGATTTTCCACACAAGTCACAGGTGTAAGCTTTAACGCCACTGTGGATGAGTTGGTGTGTTTTTAAGCTTCCAGCCTGGGTAAAAGATTTTCCACACAAGTCACAGATGTATGCTTTAACGCCACTGTGGATGAGTTGGTGTGTTTTTAAGCTTCCAGCCCAGGTAAAAGATTTTCCACACAAGTCACAGATGTATGCTTTAACGCCACTGTGGATGAGTTGGTGTGTTTTTAAGCTTCCAGCCCAGGTAAAAGATTTTCCACACAAGTCACAGATGTATGCTTTAACGCCACTGTGGATGAGTTGGTGTGTTTTTAAGCTTCCAGCGTGGGTAAAATTCTTCCCACACTCGTCACAGCTGTATTTTTTCTGCCCCTTTCTTCTGTGAGGTTTGTCGGCCTCCTGAGAGCGCTGACTTCTCGCTCCGTGTTGGTCCTGCAGTGACAGAGATACAAACAGAGGCAGTGAGTGAAATGCAGTCGTGGAACAAACTGAAACTGACTCCATTAGTGGAATCAAAGATGTCAACAATCACATTGTAGGTGTGTTACCACCACCTTCTAGTGATAGTATGACATTACAATTATGAGCTACAATGAGAGTTGTAACCTGCACACAGGTTCAATAACAGATATTCTTGCTCACCTTTTGGGTTGAAGTCATTGTTTCCTCTGTAGTGGCTGAGCTGAGTCTAAATGGCTCGTCTCCTCCTGATGATCAGCTGGAACAAAAATATATTTATATGTATTTCATCCTTGACCAAACGAAGCTGAGATGGAAAGCTCAAATCCACTCAAACTAAATGTCTTCAGTCAATGTGTCAGCCTTATTAAATTCCGTTCTTTTGAATTCTTTTGGCGACAGAGAAAGACTGGACTCAGAGTAGTCAAGCTAAAAAAAAAATAAAGATATTCATTTTACATTTCCGGAAACGGAGGCCTGTCACACTAACACACGCTTTTTCCATCTAGTTTCCTGTGTTTTATTAATATGGTGCAGCAGCTCTATACTTCTTGTTTCTTAACGTCCCCTTACTGAAGCCTCTGTTGCTAGGCAACCTGTCACCCTCTAACCTCGTTCTTTCTCACAGACTTTATTACAAAGCACAAAAAACCATATAATCAGAAAATAAGGACTAAGGATATATATTTATTTCGTAACAGCCTCTAGTTAAAAACAGTGGTGAGAAAAGGCACTAATGAACCTCCACTGATTGAGTAAAAGAAGTTTGGTGCTTCATTTGAACCTCATAGATTTTATTTTAAAAAAGGGAAAAGAAAAATACTCTACAAAACAGAAGGTGAGCTGATAGTAAGAGGGTCATCATCTGACACTACATCAAGATTCTCAGACCATGTCACGGTTCACTTGATCCCTGCAAACAGGCACAAACTGAAACTGTCTTAAGCTTTTGTAAAGACACTGAAGCAGTGGACTGATGAGGCTGTGGAGAATCTGCAGGTGTGTCTGGACTGCACCGACTGGCAGGTTTTCAGGATTGTTAACAACAATTTGGATTATTATAGAGATGCTGTGACATCAGCTTCTGTGAGGAAGCTGCACAGCATCACACACCAGGGTGAGTTAGAATAATGACCAGCTCTGGTTCACAGCTAAGAATATATATATTTAAATCCTAACAATACCCAACAGGATTAAAAACATTCTTCTTCTCCCAACTCACCAAGAGCTGCACATTAACCACCACATTATATTTTAATTCACAGCGCTTTCAAATATGAACTTTCATCTCTGTTTCATTAGTTTTGTTAACATCTTCCTGTGCATCACTTTACAGCAGCCAGACTCATTAAAATGAGACTTTGTAGGAGTTCACTTCCTCTCATGTGTTCATCCACAGCAGCTGTATGGGCTCAAAATGTGGTCATAAATATTTTGTACTTGTAAAAAAGATTTGTGTGTGTAAAAAAGATTTGTGTGTGCGTAAAAAAGATTTGTGTGTGTAAAAAAGATTTGTGTGTGGACTTAGAAAAAAAACCCTGCAAGTTACAAGTACGGATTTTGACCCTATTTTTCTTCCTTTCATCTGATTGGTCAATGCCATGTCAATCACAAATGTAACAATCCAATCAGAGAACAGATGGGTTTGGCTGTCGAGGGGCGCTTTTTTTGAACTGCAGGTCTTTGAAGGGAATAAATGCCCTTTTACATGCCAACCCAGCGTTTTCCTTCATCACCACGAAGGAAAACAGTCTGTGGTCGTCCGAGTTTGGTGATTTTTGTGTCACAGGTCTACGTGTTTAATACAGGGACTTCCACAGCCTTTTCAACAGCGCTGCGGACCGCGGGTTGGGGGCGGGCAGTGTTTTGGAAATGACAGTCTTCATTACAAAGCTTTCTTCGTTATGAATTAGCATACATGTTTTTATTGAACATTTGAAGAACCAGCAAAAAAAACAAACTCTTGTAGAGGACATAAAGTCAGAGATAGAAAAGACAAGGAGCAGGTGCATCTAGTACAGGTAGAGCTGCTGCAAAAACCCACAGAGCCCAGCAGCCAGCGTAACAAATTCTGGATCCTTTGCTTTTAGTTAGCAGTTAGCATTAGCAGCACATCCTGCGTCCGATGTGAGCAGCAATGGTCCCGGGTCAGCCCTGACTTTGTGTTAAACTAATCCTAAAGTAATAATGGTATTTCTAACCACTGACATACCACAACTTTTTCCTTTCAACAGCTACTGAAAGTTAGGGGACCTAGCTGCTATCGATATTTATATAGCGATCCTCCAGCTTCAAACTGTATCACCCTTCAAGGACCTGCAGTTCAAAAAAGCGCCCCTCCGACAGCCAAACCCATCTGTTCTCTGATTGGATTGTTACATTTGTGATTGACATGACATTGACCAATCAGATGAAAGGAAGAAAAATAGGGTCAAAATCCGTACTTGTAACTTGGAGGGTTTTTTTTCCCTAAGTCCACACACAAATCTTTTTTACACATACAAATCTTTTTTACAAGTACAAAATATTTATGACCACATTTTGAGCCCATACAGCTGGACAATAAAGTTTATTGTGACCCTGATACTGCAGCAGATCGCTCTGACTTCCTGTTATCACTTCAAATAGAAATGAGGCTGTAGAGGTTTGGTGCAGGCAGAAAAACAGCTGCAGGGACAATGAAAAGCCTTTTCTGCTCCAACTTCTCCCAGCATGCTGAGCTAATGATTAGTTGGTGTTTTTCTCCAAACACTCTCTCACTCTTCTCTCAACGTGTTCACAATAAACTGTGAACAGACACCGAGGAGAGCAGCAGAAGACCTCATTCAGGAGCTAAACTCAACATGAACTGAACTCACAGTAAAGTTAGCTCGGTGCTTACCTTTAGATGAGCCCACAAACCGAGAGAAACTCCGCGATGAAGCTGCAACTCTTTCCAAACACAGGAAACAGATCAGGGAGCAGAGACCCACGTGGTTCACGCTGATCGCAGCTACGATCCAGGAGACAAGGGTGGGCAGATCGATGCAGATATCGATCAGGACGTTGGTAGTGGTTTATGATCGATGCTTTAGTTTGTTTCTCTCCTCTAAGTTCACTACTTTACTCCCGTTTCATGACAAAGCAGCTCTCTCTGCTCGACTCCCGTCCTGCACACATTTGCTCCGCCCCACTCTTCCGACTCTGCTGTGGTTTGTTACTGTGTGGTCACGTGACTGCGCTACACATCGTGAGTAGGTGGGGTGTTTTCCAAAAGTACCTCCTCTTTCCTTTTCCTCGGTTCTTTTCCTGGGCCTCGTTGAAAACGTCATCATGGGAAGGAGAATTGCTAAGGACACAGGAAAAGAGAAGAGCGGTGCTGAGAATTGGAACAGCCTTACACTAGTCTCTCCGTATCAATGGCTGTATCCCAATTAAGAGACCGTACGCTTGAAATACGCGCACTACGTGTACTACGTACGGTGCGCGGAAGTGAGAGGCTTGTGAAATGGGACGGTCTAGCCTTCGTCGGGCCGTTCAGGTTGCCTAGCAACCATGATACTATGATGATGATACAGCTTTGTTTGACAGAAATGAAGGAGAAATTTTTTTTTGTTTGTCATTCATTTTTGTCATGACATCACTTTGATTAGTTGAGTATCTGAGGCTGAGACCACGAGACTGTAAAAACATGATTGTTGGGCTTTATTTCTGTACTGAACAGTCATTTCAAGATTAGTTAGTAAATAACAATTATACATATATATATATCGGGTCCTCTAGGCCTGGGAGCTTGAGGGTCCTGCAGTATCTTAGCTGTTCCCAGGACTGCGCTCTTCTGGACAGAGATCTCCGATGTTATTCCCAGGATCTGCTGGAGCCACTCGCCTAGCTTGGGAGTCACCGCACCTAGTGCTCCGATTACCACGGGGACCACTGTTACCTTCACCCTCCACATCCTCTCGAGCTCTTCTCTGAGCCCTTGGTATTTCTCCAGCTTCTCGTGTTCCTTCTTCCTGATATTGCTGTCATTTGGAACCGCTACATCGATCACTACGGCCGTCTTCTAATGTTTGTCTACCACCACTATGTCCGGTTGGTTAGCCACCACCATTTTGTCCGTCTGTATCTGGAAGTCCCACAGGATCTTAGCTCGGTCACTCTCCACCACCCTTGGGGGCATCTCTCATTTTGACCTCGGGACTTCCAGGTTATACTCGGCACAGATGTTCCTGTACACTATGCCGGCCACACAGCAGTGTGCTCTCGTGACAGAGCGGCTGTGTGTATTTGTGGCCTCGCTAGCAATGCGGCATTTCATCTCCGAGGAAGTTATCCCAGAGAGAAGTAAAGCAAGTGAGTAAGTTCATCTCTGAATGTTTGTAAAGCATTCCCGTGTTAAGCTTAACAACTGATGTATGGAGCAAGTGCCTCTTCTCCCTCCCTCTCCTGCTGCTAATTCCATCGTGAAACTGATCAATGATCAGCTTTTCGGCTTTTCTGTCGCGAGTCCTTCTATCTTTGTTTTTGGCCCACTTTGCGCCAGAAAGAGGAAACCAGCGGCTGAACAACAGCAGCACGTTTAAGCTTGATAAGCTGTTGTTAGAATTTATTTAATATTACTTTCTAGACCAGGATCTTTTTCTACGTAACTGACGGCTGGTAAGCTTAGCCAGGGGGGCCGATAGGGCATTAACAGGGAAAAGGGGGGCACAAAGGCATAATTTTCTTTTTTATTCTGTTTTAAAATGTCTAGCTTTTAATAAATAATTATCTAAATCTTACACCCAAAGTTTTAATCTGATGTAAAATGTATAGAAGTCCAATACTGTAAATAGTAACTGTTAAGTCTAATATACCCTAGTAAGTTATAGTACTATTTCCTTTGGGAAGGTACCATCTGTGCAGTCTGCAATTCTGTTGAAGAAAGATGCTGAATCTATTTAATTATCGTTCAAAAATAATTTATTTATGTGCATTTTTTTCACACTGCATCAAATTAAAGTTGATTACATTGATTAAGCATCACGAGGTGGAGGGTGGGGGCTGGTTCCCTATTTTCTTTCTTTTGCTTGGAGTTTGCAACCCTATTCGTACCAGAATAGGAAGGATGGTGTTAGATTTGTATTGTTGATTGTCATTTATGCTTAGAAATATCTACTGATTGTATGCTTATAGTTGTATAATTAATGCCATGGTTTTTAGATGAACTGCTGGACTTCCAGGCCAGCAGGTTTAGGGAAGTCGTTTATGGGGTCACACTATAACTGACCCCCCCCCCCCCCCCCCCCCCCCCACACACACACACACACACACACACACACACACACACTTGCACAACGCAAAGGGCAAGGTACTCTTTGTGTGTATGTAGACGTCATATGTTGATGAACCTATGCATATTCATCTAACCACAATAAAATTAGTGCTATGGGGAACCTGGCTGAGAGTCTGACAGAGGTCAAGTGGGCGGAACGACATCTGGCTCCGGTCTCCCTCATGCATGAGTAACACAAAGAACTTTGCTTACTTGGTGTTCGGTGCTTTTGCTGTGTAGTTAAATTGTCTCGTTCCAGCGGTGGGCCTGTGCTAGACAGACCCAACAGATGGAGCAGGTTTAAGTTTATTAGATTGATCACTGTTGCTGAACTATGAAATATTTTGGGTGCAGTGTATTTTTTACATACAGGTATAACAGAATAGCTTTAGTGTTGTTGTTTATTTAAACTTGAGTATGAACTTATACAAAATGCACCAAGATATTAAAAAACTATTTTATTAATTAAAAGACACACTACATCGGATTCATATCTGTATCGGCAGATATCCAAATTTAAGATATTAGTATCGGACATAAAAAAGTAGTATCGTGCCATCTCTAGCACAAACATCACTAATGTCTCATAACTTTGCTCACATGTGGCCAACAGTAATGTTTTAATGTTCTTCATTATTAAACATTTGCACATGAATAAATGCGAAGTTCACTCTTCGGCCGCTCCCTTCTGCCGCATTTTGCGGAAAAATTATCCACACCCACCGCCGCGCTATGAATTGTGTATCCCAAAACATAAGCCGCATTGTTCAGAGGAACCAGCCTTCGCGGTCTATGTGGGCAGGATCCTTCGAAGACTGAGAAGGCTGGAAATGCGAGGCTGGAAACTGGGACAGTCTAGCCTTCAGATTTGTGTCACCAGCTGTCTCAGTGGAGTTTAATATTTAACAGGAATAATTGTAGAGGCAAAGCCTACGCTTGAAGCCACTGAGGTGGTCGTTAACGGGGGTGACGTCCCTGGTATTTTAGATGAACTGCTGGACTTCCAGGCCAGCAGGTTTAGGGAAAGTCGTTTATGGGGTCACACTATAACTGACCCCCCCCCCCCACACACACACACACACACACACACACACACACACACTTGCACAACGCAAAGGGCAAGGTACTCTTTGTGTGTATGTAGACGTCATATGTTGATGAACCTATGCATATTCATCTAACCACAATAAAATTAGTGCTATGGGGAACCTGGCTGAGAGTCTGACAGAGGTCAAGTGGGCGGAACGACATCTGGCTCCGGTCTCCCTCATGCATGAGTAACACAAAGAACTTTGCTTACTTGGTGTTCGGTGCTTTTGCTGTGTAGTTAAATTGTCTCGTTCCAGCGGTGGGCCTGTGCTAGACAGACCCAACAGATGGAGCAGGTTTAAGTTTATTAGATTGATCACTGTTGCTGAACTATGAAATATTTTGGGTGCAGTGTATTTTTTACATACAGGTATAACAGAATAGCTTTAGTGTTGTTGTTTATTTAAACTTGAGTATGAACTTATACAAAATGCACCAAGATATTAAAAAACTATTTTATTAATTAAAAGACACACTACATCGGATTCATATCTGTATCGGCAGATATCCAAATTTAAGATATTAGTATCGGACATAAAAAAGTAGTATCGTGCCATCTCTAGCACAAACATCACTAATGTCTCATAACTTTGCTCACATGTGGCCAACAGTAATGTTTTAATGTTCTTCATTATTAAACATTTGCACATGAATAAATGCGAAGTTCACTCTTCGGCCGCTCCCTTCTGCCGCATTTTGCGGAAAAATTATCCACACCCACCGCCGCGCTATGAATTGTGTATCCCAAAACATAAGCCGCATTGTTCAGAGGAACCAGCCTTCGCGGTCTATGTGGGCAGGATCCTTCGAAGACTGAGAAGGCTGGAAATGCGAGGCTGGAAACTGGGACAGTCTAGCCTTCAGATTTGTGTCACCAGCTGTCTCAGTGGAGTTTAATATTTAACAGGAATAATTGTAGAGGCAAAGCCTACGCTTGAAGCCACTGAGGTGGTCGTTAACGGGGGTGACGTCCCTGGTATGCATGAATTAATTAAACAGTCCAATAGCTCCAGCAGTACTTATCTCTTCCTTTTTGGTCTTTATTCCAATATCATCTTAACATAACAGCGCAGCGGTCACCAGTGTTGGGTGTAATGCGTTACTAAGTAACGCGTTACTGTAATTAAATTACTTTTCCACTGAAAAAATAGAGTAACTAATTACTGTTCAATGTACTTGCGTTACATTGTAAAATAATTAAACTCGCTGAATATTGTTATTTAATTTCAATAATTTGTCTTCTAAACATAGAAGTAAACTCTGCCGCTTTAACATCGCTGTAGTGTAGGTGCGTGTCATTTCGCACCAGTTTGCTGCATAGTTGTATTCTAAAGCGGACGATGTCGGACTCGGCTGAAGCGAGTGGCTGTTTTATGAAATGGACATATTCCCGTCTCTTCACTTTTCTGAAACAAGCAGACAAGAATATTACAGTAATATGTAAGCTATATGTCTTGGCGAGAAAAAACTATCAGCAGCTGTTAATAGCATGAGTAATCTAATGAAGCGCATGACATGAGAGCATAGACGAACACTTCTTGTTCATCATCCATGGATAACACCATGGCAACTCCTGCTAAGCAGGCAAAGCTGGATTTTACTTCAGCAGCACAGAAAACGTCTGAAGGTGAGCTTAAAAAAATGATTGCAGGCAACATTGTGGAAGAGATGCTACCTCTGCGTACTGTAGAGTACTGACTAAGTAATTAGTAATTAATTACTTTTTTAAAGTAACTTACCCAACACTGCCGGTCACAAACTGTTTGCCTTCTTACAATTAAGGACACACCTGATGCCGACTAAGTGTGTCTACCTTAAATACCTTTACATGAACAAACCATACCAAAACAGAAAAAGGTGACCTCTGGTGGCCACATATGTTATTAACCCAAAAATGGCTCCTACGCCCCAACCACTAATTGTAATGGCTGTCAGACATGGCAATTCTAATCACAAAGAAAATAAGGAGCCACTCACACAGTCTACTTTAGACATATAAAGTCACATAAATAACCAAAAGCAAACAGAGCATTTAAATACACTTTTATACCAATGTCTAATGTAACAGGTAAAGTTTAGTTACAGGTCTTTCAAGAATGTTAGTTTTTGTTTTTAAAAGTACAGATTGTACAAGTCCATTTTTGTCATGAATGGTTTCCAGAACTCTTCCAAGTGGCCAGGAAACACATGGTGCAGAAGAATCCATTATAATGACTATATCTCCAAGTTTTAGATCCTTCTTCTTTTTCTTTTTTTTTTTGCCTGTCCCGTTTGGCTCTTTTGCCATCAGAATTATTGTCTAAAGGCGAAGAAAGATGCCCAACGGATTTACTTTACTAAATGGACCATCCCAGTAATGGTGTATTTGATTCACCTTTTATTGTTCATTTTATTTTATTTTTACTTGTTTAATACGGGACAGACTTGACTGGGGAAAAGAAAGGGGAGAAAGAAAGAGGGAAAGAAAAACAACGGGGAAGAGGGACGGGGATAAAGGGCAAAAAACAAAATAGAAACAAAATAAGCAGACAAAAAAATACATATATCAATCTCCTGGATCACCTGTTGAAAAAGAAAAAAGAGAAAACAAGCAGAAGAAAGAACAAAACGAGCAACATAAAAAAACAACATCACGATGATCTATGGGAGTGTAACAGTAAATACTAAATATTAAACATTATTGTGCAGCACGTAAGATCGACAGCGCACAGTGTGGTTTGAGGTAGGAGCCAAAAAGGGTGTAGTTTGTGTGTGTGAGTCCCCGTGTGTACACCTGTGAGCATGGACGCGCTCGTATTTAAAAGGTTCCTTCATGTAATGATCTGCTAGAGGGTGTGGGGGAGCAACAGCCCCGTCCTCCAGGACATGAAGCAGGTATGGAGGAGATCAAGACTCCAGACATCCAGAGGCCCCCAGAACACAAGAGACCAAGGAAGACCAACAGAGGGGCAGCTGTGCCACTATCCCAGAAAGAGCTGAGGAGAGTCCCAGATGAGGGCTCACTCAGCAGCCGCGGAGCAGAAGCCAGGGGGAGTTGCAGTGATGTGCCCGGGAGCTCCGCCGGCAGCCAGCTGTGCCTGAGTGACCGAGCCCCAGGCTCCAGGCCCCGACAAGCAGCCACCAAGGAGTGAGCCGGTGTGTACCTGGACGCCCATCCCCAGGCACCGATGTCTGCGGGCGTCTGCCACTGACAGGGGAAGTGGTGGGGGGAGATAGGCCTCCATACCTTGGAGGGCCTGAGATGTCCCCAGAGAGGTGGCGTCTGATACCTGACCTGACATATAGACACAGACATACAGGCACACACAGAAACAAACATCCATTCCCACCCTCATGCTCTAATATGCACTCAACATTCACCCAACGTGGAGACAGACATTGAGAGACGCTGTACACACAATCACACTCCCCAAGCGTACTCTAAGCCCCAGGGCTAGGTACCCTTGCCCCCGGAGGGGGAAACTGCACCAAGACCCAGGTAGTGTAACCCTTTTCCCTGGGGTGGAGAGAAGCAGACTGCCCCGGCTCGGCAGCAGCAGGGAGGCCCCACATTCCAGACCGCAGTCGGACAGCCAACTCCTCCTAGCCCCCCCCCGCTCCAGCAGGCCGCAGAGAACGGGGGTGAGAGAAGACTCCAAACCTCCCTCCACCCGCTCATTGTAGTGTTGATGCATGTGTGTTCTAAGGTGCATTTAAAACCAAGGAGGGCATGGAGCTACCTGCCAGAGAGCAGCAGGTAAGCGCACAGCCCCTCCTGCTAGCTCTCAATGTCTACATGTATTTAAAATTGGGAGGTGGGCAACGACGCCAGGGGTGAGGTTGTACACCCTGATGGTAATTTGGAAACAGTGTAGCGTGCCCACCCCCAAGATCCTATATGTATGTGTAATGAGAGTGTGAGTAATGTGAATGTCTAAGTTGTGGGATAAAATTGAGGCAGAGGCAGCCAGAAGGGGACAGAGGGGGGGATGCCTCCCCTGCACCCTGGTGACACACCTTTAACCCAAGGCCCTGAATGTGTGGGTGATTGTGGTGGAGCGGGAAGAGGGAGGCAGCTGGAGATGGGGAGGGAAGGGCAAAGGGGCCCAGGCCCATCCGGACCGGGGCCCACAGCAGCAGCAGCGCCCAGCCCCACAGAGTCCGGGGGAGCCCACCCGACTCCACCCGGGAGAAAACTGCACCCCATCATCCAATCATCTCCCGAACTACACAACACAATAGACATCCAGGTTGAGTTCATTCTCCACCTCTCCTATATCTCTCCCCCACCTGCAGAGTGAGCTCCTGTAGAGAGGAGACCACCTGCAAAGATATAACAGCCTCCCCACCAGTTAGAGAGCCCCCTAGTTGGACCGATGCATCAGAGGTCCCCTGCACTGGGGCTAAGCCCCACCTGCACCCACCCACCCACAGCTCTGGCGACACAACAGCCAGGACCCAAGCCCCCAAGCCCCAGCCAGCACCCCAGACCGGGGGCCGAGCACCCCCAGACCCCCAAGCCTCCACGCCCATCTCGGACCCACCCAGCAGCAGCCAGGCTACCAGGCCAGTAACCAACATCCGCCAGCACAGACCCTCCCCCATCTCCGCTGTATGCAGCCACAAGGAAAACACCATCTAAGAGCCACCAGAGCCCCTAACCAGGTCATGGCCACATCCCCCAGGTTAGTCCCTCTAGGGAAACGTCCCTAGGGACTCCCCAGACGTCCTAAGGCCGTCCCTACCCCCATATCAACCACAATAGCGAAGGCAGGACCAAACCATGACCCCCCACCCCCACTAGGTGATGAAGCCGATCAAAGGAGCCCAAAGGGATTGATCAAATGTGATGGCAGAGGCTGTATCAAGACTAATGTGATCTATTAGATGGTTTTTATATTGGTTAGAATTAGGATTATTTTTATTTTTCCAGTTAATGAGGACCATTTTCTTGGCAATGCATAGGGCCGTAAAAACAACATGTTTATTTCTGCAGTGACCTCATCCAAGTTGCCCAGCACGCATACTAAAGGGGAGGCTGGAATGTTACATTTCAGACACTTTGATAAGTCTTCACATATCTTGCGCCAAAACTTCTGAACTGGTGGACAGAACCAAAGAGCGTGGATGTAATTGTCCGGTGTATTTGCTAGACAGTGTGAGCAGTTGTTGGAAGGCGTTGTTAAGGGTTCAAATATTGAGGAGGGATACAGGAGGAATTCCAAAATAAAACACTGATCCGGCCGGGTGGAGTCAAATGATGATTTTAATGAACACACGTGTGGGAGATGAACACTGTACTCAGACAGCATCGATCTCCCTAACAATACACAAGCAGTTGTTTTATACCATCAGGGTTTAATTTTATGACGCCCCCTCATGCATCATCACATGCATAAGTTTCAAAACCACAAATGCTCCGTTAACGACTTTAACACTGTTTGAAAGAGCATCTTCTTCGCCTCCACGCCAGGTGCTTCCGGTAGCTCGCTCTCGCTTCTCCAAAACCTCGGGCCATGCTCTGCAACAAACTAGAAATTCTGCACGCACAAAAATGCAGTTACAAGCAAAATATGTCTGAACTCTCACCTAGAACATAAGCCTACCTACAGTGTGTATGTGTGTGTGTGTCCTGACCTCAATTGGCACTCTGTGTCACCTCTCACCTCACCCACTAACGCTCACAACCAGACAGAGGCCACTCTCAGATGTGTAGCAGTTTACTATAACTATATATTAGGGGTGCAACGATATTCGTATCGATATTGAACCGTTCGATACAGTGCTTTCGGTTCGGTACGCATATGTATCGAACAATACAACATTTGTAATTTATTTTATCAATTTTCCTTCTGACGATGCTGTCTGTGTTGAGCGCTCAGTGAATCTGTGTTCGACTACTCCGCCTAGGCTGCACTGTCCAGCGCAGATCCACTGAGCGCTCAACACAGACAGCATAGTCAGAAGGAAGAGCGCAGGGCACCTCCCCCACCCTCATTCAGATCTGGTGTTTGGAATTATTTTGGTTTTCATGTGACGTATGACCCTGAAGGTAAGCGAGTCATGGACTAAAGTAAAACAGTATGTTGGATGTGCCATGCAATGCTCAATTACATTGGTGTGAACTAGTGTGCTAGCGCAGTTAGCTCGTTAACGTGTTGGCCGTCTAGCCCCATGCACAGAGCGATCGGCGGTAGCTCGTTAATGGAGATTTGCCGTGTTGTGGCGTTAAGGTCATTTCAACGAGATTAACCTGAAAGCACTAGTGGGAACACAACGAATATGACTGCACATTTACACCGACATCATCCTAGTGCAAAGACAAAAACAACAAGCATGCATGCTACAAACTTTAGCCGAGTCATTTAGACAGCTGTTAGCACATGATTCTCCTTATGCTGCTGAGAATATAGCCCAGAAGAAGCAGATAGTATAGCTTTTATTTTGGAAAGAGCCATTTCTCTGTAATAAACTCTCTTTTCCAAAGATGAGTGATTCCTCAATCAGATACAGGGCTTGCAATATCGCTAGCCTGACGTCCCGGAGCTAGCGATTTTTTCAGTCGGGCTACCAAAATCTATCTCTGCCCTGCCCGTCGGGCTATTGTAGGAAAAATATATGTCAATGCTTTTGCATTCTTTCAGAAATGTAGCTGGGTAATTATGTCATTGGCATCGGTGAGCCACTGTCAATATGTGACATATTGAAGTCGCGTTTGAATTTGCGCTCGTTTTTTTGCTTTCACTTTGCAATCGTGCGAACTGTGTATAGAGAGCGACAGTACTGATCTGTGAGTGATGATAATTTGTGCACCAATTCCTCTGACATCGTCTTATTAATCGTTAGCTTACTATGCAAACATGACAAGTGAAATCTCCCGCAGCAAGCTTAAACATGTGAGAGGTTGATCGCGCAGAGAATCGCTGAGCTTATGTGAGTGCGTGTGTAAAAGCAGCAGGAGAAGTTATGACAAATCAGACTATAAGGCAAAAAGAAAGTGCAGCTTTATGGTTTCATGGACAAAAGAATTTCTGTGGCTGCGATATGACGAGCTAAATAACCAGGGCTGCACATAAGTGGTCCGCAGGTGCGCATTCGCTGTCAAAATAAAAAACACGCACAAGGGTTAGGGTTAAATTTAAAAACTGTACTTTTGAGTTAAAATATATATTTATAATTTTAATAAATGACAAATTAAAAATGCATGAACATTTTTTTGTATCGAAAAAATATCGAACCGTGACACCAAAGTATCGAACCGAACCGAACCGTGAATTTTGTGTATCGTTGCACCCCTACTATATATAGATGTAATATATTGAATAAATGCTGTAAATGAATGCCACTACTCAAAGCTTAATAAAAAGATATAAATGAATAAAAGATAATAATGAATAACCTGATTATTCAAATAGCATCCTCCCAACAGCTTCTCAAAGTAACTCACACTTAGACTCTGCTTTAGTTTCACTTTCACAAGCACACTCTGTAAAAGCCTACGTTTCCTGTCTACTTTGGCACAGAGTGTACTCAGAGTTAGGGCTTTCTTTTATAATGCAATATAATCTGCATATAAACTTTTAACATTATGAAGCATTCAAAAGCATTTAAGATTATAGATTTAACTCAACACTTTAAAGTGGTTATAACTGCACCTGTAATAAAAGTTAATTGGGTGCCAATATGTTTAAACATCTGAATACAATATCAATGCTGTAGATTATGTTATTAATGTTATTAATGCAATGGTAGTGATGATGACCATGAACAATAGCAGTAAAATATTTCTCTGATCTTCACAGCGTATAGCCCATCTTGAACATCCCATGACCAGTATATTGCACTCTATGTAATATTTTGTATTGTATTAATTGAAAACTAGGATTGCTGATCCATTGAAAGGTTTTTAAGCATATCTGAGACCAAAGGTTTTGGTCTAAGCTGATCGATAAATCTGCTTCCCATTTTGCAAGGAAGGGATATTGATTCATCTATTTTAGAAAGTGTTCTGTATATATTAGACAATAATTTGGGGGGTTTTAGACTAAAAAATTGTACCACACTCGATGGTGTTTGTAATTCAGCTTCACTAGGATTACATTTCTTTTTACTATGGATTTAATTTGTTGATATTCCAAAAATCGTTTCTTGTTGATCCCATATTGTGTAACTAGTCTGTCAAATGAAATAAAGTTTGTTCCTTCCAATATATGTTCCAAGTATTTAATTCATTTGAAATTCCAAACTGGAAAGTTTATCATATTATTGTTTTGTAATATGTCCGGATTGTTCCAGATAGGTGTACGTTTGCATGGGATTAATGAAGACTCTGTCATTTTTAGAATCTCCCACCATGCTGTCAGAGAAGAGCTGATGTTGATGCTTTTAAAGCAGTCATGTCGTTTGATGTTTGAGCTGAAAAATGGTAGGTATGAAATTTCTAGATTATTACATAGTGCCTGTTCTACATCTATCCAAGGTTCATCTAAGAGGGTGTGTTTAAACCATCTAGAGATAGAATAGAATAGAATAGCCTTTATTGTCATTGTACAGAGTACAACGAAATTGGAGTGCCGCTCCCTTGGTGCAAGTTTCAATAATAAATATAAATGTAAAATATGAAAAGTACAAAAAAACAACAACAAAAAAACAAAACAATCGTAAGTACTCAAACAAGTACTCAAACAGATGAACTGAAGCCTATTGGCTAAAAAATAGTGATTAAAGTTTGGCAGATCTAATCCTCCTTTATCCTTGGTCTTTTGTAGTGTTTTTAAGCTGATACGTGGGGGTTTATCTTTCCAAAGGAATTTAGAAATATACGAGTCTAGAGATCTGAACCAATCTTGTGATGGCTTATTTGGGATCATTGAAAATAAATAGTTTATTTTTGGCAAGACCATCTTTTTTATAGCGGCGACCCTTCCCATGAGTAATATGGGTAAAGATTTCCATCTAGTCAGATCGCCTTCTACTTTCTTTAGAAGTGGGATGTGGTTTAATTTAGTTAAGTGTGAAAGCTTAGGAGAGACATTAATACCTAAATATTTTATATTTCCAGATTGCAGTGGGGAAGGAGAAGAATTTATGGAAGGAGCAATTAATCGGAAGAACTGTTGATTTCAACCAGTTAATTGAATAATCTGAGACACTTGAGAAAGAATTTATCAATGCAATTACCCCAGAGAGATTGGTTTGTGAATTTTGGAGAAAAAGTAACACATCATCCGCATAAAGGCTGATTTTATGTTCTACATTCTTACATTTTATGCCCGTAATTGTTGTAGCCTGTCTAATTGCTGCTGGCTCAATAAAAATTACAAACAGTGAAGGGGAGAGTGGGCATCCCTGTCTGGTACCCCTCAAGAGAGGGAAGCTGGAGGATGTTTGGTCATTTGTTCTGACACAAGCTGTTGGGGAATTATATAATATTTTTAACCAGTTTATGAAAGAGGATCCAAAACCAAATTTGTGTAAAGTTGCAAATAGAAATTTCCAGTTAACTCTGTCAAATGCTTTTTCTGCATCTAAAGAAAAGATTATGGTTTCAATGTTTTTACTGCATGAGTGGTCTATTAAATTAAGTAATCTACGTGTATTTGTTGATGAGTGCCTACCTTTTATGAAACCAGTTTGGTCAGGATGAATTAAAAGGGGGGTTATTTTCTCTAATCTTTTTGAGAGAGCTTTGCAGATTATTTTAAGGTCTACATTAATAAGGGATATTGGACGATAGCTTGAAGGAAATACAGGGTCTTTGCCTGGTTTTAGTAAGAGACTGATATTTGCAGAGTTCATATATGGTGGTAGTCTACCATTTTCTTTGATTTCCTGCAACATCCTGTGAAAAGCTGGTGCCACAATCGTCCAGAATTCTTTGTAAAAATCTGTTGAAAAACCGTCTGGACCTGGAGCCTTATGATTGGGCATATTTATCAGAGCTTCCTGGAGTTCACCTGGCGTCAGTAGCGAATCCAGTGCCATTGCTTGGGTGTCTAATAATTTTGGAAGAGTTATGTTGGGATTTGCAGGTTAATGTGATCCCTGCCGCTGCTTTGTATTTGCCAGTTGTGTTATCTGGGGATCACATTTTGTAACTCGCTGAAGTGTCCCATTTTTCAACCCAATTCTGGTCTCTGACTTCGGACGGCTTTGCACCTTTTCTGCCAGGATTTTTTCTAACCACATCAAAACAATCCACAAATCGTTCCAGAACATTTCCACAGCTATGCCATCTGATAGCACAGTGGAGTGGGATGTCTATGCATGAGCTATCCATCTCCTCGAGCACAGACTGGAATTGGCGGTGTCAAAGCAGATTGCTTAACTATAAAGTTCACGATTTTTGCCACTGTGGCCATGGCGTCATGAAGATCTGAATTTGACATCTTGGCACAAAGGTTTTCTAACTCTTTTATTCAGTGTTGTTTAATGATGAGATGACCAACTTGTTCCTCAATTAAGGTAACAGCACCCCTGTGTTTTCCAGCAATGGCTGGTGCATCATTATTTGTCACAGCACAATGTAATGCCAATGCCTCGCTCATCAAAACACTCCTTAAAAACCTTGCCAATACCCTCACGTGGTGTGAATAAGGCATGGCGGGACCACAGATCATCATTTAGAGCGTGTTTTCACACGGCGGACGTGATTGCAGACCTGCACGGCGTCGCCGACCACGCCTCACCACACCCCACATCACGTTTTTTCAGGCATCGGGGTTAAGCAGAAGAGTTCCTCTTGTACTTCCACATCACAGGATCTTACCAGAACAGCCAAACGTGGAACCTCACTGATATCAACGCTTTTGTCCAAAGCTACACTAAACACCTGGGCTTCTTTCAAAGCAGCTGTTTGTTGGGCTCTGACATTGTTACCTATTTCCTGGATGTATCATTCCACAGTTCTGGCTGATGCAGGTATGTCTTGAATCCTTGCTTTAATTGCATCTTTGTTTGGAAGCCCATTAAATAACATCTCTGAGCTTGAGAGAAAAGCCTCCTTAATAAATTCTCCGTCTGTAAACAGCTCTCCATGTTTAGCAATGCACTGCCCAATACGAAAACTTACTTATGGTCCATGATGTTTAGCAGCTGTAAAAATGTGCAAGAGTACTTGCTTGCTTCTCATATCTTGACACAGCACGTGTAATTGATTCAACTTTCTCTGCCTCATACTTGAAGCTTCTTGATCTTTCATCTCAAACTGTTGTTTAACATTGGAGGTCTGGCAACCAACACTCTCAAGGCAAAGGGCACATATAGCATGATCTTTCTGTTGCACAAAACCCCAGTCTTCTGTCCAAATTGGCATAAAAGTCCAGGAATTACCTTTTTTTGCTCGCTTTAAGGCCATATTATACAGGACTGGCTAGCTAGCAGCATCCCTCTCCCCTGTAATTTTTAGCCAATTGGAAAATCTCCTCCTTGAATCGCTACCTTAGCGTGGTGGAGGGGTTTGTGTGTCCCAGGGATCCCAGGGGATATGTTGTCTGGGGGCTTTTGCCCCCTGGTAGGGTCTCCCATGGCAAATTGGTCCTGGGTGAGGGACCAGACAAAGAGCGATTCAGAAGACCCTTATGAAAAGAACATCGAGCGAACAGTTAACCCGCCCGGGATAGGGTTACCGGGGCCCCGCCCTGGAGCCAGGCCCGGGGAAGGTGCCCAAGGCGAGTGTCTGGTGGTGCCTTAGTCCATGGGGGGGTGCTGGAAGGTGCTCCACCTAGAGACTTCAATGCTCACGTGGGTAACGACAGCGAGACCTGGAGGGGCGTGATTGGGAGGAACAGCCTCCCTGATCTGAACCCGAGTGGTGCTTTGTTATTGGACTTCTGTGCTAATCACAAATTGGCCATAACGAACACCTTGTTCGAACATAAGAGTGCACGTGGCACCAGGACGCTCTAGGCCGTAGGTCGATGATCAATTTTGTAATCGTATCACCAGACCTGCAACCATATGTTCTGGACACTCGGGTAAAGAGAAGGGCTGAGCTGTCAACTGATCACCACCTGGTGGTGAGTTGGATCAGGTGGCGGGGGAGGACGCTGGACAGACCTGGTGCACCTAAACGCATAGTGAGGGTGTGCTGGGAACATCTAGCAGAGGCCCCAGTCCGCGAGATCACACACGCACACCTCCGGCAGAGCTTCAACAGTTCGGAGGAGTTCGGAGAGGCCATGGAAAAAGACTTTTGGACTGCCTCGAAGAGATTTTGGCAAACCGTCAGGCGTCTCAGGAGGGGAAAGCGGTGCTCTACCTGCACTGTGTATAGTGCTGGAGGAACGCTGCTGACGTCGACTGAGAAAATTTTCAGGCGGTGGAAGGAATACTTCGAGGACCTCCTTAATCCCACTGACACGTCTTCCGAGGAGGAAGCAGAGTCTGGGGATGAGGGGAATGACCCGCCAATTTCCGGGGGCGAGGTCACTGAGGCAGTTAAACAACTCCTTGGTGGCAGAGCCCCTGGTGTTGATGAGGTCCGCCCTGAGTTCCTGAAGGCTCTGGATGATGTAGGGCTGTCCTGGTTGACACGCCTCTGCAATGTTGCGTGGAGATCAGGGGCAGTACCTGTGGACTGGCAGACCGGGGTGGTAGTCCCCATCTTTAAGAAGTGGGACCGTAGGGTGTGTTCCAACTACAGGGGATCACACTCCTCAGCCTCCCTGGGAAAGTCTATGCCAGGGTGCTGGAAAGGAGAGTTCGTCCGCTAGTCGAACCTCGGATACAGGAGGAACAATCCCTTGGGGTGTCCTGTGGGAGGTGTTGCGGGAGTATGGGGTGTCTGGCCCATTGCTACGGGCCATTCGATCCCTATACAACCGTTGCAAGAGCTTGGTTCGCATTGCCGGCAATAAGGACTCGTTCCCAGTGGGTGATGGGCTCTGTCAGGGCTACACTATATATATCCAAGCTATATGATCATAATTATAATATTATAATATAAGAATAATATTTCTGATAGAGTCAAAATCAAATTGAATTGGGACCTGGTAAACCGACCTAATTGCTCTTAGGACCAAAGAAGCTTCTCGGAAGATAGTTGAAACATCTTCAAGGAAGTCCAGTTGCCTTCCTTTCAGTGCTCTTTAGACTACCCAGTAAGGTTGGGTGAAATGTAAAAATTTTCCAACCAACAATCGTCAGTCCACTAACTGAGATATTCGCGCATGCGTAGACTTTTTGATGGGCGGAGCAATGTAATCATCCACGGACTGATTTGCGGAACACAGAAGAAGTCCAAACATGAGCGAACTTATTGCCACATTGCACACTGGAAGGTGCAGATAGATTTCCTGTCAAATTTGTATGTTTTTAAACGTTTTGTTGGGAGGGAATATTTTACCTTATTTGCTTGTTTGTTCCAGTATTAATAAAGATACTATAAATTTCGTTCTTTGAATTCTTTTGGCAGCAAAGAAAGCTGAAAAAAATTATCTTTATTTTACATTTCCGGAAACGGAGACCCGAACACATGAACACACACGCTCAGGTCTGAAAGCAGTAGCAGCCAGCATGGTTATATATATTTCCGCTGCACGTCACACACACACCCTCAGTTTACTCAGTTCCTCTTTCTTTGTGTCAGATTTCAGGTGCAGCTCTGCACTAAACTTCCTCTTTTTTTTACTTCTCCTTTCTAAAGTCTGTTGCCAGGGCAACTTGTCACCTTCCGACCTAGATCTTTGTCACCTCTGGGCCTGGTTTATAAAGGCCTCTATTATTAAAATACATGAAACAATCTAATCAGAAAATAAGCATTAAGAATATATATATATTTAAATCCTAACAATACTTTTTGGATTATTCATTTATTTGAGATGCACTAAATCACACTGAAGACTTAACTCTACGCCAGACTTTTATTTTCTTCTTATGTTCGCTGGAAAAGACCTTTTGAAATTTAACTTATTTGTTGTTTGGACAAGCGTGTAAAACATAAACACTAGAACAGCCTGTAAACATGGTTATACTGGAAAAAGAAGCCAGTTTCTCTTTATTTCCCTCTCCACCATTGTGGTTATTATATTTGAATAAAATGTTTTTGGGTTTTTCTGAACACAGGCTACTGCCTTGCTTTCTATCTGTTATGACTTTGAGTAAATGGATTGCTGCTGCATTTGAGAGCACTATGATGAGGGTGCCGTTAAAACAACGCTATTATTTAGTTCTCGTGACTGCTTCTATTAGCTTCAACCAACATCATTAGCAAACTTACTCTTGGGCAAATAAATACAGTGCAAAAAAACCCCCAAACATCCATTTATTTTACTTAAACAAGCAGCTGTTTTTTATGTGTATTAAAGCTATATAAATATTTAACAGTGCAAATGCAAATTCCTTTCTGAAAGTTTAACCAAAAGGCATTTCCAGTAGAAATGGGCTGACATATCCTGAGCATAACCATGTATAACATCCACTGAAGTTAAAAAGAGGTGCTTTGCTACATTAAACTGCAGTGTGCCAAATAAAAAAGTCAAATATGTATTTTTCGGACCACAAGGTGCATGGGATTATTAGGCACATTAAGCGAAACAAAGCAGTCAGATAAATCAAACTATTCAACTCATTCTTCTTGCTTCCTCTACTTCTGTACCATTGATTCATTAATTCTGTATTCTATCACAGCTGCTCTATTCTCATGTTGTTCATGGAAAGCACTCCAAGGGATCATTAACACCGCCCAAAAGATCACTGGCTGCTCTCTCCCCACACTGGAAGTTCTACACAACGTCCACTGTTTTAAAAAGGCCCAAAATATCATAAAAGACACCTCACATCCTGGCCACTCCCTGTTTGAACTGTTGCCCTCAGGCAGACGGTACAGGGCAATCAGCTCAAGGACTAACAGACTCAAACACAGTTGTTATCCAACTGCAATAACACATCTGAGTACTACAAAAAAATGTCCATCACGCCACTCTTGTGTTAATCTATGCACGGTCTGAAGCATGTGTGTGGGAATGTATGTGAATGTTTTACTGTTACGTCTTATTAGTATTTTAAGTATTCTATCTATTTTATTTATTGAATTTTATTGTTTTATTTATATTTTGATATTGCTAGGGATGATGCAATGATCGGGGACCATTCTTAATTTCATTGTTCTTGTGACAATGACAATAAAGTTTCTGATTCTGATTCTTGTTGCAGTATATTAATGACTAACCTCATATTGTGGATGGATTATCTTAGTTGTTCTCCTGACTGAAGTTTGGTCTGTTTACAGCATCCTGCCATGCGATTGCATTTGTCTCTAACCATCAGGAACCTTCACGTTAACTTTTATTGAGTGGAAAAGTGTTAGCGTTCATCCTCCAGCTTTTCTGTTTATGTTATGCTAACATAGCTGTGTCGCTAGCGATCATGTAGCACATTACATACCAGCTAGCCAAACTTCAGTAACCCTACAAACGTCACTGCTGTTTTGTTTCCTGTCTTCATTTATGTTGGAAGTGATAGCAGAGCTGTACGTTAGATTTTTTTCAGAAATCTCTCAGTCAGAACATGCTATATCATGCTTAGGTAACTAGCGAAACTAGCGAGCTAACTTCCGCTAACTTCCTGCTAACTTCTAACTCTGCTAAATGTAATGAATTCTGTTTTCATGGATGCCTGGGTGTTAAACATCATAGTTACACCTGGTAAAGCAACAGCGCTGATTGTTTTATTAAAGATGGAAGAATTTAGACAGTTTTTAACTCCTAGTGATATTCGTTTGACTTCGGGACCTTAAAGGAGTTTAGGACCCAGATTACTCCCAGATTTACAAGCACCTTAGTGCAAAAAAAATGTGCTTTGTTGTCTATCTGACGAACAAACACCACACCAGTTAAGTTGCACCATTTTTACAAACTAATTCTGGTTCATCCGTTTCACTCAACAATCTGCTTTCCCCCCCATTCTCATTCTCAATTACCACCGTGCTTTTTCGTCACTGCGCATGCACGGTCTACCCATATTCTACCGCAATATTTCATTTTCTTATCGTTGCCTAGCATTGTACCGGTATTACCGTGAAGGGTATAATATGGCGCAGCCCTACATGCGAACACAATTTAATGCGAAGAGTTGATCCAAAAAGTCAGTCTTAAATAAGAAGATAACAATATACATACATAACTCACAGTAACTGCACTTGCAGTTTCTTTCTGGTGTGGATCTGTTGGTGGATTTTAAGGTAACGTGGAGCTTTAAAGGTCTTATCACAAACGTCACATTTATAAGGTCTCCCAACAGTGTGGGTAAACATATGGTGTTGTAAGTCTTTATATTTCACAAACAGTTTACCACACTGGTCACAGCAGTAAACGTCATTTCCAGTGTGAATGCGGAGGTGAATATTTCGGCTACTTAGCCAGCGGAAGGTTTTTCCACAAATGTGGCAGCTGTACGCCTTAAATCCGGAGTGGATAACTTGATGATGCTGTAAGTAGGTATGGCGAGCAAAAGCTTTACCACACTGATCACAGCTGTACGCCTTAACTCCACTGTGGCTGAGTTGGTGTGTTTTTAAGCCTCCAGCGTGGGTAAAAGATTTTCCACACAAGTCACAGGTGTATGCTTTAACTCCACTGTGGATGAGTTTGTGTGTTTGTAAGCTAACAGCCTGGGTAAAAGATTTTCCACACAAGTCACAGGTGTATGCTTTAACTCCACTGTGGATAAGTTGGTGTGTTTGTAAGTTAACAGCCTGGGTAAAAGATTTTCCACACAAGTCACAGGTGTATGCTTTAACGCCACTATGGATAAGTTGGTGTGTTTTTAAGCTTCCAACCCAGGTAAAAGATTTTCCACACAAGTCACAGGTGTATGCCTTAACTCCACTGTGGATGAGTTGGTGTGTTTGTAAGTTAACAGCCTGGGTAAAAGATTTTCCACACAAGTCACAGGTGTATGCTTTAACTCCACTGTGGATGAGTTGGTGTGCTTTTAAGCTTCCAGCCGAGGTAAAAGATTTTCCACACAAGTCACAGGTGTACGCTTTAATGCCACTGTGGATGAGTTGGTGTCTTTTTAAGCTTCCAGTGCGGTTAAAAGATTTTCCACACAAGTCACAGGTGTATACTTTAACGCCACTGTGGATGAGTTGGTGTCTTTTTAAGCTAACAGCGTGGGAAAAAGATTTTCCACACAAGTCACAGGTGTACGCTTTAACCCCACTGTGGATGAGTTGGTGTGTTTGTAAGCTTCCAGCCCAGGTAAAAGATTTTCCACACAAGTCACAGGTGTATGCTTTAACGCCACTGTGGATGAGTTGGTGTGTTTTTAAGCTAACAGCCTGGGTAAAAGATTTTCCACACAAGTCACAGGTGTATGCTTTAACTCCACTGTGGATGAGTTGGTGTCTTTTTAAACTTCCAGCCCAGGTAAAAGATTTTCCACACAAGTCACAGGTGTACGCTTTAACTCCACTGTGGATGAGTTGGTGTCTTTTTAAGCTTCCAGCGTGGGTAAAAGATTTTCCACACAAGTCACAGGTGTACGCTTTAATTCCACTGTGGATGAGTTGGTGTGTTTGCAAGCTTCCAGCGTGGGTAAAAGATTTTCCACACAAGTCACAGGTGTACGCTTTAACTCCACTGTGGATGAGTTGGTGTGTTTGTAAGCTTCCAGCGTGGGTAAAAGATTTTCCACACAAGTCACAGGTGTACGCTTTAACTCCACTGTGGATGAGTTGGTGTCTTTTTAAGCTTCCAGTGTGGTTAAAAGATTTTCCACACAAGTCACAGGTGTACACTTTATATCGACTGTGGATGAGTTGGTGTGTTTTCAAGCTTCCAGCCTGGGTAAAAGATTTTCCACACAAGTCACAGGTGTATGCCTTAACTCCACTGTGGATGAGTTGGTGTGCTTTTAAGCTTCCAGCCTGGGTAAAAGATTTTCCACACAAGTCACAGTTGTATGCTTTAACTCCACTGTGGGTGAGTTGGTGTCTTTTAAAGCTTCCAGCCCAGGTAAAAGATTTTCCACACAAGTCACAGGTGTACGCTTTAACTCCACTGTGGATGAGTTGGTGTGTTTGTAAGCTAAAAGCCTGGGTAAAAGATTTTCCACACAAGTCACAGGTGTACACTTTATATCGACTGTGGATGAGTTGGTGTGTTTTTAAGTTTCCAGCCAGGGTAAAAGATTTTCCACACAAGTCACAGGTGTACACTTTAACTCCACTGTGGATGAGTTGGTGTGTTTTTAAGCTTCCAGCCTGGGTAAAAGATTTTCCACACAAGTCACAGGTGTATGCTTTAACTCCACTGTGGATGATTTTGTGTTTTTTTAAGTTTCCAGCCAGGGTAAAAGATTTTCCACACAAGTCACAGCTGTACGGTTTAACTCCACTGTGGATGAGTTGGTGTGTTTTCAGGTGTTCAGCCTTGGTAAAATCCTTCCCACGCTCATCACAGCTGTATGTTTTCTCTCCCTTTCTTCTGTGAGGTTTGTCGGCCTCCTGAGAGCGCTGACTTCTCGCTCCATGTTGGTCCTGCAGTGACAGAGATACAAACAGAGGCAGTGAGTGAAATGCAGTCTACTTCTTCTTCTTCTTTGTGTTTAACGGCGGTTGACATCCAACGTAAAGGAGCATTACCACCTCTTACTGTTCTGGAGTATGGGTCAGACAGTGAGTTTACAAGCTGTATCAAAACAAAAAACAAAAAACAAAAAAAACCCTACACTCTTTCATAAACACCTATATCCTTCAGAAACCCCACCAGTTCCCTCACCTGTGCCCTACTACCCTCCAACACACTCTTCAGATTAAATTCCCCAATTCCCCACTCCTTCAATCTATTCTGCAGAACTTTCCTCTGCACATCATAACCCTTACTGCGGTGTAAGGGTATTACATGCTCTACTGTCTCCATCTCCTCCTGGCACACTCCACAAAGCCCCGTCTCATGTTCTCCTATCATCTGTAGTGTTTTATTCAATGCACAATGTCCCAGTCTAAGCCTGGTAATGACCACCTCATCTCTCCTATTACCCCCATAAAACCTACTCACTGCCACCTCCCTCTTAAGATGATACAATTGCCTGCCCGTACTCCCTGAATCCCACCGCTTCTGCCACTCCTGAACAACCTGCCTCCAAACAATACCTTTTGCTTCAGATCCGCTGCTTGTAAATTCCATCTCAGTCCTATTTTCGCCAACCTATCCACCTTTTCATTTCCATTGATCCCTACATGAGCTGGCAGCCAAAGAAAGTGAATATTGCCACCACAACACCTTATTCTGCTGATAGTCTCCAGAATAGCATACAGCATGCCCTGCCTTGTCTTCGAACAAAATGATTGTAGACTTGAAAGAACAGCTGCCGAGTCAGAACACACTACCACCTGCCTGATTTTCGAACACTCTACCCATTTCAATGCTACCAAAATTGCTACCATTTCAACCGAGTATACTGCCAGTCCATCTGAAGTGCGTCTGTGTATTCCAATATTTTTTGACGGAACTGCTATTCCAAACCCTGTACTTCCAGTAACTGGACTTTTAGCACCATCCGTGAACACATGAATACAGGAGTCCACAGGAGGGGTCTCCAATAATCATGGGGGAACCACAGAGAACACTACTGCAGGACATATTTTAAGTTCATACACCTGACACTCCTTAGCCCACTGATTCCCCACCTTTCCAAAATGATCCTTCTGACTTCTTCCATACTCCCAGCATTCCAAAAGTACCTCCTTTGTGGGATGTGCGTCACCATGACCACCAAGATCAACCCAGTAATTCACCGATACTTGCTTCCTCCTAAGATCTAGGGGCATTTCTCCCATCTCCACCTGTAGGGCACCAACTGGAGACGTCTTAAAAGCTCCACAGCACACTCTAAGGGCTTCCGATTGCAGAACATCTAAACTTCTCAACACATAGGGAGCTGCTGAACCATATGCCACACACCCATAATCAAAGACCGACCTAATTAATGCCTGGTAAAGTCTTTTCAAAGCAGAAGAGCTCGCTCCCCAACCCCTCCCAGCTACACACCTCATAACATTAATAACTTTTTTGCATTTGTTTCAATCCGGTCAATATGCTCCCGCCATGTCAGTCTCAAGTTAAATGCAGTCGTGGAACAAACTGAAACTCCATTAGTGGAATCAAAGATGTCAACAAACACGTCGTAGGTGTGTTACCACCACCTTCTGGTGATATTATCACATTACAATTATGAGTTACAATGAGAGTTGTGACGTGCACACAGTTTCAATAACAGAGATATTTTTGCTCACCTTTTGGGTTGAAGTCATTGTTTCCTCTGTAGTGGCTGAGCTGAGTCTAAATGGCTCATCGCCTCCTGATGATCAGCTGGAACAAAAAATATATTTATATGTATTTCATCCTTGACCAAAAGAAGCTGTGATGGAAAGCTCAAATTCAATTCAATTCAATTTTTATTTATATAGCGCCAAATCACAACAAAAGTCGCCTCAAGGCGCTTCATAGATACAGAGAAAAACCCAACAATCATATGACCCCCTATGAGCAAGCACTTTGGCGACAGTGGGAAGGAAAAACTCCCTTTTAACAGGAAGAAACCTCCGGCAGAACCAGGCTCAGGGAGGGCATCTGCTGCGACCGGTTGGGGTGAGAGAAGGAAGACAGGATAAAGACATGCTGTGGAAGAGAGACAGAGGTTAATAACAGATATGATTCAATGCAGAGAGGTCTATTAATACATAGTGAGTGAGAAAGGTGACTGGAAAGGAAAAACTCAATGCATCATGGGAATCCCCCGGCAGCCTACGTCTATTGCAGCATAACTAAGGGAGGATTCAGGGTCACCTGGTCCAGCCCTAACTATATGCTTTAGCAAAAAGGAAAGTTTGAAGCCTAATCTTAAAAGTAGAGATAGTGTCTGTCTCCCGAATCCAAACTAGAAGCTGGTTCAACAGAAGAGGGGCCTGAAAACTGAAGGCTCTCCCTCCCATTCTACTTTTAAATACTCTAGGAACAACAAGTAAGCCTGCAGTGCGAGAGCGAAGTGCTCTAATAGGGTGATATGGTACTACAAGGTCATTAAGATAAGATGGGGCCTGATTATTTAAGACCTTGTATGTGAGGAGCAGGATATTGAATTCAATTCTGGACTTAACAGGAAGCCAATGAAGGGAAGCCAAAACAGGAGAAATATGCTCTCTTTTTCTAGTCCCTGTCAGGACTCTTGCTGCAGCATTTTGGATTAGCTGAAGGCTTTTCAGTGAGTTTTTTGGACATCCTGATAATAATGAATTACAGTAGTCCAGCCTGGAAGTAATAAATGCATGAACTAGTTTTTCAGTGTCACTCTGAAACAGGATATTTCTCATTTTAGAGATGTTGCGCAAATGGAAGAACGCAGTCTTACATATTTGTTTAATATGTGCGTTGAAGGACATGTCCTGGTCAAAAATGACTCCAAGGTTCCTCACAGCGTTACTGGAGGCCAAGTTAATGCCATCCAGAGTAAGAATCTGGTTAGATACCATATTTATAAGCTTTTCAGGGCCGAGTACAATAACCTCAGTTTGATCTGAATTAAGAAGCAGAAAGTTAGCGGCCATCCAGGTCTTTATGTCTTTAAGACATTCCTGCAGTTTAACTCATTGGTGTGTGTCATCTGGCTTCATGGACAGATAGAGCTGGGTGTCATCTGCATAGCAGTGAAAATGTATGCTATGTCTTCTAATGATAGCTTGAAGGCCTGTGGTACATAGCCGATCATTAGAGATAGGTTGATCATATTTAAGATAGAAGAATTAATTAATGGCAGGACTTCTTTAAGCAGTTTTGTAGGAATGGGGTCTAAAAGACACGTTGATGGTTTGGAGGAAGTAATTATTGAAGTTAACTCAGAAAGATCAATTGGAGAAAAAGAGTCTAACTTAACATCAATGGTACTAAGAGTAGCTGTGGATAATATTACATCTGTGGGATGATTATTGGTAATTTTTTCTCTAATGATAAAAATTTTATTTGTGAAGAAGTTCATGAAGTCATTACTAGTTAACGTTAAAGGGATGGTTGGCTCAAAAGAGCTCTGACTGTTTGTCAGCCTGGCTACAGTGCTGAAGAGAAACCTGGGGTTGTTCTTATTTTCTTCAATCAGTGATGAATAGTAAGATGTTCTGGCTTTGCGGAGGGCTTTCTTATAAAGCAGCAAACTATTTCTCCAGGCAAAATGATGATCCTCTAAATTTGTGACATTTCCTCTCCAGATTACGAGTCATCTGCTTTAGGGTATGTGTTTGAGAATTATACCACGGAGTCAGGTACTTCTGATTAGAGACCTTCGTTTTCACAGGAGCTACAGTATCCAGAGTCGTACGTAGTGAGGAGGTGAAATTATTAACAAGATAATCGACCTCTGTTGGGGTAGCGTTCAGATAGCTGCTCTGCTCTGTGTTGGTACAGGTCATTGAAGATGATAACAGTGGGTGGATTATATTCTTAAACTTAGTTACAGCGCTTTCAGAAAGACATCTACTTTGATAAAGTCTACTCTCTACCGCTGTGTAATCAATTATTGTAAATGTAAATGTTATCAGGAAATGATCAGACAGGAGAGGGTTTTCAGGAAACACTGTTAAATGTTCAGTTTCTATGCCATATGTTAAAACAAGATCCAGAGTGTGATTAAAGTGGTGGGTGGGTTCTTTTACATTTTGAGAGAAACCAATTGAGTCTAATAACAGATTAAATGCCATGTTGAGGCTGTCATTTTTAGCATCTACATGGATGTTAAAATCACCCACAATAATTATTTTATCTGAGCTCAGAACTAAATTAGATATAAAGTCTGAGAAATCAGACAGAAACTCTGTGTAAGGCCCAGGTGGACGATAGATGATAACAAGTAAGACTGGTTTCTGAGTTTCACAGCTGGGGTGAACAATGTTAAGCATCAGGCTTTCAAATGAATTAAAAGTCTGTCTTGGTCTTTCATTAATTAATAGGCTGGTGTGAAAAATTGCTGCCACACCGCCCGCTCGGCCTGTGCTTCGAGATTTCTGGTAGTTAGAATGACTCGGGGGAGAGTCATTCTAACTAAGTCATTCATGAGAGCATGAGGGTGGGAATGGATGTTTGTATATGTGTGTGCCTGTATTTCTGTGTCTATATGTCAGGTTGGGTGTCAGGCGCCACCTCTCTGGGGACATCTCAGGCCCTCCAAGGTTTGGAGGCCTATCTCCCCCTACCACCACTTCCCCTGCCAGTGGCGGACTCCCTCAGGTGTCGGTGCGTTGGTGGTTCTTTGTGTCCGGGGGTGGGCGTCCAGGTACACACCGGCTCACTCCTTGACGGCCGCTTATCGGGGCCTGGAGCCTGGGGCTGGCTCGGGCCACTTCGGAGGTGGGGTGCCCCCGGCCTCTCGGCCTGGGGCTCGGTCACTCAGGCACGGCTGGCTGCCGGCGGAGCTCACGGGCACGTCACTGCAACTCCCCCGGGCTTCTGCTCCGCGGCTGCTGAGTGAGCCCTCATCTGGGACTCTCCTCAGCTCTTTCCGGGACAGTGGCGCGGCTGCCCCTCTGTTGGTCTTCCTTGGTCTCTTGTGTTCTGGGGGCCTCTGGATGTCTGGAGTTTTGATCTCCTCCATACCTGCTTCATGTCCTGGAGGACGGGGCTGTGGCCCCCCCACACCCTCTAGCAGATCATTACATGAAGGAACCTTTTAAAAAAACAAGCGCGTCCATGCTCACAGGTGTACACACGGGTGATCACACCCACAAACTACACCCTTTTTGGCTCCTACCTCAAAGCACACTGTGTTCTGTTGATCTTATGTGCTGCACAATAATGTTTAATATTTAGTATTTACTGTCATATTCCCATATATCATTGTGATGTTGTTTATTCTATTACTCTTGTTCTCTTCTGCTTGTTTTCTTCTTTCTTTCTCAGCAGGTGATCCAGGTGGTTGATATATGCATTTTTTATTTCTTTTTCTTTTTTTTCTTTTTTTTTTTTCTTCTGCTCATTCTGTTGGTTTTTGTTTTTTGTCCTTCTCCCCCGTCCCTCTTCTCAGCTGTTTCTCTTTCCCTCTTTCTTTCTCCCCTTCTTTCCCCCAGTCAAGTCTGTCCCGTATTCAGTAAGTGAAAATAAAATAAACAATAAAACGTGAATCAAATGGACCATTACGGCAAGGCTGGGATGGTCAATTTGGTAAAGTAAATCCGTTGGGCATCTTTCTTTGCCTTTAGACAACAATTCTGATGGCAAAAGAGCCAAACGGGACAGGCCAAAAGAAAAAAAAAAAAAAAAAAAAAAAAAGAATGACTCGGGGGTGTTGATTCATTTAAACTAACATAATCATCCTGCTGCAACCAGGTTTCTGTAAGGCAGAGGAAATCAATTTGTTGATCAATTATTAAGTCATGTACTAACAGAGACTTGGTGTCACAGGCTGGGTCTCCGACCCAGCACTCTGAGTTTTCTTTGTATTTTTTTGATATGTTATTAGTTTGTGTTATTTCCTATTTGCCTTTAGTTTAGGCAGTTATTGTTCCTGGGTTTTCTATGTTTTGGGGTTTTCTATTTATTTCATCACGTATTAGGTCTGTTAAGTTGTGTTGTCATTTCCTGTTTTATTCTGACAATGTCATGTGTTCTTTGTTCATTGTATTTAGCTTTCCTCTCCTGGTCCTGTCATTAGGTTTATGTCTGTCAGCTGTTTTCCCCCATGTGTCGCCACTTCCCCTGATCACCTCATGTCTGTATTTAAGCCTTTTGTTTTCTTCATGCCATTGTCAGTTCGTCTGTTTATTCTCACCAGAGTTACAGTCATAGTCATAGTCTTAGCCTGTTTATTTTCCACCTCGGTCATAGTTATAGTTTTTGGTCTTAGTACCTTTAGTGTTTTGTTTCTTAGTGTTTTGCCAGCTCAGTGTTTTGTTTCTTAGTGTTTTGCCAGCTCAGTGTTTTGTTTCTTAGTGTTTTGCCTGTTTGCTTTGGTCTCTTGGTTCATTTCCTGCCGTCATCGCAATAAAGGTTCACTTTTCTGTTAATCATTACTATTCCTCGTCATCATCTGCTTTTGGGTCCTGTTTCCGCACACATCGGCGCACCCCGCCGTGACACTTGGAGGAGAGAGACCTAATATTTAATAATCCACATTTCACTGTTTTACTCTTTGGTTCAGATGTGGATACTGTATTGTTCTTTCTTTGTAATTGTTTATGTTTAAGTTGTTTGTTTTTGGTTTTTAGTTTGTTTTTTGTCTTTTTGGAAGCTGACACAATCTCTATGGAGATGGGTTTTTGGGGTAGCAGGAGGAGAGAAGCTGCAGAGAGGCGTGTAAGACTGCAACTCTGCTTCCTGGTCCCAACTCTGGATAGTCATATTTTGGGGGGTTTAATAAATTGGTCCATATTTCTAGAAATGAGAGCTGCTCCATCCAAAGTGGGATGGATGCCGTCTCTCCTAACAAGACCACATCGTTTCTGGGACACCACTCAGACAGCCAGCAATTTAAGGAGAACATGCGGCTAAACATGTCACTCCTGGTCTGATTGGGGAGGGGACCAGAGAAAACTACAGAGTCCGACATTGTTTTGGCAAAGTTGCACACCGATTCAATATTGATTTTAGTGACCTCCGATTGGCGTACCCGGGTTTCATTACTGCCAACGTGAATTATGATTTTACTGAATTTATGTTTACCCTTAGCCAGCAGTTTTAAATTTCCTTCAATGTCGCCTGCTCTGGCCCCTGGAAGACAATTGACTATGGTTGCCGGTGTCTCTAGCTTCACGTGTCTGAGAACAGAATCACCAATTACCAGAGTTTGACCCCCGGCGGGTGTTTCGCCGAGTGGGGAAAAACGGTTAGACGGTGTACCTGGGGCTTCTGTTTAGGACTATGCTTCCTCCTCACCATCACCCAGCCGCCATCTTTCCCCAGCTGCTTGGGGTCTGCCGGGGAACAGCTAGCGGGGCCTACGCCATCTTTGGCTGCACCAGCTACAGGGGCCTGGCTAGCTATGGGTGAATGAAGGGTGCGAAGCAGAGTCTCCAATTCAGTAATCCTGGCCTCCAGAGCTGCAAATACGCTACATTTGTTACAGATATCATTATTGCTAAAGGAGGCCGAGGAGTAACTATACATCTGACACAGACCTCTCTGCATTGAATCATATCTGTTATTAACCTCTGTCTCTCTTCCACAGCATGTCTTTATCCTGTCTTCCTTCTCTCACCCCAACCGGTCGCAGCAGATGGCCCCGCCCCTCCCTGAGCCTGGTTCTGCCGGAGGTTTCTTCCTGTTAAAAGGGAGTTTTTCCTTCCCACTGTCGCCAAAGTGCTTGCTCATAGGGGGTCATATGATTGTTGGGTTTGAGGCGACTTTTGTTGTGATTTGGCGTTATATAAATAAAATTGAATTGAATTGAATGAGCAAGAAAGAGCAGGAGGGACAGGTGAAGTAGCCATGGTGCTAACGAGTCGGCTACGAGCTAGGCTAAGCTAGCGAAACAGTACAGAGAAAGTGAGTGAATACTTTGGCTATAAATTAGGTAGTGAGTACACAGAAAGTGTGCTTCGGATGAAGCACGTGAAGATTATACTATGAAAAAGAATGTATTTAAAAGTTGTTAATTAAATTGGTAAGCAAATAAGCTACTCAGAAACACCACTGTGTTTGAGCAGGAACAGGAAGTGATACTATACCGCAGAGCGAGCGAACACCAAGTGACAGCGCCACCAAGAGTCAGGACCACTCAAACTAAATGTCTTCAGTCAGTGTGTCAGCCTTATTAAATTCCGTTCTTTTGAATTCTTTTGGCGACAGAGAAAGACTGGACTCAGAGTGGTCAAGCTAAAAAAAATAAAGATATTTCCAGAAATTGAGGCCTGTCACACTAACACAAGCTCAGGTCTGAAAGCATTAGAAGCCAGAATGGGTATACAGTGGGGCAAAAAAGTATTTAGTCAGCCACCGATTGTGCAAGTTCCCCCACCTAAAATGATGACAGAGGTCAGTAATTTGCACCAGAGGTACACTTCAACTGTGAGAGACAGAATGTGAAAAAAAAAATCCATGAATTCACATGGTAGGATTTGTAAAGAATTTATTCGTAAATTAGGGTGGAAAATAAGTATTTGGTCACCTCAAACATGGAAAATCTCTGGCTCTCACAGACCTGTAACGTCTTCTGTAAGAAGCTTTTCTGTCCCCCACTCGTTACCTGTATGAATGGCACCTGCTTGAACTCATCATCTGTATAAAAGACACCTGTCCACAGCCTCAAACAGTCAGACTCCAAACTCCGCCATGGCCAAGACCAAAGAGCTTTCGAAGGACACCAGGAAAAGTATTGTAGACCTGCACCAGACTGGGAAGAGTGAATCTACAATAGGCAAGCAGCTTGGTGTGAAAAAATCAACTGTGGGAGCAATCATCAGAAAATGGAAGACATACAAGACCACTGATAATCTCCCTCGATCTGGAGCTCCACGCAAGATCTCATCCCGTGGGGTCAAAATGATCATGAGAACGGTGAGCAAAGATCCCAGAACCACACGGGGGGACCTGGTGAATGACCTGCAGAGAGCTGGGACCAAAGTAACAAAGGTCACCATCAGTAACACACTACAACGGCAGGGAATCAAATCCCGCAGTGCCAGACGTGTTCCGCTGCTGAAGCCAGTGCATGTCCAGGCCCGTCTGAAGTTTGCCAGAGAACACATGGATGATACAGCAGAGGATTGGGAGAATGTCATGTGGTCAGATGAAACCAAAGTAGAACTTTTTGGTATAAACTCAACTCGTCGTGTTTGGAGGAAGAAGAATACTGAGTTGCATCCCAAGAACACCATACCTACTGTGAAGCATGGGGGTGGAAACATCATGCTATGGGGCTGTTTTTCTGCCAAGGGGACAGGACGACTGATCCGTGTTAAGGACAGAATGAATGGGGCCATGTACCGTGAGATTTTGAGCCAAAACCTCCTTCCATCAGTGAGAACTTTGAAGATGAAACGAGGCTGGGTCTTCCAACATGACAATGATCCAAAACACACCGCCCGGGCAACAAAGGAGTGGCTCCGTAAGAAGCATTTGAAAGTCCTGGAGTGGCCTAGCCAGTCTCCAGACCTCAACCCCATAGAAAATCTGTGGCGGGAGTTGAAAGTCCGTGTTGCTCGGCGACAGCCCCAAAACATCACTGCTCTCGAGAAGATCTGCATGGAGGAATGGGCCAAAATACCATCTACTGTGTGTGCAAACCTGGTAAAGACCTATAGTAAACGTTTGACCTCTGTTATTGCCAACAAAGGTTATGTTACAAAGTATTGAGTTGTATTTTTGTTATTGACCAAATACTTATTTTCCACCCTGATTTACGAATAAATTCTTTACAAATCCTACCATGTGGATTCATGGATTTTTTTTTTTCACATTCTGTCTCTCACAGTTGAAGTGTAGCTCTGGTGCAAATTACTGACCTCTGTCATCATTTTAGGTGGGGGAACTTGCACAATCGGTGGCTGACTAAATACTTTTTTGCCCCACTGTATATATAGTTCTGCTACACGTCACACACACAGTTTCGATCAAAACAACTCCTTCTGGTCTGAGTAATGTGTGTGTGTTACTTGGTTCCGCTTTTTCCCTCTGGTTTCCTGTGTTCTATTAATATGGCGCTGCAGCTCTATACTTCCTATTTCTTAACTTCCCCTTACTGAAGCCTCTGTTGCTAGGCGACCTGTCACCCTCTAACCTACCTCTTTCTCACAGACTCACAGTTATTATGATAAAACTTTCTGTGAGCGAAAGCTCAACTTCTCCCAGCATGCTGAGCTAATGATTAGTTGGTGTTTTTCTCCAAACACTCTCTCACTCTTCTCTCAACGTGTTCACAATAAACTGTGAACAGACACCGAGGAGAGCAGCAGAAGACCTCATTCAGGAGCTAAACTCAACATGAACTGAACTCACAGTAAAGTTAGCTCTGTGTTTACCTTTAGATGAGCCCACAAACCGAGAGAAACTCCGCGATGAAGCCGGAACTCTTTCCAAACACAGGAAACAGATCAGGGAGCAGAGACCCACGTGGCTCACGCTGATCTCAGCTACGATCCAGGAGACAAGGGTGGGCAGATCGATGCAGATATCGATCAGGACGTTGGTAGTGGTTTATGATCGATACTTTAATTTGTTTCTCTCCTCTAAGTTCACTACTTTACTCCCGTTTCATGAAAAAGCAGCTCTCTCTGCTCGACTCCTCTCCTGCACACATTTGCTCCGCCCCATTTTTCCGACTCTGCTGTGGTTTGTTACTGTGTGGTCACGTGACTCGACTATACATCGTGAGTAGGTGGGGTGTGTTCCAAAAGTATCTCCTCTTTCCTTTTCCTCGGCTCATTTCCTTTTGCTTGATTAAAACGTCCTTTTTGGAAGGAGAATTGCTAAAGACTCAGGAAAAGAGACGAGCGGTGCTGAGAATTGGAACAGCCTCACACTAGTCTCTGTATCAATGTGACACCCTGGAGCGAATCTTATGGACCATCACAAGCGTCACACACCTGGAAATAAAGCATTCTGTCCTTAAATAATGATTTGTGCAATAAAATACAAATTTTAAATCCATTCGCAAAGTAAAGCTTTAAAATAAAACCGTGTTACATTTATACACAGTGTTAGAGCAATGGCATCATCCAACATGGTGGCGTGTGAACATTGCAAGGCTCAGTAGCTGTATCCCAAAACATAAGCCGCATTGTTCGGAGGACCCAGCCTTCGCGGTCTATGTGGGCAGGATCCTTTGAAGACTGAGAAGGCCGGAAATGCGAGGCTGTGAAATGGAACAGTCTATGTAGCTGTTGCTGATCTGTGAGTCTATTGTGCAAGTGGTGTGATATGCCCATGTAGAAAGGACGGCACTGCAACGCTGGACTTGCCCTTACTCTGGGCTCCCTCTTTATTCTGGCAACTGGTAAAAAGAAAACAGCACACAGTCTTCATTAACAGTGTGCAAAGCAACTGCAACATTCAGTTCACCAGCTTGGGAGTTTCTTTTCCTTTTTTTTCTTTCCAAACATAACATATACAACTGAATGCAGCTTCTCCGTGTCTGGTTCTGACTCTGGGAACTGATAAAAGACCGGATCCAGATGACCTGAGGGATCTGGATGGTTCATACTGGGTCAGGAGGTCACTGATGTATTTTGGTCCTAAACCATTCAGAGCTTTATAGACCAGCATCAGAACTTTAAAGTCTATCCTCTGACGGACAGGCAGCCAGTGTAAGGACCTCAGAGCTGGACTGATGTGGTCCACTTTTTTGGTCTTAGTGAGGACTCGAGCAGCAGAGTTCTGAATGAGCTGTAGTTGTCTGACTGATTTTTTAGGTAGACCTGTAAAGATGCTGTTACAGTAATCAAGCCTACTAAAGATGAATGCATGGACTAGTTTTTCCAGGTCCTGTTGAGACATCAGATCTTTTATCCTTGATATATTCTTGAGGTGATAGTAAGCTGACTTTGTTATTGTCTTAATGTGTTTTTCTAAGTTTAGGTCTGCATCCATCACTACACCCAAATTTCTCGCCTGGTTTGTGGTTTTTAGATGTATAGATTGAAGTTCTCTGGTGACCTGTAATCGTTTTTCTTTGGCGCCAAAAACTATTACCTCAGTTTTGTTTTTGTTTAGCTGGAGAAAATTGTGGCACAACCAGTCATTGATTTCCTCAATGCATTTACCAAGAGCCTGTACAGGGCCTCGGTCTCCTGGTGACATTGTGATATATATTTGTGTGTCATCTGCATAGCTGTGATAGTTTATTTTGTTGTTGTTTATAATCTGTGCCAGTGGGAGCATGTAGATGTTAAACAGAAGGGGTCCCAAGATGGAACCTTGGGGAACTCCACATGTGATACTTGTCTGCTCAGATGTGAAGTTACCTATTGATACAAAGTATTTCCTGTTTTCTACGTATGTTTTGAACCAGTTTAGTACAGTTCCTGAAAGACCTGTCCAGTTCTCCAGTCGTTTGAGTAATATGTTGTGGTCAACTGTATCAAATGCTGCACTGAGATCCAGTAAAACTAGGACTGACATTTTTCCACTGTCTGTATTCAGACATATGTCATTAAACACTTTGGTCAGAGCAGTTTCAGTGCTGTGGTTCTGTCTAAAACCTGACTGGAAGGCATCGTAGCAATTATTCTGTTTTAAGAAGTAACTGAGCTGTTGAGAAACTGCTTTTTCAATGATCTTACTTAAAAACGGGAGATTTGAGATCGGCCTGTAGTTGTTCATTTGTGTCTTGTCAAGATTGTCCTTTTTCAGTATAGGTTTGATTACAGCAGTTTTTAGTGATTCTGGAAACACACCTGATAATAAAGAAAAGTTGACGATCTGTAACAGGTCTGACTCTAAAGTCTTTGAGACCTTTTTGAAAAAACTTGTTGGCAGGACATCTAAACAGCAGGAGGAGGAGTTCAGTTGACCTAAGATGTCCTCCAGGTCTTTGCTGTTAATAGGTTGAAACTGTTTCATGGTGTTTAAACAGTTTTTTGGTGGACACAGTACATATCCTGGATCTGCTGTTGATGTAACAATTGCTTGTCTAATTTTTTGGATTTTTTCAGTGAAGAATTTGGCAAAGTCATTGCAGGCCATGGTCGAATGAAGTTCAGCTGCCACTGACACAGGGGGGTTTGTTAGCCTGTCAACTGTAGAAAATAAGACCCGAGCATTATGGCTGTTTTTAGTGATGATGTCAGAGAAGTAGGACCTCCTTGCATTCCTCAGTTGTAAATTATAATTGTGAAGTTTCTCTTTATAAATGTCATAATGAACCTGGAGGTTTGTTTTTCTCCATCTGCGCTCAGCTTTCCTACACTCTCTTTTTTCATTTTTCACCAGTGTGGAGTTTCTCCATGGAGACTTTTTCCTTCCAGAGATAACCTTCACCTTAATGGGAGCAATAGTGTCCATTACATTTAACATGTTAGCATTGAAGCTATTGACGAGCTCATTGACTGACCCTCTGGGCAGGTCAGGTGTTAATGGGAAGACCTGGTTAAAAATTGCACTACTGTGTTCAGTTATACACCGTTTTGTGATCACTGTTGTTGATATATTTGTGTGGGCTGAGATTTTACTTTCAAAGAAAACACAGTAATGATCAGACAGGCCCACATCAGACACAGTAACCTTTGAAATGCTCAGGCCTTTGGAGATCAGTAGGTCAAGAGTGTGTCCTCTATTATGTGTGGCCTCTGTTACATGCTGAGTCAGCCCAAAGTTGCCCAGAGTGTTACTCAGGTCTTTAGTCCCTTTGTCCTGAGGGTTGTCCACATAAATGTTAAAATCCCCAACAATAATTACACAGTCAAAATCAACACAGATCACAGACAACAGTTCACTGAGGTCATTAAAAAAGTCTGTGCAGTATTTGGGAGGCCTGTAAACATTAAGAAACACAACTTTGGATGGGGCCTTCAGCTGTAAAGCCACATATTCAAAAGACTGAAAAATTCCAGGAGATAGCTGCTTACATTGAAATGATTCATTAAATAAGACAGCAACCCCTCCTCCTCTCCTGCTCACCCTGGCCTCACTGATAAAACTGTAGGAGGGGTCGTCTCGATGAGAACAGCTCCACTGTTACTTTGGTCCAACCAAGTTTCAGTTAAAAACATAAAATCAAGGCTGTGCTCAGTGATTAGATCATTAATTAAAAATGTTTTCCCAGCTAGAGATCTAATGTTTAATAAAGCCAACTTAAGTGTTTTAGAGGTATTACTTGTCCCCTCCTGTTTGGGAGCAGTCTGTGGCACACAAGGTATGTTTACTATGTTTAAAGATCTTTTAGAGTGCAGCTCTCTGTGTTTTGACCAGGCCACATGTCTCCTGTCACCTAAAAGTACAGAAATTTTAAAACCTTCTAGTAAACAGGGTCCCAGCTTCTCCTGGGAAAAGTCATCACTGCCATAATCCTCACAGCCCGGACCCTTCACACATCACGCATCAGACTGCGGAGACAGGGCATGAAGAGGAACTAAGGGGGGCGAGGCTGGGCAATGTGACTTCGATTGCTCTGTTGAGGGTGGGGCTCGATGGCGAACCTTTGGCCGCTCTGGTGGGGGGTTTATGGGGGACAAAAAGGGATTGGGACGGGGGGTAGATCTGAGCCCAGCATTGACCCGCTCCATCATCTCCTCAGTGAATTTCAGGTGTGGGGAGGAGGGAGAAAGGGAGGGGGAGGAGGGTGATGGCCTGTCAGGGGTTTGGGGGACTGGGGAAGGTCGTGGTCCCTTGTCCTGGTCGTTGGTGTTGTTGAGAGAGTTGGAGGCAAATAGGGACCCCTCTTCTTGCCTCAGATGTCTCTCCTTTCTGAGGCTCTTCCCGGGTGGGGGCAGATGGAGCTCCTCCTCAAGGTTTCTGCTGGGCTTTGTCTGTTCTTGGAGTACTGTTTGTTCCTCTTTATGAGATAACTCCTCGTTTATCTCAGCCTTGGCACCAAGCACGGATGGATGACGTATGGAATAAAACAAGTTGGAGGTGAACAGTTTCACCCCTGACTTGTTAAAACAGATGCCTGCGTTCCCAAAAAATATTAAAGTTGTCGATAAAGTGCACTGAGTGGTCAGCACATGCTGATATAAGCCATTTATTCAGTGTAAACAACCTGCTGAATCTCTCGTCTCCTCCTCTGACCGGCGGTACAGGTCCACTGATGAATACAGCTGCATTCAGAGAGTTTACAGTATTTAATAATCCAGTAAAGTCCCGTTTCAGAACCTCCGACTGTTGTTTGGACACATCGTTTGACCCTGTATGCAGAACAATGTTTGTCACAGTTGGATATTCATCTGCAATTTGAAGAATTCTCTCCTTCAGGTTGTTGACCATATCGTTAGGAAAGCAGAGGACTTTAGTGTTCTTACCGCACATCCTTTGTACATCCTTTACGGCAGAGTCACCCACAATCAGAGTTTCAGGCCTAGCCTTTAGCTTTCCCTGTGGCCTTTCACTTTTCAACAGATTTTCAGACCTTATTTCGCTGCTTTTAGATGGATGGTTGTCCGATATAGATCCAGGGTCCTTTGATAGTGGAGCAAATCTGTTCTGCAGTTTCACATTCAGTTGTTTTGGAGGTTTGTTGTTAACCTTCCTATTCACGGTTGTCCAGTCCTGTTTCCTCCCGTATACAGGGGTAGAAGAGCTTCTCTGTCTCGTAGGAAGTGAAGGCCAGTCGGTTTCGGAGATTTCAGCTCGCTGTGCCCTGCCTGTGATACGTCCTCCCCCTTCCAGGAGACATGATTTATGTCTTGGTTTTGCACCAAGACAGTCTAAGGGGGGATTATCACTTGAGGATTTATAATAATGCACAGAGTCTACTTTCTTGGTCATGTTATCTGTGCTCCTTAGCTGTGTACTAGCTTGCTCATCGCCATTGTTTTGAATCAAAGGCAAGGTTGTTTCATTTCCACACAGTCCATTTACCTCCACGTTTACTTCTAAGCGATGAATTTTTGTCTCCAGTACTGCAATCTTCTGCAGGAGGCTGTGGTAGTCATCTGTGGAGAGGGAAGGCATCTTGTTGCTAGTTAGCCTAGCGGTTAGCACCTTTCCAGGCTATTGAGGCTGCTCGGTGCCCAGACGCTGTAATCAGGCTTCAGCTGTGTCTAGGCCACAGACACACGGAGCGCTGAGGACAAGGTAACCATAAAATGTTGCTGTTTCTGTTAAGAACACTCTAGTCCTAATGATCTACAAGTGTCCAGAAGTTATCGCAGGTAAGCTCACACGGAAAAAAGGGAAAAAATCAGCATAAAAATCAATAAAAATCAATATAAGAAGCAAAGCATTCAAGAGCAAAGAGATGAAGCGTCCACACTCACAAAGGGGAGGAGAAAAAAATCAGAGAAAAAAATGAGAGTGCAAATCAAAAAGCACCTGACTAGCTAACGAGTATTAGCTTAGCATGCTAATTTAAAATGCTACTCGTGAATAAAGTTACTACCCATGCATCAAAATGCCTGTAACTTTCAGGATACATGCTAGTACTGCTTACAATCAAAATACATGTTGACAATTACCACTATAAGAATGTTTTCATTAATACAATTACAAAATTGACAACAGTATCGCTCACTAGCACCTACCACCAGCTTGGGAGTTTTTCTCCTTTGCTGACGCATGCGCTGTGCAGCAATTTGGAACCTTAACAGTTGCTGTGTCTGTCCACCAGGTGGCTCCAACTATTCACAAAGCACATCAATTTTGAGGAAATTCATTAAGCTATTTTCTAACTCTGTTACATCTAGCCTTCAGATTTGCGTCACCAGCTGTGACACCACAGTGTGCCGTTGTTCCTTGCTATCTAAAATATACGAGGACACTGGCGTAAATTCTTGACAGTCTCACACTTGTTTAATCAGTTTTCTGTTTGACGTTCATTCAGCTGTGTCAAAATCCCAGAGGAACCCACCTGATGGATTACTAAAGTTTTATTTAATCTAATCTAATCTAATATCTTTGATCTCAGCCAAACCGATTTATTCCGGTATAAATAAAACACATAAAAAAGTCCAACAATTACTTTTTTAAGTTATCCGAGTGACTTGTATATCATATTTAACCTGAGTAGCGAAAGACAGCGGGGGTCATGTTGGTCATGTGTAAATTACGTTGAGTAGGCTAACCACGTTATTACATTAATGCATGTAAGGTAAAGTAGCAAACACCGTCGTAGTTACATGCGGCTGTCTTCTTGTTTGATGGCAGATACTCCCTTCACCCTGGCCAAAAGAAAGGCCAAAGAAAAAGAGCAAAACAGTTAAACATGAGATGCGATCATGGCTCATGAGTTAGGTGTTCGTCTTGTAATCGGAAGTTTGCCGGTTCGAGCCCCAGCTCAGACAGTCTCAGTCGTTGTGTCCTTGGGCAAGACACTCTACCTACCGCCTACTGGTGATGGCCAGAGGGGCCGATGGCGCAATATGGCAGCCTCGCTTCAGTCAGTCTGCCCCAGGGCAGCTGTGGCTACAACTGTAGTTTGCCTTCACCAGTGTGTGAATGTGAGAGCGAATGAATAGTGGAATTGTAAAGTGCTTTGAGGGGTCCCGAAAAGCACTATATAAATGCAATCCGTTATTATTTTTGGACAAGGTTTGTGTTTTTTCCATTGTTTAAGCACTGCTTCCAGCCAAGAGTGATACCATATATGCCCCATAGCTGCAGAACAGGCTAACATTGTTATCTTTTTACCAAAAAAACAGCTAAACATGAGAGGTTTTTGGACAAAGTTTGTGTTCTCCATTCTTTAAGCACCGGTTTGAGCACTGTTTAGGCACCGGCACAGTTTCAAAAGTACCGGTTTGGCACCGGATAAAACCTAAACAATACCCATGCCTAATGACATGACTACCTTTAACAGACTTTATTTGAACTGGCAGAATGGAAAGAAAACCGCTGTCTCTTCCGGCCCCTGTATGACCACAAATTTTCATAGGAGTTCCATAGTTTCATAGGAGTACATTCTTTGAAAAGGAGGGCTCTCCAAAGGACTCTGGACTTAAACCATTGTTATCAATATGGAGGACAGTGGTATGACCTTTACCACATGTCCTACATGTCAAACGCTTAGCACAGTCCTTACTTATGTGCCCAGCACCTAAGCAACCAAAACACAGCCCTTCCTCCTTCAGAAAAAGCATTTGTCTCTCTGCTTCTTCCGCTGAAACTGTTGACACTCCGTTCGCTCTTCATCTGTAACATCGGTTCCAAAGCCGTGCTTTGTGCACCGATCGTTACTAGAGTAACTGCGTGCCTGTCCCAACCCATCACTAGCCTTCCCTGCGTTTGGGTCTAGCCAGCACACCACACGGGCACGCCGAATTACTGTGTTTAGTTTGCACGTTTCCCCCGATCATGACAGTTATATGTTTTCCTTACATTTTCTGTATGTATATTCTTGGTTGCTGACTTTATATTTTGCACACTCAAAATATTTCCATCATTGGCGAGATTCACACTGCACCTGCAAAGGAAAAATCAAAACCTCATATTCTGTTTGGTAAACACTTTGTGTGTTTTTTTAAATCATGCTGCGGTCAGCGTCAGCATCTAACATAGAGCAAAGAATGCAGTAATCCTCAGTTTTCCCTGAAACACATTCATGGCCATTAGCTTTTAATCAAATATTATTTCTTGAGTAATTAAAATATATTAGTACAGTTTTTCCAGAAATACTTCATGGCAAATTAGTCTCCTGAATTTTTTTAGACGCTGGACACAGCATGGCCTTATTTTTATTACCCTTTGACTCAGCTGTGACCTGCTTTTAATTAGTTCAGGGTCAGTTTCCTTTTCATTAAGTCTTCTTACAAGTACATCAGAATGATCTGCTGTCATGCTAACACAAGTTGACACATGGTTTAACAACATTTCACATCAAAACCACGAAGGGAAGATCAATTGAAATAGTTATATCCAACATTATTATGTTCTAACTTAAGGAAATACACAAAGTGTGACTCTTGAACAAACCTCCTTCAATGTTCAGAATGATCAAAGTGGATAACAAAGACATTTCTCTCAGTCACCTGTTTGTGTTTATGAAAAACAAGGTACTAATCAGCAGTGTTGGTCAAGTTACTTGAAAAAAGTAATCAGTAACTAATTACTGATTACTTCCCCAAAAAGTAATCCCGTTACTTTACTGATTACTTATTTTCAAAAGTAATTAATTACTTAGTTACTAAAAACATGATTTACACCCTGAAGAGGTGATAAAGCGATAGATCTTTCAGCCCAATTCTACTTTTTCTACATAATCCATCATACAAAATGTAATCAAATGGAAAAGTCTCTTTTTAAAACTTGTTTTATTAGTTTTAATCTTTTAACTTTATGCATCAAGCAAAAATGTAATTATATGCACCATTCTCTGACTTGAATAAATTAGTTTAACATTTAAACCTATTTTCTGCACATTCCAGCACATAAAATAAAATATTTTGTGTGTTTACACTCAGTCTTTCAAATAGATGCAAGTAAAACACAGCAGAAAATAAATAAAGTCAAAGACTCAGCGGTCCTGTTGCTCTATTTTCACCTGTAAAGCAGGAGCAGGGTAGGCGGAGGTTTACCCTGGTGCAGGTGTGCCGCGGTCAGTGGAAGAATCCGCGAGTTTCTCTGTGAGTTTCCCATTACGTCGTAGCTACTCGGTGCTTGCTTGGAAGTTTAGGGTTTTTTTCGCTGTAAAAAGAAGTTTTCTTCCCACGCACAGCGGACACTAATGTTTTTGTCACTTTTTATGGAATCAAACTCAAAGTAAGGTCAGTACTTCCACGCTTTAAACGCTGCACGCTCATACTCTCTCCCGCAATCGATATGTGATCCATTGTTGATCTGCACACAGCTGTTGTCACCAACGGCGCACTCGTTTACGTCACTGTCATGAGACATTATCGCAAAGAAATCACCGTTTTAGTAACGCAGAAACGCAGCGTTACTACGGGAAAGTAACGGTAATCTAATTACCGTTTTTGCAATAGTAATCCCTTACTTTACTCGTTACTTGAAAAAAGTAATCAGATTACAGTAACGCGTTACGCGTTACTGCCCATCTCTGCTAATCAGTGTCAGTGCGCCCCAGGGCAACTGTGGCTACAATGTTGTTTCCCATCACCAGTGTGTGAATGTGTTTGTGAATGGGTGGACTGTATGTAGTGTAAAGCACTTTGGGGTCCTTAGGGACTAAGTAAAGCGCTATACAAATACAGGCCATTTTCCATTTAATACACAGTCTGTGATTGCTTCACATTGTTAGTTTACTCTGCCTGTCTGTGGGTTTTTGTCCAACTTGGAGTGAACAAAAGCAGAAACAGTAAAAAACGTAAACTGTGAAAGTCTAGTTTATTTCATGAATACAAAAGAAAAACATTTACAGTCAGCAGAAAAAAGTAGCATACATGCATGATAAAATGGATACTGCTATATAACATGGACAGTCAGAGTAAAATTCATTGTCTTACCACTTAAGATATGTTTTAAACTTAAAAAGAAAAACACACTGAAATTAGTTTCTGTATTTGCCTGTAAGTCTTGTATACAATGTGGAATGTTAAACCATGTTCAGCGGTCCCCAAGCCCCAGGCCATGGACCGGTACCAGTCCATGAGTTGTTTGGTACCGGGCCGCGAGAGTTGAGGCTTGGGCGTGAAATTTATGGTTTTCATTAACTCTCTTTGCCTGGGTCTTTTCCCCATGTTGTAGTTGTGTGTCTTATTTTGAAAGAAACATCTACATGTTACCATAGTGACCAGAGAGCATTAAGGGGCAGAGAGGAGGATGTTGCTCTCAATCTTGTGGGCGCATTTCCAGAGGACGCTGCTAATAAAGTTACACGATTACACGGTGAATTCATGTTTATTATTTTATTTACAAAATTCCAGTGTTTGTCTTGGTCGTATCATTTTATTTTGTTGTATTTATCCGCCTTAAAAGTCAGTCCATGAAAATATTGTCTGACATTAAACCAGTCCGTGGCGCAAAAAAGGCTGGGGACTGCTGCTGTAGATAGTTAATAAATCTGTTTATCTGTTTTTTCAGACCTCTGACCCTGAAACCAGAAGAGGATCTTTCTGTCTCTTCAGATTCATTGTGATCCAGTGATGGGAGTGATTTCATGATCACGCTGATGTTTGCTCAGAGCAGATAATGAAGTGAATGTTTTTGCACATTGGTAATAGTGAAACAATTTATTTGCAGCGTGGGATTGTTTGTGTTTGGAGTATGAACTGAGCTTACCGAAACTTTTGTCACACTGGTCACAGCTGAAGTTCCCTTCAATGTGTGTACGTTCATGATTGTTACGACTCCCTGAGTACGAGAAACTTCTGTCACAGTGTCTGCACTTGTATGGTTTCTCTCTTGGGTGGACTCGTTTGTGTCTATTAAGCTCACCTGCAGAGGTGTAGGATGACCCACACTGGTCACAGATGTGCTTTTTAACCCCACTGTGACAAAGTTCATGGTTTTTTAATTCACTTATAGTGGGGAAGCCGCTCCCACATTCTTTGCAGTAGTTCATTTTGTCTCCAGTGTGTCTACGTTGATGTATTTTCAGGCTCTTTTGATTACTGTAAGTTTTTCCACAAAGGTCACAGCGAAACTCTTTCCCACCACCACAGTGACGACAGGGTTGAGAACTGGATCCATCTGTGTCGCTCTGCTTCAAAACAAAGACACAAAGACAGTGTAAGTCAGTCCTTCAACATTTTAATCCAGAATGAAGCTTGAAATAAAGAGCATCTTTGCCAACATCCAGTTACATTTTACTGTCACAGTGAAACTATACACACAGCTTGGTTGCATTGATAGAGAAGCCACTGAAGCAGCTCAGCGCCTTTGTGAACGAGGTGCAGCGAACAAATACTGTCAAATACTGCGTGAGTCATGGCACCACTTACCTCAACATCCAGTTGTGAAAGCTGCATCAACCTGAGCCAAAAAGTGATCGAGCTGGAACAAAGGATATCAGAAGGCAGAGGGATAGGCCATTTCAGCCGTCTGCTCAGCCTTAACACCTGGCTTTCCTCCCCCTGTGTCTCCCATGGTGTGGGTTTTATTAACAATTTTGATGCCTTCTGGGAGAGGAGGCATCTTTTTGGGGCAGACGGGCTCCACCTCAACGCCTGGGGACGCCGTCTGCTGTCTGCCAATTTACCATTTGGTGTACAGCACTCCCGCACACCGCCCTGTCATTACTCAAACCGACATTACCTGCTGATCTATCCGCCACTGACTGATGTCCCCCTGGTCCCAGCTCCTATATCTGTTCAACTTTTAACAGTAATACACAAAAACTCTGGACTCGGACCTCTCTCTCCCACAGTCAACATAATACCCGTCATAATCACAAACAGAGAGCAACACAATTATCATAAATCCAGTAACTCCAAAAACATTAATAACCTCCGGCCTCTTCAAAAATGTCAACATGCCAACCTCTGGATGTCGGGAGTTTTGATCTCCTCCATACCTGCTTCATGCCCTGGTGGACGGGGCTATGGCCCCCCCACACCCTCTAGCAGATCATTACATGAAGGAACCTTTTAAATACAAGCGCGTCCATGCTCACAGGTGTACACACAGGTGCTCACACACACAAACTACACCCTTTTTGGCTCCTACCTCAAAACACACTGTGTTCTGTTGATCTTATGTGCTGCACAATAATGTTTAATATTTTGTTTTTATTGTTATATTCCCATAGATCATCGTCCTGTTGTTTATTCTATCTTCTACTTGTTTTCTTTCTCAACAGGTGATCCAGGTGATTGATATATGTATTTTTTGTCTGCTTATTTTGTTGGTTTTTGTTTTTTTGCCCTTTATCCTTGTCCCTCTTCTCTGCTGTTTTTCCCTCTTTCTTTCTCCCCTTTCTCTTCCTCAGTCAAGTCTGTCCTGTATTTAGCAAGTGAAAATAAAAAATAAAATAAACAATAAAAGGTGAATCAAACAGACCATTACGGCAAAGCTGGGATGGTCAATTTGGTAAAGTAAATCTGTTGGGCATCTTTCTTTGCCTTTAGACAATAATTCTGATGGCAAAAGAGCCAAACGGGACAGGCAAAAAAAAGAGAGTGTGGGGAGTGAGTTGGAGGGTGGGGTGGGCTGCTTTTAACCATGTAAAGCACTTTGTGCTACATTTCTGTATGAAAAGTGCTTTATAAATAAAGATTGATTGATTGGTTGATACTTTGAGGACATGTAAATAAAACTAACAGACTATTAAAGTAAGTTGATTCTGAATGTGTGGTAGGATGCACTGATTGCTTTTAGTTAGATGACCCTCCTGTTGTTCAGTTAGTGAATACAAGTAAAATAGAGCAGTTCTGATATGTACAATATATATTTTTAAATGTATTTTGCCATGTATGAAACTTGCAAGTGGGTAACAAGAGGGGGCCATGTGAGAGTCAAGTGACCAGGGACTGAGACTCCACTGAGGGTGAAGCCAAAACTAAAGCCAGATGTCTGGCAGCACATAAAGTCAAAATCAAATTCAGTCTAAACTAATTGGATCGGGACCTTGTGAATCAGAACTGAATGAGTTTTAGAAATCAGTGACAATACCCAGCCCTATTGTCTGTGAAGGTTTTCCCAGATTTTAAAGCCCTAAGGGTTTAAAAACGCTGAGACTCTCTACCAAATCAAGTGAATTAAATTGGGACCTTGTGAATGGAACTAATTGTTCTAAAGACTGAAGAAGTTTCTCGGATGAGAGGTGAAACGTCTTCAAGAAACTTAAAGAAGGCCGAATGCTTTTCTTTACAAGCTCCTTAGACTACCCATCCCTATAATCTACATGAAGGTTGAGGTTGGAAAATTACAAATAATTTAAACAATGCTTCAAAAAAATGCAACTGTACCTCAAACATGGATACCAAGTAACAGGAATCATTGTTTTTAGTAAGATGACTTATTATGTTCTTTACGGACATCCAGTCGATGCCTTTGCATCCAGTGGAATTACTAACATGCTAACACAATTTAATTAACAGAGTTGTTCCAAACACTCAGTCTAAAATAAGAAGATAATAATATAAATACATACCTCACAGTAACTGCACTTGTAGAGTTACTTTCTGGTGTGGATCTCTTGGTGTTTTCTCAGGGACTTTGGAGATTTGAAAGTCTTATCACACAGGTCACATTTATAAGGTCTCTCCTCATTGTGGGTAAACATGTGGCGTTGTAACTGTGCATCTGTTGTAAACAGTTTCCCACACTGAACACAGCAGCAAACATCATGTCCAGTGTGAATCCGTTGGTGAATATTTCGGGTCCCTAGCCGACTGAAAGTGTCTCCACAAATGTCACATCTATACGCTTTGATTCCAGAGTGGGTAACTCGATGACGTTTTAAGGTGCAACTGAGAGCAAAAGATTTACCACACTGATCACAGCTGTATGCTTTAACTCCACTGTGGATGAGTTGGTGTGTTTTTAAGTGTCCAAGTTGGGTGAAAGATTTTTCACACAAGTCACAGCTGTACGGTTTAATTCCACTGTGGATGAGTTGGTGTGCTCTCAGGTGTTTAGCCTTGATAAAACCCTTCCCACAATCGTCACAGGTGTGTTTCTTCTCTCCCTTTCTTCTGTGAGGTTTGTCGGCCTCCTGAGAGCGCTGACTTCTCGCTCCACGTTGGTCCTGCAGTGACAGAGATACAAACAGAGGCAGTGAGTGAAATGCAGTCGTGGAACAAACTGAAACTCCATAACCTGCACACAGGTTCAATAACAGAGATATTCTTGCTCACCTTTTGGGTTGAAGTCATTGTTTCCTCTGTAGTGGCTGAGCTGAGTCTAAATGGCTCGTCTCCTCCTGATGATCAGCTGGAACACAAAACATATTTATATGTGTTAGAGTATTTTAAGCTTTTATTGTCATGAAATGTAACTGAGTGATATACTGATAAGTGTTTAATATTTCTGCTTATGCAAACGTCTTTCTATCATGAACTCTCTGAACAGTGGGCCACCACTGTTCGAGGAGATCACAAGGGATGTGTGCAAATATAACCATCCTTGCAAGAGCTCATTTCTTTAAGCATATTCTAGTTGTCAGCACATAGCAACAGAAGGTTTGCCATAGATAGCGTACAAAGCATTAACCACAATAAGTTGTGAAAACCAGCTGTTATTGTTAGATTAAGTTCCAGGAACTGCATGTTCTCCACCCACGAGTGAAGGGCGTGCAGCTAAGTTCCTGTTTTATCTGTGCGTTTCACCATGTACCATGAAGTATAAATAAAGACGTAAGACCAGTGCGGGGTGTGAGTATCTGTTGAACTCTCACCCGTGCACGTTAAACTGTTGAAGTGTCTGAGTGTCGTTTCTTCACCCGAGTGTTTTGATAATTGTTTAATCCCTGACAATATGTATTCCACCCGTGACAAAAAGAAGCTGAGATGGAAAGCTCGAATCCACTCAAACTGAATGTCTTCAGTCAGTGTGTCAGCCTCCAGTTAACAATGACAGTGAGAAACTGCACTACTGAACCTCCACCAACTGAGTAACTGCAGTTTGGTGCTTCATTTGAACCTTATAGATTTTATTAAACAAAATTTATAGAAAACTCTACAAAACAGAACAGCATGCAGGGAGCAGACTCTTCGCTGTAATTTTTTGTTGTGCATAAGAATCCACATGTTCCTCTTGTTATAAGATTAGCAGGACTGCTCACTTATGCTTTTTACATGTTGGTCTGTTAAAAGGTCACGCCATAAATGGAGTGACTGGAAATGTAGTTAAAAGGTCAGAGCCATATAATATATGCCAGCATTTAGGGTCCTTTCCACAACACCACACGATTGCTGCCACAACCGTGACACCACCATTCAATACCCAACAGGATTAAAAACATAATTCTTCCCCCAAATCACCAAGAGCTGCACATTAACCACCACCATTTATTTTAATTCTCAGTGCTTTCAAACATGAACTTTCATCTCTGTTTCATTAGCTTTTGTTAACATCTGTTGTTAACATCTGTTGTTAACATCGGGGCGATTGTGGCTCAAGAGTTGGCAGTTCGTCTTGTAATCGGAAGGTTGCTGGTTCAAGCCCCAGCTACGACAGTCTCGGTTGTTGTGTCCTTGGGCAAGACACTTCACCCATTGTGTTCAGAGGGCCCGGTGGCAACAGTGTCTGACAGCCTCGCCTCTGTAGCTTGCCATCACCAGTGTGTGGGTGACTGAATGTGTAAAGCGCTATACAAATACAGGCCATTTACCATCTTCCTGTGCATCACTTTACAGCAGCCAGACTCATTAAAATGAGACTGTAGGAGTTTACAGCCTCTCATGTGTTCATCCACAGCAGCTGGACTATAAAATTTATTGTGACCCTGATACTGCAGCAGATCGCTCTGACTTCCTGTTATCACTTCAAACACTCTCTCACTCTTCTCTCAACGTGTTCACAATAAACTGTGAACAGACACCGAGGAGAGCAGCAGAAGACCTCATTCAGGAGCTAAACTCAACATGAACTGAACTCACAGTAAAGTTAGCTCGGTGCTTACCTTTAGATGAGCCCACAAACCGAGAGAAACTCCGCGATGAAGCTGCAACTCTTTCCAAACACAGGAAACAGATCAGACCCACGTGGTTCACGCTGATCGCAGCTACGATCCAGGAGACAAGGGTGGGCAGATCGATGCAGATATCGATCAGGACGTTGGTAGTGGTTTATGATCGATACTTTAGTTTGTTTCTCTCCTCTAAGTTCACTACTTTACTCCCGTTTCATGACAAAGCAGCTCTCTCTGCTCGACTCCTCTCCTGCGCACGCACACACACTTTGCTCCGCCCCCTTTTTCCTGCTCATCTGTGGTTTGTTGCTGTGTGGTCACGCGACACAGCTGCGTAGCGTAACCAGGCGGAGTTGTTTTTTTTTTTTTCAAAAGTACCGCCTATCTCCTTTTGCTAACCTCTTTTCCTTATGCCCGGCTTACACTGTGCGATTTTTTCAGTCGCGCGATTCAGCTCCTGCTCAAACTGCACGATTGACTCGCAGGGGTTAGATGTTCGTAAGTCACGATGCAGGGTCTCACACTATACGGCCCGATGCTCTGATGCGACCTGAGTGCTCACACTGTGCGTCCATGAAATGAAGGTTAGAACCAGGGGCGATTCTAGAATCAGAGCTTTGGGGGTGCTGAGCACCCAGAGAGCTGCCCAGCCAGGCAAAATAAACTTTACACGTCACGATGAGACTTCTTCCCTGTCTCTGTCAGTCCCTGCATCCTTAAATGTCTCCAGTTGTCCCGAGTTCTCTGTGACTGTCTCCTTGGTGCATTTAAACCCCTGTTCCTCCCTGTCCTCGTCGTCTGTTGTCTTCTTCTCCGTTATGAGTCATCATAATTTTATCCTCTCTGTGCAAGTCAGCAAATTTCTTTATTAAATCATAAGATTCCTAAATTCATAAAGTCTCTCTGTGCCTGGGTCCTCGTCTCAAAACATGACATCACTGTTTTGTACATTTTAACACAATTTAATCCCACATTTGTGAAAGAAAAACACTTTTTTGGAAAGTCTGTAACAAAACCATCAAATCTGATAAAGGTTATTTAAATGCTGCAAAAGAAGAATGGATTGGAACAAAAAAAAATACATATCCTAACCTTAATTACTGGGGAAGAATAATGAATGATACTCATAGTGAGTAAAAAGTAAACTGACTGCATTTTTTGGACAGAGATTCACTTTTGTTAGGGAAAATATTCTAAAACACTTCTTCAGCAAAGACTCAGAGAAGAGAAACACACAGAACTCTTGCTAGCAAGGGCAGCTCCCTACTAAGAGACTCGCGCCGAGCACTGCCCCGGTCTTTATTTTATACTTCAGTGTGTGTGTGTGTGTGTGTGTGTGTGTGTGTGTGTGTGTGTGTGTGTGTGTGTGTGTGTGTGTCTGATCAAAGGGTCATATACATGAAAGCACAAAGGGAAAACATCCTTGGTCAGGAAGAGGGTAGCCTCACCCTAGATAACACGGTGAGGAAGTCAAGCAGTTAAAGCACTTAGACTAGAACAGACGTAACTACGTTAATCCTACCATAAAACAATAAGACAAGGTACAAGCTCTCATGCTCCCAGGACGTGGGGGTGCATTCCTGGGGTGCACACCAAGCCTGCAGCCTGCTAGAGATCACACACAATTGATTATATGCCTCTAAGTATACATGGTTGAATATTTCCTAATACAAATAACTACATGCAGTATTCTACCATATGCAAACTAAAAGATTATACTGACTACTAAATACAATTTTCCCTTGACAACTTTTAATGTGTATGTATAATATAATACAGATACATAAAAAACACTCCCAAAACAGAATAAATTATTACAAATAATTATTACATACTTTTGCAAGCCAAACGGTTCATTCATTTATGAAATTTTGCAAGGACAATATGTATGATGCTTACCGTTTATTAAAGATCAGTATCCTGAAATGCAAAGAATTCAATTGCTGGATCGGCGGACAGAGGCGGTTTCTCGCAAGTTAAGTAGATTTTTTTAAGGCGGTTTATCCCGGAGTCGCAAAAGTATGATGTCACAACAATGTGTTTGGTCACTTGCAATGTTGAACCTGGAACAACATTTATTATGATGATGTGGGAACACCGACACGAGGATATCAGATAGTGCCGATGAAAACGTCATCGTGGGAAGGAGAATTGCTAAGGACTCAGGAAAAGAGAAGAGCGGTGCTGAGAGTTGGAACAGCCTCACACTCATCCCTCTGTAACAATGTTACACCCGGGTGGGATTCTTATGGAGGACCACAAGAATCACACACATAGAAATAAAGAATTCTCGCTTAAATAATGATTTGTGCAATAAAATATGAATTTGTAAATTCATCCACAATGTAAAGCTTGAAATTAGAACCAGCACTGTGCCCTGTAACATTTATACACAGTGTATGAGCAATTGCTGCAACCTACAGCCTTTAAACTTATAATTAAAATGCTGACAGTAAACTCATCAGTAGAGGTGGGCAGGGGCGGTCCTAGCCTGTTTGGTACCCTGAGCAAACACTCCCTCTTTTTACTTTGACTTGAGAAAAGCAGCAAGCAGCCACACTGAGGGCTCTCGCGCTCACTTTTCGTGTATAGAATTTAGAAAAAACATCGCTGCAAATTCTAAGTCTGTGTTATAATGTCTGGTCTTTTCGTGTTTGTTGGATTGTTTTTATTTTGTTTTATTTTGCGAGTTGGATATTAGGTGCTGCTCCAACCAGCCAGAGAATCCCCCCCCCCCCCCCCCCCGCCCCTCTCCTCCCTATGTTTGGCAAGCAGCAGGGGCACCTCGCAAATGGAAGGCGCCTTTACTCCCAGCAAATGGGCGATAGAAAACCGATCGGTGCCTATGACATCGGGGCAATCGTGCCTCAAAGATTTGGCAGTTTGTTTTGTGACCGGAAGGTTGCCGGTTTGAGCCCCGGCTCGGACAGTCTCGGTCGTTGTGTCCTTGGGCAAGACACTTCAACTACCGCCTACTGGTGATGGCCAGAGGGGCCGATGGGGCGATATGGCAGCCTCGCTTCTGTCAGTCTACCCCAGGGCAGCTGTGGCTACAACTGTAGCTGCCTCCACCAGTGTATGAATGTGAGAGTGAATGAATAGTGGAATTGTAAAGCGCTTTGAGGGCCCCGAAAAGTGCTATATAAATGCAATCCATTATTATTATTATCCCAAAAATACGTTGGCAGTATGTCAGGGCAGCATGAGTACGAGAAACTTTTTTCTTATTTATTTATTTTTTTCCTTTTATTCCCCAAAAAACAAAAAACAAAAACAACTACCAGAACCACAACAAAGGAAAAACAAAAAAAAACAAAAACAAAAATAACATAATAAGCAGTCTGAGACATGTAAACAGAAAACTAATACAGTATGGTAAATAATTTGGTCTACCACGCATTTACACATTTGTCCTGACAAACCCAACCCGCCATTGGAGTGGGCCTGCCCCTCTCACTATGGTTGTCTTCAGATCATCAGATAAGTAATCCATTACAGGGCGCCACATATCCAAAAAAATATCATCATTGCCACTTAATTTTGCACTCAGTCTTTCCATTGGTAAAGCTCTAAAGATTTCTTTATACCACTGAGTTATTGTTGGTAGTTTTCCATTAATCCAATTGAAAATAATACATTTTCTTGCCATAAATAATCATTTACATAGTAGTTTATATTTATCATATTCTTTAAACTAAAAAAAAACCCCACTACAATGACAGTTTTTGTGTTTTCATGAATGTCTTATATGCAACTATATTTCAAGTGTTTTTCAGTTCTTTGTTTCAAATCTATATGCCAACAAATCATTTATACTAAATGGCTTTTTTTAATGAGTGATAGCTTGGACGTTATGTTCCTCACAGAATCCTGGCAGAGGGTGAAGAAATTGGACCTGTCTCAATATGCGTACTTGTGTTCTCGTGTACTCGTGATTAGGGATGGGTACCGGTATCCGGTGCGATGATGGCACAGGTTCTGACGTGAACGGTAGTAACCAGACCGATAAGCTGCGCACATTTCGGTGCTTTATTTCGGTGTTTTTTTTCCTGAGATGTCACACACTTTGGATTCCAGCCAATCATTTTACCTTTGCGAGCGTAGTAGGCGGGCCCAGGTACGTACGTTCAGTTAGAGCAGAGCTACAGATTAAAAATGCCCAAGGTGAAGCGGTCAAAGTCTGGCTGTACTTCACAGAAAAAGATGCAAACTCAGCAGCAACAAGTGCTTTAAGCTGATACTGTGATACTGTCAAAGGAGGTAACACCTCGAATCTGATGAAACACCTGATGACGTATAGCATTTTGTTACAAGCTGAGAAATGCGCCGTATTTGACAGCTTGCTGCGAGACCTCACACCGAGCGCATCTACTGCAGGTATGGTGCCTGTTATCGGACCCGGAGTTTGCAACATCCCCCAAAAACCCGAAGAGCAGAGTCCTGGCCCCTAGCCCTGCCAGTGTAGCAGAAATGATGAGGATGATGATGCAGCAGCAGCCGTTCTTCTCTGCGTGAGTAGCTTAATGTTGTTCGTGTGTAATTTACGTTGAGTAGGCTAACCACGTTATTACATTAATGCATGTAAGGTGAACTAGCAAACACCATCATAGCTACATGCGGCTGTCTTCTTGTTTGATGGCAGATACTCCCTTCACCCTGGCCAAAAAGGCTAAAATGACCAAAGAAAAAGAGGAAAACAGCTAAACATGAGAAGTTTTTGGCCAAGAGTGATGCCATAAATCCCCTGTAGCTGCAGAAAAGGCTAACATTGTTATCTTTTTATAAAAAAACAGCTGAACATGAGAGGTTTTTGGACCAATTTTGTGTTCTCCATTCTTTAAGCACTGGTTCGAGCACCGTTTAAGCACCGTTTCAAAACTACCGGTTTGGTACTGGTATCGGATAAAACCTAAACGATACCCATCCCTACTCATGACACGTCATCAGTACTGTTCCAATTCAAAGTACGCTGTCGCTACCCGATCCATACCATGCATGCGCAAATCTTACGTCATTTCTTCTCTTTGCCAACATTGCGACAGTTAATTATTTGAGTGACACGGTTAGCGTCCAGTTAGCTCCTAGCCTCCTTTTCGACTGCCCGGGACATTTAAACAACAGATAATCCGTATACAAACAAATTCATGCTTTTCTCCTTAACAGAGAGCGTCCCCCAATTAAACAACAACGCTTTAAAATAAGAAGAATGGCGCCTAATGACAGACTTAATAATACAGCTCTAGTAATATGTCACATGAAGATTCATCACCCAGATTAAGTGTTTACTGACAATTGACAGTGATAGCGGAAATCCTCATCACTATTCCAACAATCCTCTCCACACAGACAAGTATAAACACACTCGACTATCACTAAATCAAATTTAACACGCCCAGTTCAGTTAAAAAAAGGGTTCATTCGCTCGGTCAGCAGGTGGCAGTATCCTCGTACACTGGGGAGTAAACTGCCATTAAAAGAAACAGAAGAAGAAGAAAACATCTGCACATCCGCGGTACGAATCGTGTAGACCCGATTTGTACGGTCTGACTTTGCACATACATGTGCAGTAAGGATCGGGGAGTCCTGATCTGTGGCTATCTTTTTATTTTTCATTTTTCTCTACGTTAAATATAAATGTTTCATTATAACATTTTAAGAGATACTTAATATTGTTAACATCTTAACAGATACTCTGACCCGTAACTATCGTAAATGAGCAGAAATAGTGGCCTTTCGCACATGTGTGGTACCGATCGGGTTTCCAGTACGGATCAGGTAGTGACAGTGACATGCGCATCAAGCAGAGAACGCAAAAAATTCCCAGATGTGTTCTCGCTCCGCCCATTTTATCGAGCATGCATTGGTGGTGACTTGTGTGAACTTGGTACAGCTAAATATCCCAGAATGCATTTTGTCCAAAATTTAAACACGGCAACGGCGGAGGAGCGTGGCTAAATTTTTTTAAATATTACTCTTTCTGGGTCACAAAATAAACTTTTAAGTTATTTTCAGGATAGAATGTAGTTGTGTAAACTTCAAATATCTGCTTGATTTATCAAGATATCCCATACATACAAAAGTGCTTCGACGTTTCCGGAGATGCCTGTTACCCACCAGCTTGATAGCAGACTGCGAGGTCAAGGATCACTAGAGCCCAGCGAGAACAGACTCCCACACATCGTTTTCAACCCCCCCTCGGCCTTTTTCCTACTCAGGTTAAACATGATATACAAGTCTCTTAGATAACTTCCAAATCTTAATGTTTGGTCTACTTCAAAGTTTTATTTGAGTAAATCGGTTTGGCTGAGATTAAAGTTAAGCTTCATAACATATTAATCACAGTTAAATTAAGAGGGGACGGCAGTCAAAACTCCGAACCTGTGACATCATCCGTTTGGCATCGGTTGGACAAAGAGCGATTCAGAAGACCCCTGTGAAAAGACCATCGAGGGAACAGTTCACCCTGCCTGGGATATGGTTACCGGGGACACGCCTTGGAGTCAGGCCCGGGGAGGGTGCCCGAGGGCGAGCGTATGCTGGCCGGGCCTTAGTCCATGGGGACACACCCCGAAAAAGGGACAGGGGCCCATCTTTCTGCAGGCCCACCACCCGCAGGAGGCACGGTAGGGGTCGGGTGCAATGCGAGTCAGGCGGTGGCCAGGAGCGGAGGCCCTGGCAGACCGATCCCCAGCTACCAAGACTGACACTTATCAGTTGGCTTTAAAAGATATTTCTATAACTTTATAATACAAGTATTACAACTAAACACTACTGTTTTCTGAGGGGGAATTATGTAAATGTGACAGGAATAACATTTCAGAGCAATAAAATCCATTAAAATTAAAACACAAAAACTTGATGTACACATCTATATTTGCATCTTATTAAATTTAAGATTCAGGATTATTTACTGCAGGTCCAAAAATCAGAGCTACCTTGTGAGATCCAAGTGTGACATCAGCTGACACTCTTTACAGGAGATTCCATCTGAACTCTGTGGAGCCTGATCTCAAGGTTTTTAAGTCTGACCCTGAAACCAGGGGTCCGTTCTTCGTACCTCGCTTACTACATCCAAGATCAAATCATCGCGCCAACTTTGAGCTCGCTATTCCGGTTCTCCGAACACACCTGTTGTTGACGATTAGTATAGCTGGATGAAGTAATGTGAGATCACTGGGTGGCTTAACAGGGGCTACGCATCGATAGTAGAAACATTGATCGGCAACCCTTTGATTGGTCGGCGAAAATGTTGAAGGAGCGCGCTCAGTATTTTTCGGCAGCAGAGCAAGAACTCTTGATTGAGGGATTTCAGGAGTTTCAGAGTTTAATTAAAACGCAAGGGAACACTGCAAAGGCTGCAAAAGCAAGGAGAGAGGGCTGGCAGAAAGTTGCTGACAAATTAAACTCGTAAGTAATTTAATAATATTAATAATAATAATAATAATAATAATAATAATAATAATAATAATGGATTGGATTTATATAGCACTTTTCAAGGCACCCAAAGCGCTTTACAATGCCACTATTCATTCACTCACGCATTCACACACTGGTGGAGGCAGCTACAGTTGTAGCCACAGCTGCCCTGGGGCAGACTGACAGAAGCCAGGCTGCCATATCGCGCCATCGGCCCCTCTGGCCAACACCAGTAGGCGGTAGGGTAAATTTATTATATTATATTACATTATATCCTCTTTCACATTAGAGCCACGACAGGACCCACTAGAACATGGGAACAAGTAAAAGTGTAATATAAGAATATTCTACAGAATGGTAATATTTATCACTTATATTGCTTTTCGTCTCTTGGAAAGAGACCCTGGAATAATCTGTTTGTTTGTTTATAACCGCAACCAAGAAAAGGGCAGAGCAAAAAAAGACAGGTGGTGGTCCTGCACCCCCTCGTCAACAAGTTGGTTAAGTAAATAATACCCTCACGGGAAAATCGATATCTTTCTATGAGCACACTGTCGCGCTGAGCTAAAGGATCCTGTCTATCCCGCAATAAACGCTGAATTCTGAGGACTCTCCTTATCAATCTTGCACCTTCCACAATGGGTGGCTCGCGTATACGGACAGGACATGGCTGCGACAGGCTTCCCAAATCCACCTTCGCTTTTATAGCCGTGGTCTCTCATCTTGATTACACGAAGTAATTTACAATTACTACTCTAAAATAAGAATTACATCTGAAATAATCACATACATGAAATAGAATGATTAATAGTACATTTCCCTTTTTTAGGAAATGACCTGTATGTATCTGTATGAAATCAATAAAAGGATCAAGTACTGCATTGTCTTTAGTTACATTGATGATATTTATTTATGGTAAAACAGTGGTGGAATATCGCTGTTGCTTTCGTATACATGAAGCGGACATACCTGAGTGGCCGCGATCTAATCCTGTTTACATAAAGTAAGCCTGCTCCCGAGCAGGTTTACGCTTACAGATCTGTTGCTATGACAGCAAGTCCCGGATGAGCTTCGGAGAACCGAACGATCCAAGATCACGCGAAATGGTCAACAATCAAATCCAGCTAACTTACTTAGTGAGGTACGAAGAACGGGCCCCAGAAGAGGATCTTTCTGTCTCTGCAGAGTCATTGTGATTCAGTAATAGGAATGATTTAATGATCACGCTTACTCTGTTTGCACAGAGCAGATAATGTATAATGAGAATGGGATCGTTTGTGTTCGGAGTATGAACTGAGATTCTTGAAGCTCTTGTCACACTGGTCACAGCTGAAGTTCCCTTCAACATGTGTACGTTCATGAAGGTTACGACTGCTCGATTGTGAGAACCTTTTGTTACAGTGTCTACACTTGTATGGTTTCTCTCCTGTGTGGACTCGTTTATGTCTTTTAAGCTGGTAAGCACTGGTTACAGGCGTGCTTTTAAACCCCACCGTGGAACAGTTCATGTTGTTTAAAATCAGATTGAGTGGGGAAGCCTCTTCCACATTCTTTACAGTAGATCATTTTGTCTTGTGTGTGTCTAAGCTGATGCTTTTTTAGGCTTCGTTGCTGGTTGAAAGTTTTTCCACAAAGGTCACAACGAAACGCTTTCCCACCACCACACTGACAATAGGGTTGAAAACTGGATCCATCTGTGTCACTCTGCTTCTAAACAAAGACACAAAGACAGTGTGAGTCAGTCCTTCAACATTTTAATCCTGAACGCCACCTGAAATAAAGAGCATCTCTGACAACATCCAATTATATTTTACTGTTTACATTATAACAGCTTAATGGGCTACAATAAATGTCTGTGATGCAGAGGAACAGCAAGAAGCACTGCTACCCTGGCTGCAAACAGACTCTCACCATACTTATACATACATAGGACATTTAAATAAAACTTGGAGACTATTAAAAGTCAGCTGATTCTGAGGGGGTCAGGTGGGATACACTGATTGGTTTTAGTTAGATGACCCTCCTGTTGTTAAGTTAGTGAATACAAGTAAAATTGACTGGTTCATATAGAGCACTTTTCCACTCTGAGCACTCAAAGCACCTTATACAACATACCTTACTCACACATTCACAGAAATTATTAGGAAAGGAAATTTCAGGAGATTTTTAAATATATTTCTTTTTTTGAAACTTGGAAGTGAGAGTTAAGTGAGCTGGGACTGAGACCACAAATAAAACCAGATGTCCATGTGCAAAATGGAGGAAATATACTGTGAAATACCACAAATCTCAGAAATAAAATTTAAAAAGTACCATAAGTAACTGTGTTAAGATCTGTTCTTTATTTGGAAATGAATATATTTATTTTACAGGGTTCCTCTACACTATATATATCCATGCTAAATGGAATAATTATAATAGTCAAAATCAAACTGAATCAGAATTTAAAGGAGTTGTAAAATCATACCCAGTCTGTGAAGGTTCTCAGGCGTACATTATCGTAGTCTAAGGAGCTTATAAAGAAAAGCATCTGGAGTTTTTAAAGTTTCTCAAAGATGTTTCACCTCCCATCCGAGAAGATCAATTAGTGCCATTTACAAGATCCATATTCCATTCGATCCAGTTACTGCAGAGTGACTGGAATTAAGGTGACTTTCCACCAGTTGCTCTTAGGACTAATTTAAATAATGCTTCAAAACAATTGCAACTGTAAATCCTCAAATATGGATACAAAGTAACAGTAATAATTGCTGTTAGTTAGATGACTCATCATGTTCTTTACTGACATTTTCCAAATTCCAGTAGATGCCATTGAGTCCAGTAGAATTACTAACATGCTAACACAATTTAATGAGCCAAACAGTGACACTGAAATTAGAAGATATAAATATAAATACATACCTCACAGTAACTGCACTTGTAGAGTTTCTTTCTGGTGTGGATCTGTTGGTGTATTTTCAGGTAACGTGGAGATTTAAAAGTCTTCTCACACAGGTCACATTTATAAGGTCTCTCCTCAGTGTGGCTAAGCATGTGGCTTTGTAACTGTGCATCTGTTGTAAACGGTTTCCAACACTGATCACAGCAGTAAACATCCTGTCCAGTGTGAATGCGGATGTGTCTATTTAGGTCCCCATTGCGACTGAAAGTTTTTCCACAAATGTCACATCTGTACTTATTAATTCCAGAGTGGGTAACTAGATGATTCTGTAAGTGGCTACTGTGAGTAAAAGCTTTGCCACACTGATTGCAGCTGTGTGCTTTAACTCCACTGTGGATGAGTTGGTGTGCTTTTAAGTGTCGAGCCTGGGTAAAAGATTTCCCACACAAGTCACACGTGTACGCTTTAACTCCACTGTGGATGAGTTGGTGTGTTTTTAAGCTTTGAGCCTGGGTAAAAGCATTTCCACACAAGTCACAGGTGTACGGTTTAACTACACTGTGGATGAGTTGGTGTCTTTTCAAGCTTCCAGGGTGGGTAAAAAAATCTCCACACAAGTCACAGTTGTACTGTTTAATTCCACTGTGGATGAGTTGGTGTCTCTTTAAGTGTACAGCCTGGTTGAAAAACTTTCGACACAACTCACAGCTGTAAGCTTTAACTCCACTGTGGGTCAGCTGGTGTCGTTTCAAGTTTCCAGCCAGGGTAAAAGATTTTCCACACAACTCACAGCTGTAAGCTTTAACTCGACTGTGGATGAGTTGGTGTGTTTTTAAGCTGTCGGCCCGAGTAAAATCCTTCCCACACTCCTCACAGCTGTATTTCTTCTCTCCCTTTCTTCTGTGAGGTTTGTCGGCCTCCTGAGAGCGCTGACTTCTCGCTCCATGTTGGTCCTGCAGTGACAGAGATACAAACAGAGGCAGTGAGTGAAATGCAGTCGTGGAACAAACTGAAACTCCATTAGTGGAATCAAAGATGTCAACAAACACGTCGTAGGTGTGTTACCACCACCTTCTGCTGATATTATCACATTACAATGATGTGCTACAATGAGAGTTGTAACGTCCACAGTGATATTCTTGCTCACCTTTTGGGTTGAAGTCATTGTTTCCTCTGTAGTGGCTGAACTGAGTCTAAATGGCTCGTCTCCTCCTGATGATCAGCTGGAACAAAAATATATTTATATGTATTTCATCCTTGACCAAAAGAAGCTGAGATGGAAAGCTCAAATCCACTCAAACTAAATGTCTTCAGTCAGTGTGTCAGCCTCCAGTTAACAACAGTGGTGAGAAACTGCAGTAATAAACCTCCACTGACTGAGTAACTGCAGTTTGGTGCTTCATTTGAACCTCATAGATTTTATTAAACAAAATGGATAAAAAAAATACTCTACAAAACAGAAGGTGAGCTGATAGTAAGAGGGTCATCATCTCAAACTACATCAAGATTCTCAGACCATGTCACGGTTCACTTGATCCCTGCAAACAGGCACAAACTGAAACTGTCTAAAGCTTTTGTAAAGACACTGAAGCAGTGGACTGATGAGGCTGTGGAGAATCTGCAGGTGTGTCTGGACTGCACCGGCTGGCAGGTTTTCAGGATTGTTATTAACAATTTGGATTATTATAGAGATGCTGTGACGTCCTGTAACATCAGCATCTGTGAGGACAGCTGCACAGCATCACACACCAGGGTGAGTTAGAATAATGGCCAGCTCTGGTTCACAGCTAAGCTAAAGGGGAGACAGTTTCTTTTTTTCCACTTTGGCTCTCGGAGGAGACGGACACCTCTTTCACGCTCTCCTCCCGGTTATCTTCCCTGCTCGCTTGCTTCTATGTCGTTGTCTGGTCTTGTCTGAGTCAAACCCTGAGAGAGTGTCTCATTCTCACTCTTGTTCTCTAAAACCTAAAGAAGAACTATGAATTTGATCAACTGGTCCCTTAACGCAATTGGCACTCTATTCTCAACGAGAAGCCTGGGTTCGGGAGAGCCCGAGTGTCCTGAAGGGACGTTCCCTGCTGGATACACGATGGACGGGTGGCAGAAGTGGCATGTTGTGTGCCTAGCGGGACTGTCTATCGAGGATATTGGAGACATCTACCTATTTGGAACCATGATAACAGGATTCTTGCTGATCGGAGCTGGCATGGCCCTGGCTTATCGGAAATTGAAGAAAGTGGTGACTGCTGTTCAAACCGGCACAAGGCTAGCCGCTATGATCGAAAGTGTGGGAAGAGCTGTGAGTGCTGGGACTGTTCTTACTGAACAAAATATGGGAAAGATCTTGGAGGAGCTCACAGCTCTTAAACGGGAGATACACCTGGAGACCAGTGATGGACATTAAGAACAACTGTAAAATTGATGCAGTCTGTTCGTCCGAAAACAACATAACCATGATTTCTCATGCGGCTACCCCCCACCCTGAAGGCGCCAGCTGGACACTTGAAGGCTGAGGCGAACAACAACAATTCTTCCCTCAGATATGATAACGAGAACGAGCTGACTCTCTTGCCTGATTCTTCATTGCCACCTCAGTAGGCTGCGGACTGTTGATCTTTGCCTAATAGGCGGAAGGCCACTTTCTCAGGCTGAACACAGGACACGCATCCCGAAACGCACACACACGTACACTGATACGCCCTCACCACCACCCTCCCTTACTCGAATCCAACGCCTCCCCATGCTTACCTCCCATGTGGACAGCGGCTCAACCGGAGTCGGGATCGCAAGATTGCAGATGCAGCTGTGCACACGGCATACTCCCCCATGTTGCTTGTCTGTGTTTTATGGTGTTATGGTATGATAATATCGGTGCTTACTTTATCTGCTATGGAGTTCTTGTTTTCTTCTCATGCTGACTCCCTTTTGGAAACCAGCAATTTCAGTTGCAGGCAACTGCAACCGACAAATAAAGGCATTCATTCATTCCTTGTTCAGGTTTAGTGAGGCTAAACTCCAAAAACTGTTTTCAGCTAATGACTCTGATTCTGTCTGGAAAACACTCAGACAGTGAACCAAGCACAAACCTAAAGACCCCACTCTACCAACATTTCACACCTAGTCATCAGCCTGAACAGCTCCTGCTGTGGATTCTACCAACAATGACCTGTTACTCCCCCACCCAAGACATTCAACACCTTCAGCAACCCCTGTGATTATAAAACACGGCCTGGACATGATCACCACTTCATTAAGTTGCTTGAAGACGTTTCACCTCTCGTCTGAGAAGCTTCTTCAGTTCTAGGTTCAAATGGTGGAGAGTCCCAGATTTTATGGTGTGTTCACACCGAATGCAGTAGACACGACCAAAACGCGCCAGACGCCCCTAGCTTGACGCATGCAAATTCGCACCTCGACGCGTGTCCAACGTGAATTATTGAAGTGGAAATGTGGGAGGAAGTTGTGCCAGACGGTATGTTTGCAAGATGGCAGCTGTCGAGCTAGCGTTTGAAGAGAGAGTCTCCCTTTTCTATTTACTGTGGAGAACAGAGCAGCGGCGTAAAGGACGTCCTCACCGTACCTGGGTCCATCAGGTCCTCCAGAGGCGTGAGCAGTTTGGTGAGTTTCACCATTTGCTCCAGGTGCTGCCCCTGGACGACGGGGCAGCTCCTGGAACTAACCTCTCTTTATTCTCTTAAATAATTGGTCATCACTATGTTGGTCATCACTATGTTGCTATACATTAGTATTAGTATTTTCATTAGTATAATATGAAATAAATTCTACATGTGTCAAGTTCTGTGCCAATATCTGCTGTGTAGTAGAACTGAGACATTAGTCATTACAAAAATTTATTTCAAATAGTATTAAAATTCTCAAACAGAAAAACATTAAACATAAATATAAACAACATAACTATTTACAGAGAGACTGGAATAAAAAGGACCCAGCTTAAAGTGGAAGACCCTCAGGGAGAAGGAGGAGAAAAATAAGAACATTGTCTCTGCCCTGGAGAGCTGCTGCCTCATCAGAAAACTACTGATTGCTCGGGTCACTTCAAATATAAATGAGGCTGTAGGCACCGTGGTGGGGGGGCGGCATCACGGGCATCGGCAAAAGAAAAAAAAAAATGCTCATACTCATGCTCCCCAGCCAGCGCATATTGGGAATGGCATACGCACCGATCGGTTTTCTATCGCCCATTTGCTGGGAGTAAGGGCGCCCTTCGTTTGCGAGGTGCGCCTGCTGCTTGCGGCACAGAGAGGAGAGGGCGGGGCAGCGGCTGGAGCAGCATCTAATAACCAACTCGCAAAATAAAACAAAATAAAAACAAACCAACAAACACGAAAACACCAGACATCATGATACAGACTTATAATTTGCACCCATGTTTTTCCTCGGTGCTCCTGCTCGCTGCTGAAGTCAAAGTAAACTTTATTGTCATCTCCGCTACTTACAGTCCAGAGAGACGAGACGACGAGGCTCCAGTTACAGCAGTGCAAGTAAACAAACAAAAAATATAAGAAGAGTAAGAAAATAAATATACACTTTAGGACCAGGGGTAAAGGGATCAATAACAATTTAAAATTTTTAATTTACAGTTTGATGATTTAAAGTCTCACACACAACCCATCGAAAGGGGAGGGGGTCCTGCTGCTTCCAGATAGAGCACATTTCATTCATAATGATGTAAATCCAAGCCTATTATGGATTCATGATTTGAATCCTGGGTTGTGTGAAATCTCAGAAATGCACCCTAGACTAAGTGAACCTGTGAACTAAGGTGTAGGTCTGTTGTGTTATGTTGTGGTGATCCTCGGGTTGAGGGATGGGTGTTCATACTGGAGTGCAAAATTAAAACCAATGTAAGATGGACAAGAAAAGTTCAAAGCCATCAGGTGCTCAGTTTAGAAAAAAGAGAAAAGAGGAGGAGGAGAAACGAGCAAAAGATGCAGGTAAGCAGACGTGTGATTGGATAATGGCAGCTCATCCTGAAACAATCAGAGTCAGAATACTTTATTAATCCCTAAGGAAATAATGTGGGTTACAGTTGCTCCAAGAAGAAATGGTAAAAATAGCAACAGCAACAGACTAAACTGCAAACAGTACATTATGTTACAGATTTTAGTATTAATTAGTCAGTGTCAGTTGTTGATTTGTCCTGTTCTCATTGTATGACGAATTATGATGGCTGTTTGGTAGCAGTTTGCATACAATGTATACTCTCTCTCTTCATATGTGTGTGTACAACAGTTTTATGTTAATGTACAATCCTTAATATGTTTTGTGCGTGGGGGGGGGGCAGAGGGAGTGTTCGCCCAGGGCGCCAAACAGGCTACGACCGCCACTGTTCAGGAGCTAAACTCAACATGAACTGAACTCACAGTAAAGTTAGCTCGGTGCTTACCTTTAGATGAGCCCACAAACCGAGAGAAACTCCGCGATGAAGCTGCAACTCTTTCCAAACACAGGAAACAGATCAGGGAGCAGAGACCCACGTGGTTCACGCTGATCGCAGATACGATCCAGGAGACAAGGGTGGGCAGATCGATGCAGATATCGATCAGGACGTTGGTAGTGGTTTATGATCGATACTTTAGTTTGTTTCTCTCCTCTAAGTTCACTACTTTACTCCCGTTTCATGAAAAAGCAGCTCTCTCTGCTCGACTCCTCTCCTGCACACATTTGCTCCGCCCCACTCTTCCGACTCTGCTGTGGTTTGCTACTGTGCGGTCACGTGACTCAGCTGCGCAGCGTAACCACGTGGTGTTTTGTTTTCCTTTGCCTCGATGAAAACGTCATCCTGGGAAGGAGAATTGCTAAGGACTCAGGAAAAGAGAAGAGCGGTGCTGAGAATTGGAACAGCCTGACGCTCGTCTCTCTTTAGCAATGTTACACCAGGGTGGGATTCTTATGGAGGACTGCAAGAATCACACACATAGAAATAAAGAATTCTCATTTAAATAATGATTTGTGCAATAAAATATGAATTTCTAAATTATTTCACAAAGAAAAGCTTGAAATTAGAACCAGCATTGAGCCCTGTTACATTAATACACCGAGCAGTGGCTGCAACCTACAGCCTTTAAACTCATGATTAAAATGCTGACAATAAACTCATCAGTCCAGATTTCACCAACTTATTTTCTGATATATTGTGTTAAAAGAACTGAGATAGGGTCATTAAAATAAAAGCTGTCAGTTCTCTCATTCCTCATTGTACTTCCCTCATTTATTTTAAATACAAGATTTCTGACATCTCTTAATGTCGCTCAGATTTCTGAATATAAAGAGTGAATGCATTTACAGCAGGAACTTCACATCTAGCCATCAAAAGTTTGGTAAAGTTGCATGAGTACTGTAAAGTTTTCTGGGGTCCTGTTAAAAATAGCACAAGCGTCACACCACATCTATAAACTATATATTCCAGTTATCCACTTATCAGTAATTTCTGAATCACAACAAGGACACAAAGCTCACTGCTTATCACAGACGTTACATCCTCTGTAAAGCAATTTCAGAGAGAAAGAGCAACAACGACTCATTAAGATCAGCCAGAAATCTGCCCCTCTCTGGCAGCTGTGGCAACTCACAATAAGAAAGCTTGCATTCTTTGAACAATGCTGGGTCATGTATGATTTGTCCGAGACCATGTGTCATGAAAATGTCATGAAATTAAGATATTACATTTTGGATTTTCTGCACCTTCACTCTCAGTGAAGTGTTTTAAACTTTGATGAAATATGGCAACTTTGTGTTGTGCTGCAAGATAAACCCGCTGTCCTCATGAGCGCAACTTTTTAAAAACACTCTGTTCAAAGGTAATTTTAGTTTTTATACTTATAGGGTCCAACTAACAGGAGAAAAAAAATGCAAACAACAAACCAGTTTATAATTGGTTAATGATGTATACTTTATTTATCCCCGTAGGGAAATTACTCGTAGGAAGGAGTGGCTGCCCACTGCTTCACTGTAGCCAAGCAGGGGGCAGCCAATCCAGTGCCCAAGCAGTGTGTAGGGACAGTACCTCAGGGTAGCCGTTCAGTGGATTCGACCCCCTGACCTTCCAGTCACTCATCCAAGTGATTTCTTCAGTCTCAGCTGACTGCAGGTTCTTTTACTACCGCGCTGGGTAGGAAACAGGAATTCTGTTGTACATGTACTGTTGGGTCGCAAATTTTAGAGCCAATATGATAACCTTGGATACACACCATTGGTGGATAACCTCCACCAAGTACACCAGAGCCTATACATCGAGTTGGCTGCCTTCTAGCACATTGATCTGGCCTCTGTGGCAGGTATATAAACATCTAATGTTCTTAACACTTTAATGTTAGCATTTGATGGCCACTAAAGCATGTCATGTTTTATAACATTTTCTTCTTAATCATTGGATCTGTATTTTATAGGTCACCTTCAATATCCCAAACATCTGATGTGCAAGTATATAATACTCTTTTGTATAACAATGTTGCATATTTAATTGTTCAGTTTCATTTGCATGCCATTACATTTGCAGTTGATATGGTATTGTGTTGTGTTTATGCTGAAGGTTCAGTGTGGTACAGAATCTCAAATGGCATCCACATCAGGAGAACATACTACAAGTTAGTCTTAAGTTATAAAATTACATGATTTCCTCCTAGGGATCAATGAAGTATTATGATTCTGATTCTAAAATTTAAAAAATATAAAATGATATACATGAAAATAATTCTAAAGTAATAAGCTCAGTGAAACCGTTTTTTTCTTTTTGGGGGGTTTTTTTTTTTTTTGGTAAATTATTGAGGCTCTCTATCTAATCCATAACTTGAGCAATTTCAGCCACGGTGAAGTACTTCAGACCCAACCCAGCCAAATGTAGAGCCAGAATTACTACTGCATAAAATGCATTTTAATCTTCTGTTTATACTCTTATTTCACAGTATGTGTAGTGGCAATTCCTTTACTTTTGAAAGATCAAACGTCCCACAACTTAAAGTCCACAAGCCACTGCTGCATTGAGGTAATATTTCGTACGCAGGCAAAAGAAGTCCATTGTCCAAACATTTTAGTTGAGAGTTTTGGTTTATTTATCCAGCTTGGCAAGCAATAACAAGATCCTTCCTGCTGCTTCTCCTGCTCTGGTAAAAAAAAAAAAAAAAAAAAAAACATAGGCCCACCCCAATGCATGCTGGTCCTAAACCAGTCTCTTTATTTATAGAAAAAATGGCCCTACAGCTCTTACTGACTAATTTAACAAAATAACAACAAACAAACAAATCATTTAAAACAAAATATTAACCGACAAATAAACCCCAAAATATAAGTAAACTAACAACAAACTTTAATTTCAAAAATAAGAACAAAAACAAAAATAAAGAACAAATAGCTCCAACACTCCAGCCCCTAATTGTGCATACAATCACAATTACTTTAAAGTCCCAAAAGGAGGAGCTATTCCCTTAAACAAATCCTTAATTTTCATTGAGGATTTTCTTCACGATGAGGCTTCCAGTAGCAAAATAAGTTTTGTCACTGGCCTTTCCAAAACACTGGTCCTTGTTTGTAGTCTCACAGAACGCACCAAGCCTTTTGCATCCAGGGCCCTATTTCAGGAAGCCGGTTTAGAAAACTCAGAGTGAAAAACGATACTCAGGGTTGAGTAACCCCGAACTGTCCAACTCGGAATATTCGGTTTCAGAAAGGCTGATAACAATTAGTTCAGTCAACGCGGAGTTGCTTTAACCCCAAGTTAAGCGCGCGCACGAGGATACATAAAGCCCTGATTAGTGGAGCACAGATTAAGCGAGTCACCATGGAGACGGAGGGAAAGAAGGCGCGGTCAATGTATTTTACAGCGCTTGAGGCCGAAATTCTGATGGCAGCATATGCCGATAACATGCAAATTTTGCAGAAAAAAAGTAACACAGCCTCAGCTGCAAAAGAAAGGGAGCATGCATGGCAAAACATAGCCGACAGAGTCAATGCGTGAGTGTTAATTTAAACATTGATCGAGGGATTTCCACCCATTTAACACGTTATTTTATCATATGTTATTTTATTTGTTATTTTATACATTTTATTTTGTGATGTAATGTAAGCGCAGGTGCAACCCAACAGGCCCCAAACGTTCCTGGCAGCAAGTAAAAATGAAATATAAAAATATAGTCCAAACAGGTAAGGTGTAATTGTATTATGAGCCATAGTGCTTGGTCTGTTTGTCCGATGTAAATCAATTGCAGTTAGAGGCTACATTAATTTTCTTTCTGTAAGCACTTATTGAAATTATCTGAGCATTACAAGTACATATTTGCTTACTCTGTATGCTCAAATGTGACCCGTTATAGCCAACAGAAAAAAAGCGGAGGCCTGAAAAACAGATGGGGGTCCTCCTCCACCACCACTCACAGAGGCTGAGCAGTTGGCTTCCACATTTGTGATAATGTTGGCAGCATCACATATGATCTTCACAGTGCAGAGAACACAAATTAGCATCCATTACTATAATGAAATAATTTGTTAGTTTGAAATGCTACAGGGAACTATGTACCTGTACATTAATGCTGTGGAAAGACTTCCTGTTCACATAGTCTCCTTCATTTACTGAAGGAGCAATGATTGGAATGTGAGTGCCATCTATACAGCCAATCACGCCTGGGAACCGTGAAAGTAAATGTAAAATTTAAGTAGTAGTTCAAGTATCACCACATCATAAATTAAGTTTTGTTCATCCTGATACCTGCAATTTTGTGGCATCCCTCTTTGATAAATCTTGTGGGTCTATGACCGGGGAACACCACAAACGAGTACAGGAGACGTTTCAGTGCAACTGTAACATTCCTGACTGCCCGACAGACGGTAGCCTTGGAAACGTGCTCAGCGTCACCAATATTATACAGAAAGCTCCCGTTTGCAAGAAACCGAAGTGCAATACAAATAATACGTACAGAACTGAGAGGATGTCCGCGATGTGTCACATGAGCAATATTAGGCCTGAGGATGTTATTCAAATAAATTATAGATTGTGCTGGAAAACGGTAACGTTCGCACAGGAAATCATCAGGAAATGATAAAATGTCCAAACACGCTCTAATCACTCTCTCCCGGCGGAGAGCTCTGCGGAGAATTTGGGCTTCAACATCTACTGGCTCTTCAAGGAAGGAGCACGCCATGTCTGACACTTCCTACTGTCAGGTTTCTGACAAAGAGGCGGAGAAGGTCAGGGTTAGTTGAAGTAAACCTGCTAGGGGGCAGGTTAGCTTCACGGAGTGTGTCGTCATAGTAACTCACTCAGAATTAATCTAAACTCGCTTTGTGAAACCGAAAACCCAGAGTTTTCGTTAACTCAGGGTATACTTACTCAGAGTTTGCACTAAACCGGCTTCCTGAAATAGGGCCCATGTTTACATTTAAGACTTTCGCCATCATCCATGATCCTCTTGGAGCTGTAGCGTCTGCAATTAAAACAACATCTCCAGGTATAAGACATCTTTTAGTCCTCATCCATTTTTGTCTTTCTTGCATCAAAGGTAGGTACTCAGAAAGCCCTCTCTTCCAGAACAACTCTGCCATGTACTGTACCTGTTTCCACCTTTTCCTGACATGCAAATCACTTGGATGAAACAGTCCTGGTGGAAAAACTGGTTTATTTTTCAGCAACAACAAGTGATTGGGTGTCAGTGCTTCAAGATCATTTGAGTCATCTGAAACTTTAGTAATGGGTCTGTCGTTCATTATAGCTTCAACCTCACAGAAAACTGTTTGGAGTCCTTCATCATCCAGAACTTGCTCCTTAAGAACTGAGGCTAAAATATTCTTTACTGAACGAATGAGACGCTCCCACACACCGCCTTGGTGAGAAGCTGCTGGGATGTTGAAGTTCCATTTCATGCCATCCTGAACAAAAGCCTTTTGAATTTTGGCATGGTCCAGCTCAGTCAAACTTTCTTTCAACTCTCGATTCGCCCCAACAAAATTTGTAGCATTATCAGATCTGATGGTCGAAACTGGGCCTCGTCTACAGATGAACCTCCTCACAGCATTTATACAAGAGTCTGTATCAAGTGTACATGCAATCTCCAGATGTACTGCACGACTGGTGAAACAAGTAAAAAGAACTCCATACCTTTTAAGGAGACTTCGTCCTCTTTTAACACTTATAGGTCCAAAATAGTCCACTCCAACATTTGTGAATGGAGCTGTGTCTGGCAGGACTCTCTCTTCAGGCAGATCCGCCATCTTTTGTTCAACAAACTTTCCTCTGTTGCGTCTACACGTGACACAACGAGAGATGATTTTCCTGGCAGCAGAATTTGCATTTAGTATCCAGTAATTTTGTCTTAGTTTTGACAGCATGTGTGCTCTTCCTGCATGTCCCAACCTTTGATGGATATGGCGTAAAATCAGTGTTGACACATGCATATCTTTTGTCAAAATTACAGGATGCTTTAATTCCATAGGCATGGCTGCTTTATTCAATCGGCCACCCACTCTGAGGATTCCTGCATCCAACACTGGATCAAGTTTGTAGAGACAATTTCCCTTAGAAACTCCTTTGAGGCCATTGCGGATTAAAGCACAGAGGGCGTTGGCATGTTTCAATTAGCGATCCAATTATGCACCAATTTAGTACGTCAAAACTAAGTTCATCAGTCTTTGTAGTGAAATTATGTCTTTAAACTCCAATAGCTTCACCGTTTTCCTTTACGGCTTAAACAATATTATCACTCACCAGCTTTGACGAACGAGTGACATGTTGATCCAGGCTTCAACATCAAATCCGTCTGGATTACTCACCAGACGATCCAATAACTTTTATTCGAGTTCGACGGTGATCCTTGAAATCCTTATATCCATTAATGAAGGATTATTCCTTTGTCCACGGGAAGGTTTTTTACTTTATGTAGTGGCAATTCCTTTACTTTTGAAAGATCAAACGTCCCACAACTTAAAGTCCACAAGCCACTGCTGCATTGAGGTAATATTTCGTACGCAGGCAAAAGAAGTCCACTGTCCAAACATTTTAGTTGAGAGTTTTGGTTTATTTATCCATCTTGGCAAGCAATAACAAGATCCTTCCTGCTGCTTCTCCTGCTCTGGTAAAAAAAAAAAAAAAACCATAGGCCCACCCCAATGCATGCTGGTCCTAAACCAGTCTCTTTATTTATAGAAAAAATGGCCCTACAGCTCTTACTGACTAATTTAACAAAATAACAACAAACAAACAAATCATTTAAAACAAAATATTAACCGACAAATAAACCCCAAAATATAAGTAAACTAACAACAAACTTTAACTAATTTCAAAAATAAGAACAAAAACAAAAATAAAGAACAAATAGCTCCAACAGTATGTATAACAATATCTATGCACCTGTCGTTATTGACAGCAGTTCTTCAGATGCAATACAACAAACCCATAGTGTGTGACTTGCAGTTAACTTATTTATCAAATATTTGTTTACTAAAAATAGTGCTGGGTACTGCTGCTATTTTTGATCCTAACCTTTTACAGGAGCAAACATAGCTGAACTGTTCCTGTGAAGTTATTCTGCTGATGTTTGTATTCAGAAAAAAAAAGATTCTTAAAATTATTTGGTTGCTGATGATTGTTCTTCAGATCACTATTTTGCTTTTTAAAATGAATTAACAGAAAAAGGCCAGTTGATAAAGCAAGAAAAAATAACTTACAAGATATTAAACAAAAAAAATTACATAAAGTGTAAATAGTGTAAATATTTAGTTGCTTTTCAGTGACTGGTTCTACAGTGATGAACCTGATGGATTGACGGCTGCAGATGTCATCTCAAATCCGCCTCTGAAGATCAACAAAACCTCCTGTAGCAGATTCAACATTAACCGGGACAATGTCTGGGATCGTGCCTACCGAGGCTTCAGAAGGTCTTCATAAAGTCCCAACTCTGGCATGATGGTGAAATTCTCTGATGACGTGGGGCTGGCTGAAGAGGCAATAGACACAGGTGGGCCTACTCAAGAATATCTCACCCTTTTGATGGAAGCCATAAGGACGAGAAGAATATTCGAAGGAAAAGACTATGCCAAATATCTCACATTTCATAGTAAAGGTGTTTATTTTTTTCACATTTTTTGCCATGGTCAAAATGACTTTATTATAATGTAATGTCTTTATCTTTAGCTGCAGGTGAAAATGAATATTTCTACATTGGAAGAATGATTGCAGTTTCCATTGTCCATGGTGGTTCAGGGCCATGTTGTTTATCTCCAAACTTCTTTATGTACCTTGTTGGAAAAGACAAGACATTTCAGGCTCCAATTGATAATGAAGAAATCAAGAAGGCTCTACTAGAGGTAAATATGTGATGTTATGATTATGACAAACACCAATAAATAAAAATCTACATTTAATATTAGTTATTTACTTAACATAATCTTGGCAACTAACTGATGCCTGAAATGATTACTGATTGTGTAATTCAAGACTGTGTTAAATTGCACATTAACAGACAGCATGCCAAGGATGTCACTTGACATGCAAATTGTGTATGGGCAGAAATCTGTGCCATCAGAAACTGAATTTGAATAAGTTAAATTTCAATTTGAATTGCTCGGATTGAATCTGAATTGTAACTTGAATAAATGCTTTTAAAAACTGAATAGCCTTATTTAAAATTCAATTTACTGGTTTGAAAATGATCATCACTTGTGTACACTCAAAACTTCTCTTTCTGACCAGTAGTGTTTTACTCGCTGCAGCTGGTTCCTGTCCGGCCAGCCCTCTGCACAGAACTTCATGACTTGGGAACAGACGCTGTCAGACTGTAGCTGCTCACGGAGATCTGCAAGGTATTTGCTGCTAGTAGGAAAGCCCTCCAGCACTGTGTCAACGTAAATATCAGTGTCCTCCATAAGATCATTGTCTCTGGGCATCACACTGTCTATCAGCGGTAACCGTGAGAACGTGTCAGCTGTGGTGAGGCTTTTGCCTGGAATGTGCCTTATTGTGTAAGAGTACCTCATTAGGCGCATGCTGAATCTCTGTATCCGCGGTGGAAGCAAATCCAAGGCTTGCCCTCCGAGTAGGCTCACGAGTGGCTTATGGTCGGTCTCAAGCTCAGTTCTTGTGTTAAACTGCCCCCAGTACCACATGTTTTTAGTTGAAAGCAAGTCTCTCAGTGGTTTGTCTTTTTCGGAGAGTTTTGGGGTGAATTTTGCCAGCTGATTCGCCATTCCTAAGAAGCTCCTAAGCTCACTCACGGTGCTTGGCTCTTTCATATTCTGTGCCGCACTGGTTTTGTCAGGGTCAGGACTCACACCTTCTGATGACACAATGAATCCTAAGAATTTCACTGGAAATTCCAAACTCACATTTTGACATCTTCAGGGTGACGTCTCTGCACGGTCGAGGACAGCGTGGAGTCTCATGTCGTGCTCCTCTCGTGGATCCCCAGACCAGGATGTCGTCCATGTGGCACACGACTCCCGCGAGGCCGGCTGTCACTTCCGTCACCATCATGTTTTGGAAATGCTCTGGTGCACTGGAAATACCAAATGGCAAACGATTGAAATGGTACCTACCAACTGACGTAATAAATGTGGTGAGGAGAGCAGATTCTTTGGACAGCGGTATTTGCCAAAAGCCCGTGTTAACATCAAGCTTGGAGAAATACTGCGCACCTGTGAGCATGCCTAGTGTTTGGTCTACAGAGGGGAGGATATATCTTTCACGACACACTGACTCATTTAATAGTGTCATGTCCACACAGATGCGGACTTGCTCTTTGTCCTTTTTGGGGGCTACGACCATGCCGCAACACCAGTCTGTCTCCAGCTCTGTTTTGACTTTGCCCAGTAGTGGCAGTGGAACATGCCTTGGCACTTTCAGTGAATAAGGTTCAGCGTCAGGCTTCAGCTTAATCGTGTATGGTTTTTGAACAAGCCCGAGCCCATCACATAGTTTCGGGTACACTTTTTTTACTGTCTCAAGGTCAATATTGTCCATTCGGGCAATTAGTTTCAGTCTCACGAAAGCGGTCATGCTTAAGAGAGCTACACAAAGATTTCTGACTACATAGATTGTCTCTGTAGTGCTCCTGTCACTGTAGGAAATGTCCTCCTTTGAATGTCTCTTCTGAGATAGCTGTGACATCTGCCCCCGAGTCTAATTTAAATGTCATGCTTTTGCCTCTCACGCAGATGTTAGCAAGCCACGGGTCTTCCCCTGAATCCAGTTCACCTAGGAAGAGTCCATCTGCGCTGTCTGCCACCTCATGCACAGTTGTAGACCTGCAAACTCTCCCGTAGTGTCCACGTTTCCCACAGTTGTGGCATTCTGCATTTTTAGCTCCACCCAGTGGAGTTGGAGTCTGCTGAGCCACAACAGCTACTGGTATAAAAAGAAGCAGATCTCCTCCTAAACCGAAGGCTCAATGTGACAGACTCTCGGCTTTGTTTGTCTGTTAAAATGCTTTTTAAAATTCCTGCTCGAATCAATGTCGTTACAGCTGCAGTCAAAGCAAGATGGAAATAATCAAGAAGGAAAGTTAAAATCCACCCAAACTAAATGCCTTAAGTGTGTCAGCCTCCAGTTAACATGTAGATATAGAATCATGTTTTCACAGGAGAACCCGAAGTGCTCATTAGCAACTTATCTTCATTTTGTCTGGCTGCTCATTCAACACAGTCCTTTTATGAAGCCCACAATAACATTATAAAGCATTACTGTTTGCACTGACTTGTCACAGGAATCTGGCAGGAATGCAGTTTAACACAGTTCACCCTCTGATGAGGGGGACCTCAGTCAGACACGAGTGGACCCTCGCACAGCTTGAACCTACAACTCTAGTGATAAACTGCACTTCTACAGCAACTGCATTTTGGTGCTCCATTTAAAATCACAAGATTTTATGCACAAACTGAAAGAAGCATCTCTGGTCTCTGATGAGCATCAGTGACAGATACAGACTCTCACCAGGGGGAACTGTATTGCATTGAATCATACTTGATATTAATCTCTGTCTCTCTTCCACAGCATGTCTTTATCCTGTCTTCCTTCTCTCACCCCAACCGGTCGCAGCAGATGGCCCCGCCCCTCCCTGAGCCTGGTTCTGCCGGAGGTTTCTTCCTGTTAAAAGGGAGTTTTTCCTTCCCACTGTCGCCAAAGTGCTTGCTCATAGGGGGTCATATGATTGTTGGGTTTTTCTCTGTATCTATGAAGCGCCTTGAGGCGACTTATGTTGTGATTTGGCGCTATATAAATAAAATTGAATTGAATTGAATTGCTGGCAGTGAGTGACCTCAGGATTCACAAAAACAGAGCAGTAAAGACTTTTCTGCTCCAACTTTTTGTGAGCAAACACTCGACATCTTCCAACAAGCTCCAAATCAAGAAATAAAACATTCACATTTTCCTAAACTGGTCAAAATCAGTCATCACTAAAGGACGCTTTACGGAGAGCAATTTATCAAACTGAACAGGCAAAGCTGTTGAACTTATATTAAGAGATTTTTGTTTTGTTTCACAGAGACCACAGTTTTAGAGTAAAGTGTTTATATGAATCGCACAAACATGTGAATTGCTTTGGAAAAATGCTGGAAAAAAACATGGTTAACATTGCATCTGATGTGGCTGCAAGCTGTGCTGTTAAGAGTTCATTTTTTCTGAATGAGAGGGTGAGGTGTTATCAGAGGAAGTGGTCATAGGCGCTGGTGGATGGCTCAAAGCTGTCACCACAGCATCGAAACCTTGGCCACGTCCTTGCAATCTTTACTGAGTCGTCAACCTGTTTGACTAAAGCCTGACATAATCCTGCTCGTAAGGAGGCACATTTTATTGTTCCATTATCGTGCTGATTTATCTCACTTAGTTAAAGGAGTGAAAAGAACAAACTAGGACGCGTCCAAAGGAGCAGAGCTGGAGATGAAGCTGCGCACACAGCTGGCTGATGTATGAGCACGTAGATTTAGCGACAATTAATCCCTCCACCCTGCACGTTCCCACGAACCTTCACGGTCGCACACTCCGATACTTTAGGGCGCACCTGTGCTGCTTACCTATGGATGAGCGAGGGCCTCGGTAAAGCTGGAACTTCTTCTTTCTTCTTTTTCTTTTATTGGCAGTTGGCAGACAACTGAATGGTGCATTACAGCCACCAACTGTTATGGAGTGTGGACTGAAACATTCATGTCTGTTTCTTTTAACAGGGATTCAGGGGTTAGTGAAGATTTGTGGGATGAAGCAAGACCCAGAAATTTTTTTTAAAGGAATCAAGGCAAGGAATCAAAAATCAAGGAAATGGTAAATGGATTGGTAGTTATATAACAACTTTCTACTCAAACAACAACAGCTGCATCTCTCATTCATTCAGTCCCACACACACTCATACAGCACTTGTATTTATGGTCAGTTGCTTTCTAACATTCCCACTCACACGGATGGATCCATCAGGGGTTCAGTGTCTTGCCAAAGGATCCTTCAGCATGAAGACAGGAGGAGTCTGGGATCAATTCACCGACCTTCCAATTGGTAAACAACCCACTCTACCACCTGAGAGTGTAAAGTAAACAGACTATGTGACAAAGGGAGACTGCACAGATGGCTAGCTAGGACTGAGTGAAGACACTTTGGACCTGGGAATGCAAAACTACAATGAGCTGCTGACATGTGATTATGTGAAAAACTATTTGTGTTCTTGAGCAGCTGAACAGGTGTACCTAATGAAATGACCAGTGAGTGTATATTAAATTGCAATATATAATTAGAACATTGTGGCTAAATGCCTCGATGCTCTCATCAGCTGGTGGTAGTTATCTGTAGTAGAGCTGAGAAGGAAACCAGAGGAGGAAGCAGAAAGATGCCAGAATATAGAGAAAACGCTCAGTGAGGATTAAAGCTGAGCTTCAGCTGTTTATTCAAAATCACTATATCAGCTTTCTCTTTCAGCTTTCAGCTGCTGCTGATGGGAGAACAGCTAAAAGATGCAGCTGAAGGTAAATGAAGTAATAATAGTAATAATAGTAATAGTAACAAAGGCGTTACTGAGAAATAAAAACGCACAGACCCGTGTTTCTATAGCGGAGCTTCTGAGACCTTATCACTGCTCTCTTATCCGCAAACCAGGGTCTCCTCTGACCCTCCCTCTGGTTTTAAAACCAGAGGCGATCATGTTTTTGAAGTCCTCAGGTCAGCTGTTTTAAGTGACACCTGAAAACTTGGTTTTGCAGGTTAGCTTTCCCCTGATTTTCCCCTTTTATTTTGGACCATGGAAGTGTGCATGTTGGAATGAATGTGTGACCACATGGTTGCTCAAACATGTATACATAACCTTAATATGTGGCTTTGATTCAACCTGTGATGCTGTACTATATAAATACATTTATTATTAATAATAATGTTATTAATTTTATTAATGGATAAAGAGGTTTTGCTTTAGTCAAAAAAGCATTCACATCTTTTAAAAATGAATTTCTGGGCTCGTTTTGAACTTTAAGTCCAAATAAACTGAACAATCTTTATATGGGAACCATTCTACCTCACTTTAGCCTTGCAGGTAGTTTCTTCTAAAGAAGCAACTCAACTGCACATGAGTGTGATAAAGAGAGCGCACAGAGACAAAAGATCTTCACGGGCCACACTAATGTAATGTATTTGGAGCTCTGCAGCCATTAGAGAAGACTGAAATTAAACCAAACTGCATTTCTGTGTTTTACAAAGGCTTTGGATCCAGAATAGGGTAAAAGCCACCACATCTCATAACATCTGCCAGATGTGGCCGAGTAATGAAGCAGTGAACAGTCTCACTGTGTGTGCCTTCATCACACGTGAGCGCTCGGTTTTTATCAGGGCTATTTATTAGCATTACCTCAGAAAACCTTCCACTGTACCCAGATCTCTCTGCTTGTAGGTCTCACTTCTTCCACTTGATGGCGCCACACACCCATGCTTTTCATGCGGTGATGCCAAAGGTATGCTGTGTTTGACCCTTTTCATGTTTCAGCTCAACAAACAAATGTTTGTCCAAGTTTATGAGAAAAATCAGGATTTGAATCCCGACTTTAACTCTGGAGTAAAAACCTGCAGCAGGTTCAACTCTGGTTTTGTTGCCTGATCTCAGTTTTTGATTTGGTTCATTCAAGCATATTTACACTCTCAGGGAAGGCTGGGTGTATCAGTATGGCTCTGTGTAACGGTACTTATCTAGACTTTTTCTAGTTTTACTGAAAGCACGTGTTTTTTTTTAAACATCAATCAATCTTTATTTATAAAGCACTTTTTATACAGCAATGTAGCACAAAGTGCTTTACATGGTTAAAAGCAGCCCACCCCACCCTCCAACTCACTCCCAACACTCTCATTAACATAAACAATCATGGATACATAAATTGGGCTGGACACACATGAGCCCGGTGAGGAAACACTATAACAGGGAGCCGTCTGCACCGGGAGCCGGTCACAGACCGCAGCCTCCAGGCTGGGCACACAGCAGGAGGGAGGCAAAGAAGCCCCCCAGCCAGGCTGAGAGGACCCCCAGAGACCCAGCAGCCACGGTCGATCACAGCCCCGGTGCAGAGAGCGCCCTCCGAGGAAACACTGGAGATATGACACAATAGGATATATACAGGATAAAAAGATATAATAAATAAGAACAGGATACAATATAAATATAAATATAAATATAAATATAAATAGAGTAAGAAGATAAAAAATGAATAAGAATAAAATCAATAAATATTAGGTAAATCCTAAATTAATAATAGAATAACAGGATAGAATAAATAAGCATAAAAAATAAATAAACGTTAAGTAAAAGCTAAATTAAAAAGGTGGGTCTTGAGCCTGTTCTTAAAAACATGTACGTTCTCTGCGGCCCTGAGCTCCTCCGGCAGGCTGTTCCACAGACGAGGACCATACCACTGAAAAGCTGCCTCTCCGTGAGTATGTGTCCTGACTTTAGGAACAATCAAAAGGCCAGCACCAGAGGACCTCAGGGTCCGCGAGGGCTCATATGGTAAAAGCAGATCTGAGAGATAAGAAGGCCCGAGACCATTAAGACATTTAAAAACCAGTAAAAGAACTTTAAAATCGATCCTGAAACACACGGGGAGCCAGTGCAGCGATTCTAAAACCGGTGTAATGTGGGCCCGCCCTCTGGTCTTCGTCAGCACACATGTGGAGCATGTTATCTGCCTCTCACCTGTGATCAGCATGCATGTTTTTCCTGTTCTGTGGGAATACCCAGAGGGAACGCACACTAAAGACCAGCCCTTTGAGGGCAGGGCTCATACCAGGAACCTTTTGGCTGATAGGTGACCATGGTAACCACAGCACTGCAACCTGCCACCCATGTGAACCTCAGTAAAGCCAAATCCAGTCCATGAAAAATAAACACGACCACCATGAAACTTCAGAGCGTTGCCAGACAACGCGCTTTTGTGTGTATGGGAGTGTGCGGGAAATACCTGCCTTGATTGACATCACTGAATGAGGCGTGTCCTGGGAACATCAGCCCACTTACTTTATTACTAGTATTACTACAGTTATTATTTTTATTTTGTTCTCAATAATTGGTTGTCGATTTGTGACCATAAGCAGGCACGCTGCAGTGTTCCTGAGTCTGAGAGCAAGCCGGGGCAGATCTGTAAGTGTGAGAGGAAAGCTTAGTCCCATTAAGTCCAACTTAACGAGTTTAATATTTAAATATTCTTCAATAAAGAAAATGCTTTCTTACAAAATCACAAACATATTGTATCTTTTGGAAAGTATCTCACAAATCAGCAACTGTCTCTGCGAAACAAACATCACAATGTGTAAAAGCTACAATTTTCAAAATAAAAGCTTTAAAACTGGTCGTTGTTTGTTCAGTTGACCTTTCTTAATATTATGCTCTTATCTGTTTTCCATTTAACTGGACTGCCAGGATGATCCTGCCCCAACTTCTCTCACCAGCGTAGTTCAGGTGCTGAATCTAGAACCGGTTCCACACATTTTCCCACAAAAACCGCTGGCATAGCACCACAAAACTTGCTATTCCCAAAGTTTGAATCACAACTGTCAGTGGCTATATGAGGGGGGAATGCAAAAAACTCACTAATCCAAACCTGCCTAGTAAAAAACTCCAACTTCTGTGAACTTTGGTTCTCAAAATTGTCACATTGTCACAGATGCAGTGGTGGAAATGAGGAAAAACTGGGTTCAAACAGTCGTCTTACGATTTTAGAAGAGACCTGTTGCAGGGTTTGGGAGGGAAATTAACATTTACTGTTGAAAAATCAGACGTATCAGAAAAATGAGACGCAAACCAACCACAACGAGACACAGACATCGTAAAAGAAAGACGAAAAATGACTACAGACAAAATGAAGAGCAGTATGGGAAGCAACCAAAAAGAGACAGAAAACAATTATAAAAGGCGCAAAATGGCAGAAGAGACACCAAAAAGAAAAAGAAACTGTGCAAAAAGAAGTGCCACGATGACTCAGACAAAGCAGCCACAAAGAGACACAAACTGTCTGCAAAGAACAACCACAGAAAGATCAGTCACAAGTTCCAATACTGAAGAAATCTGAACAGGTGGCAAAGAAGAAATTACAGCTCTAAAAATACACACAAGAAAAACTAAACACAAAAATATGGTTTGCTAAATATGAGCAAAGACGCCAGACACAAAACAACAACAGAAATATTGCAACACAACCACAAAGCAAGACGATAGCAAGACTGCCACAAACTAAACATAAAGTAACAATGTCCACGGAGACACAAACTGACTGCAGAGAGCAGTTGCAAGAAGATGAGAGGCAATAAACATACAACAAGACCAAAAAGAAATGTGGAAAGATCATGAGACAAAAACCCCCACAAAGAAACTGAAACACAAAGCAACCACAAAGAGAAAAAAGAACACAATCACAAAAAGCTCTAAAAAGTCAACCATGAAGAAACTGAAAGGACACTAACAACTAAAGGTGGCTCACAATGGCAACGAGCTTCAAAAAGGAAAATGACATGAAAGACACAACTGCAAAAACACACAGAAGCAGAGACAACAAACAAATTCCAACAGCCAATTGCCAAAAGTCCAACAAAAAGACTCAAATTGATCAAAAAGAAATGTTAAAGGACAACGAAGTCCACCAATCCAAGCAGATGACAAAGCCACAGCAAAAAAGTGGAAAACGGTAAAGAAAAGATGCTCAAAATGTCCAATAAATAAGTAAACTGGGAATAAAAACCCCTAAAGCATGAAGTTGACGGTGCTGTGTAGAACAAAACTATAACAAACAGACACAAAAACACATAAAATTAAAGGAAGGAAACATGAAGAGAACCAAAATGACTCCAGAGTGATGTCGAACAACACAAAGAGACTCTTCTTTGCAGGAGGGGAAAGTGGCCCGTTACACATCCCCCCTTTTTGTTACCAATCCAAAACTCAAGCACTGCTCTCATGGACAGTTTAAAATGTTCTTAGACCAGGATATCTGTCTGTGGGTAACAGAATCACTGCTTTAGACTCCAGACAGGAAAAAGGGAGGAAATGCAACAAGAAGACAAAAGAGAAGTTGCACTAACAGAAAATGTTTGAGCAATAAACTCGCACATGATGAAGATTTTTTATCATGCGTAGGAACATAAATTTGGTGCAAACTATTAAAGGACACAGCAGAAAACCTTGCAGTAGAGTGTTTCACTGCTTGCACAACAGCTCACTCATGGTTCGGAGGGCGTGTCCTGCAGAACTCTACCTGACAATCTGTCAGTGGCTGCAGCAGGGCATGTGAAATCACGGCTGAGCTTTTCAGGCATGCGTTTAAGCATTCGACCTGGAGACAGCTTCGGGGGTGGGAGGGTGGGGTCACTGCAGCCTGGGGTTCGAGTGGGTGGAGCTACACAGGCTGAAACACGAAAGATTCCCCGGAACCCGACAGGTCAAAGAACACCAGGAGTGAAAACGCAAGGAGGAGATTTGTGTTGTTGTTAGGAAAAGTCTCCGAGCCAGGCTTCAATAAAGTAAATACAACAACATCCTCAAAAAATTGTGGGTTTTAAAAATAGTTTAAAATCTTCCAAAATGAACTAAAACTATCAACAGAATGTGAAGAAGCAGCTGTTAAAGTGGAGTAAACCAGGGCGGGGCTGGTATAATACCAAGATGTCCCAAAAGATGGAGCAGTGGAATCTTTATTTAATCAGTTAAGTCGTTAAACAAATGTTTTTATTTGCAACTGTGGCAAAGGTGAAGGAAGTCGGGGTAAACAGAAACATCATGACACACCTGGGGGTGAAAACTGCTACTAAATTAGTTACAAAAATCTCCTTTGAAGTGACCTTCAGCTGGCGGCTGAATGAGATACCAGCAGCAGCCAAGATGGTGCTGGTGGAGTCGGTTCAGACATTTGGGTGAATGATTCAGACGCTGAGTGTTAGGTGTGGCTGTGTGCAGGCAGGAATAGGACCCAAGGTGCAGACTCCGGAGACAGACGTGAACTCAAAAAAAGGCTTTAATTTAATACTCAAAATATAACAAAACTAAAAAAAACTCAAAACAAACTTAAACTAGAGAAATGACAAAACACACAGCTAAGAAAACGGTACACAGAGAAACACAGGGCTTAAATACACAGAGGGAGCAATCAGGGAATGAGTAACAGGAGGGAAACACAGCTGGGGCAAATCAGAACTGACGAGACCAAAGAAGCGTAAACTGAACACACTGAGAAAAGACAGAGACCTTCAAAGTAAAACAGGAAACACATAACACAGACTGAACAAAGACACAGCCTCACATGTAGGCACTACAGAGGGAACAGAGACGTGGGACCAGGGCAGACACAAACACTGACTGGACACGGGGATATAGGAACTAAGGATACACATAGACGCGAACTAGACAAGGGGATGCAGGTGATAGGGGAGACAGAGCAACTAAAGAAGACAGAGACATAAACCATAAGACAGAACTCAAAGAAACCAAAAACTAGAAAATATAAATAATATCATAAACTCAAAAACCCTGGGTCAACGACCCAGGCATCCTAACACTGAGTGATACCGAGGACACGGTTAGAGAGTCAGCTGTGAGGAAACATGAGAGACAAGCGCTGGGGTTAGCCAGCAGGCAGTGAGTGCACTGAGTGAGGAGACAGTGACGGATGATTCTCTCCAAAATGAAGCAACAAAAATTCAGAAACGCTAAAATCTTAAATCACCTGAGCATCGGGCCAAAGCAAAACTATGGGAAGGAAACTGCAGCGAGGTGCGTCTGTGCAATGACCAGCTAGCTTAGCAGCTGATTATTTAGCACTCCAGTCTCTGGTGTGGAGATTTCTGGTGTCATCACTAACACTATTCAGGATCTGTGTGGGCACACAGGCACAGACTAAGATTCAGGACCCTTAGCATCAACATGTTCAGTTCCAGATGCACAGTAATCATATAATGTCATAGATTGTGTGTTTTGTGTGTGGTGTGTACTGAATGAGGCCAGTAAAGTCTACTCTGCTCTTTTTCTAGCCCCAGGCGATGGGGGCAGCCACAAAACGGGAATGGAGCTTCAAAATGGTTGATTATGAGCACCAGGGTGGCTCCATGTGCATCTTTTATATACAGTCTGTGGGAGTTATTGACGAGGCAGACGATTCTGCCACTCGAGGTAGCAAAAAGTAAAACGAAGGCAGACAGTTACCACACACCCTTTGTTTCTTCTACTGTTTTTGATAAATACACGCAGAACTGCTCCTTACTATTTCTTTCTGTATTCATTCCTTCAGTCTTTGTTTTTATGCTGAAAAATAAATAAAAAGTATTGAAGTTTTAACAATTTTTAAAACTGTTTTTAAAAATATAGATCAAGCGACACAACACGAAGCGTGATTTATGGAGTTTGTTGCGCGTGTTGTGCATTTTTCTACAAAATAAAGCAGTTTTATTTAAAAAAGAAATACTTTTCACCCAGATGGTTAGAGAGTCTTCAGGATATACCCTGAGAAGCTTCTGTTTGACATCTTCTGAACGATCTGAAGCTTTCCTCTGCTGCTGGTCCGGAGGCACAAACTGGGACCAGCCTAAGCAGAGAGGCCGCTAATGTCCCCACTTAAGTGTCCCTTTGATGTGACATTAGGGCAGAAATGGGTCTTGGAAAAGTCCCATGTGGGCTCTATGAAAGCCGCTCTGGCAGCGGACACACAAAAGGGCAGGGCCCCTCCTGTGTGTGCTGACATTTAACGCTTGAGGGT